>NW_024080642.1:0-706910 GCF_003009895.1 Hyaena hyaena | reverse complement strand
AAGATGTGGTTTATCTATACCATGGAATACTACATGGCAATGAGAAACAATGAAATCTGGCCATGTGTAGCAACATGGATGGACCTTGAGGGTGTTATGCTGAGCGAAATAAGTCAGGCAGAGAAGGACAAATACCATATGTTTGCACGTATAAGAGGATTAGGAGGAACTTAACTGAGGAACAAGGGGGAGAAGAAGGGGGGAAATGGTGGGGGAAAGGGAGAGAGGCAAACCATGAGAGACTCTTGAATGCTGACAAAAACTGAGGACTGATGGATGTGGGGGGGAGGGGGGATGGGCATAGAGGAGGACACTTGTGGGGATGAGCACTGGGTGTTATGTGGTAATCAATTTGACAATAAACTATTTGTAAAAAAAAAATAAAAATAAAAAAATAAAGTAAGATATCTTCCCATCCTGACACTAGATGACTAAAATAAACACTAAAATGTTCCAATAAACTGTATGCAATGATGAAAAAAAAAAAGAAGAAAGGAAATGTCTGAGGGCTCGAGTCTGGGGTTGGAGTATAGGTAAGTTGGAAGGAGTTTCTAGATAGCACTGATTCTCAGTATCAAGTAGAGTCATGATTTTAGGTCAAGGAGATACATACAAGTCAATTAATTGAGTTTCTGAAGCAGTATCCCATTTTAGAAAAAAGAGTCAGATGAAAACAAAGCAATAGTGTTATGCCACCACTACTTACCTATCTAGAGTTCAGGGCCAAGCCTCAGTTCTGATAAGCATGGCTAAAAGTCAAGGCTAGACCCAAGGCAGAAGTTCAGACAAGCACTGGAGGCCAACTAGATGGCTTAGCACTCAAGAGGTACCTATAACTTGATTCTCATGCATGGCACAAAATAGCCTTCTTGAAGCTTGAGGTATAGCCAGCTATCTAACAAAGTCCTAGCCAAAATTATATAAAAGAAATCATTGGGTGAACTTGTAGAAAAGTTCCTCAAAGAGCACTGACTTTTAAAAATTTTTTTTAACATTTTTATTTATTTTTGAGAGAGGGGGAGAGACAGAGCACAAGCAGACAAAGGGCAGAGAATGAGAGGGAGACACAGAATCAGAAGCAGGCTTTAGGCTCTCAGCTGTCAACACAGGCTCTGATGCAGGGCTCGAACCCACAAACTGTGAGATCATGACCTGAACTGAAGTCAGACACTCAACCAAATGAGCCACCCAGGCACCCCTAAGAGCACTGACTTAAGGGAGTAAGATATCTTTTTTGCTCTCCCCTTCCTGCTGCCTCCCAGAATACAGATGTGATGGATGATGCTGCAGCAGCCATATTGGGTCATGAGGTGACTTTGAGAATGGAAGCATATTCTAGGATAGCGTTGCTGAACCAGAGGAGCCTGCATATCTAATGACCCTGGAGCAGTCACACCAGACTTTGGATTGTCTATCTCCAGGTTTCTTGTATGTTAGATAAAAATAATTTCTATCTTGTTTAAGCCAGTTATTTGGAATTTTCCATTACAGGATGCCAAAATTACTCCTTATTGATACTTGTCCCATCCAGTAGCATTTTCCAACATGTGTTATATGTGTCATTGATAGTATACAAGACAACTTTAGATAGTATTAACTCAGATAAGCATGAGTCTATGATTATGTATGTATTCTAATATATACTGGAGAAAATAGAGCCAGCACTTCAAATGAGATTCAGGCTGGTATTTATACTTAAAAAAGTAAATCAATTTAAATTAAATGGTTGAAAAAATAATAGAACAACCAGCTTACAGGAATGGCAACAATCAAGAAAGTTGAATTAGGGGCATCTGGATGGCTCAGTTGGTACAGCATGTGACTCTTGATCTTAGGGTCATGAGTTAGTGTATCAAGCTGGGTGCAGGGCTTACTTAAAATTTTTTTTAAGAAAGTAGAGGTGTGGCTGGGTGGCTCAGTTGGTAGGCAGCTGAGTCTTGATTTTGGCTCTGGTCATGATCTCATGGTTCCTGAGACTGAGCCCTGCATTGGGCTCTGTGCTGACAGTGCAGAGCCTGCTTGGGATTCTCCCTCTCCTCTCTCTGCCCCTCTGCCACTTGCTCATGTTTTCTCTTTCTCTCTCTCAAAATAAATATATAAACTTGAAAAAAGAAGAAGATAGAATTGGAATGACTGAATATTTGCAAGGAGTGCCATAGGGAATGATGCTGAGATTGGACCTGTCTTGTGTGGGCAAGCCAGTGCTTACCTTGCCCACAGCAGATGTTCAGTAAATGTCTGAATGAATGACAACATACATAACTGTCTCTGTGAATGGCTCCAGCTTTTCCCAACACACCTGTTGCTTCTCTTATAGCCCACTCCCCCCTCCCTCTCCCCCCCAAGAAAGACCCTAAGCTCTTTTCTTGTATGTTTTCTCCAATCTTCTAATATGAAAGTTTTCTTTTCAAAGCACAAGGAGGCACCCTGCTCTTAGGGCTTTTATTTTTCAGGTTTTATTAAACGGAGCTATTAGCCTCAGCCATTTTACAATTTTGTGTTGATCTCTTTCTCTCACCGGCTCATTGGCTGAGCCCCATTTCGTGTGGTTGAAATAAAAGGAAACTGCCTCCCATATAGAAGATCTATGGCTGCTTGTTTCTCTTGAGCATAAATATATTTATCACCTGTGGCCAGACAGAGCCCTAAGGAGGACTCGTCTCCTGAGAATGGGAGGAAAGAGGAATTCCCTTGCTTTTAGCCAGCTCAGCTTACACCAGAGGGCACTCACTCTACCTCTCCATCTCTGCACTGCCCCAAGCCCAGCAAAAGACAGTAATGATGCCTTGGGTTTGCAGCCCACCTTACAGGTTTCACAGTGTTTTCAGATCTCCCACCTGAGTTTTTGCCTACACAAGGACACGTGATGTCATGCTCACTGGCCACTGCTGAGACCCAGGAAAGGCTGAGAGGAACGTGGAGTGAGGAGGCTAGCCTGGTATGGAGGACAAATGGAATATGCAAGGAGGGGAGATAATATGCTGGATCCACACTGAGATGACCCATAACATTACAGGACTGGGGCTGAGAGGGCAGATGGGGAGCCCCCACGGGAAGTGGTAGGGGATGGTGCAGAGAGAGAAATGTTATAAAGGACAATCCAAAAGTCTTGGGTGGGAAGGCTAAACCCACTGAGAACTGGCTAGGCAGGATGAGAGCAGAAGCTTGTACAAAGTGGCCCTAAAGGTAAGAGGTGGGGTGTCATTGGGAGAGAAATAAGCAAATAGCTTTCTATACGTGTAACTTCAGGTGTAGCTCTGTTGGCACACAGACATGGGAGATGTTCACAACAATGAACTTCTGGGAATCTTGTTTTTAAATGTTGGAATCTGTCAGTATGACCGCTGTTGGTAAATGCCCTACTTGTAATAACACTCAGTATCAGATCTGAGCCTCAAGGCAACAACTGTGGAGGCCAGGATGGGATAATATTCCCATTCTATAGGTGAGATAACAGGTTCAATGACCCTCATCCAAGGTTACACTGATGATGAGAAACAGAATCTAGTTCAGGAGCCAATCTGCTATGTGTTATACTCTATACAGTAGAACTAGGTGGGATTGGGGGGGTGTCTCATCCCTTCTTCCACCCTTTCTTGCTGTATAACTGGCTGAAAGCCAGGCTTTGTGGAGGAAGCAAGAGCAAACAGGAATTTAAAGGGTCAAATGTAGTAATTCTCAAGAAATTCTCCCATGTTTGTTTGGACCCCTTGGAGATTCTGATAAATGATTTAGCCTCTCTCCCCTCAAAATGCACATGTTCCCTTTCAATCAAAGTTTTGAATGAAGTTGCAGAGATTCTCAAACTCCCCAACCAGCATTCTTTAATGCTGAAGTGGCCCAAGGATCCATGGTTATGTAGTGGTGTGGCAGTTATAGATGAGCAAACAATAGGTGGTCACTATAATATCATCAGATGTGGAGAGGAAGGAAGACAGAGCAGGAGATGAAAAGGTGTCTCCATGCTGCCAGGTAGATACCAGGGAGGACAGGGACTCGGGGCAACTTGGGGGTGATGTTGGCAAATATAGCCTGGTGGGGGCAGAGAACCAGGGATCCAAACTGGGTCAAGCAGAGACCTTGTAGATAAGACAGCTGAAGTGTGTCAGTTCTTCTAAAATGGCAGTGATAGGGGCGCCTGGGTGGCTTAGTCGGTTGAACGTCCGACTTTCACTTAGGTCATGATCTCGCGGTTCGTGGGTTCGAGCCCCGCGTTGGGTTCTGTGCTGACTGCCAGCTCAGAGCCTGGATCCTGTTTCAGAGTCTGTGACTCCCTCTTTCTCTGACCCTCCCCTGCTCACGCTGTCTCTCTCTCTCTCCTAGAAATAAAAAAAAAAAAACATTAAAAAAAAATTAAAATGGCAGTGATAAAACTTCCCTCACAAGCTCATAGGAAGACTGAGAAGGTCATGGGTGGCAGAGCCTTGCTCCTGTGTCTGTCTTTACAGATCTTCTCCTCCCCAGAACCAAGACCTTGCTTGCTACCCTGCATCTGACAGAGCGGCACTCCTTAAATGCCTTTGAATAACAGCTCCCAGAGTTGGCACTGTCTGAGCATCCATTGAATAAATAAAGACAGAGAGGGACAGAAGGAGGGAGGAACTGGCTTGATACATCTCAGTTCTTCAATTGCCCACCTTACACAGACGTCTTCCTAATACTGTATCTGTGTGTAAATTGAAGTCTGATAAGAAAAATCTTATTCTCCTAATGGCTTTGATAATAATTTCAGACAGGCGTTGCTTCTATTTCCTCTTGATTGAAAATGGGAGTTACCTAATATATTACCCCCTAGAGCATTTTTCCTTATATAAAAAAAGAAATGCTCAGAAAATCAGTTCTTAAGTGCATCAGTAACGATGGGGGAGGGGGGAATACGATCATAATCATGGGTAAACCTTTACCTTTCAAAAGACTGTTTTTGCCAAGGCTCCCCTTCAAATGTCTCACCTGCTCACCCACAGAGCTTCAGGCGGGGTGGGGAGAGATCAAGAAAGTGCTTGCATCCAGGCTTCTGAATTGAATTATTAGCTCATTTTATGGTTTAGGAAAAGCACAACCTCTAAAGATTAAGTGGCCTCCCCAAGGTCGTCTGGCAAGTTCACCGTGGAGCAGAAAACAGTAACCATCGCTGCTACAAATGAGAGTTAAGAGTAAAACTGTAGTTTTGTAAAGCCCGGTTGCCTTATAATGTAAAAAATCTTCCTCTCTGCTCCCAGCCCTTTCTGAGCTTTGCTGTAAGAAAGGATGACAGCAGCTTGACACACCTGGGTCAAAATCTCAGGCCCACATTCCGAGCTGTCAGGCCCATGTTGGTCCAGCCTCCCTGCCCTGGGTCTGTGTGGTCTCCACTTGTAGGTCAGTTGTGCCCTGCTCCTGGAGCTGAGTGTTGGAAAATTAGAAAAACCCAGAGAAAAGTTGCCACGGCAACAGAGAGAGTGGTGCCGGCTGTGGAAGGTGATCTATGGCTCAGAGCACGTCAGAGAGTTTGCTTATTTGCTTCCCATCTGGGCCCTCCAAGCTCCCAGGCATGCATTGGGGGAATGTTAATGCTACTCCCTGCCTCCTCTTGCTCTTCCCTAGGGCAGCCACCTGCGCTCTGGGCACCACCCACCACCAGCCTCTCTGAGCTAGTGTCCACAGACAGTCTGGGGAGCTGCTTTGGTTTTCAGCCTCTTTCTTCACTGGATAATTGTCACATCACACCTCAGAGATCAAAAGGAGTCACAGAGACCTTTTTGGTCCAATATTCTCCTTTGACATGCAGGGAAACTGAGGCCCACAGAAGGACAGTGATTTGTTTGGGAACACACTGTGGATATGGATGTCTTAGTCTACTTAGGCAGTCTGGATGTCTGCAGACTGGGTAGCTTCAATAACCGACATTTATCTTTCATATTCCTGGAATCTGGGAAGTCTAGAGTCAAGGTCCTGGCTGATTTGACTCCTGAAGAGGGCTTTCTGCCTGCTTGAAGATGGCTGGCTTTTCTGTGTGTGCTAACATGGCCTTTCCTCAGGGAGTGCTCCTGGAGAGAGGGTTAGCTCACTGGCGTCTCTTCTTAAAGGGACAGATTCATCATGAGAAACCCCATCATCATGACCTCACCCAAAACTAATTACTTTCTGAATGTCCCATCTCCAACTACCATCACCCAGGGGGCTAGGGCTTCAATCCATGAATTTAGAGGGACACACAAGTTTTGTATGCAACCACATGGAAGGGTCAGAACTGGAACTCACAGTCCAGTGCTCTTTCTGTAGCACCATACTGCTTCTCCAAAGCAAGGCAGAAGGGTGATTTAGAGGCAGGAACCGTAACATGGTGACTTGGCCTAGTCACTTCCCCTCTCTGAGTCTAATTTTCCCATTCTGATAAGTGAGGTATTAGACTTAATGATCTGATTCTCTGCTCTTCTTATAGAAATGACATTTAACCTTTTAATGACTTGAAGATAGGCCAGAGTGAGACTCTCAAACCAAATCCTATAGTCCCACTAATTTTTCCTGGTGTCTATTCAGAAGTAATGGCAGTTTTCAGGAGCCAATCAGGGACTTAGCCATGAAGACCCCTCCATTACAGCGTTTTGGCACCATGGCACTTTTCACACTGGATAATTATCATTTGTTATCTGTCTTTTCAATAAGATACAGGCTTCTCTGGTAGGAAATGGATCTTGCTTTCCCGTAGCTCCCTAGTGTCTCCTATAGAGCCTGATACAGAACATGACTTGGGTTGCCTTTGTTATTTGAATGAATGAACCCCACTTTATAAGATTCAGTCCATTATGGAGTTCTAGGGAGTTGTATAAATTAAAATTCCCAAGCCCAAGTTGTGAGTCCCTGTTACCCACTCTGTCCACCAGCTTGTCAATTCCTTTTACTAAGAGGCAATCCATGAGATGCTCACTGGTCTGAGAGTCAGAAGACCCTCAAACAAGTTTTTATTCTTGGGGAAGTCATTTCTCCTCCCTGGCATTAGCTATAATGAGAGGTCTGGGTATGATGATCCCTAAAGAGCCTTTTATCTTTAATTGCCCATAATTTCAAGATATCCAATCAGCAATCAACAGATAGCAAGTATAGTATCTGAGGTTAGAATGGGAAGGAAGAAAATTCTATTTAAAGTTTAATTACAAGGTCACCTGGGTGGATCGGTTGGTTAAGCATCTGTCACCAGCTCAGGTCTCATTGTTTGTGAGTTCGAACCCCACGTTGGGCTTTGTGTTGACAGCTCAGAGCCTGGAGCCTGCTTTAGATTCTGTGTCTCCCTCCCTCTCTGCTTCTCCCCCACTGATGCTGTCTCTCTCTCCTTCAAAAATAAACAAACATTAAATTTTTTTAAGTTTAATTACAGCTGCATCTTGGGAACAAGGGCAGTGACATAGTAAGACTCATACAGAGTGGCTCAACACAAACTGTTCAGATAAGTAGGAAGTAGCAGGCAGAGACCACTGGTCAAGTTCAAGTTGGTGAGCTAAGGCAGGTTTGAGCAGGCAGGTGGGTCCTAGAAGTCAAGATCAGTGAAAGGTGGGCAAGGCTGATCTAGAGAAGATATTGCCTGCTTCTTGCTCACTGACCCTCCTTGGATGGAATAGAGGACATCAAAGCCAAAGCTAAATCCTATTCTTGACTGATACTAGGGCAACTTCATCAGTTTTACTCTTGGAGGTGACTTAATGACTATCAACTCATTGACTTTATCTGAATTTAATCCCTTTATAAATATTTATTAATTTATTGAGAGAGAGAGAGAGAGAGCGAGCGAGCATGAGTAAGTGGGGAAGGGGCAGAGGGAGAGAGGGAGAAAGAGAATCCCAAGCTGATGAGGGGCTCAATCCCACGAACAGTGAAATTATGTCTTGAGCTGAAATTAAGAGTCAGTTGCTGAACTGACTGAGCCACATGGGTGCCCCTAAATCCCAAGTTTTAAGCTAGTTTTATGATTGCATAATTCTGGAGAAAGACCAAACTCTTCAGTACAGCATTTAAGTCTGCCTTTCTCCCTGCATACTCTGAGCTCCTCTCAGTTTCTCCAAGGTACCATACTGTCTCATGCCTTGGTATTAGCACATGTCCTCCCTCCCTTCTCTTATATTATCCTGTGCAATTTTACTCATGGCTCAAAACGTAGTTTAGGCTTCACTTCCTCTAGGAAGCCTTCTTTGATTTCTCCTTCCTCAAATCTAGATGAAGGATCCTATTACATGCTCCCATAGCTCCCAGTATTCTCTTGTAATATCCATCAAAACATTTCTTTATTTCATTGCTTTCTCACTAAGAACACTCAAGGATAGGGATTCTTCACTGCTTGTCTTCAGGGCCAAGCACAGCACAATAATCAATGATTTTTTTTGAGTGAATAAATGGGTGACAAATGAAAAATGGAATATAACTTTCAAGGTCCAACTATAATATTTCTATTAGCACAGGACAAAAATGTTTGGGTTTTAAGTCCTTGAGAACTTCATACAGTCCATTAATGGATAATGAGAAATGCTTGCAATTAGCCTACTCTGTTGGGTGAGAAATGCTGTGGGTGGCAAATATGTTCACTTTCAGTATTTTATGGACTAAGCATTCCCTGTGCTTACATGAGTTAGCAACATCATGCATGTCCTGTTTGGTGGGTGTTTTGGGAAATACTAGAATTCAGCTAGCCATAGGGTCTCTCCCAGGCCCTTCTGAATTAGCATCTTTTCATGGTAATGTAACATGGAAGAAGACCTTTTTGCTGTTTCTTAGTGAGTCTGTGTGTTCCTTCATGCTGGTGTTTCCTTTGGAAAACTTGATCAGGAAATACATTCTTCAGGAGTCTGGTTGAGCAGAGAGGATGTGTGGATAGGGCAGGGCAAGGAAGATGTAGAGGGTGAAAATGTAAAATATACAGAGGATAAATTCTATGAACCCCCCTTGAGGAATATTTTGGTGAGGAAAACAGTCGTTCAAGTGCCAGTGGCACTACCCCCTGGCATTTCACCTCTCCCAGGAGATGCTTCCACTTTGATCCTTCTTCTGCCTCTATCTGTAAAAGAATCTTATTGAAGCTAAATACAAAATATTCTAGGGCTGAGCTGAGACAAGCTCTCCAGACAGAGGTGGGATGGGAGGGGAAATTCACCTTTGCTGCCCTCAGTTTGCCTCCCTGTTGGGGGTTCACACTGATACCCACTTTCCCTCATCCTCATTTGGGGGATCCGCTCCTCCTTGCCTCTAACTCAGCTGTGAGAAAAATCAGAGCCACCCTTTGGGTTTTCTCAGCATCATAGACATAGTCTCGGTTTTCAGGGAGATCTTTACTAAAATGTATGAAAAATTGACAAAGACAAGACTTCTACCATAGCTAACAAACCTCACAAAGCAAAGCAGCAATGTATCTGAGATGGAGAGCGCAGAATTTCTGTCCATGAGAGCTGGCTCCCCTGAAACTTCTTCATTCCTCTCTAAAGGAAAATGCCAAGCACCCCTTTGTCAAAGCCTTGGGTATTCCCATTTCTAGTCTCATCTTTTCAAGGGGAGGTCTAGAATCTATACTTTTGTTGTCACACACAGACTGACCACTGTAACATGAGAAAGTACCATAGAGAGACTTTAGACATGGAGGCTGATTGTATTTTCCAACATTGTTTCACATGTATGTGTCCCATTTCACACGTTTTTCCTACAGTGTGACATTGGTATTCACCTATCAAGAAATGAGATATATGTTCCCTCTTCTTGAGGTTGGTGGATCTTTTTAACTGCCTTGATTAGAAGGACATGGTGGTAGGGCATTGCATCACTTCTGAGGCTAGGTCATAAAAAGTGATACAGTTTTCACCTCATCTTAACATGCATGTTGGGGGACCAAGAAGACATATGAGAAGTCTGATTACCCTAAAACGGCCATGCTGGAGAGATAACAGAGAGAGGCGACATAGAGACAGAAAGAGATGCTCACAGATCCCCAACTGCCAGCTACTTGAGTCTTCCCAGCATCAACCATCAGTGAATGAACCTTCAGATGATTCTGACTTCCAGTTCTGGAGGCTTCCAACTGATGACAGACATCAAGAATCAGAGAACACCTTTCCTGCTGTGTACTATTTAATTCCTGACCTCACACCCCCTCCTCCGCCCCACAAATCCATAAGTATAATAAATGGCTGTTTAATGCCCATTAGGTTTTGGGGCAATTTGTTATACAGCATTAGATAATCAGAGCAAATATGGAGAGAACTTTTCATAGCTTTGGTGCTGAGCTGCTTGTTAACTTCCATCAATGTCTACTTTCCATCTTGCTGTTGACCCTTGGCATGTTTCACCTCTTGACTTCTCCTCCATTTAAGACTTCATCTTGCCCCTTTGTTTGGATGTTGCTTTTTTTGTCCACCATCTTTATATTACCCGCTGGTAATGAAGCTTCTGCTTCTTTTGGCTTTCCTCCTCTGCCCTCTCTTTCCACCATCTTAGCTCAGGATTTTCCACCATGGCACAGACTTCTCACAGGAGGCCCTGGAGAGGTGCCTGGATACCAGGCACTGGACAGTATGGAAGACAATGTCCTGTTTGGTTATCTTAGCTCAGGCTTCTATAACAGAATATCATAGACTGGGTGGCTTAAACATTTATTTCTCACAATTCTGGAGGTTGCAAGTCTAAGATCAAGGTGTCAACTGATTCAGTTCCTGATAAGAGCCCCATTTCTGGCTTGCAGTCAGCTGCCTCCTTGCTATGTCTTAACATGACAGAGAGTAAGGAAGTTATGGTCTCTCCCTCTTCTTAACAAGAATGCTAATCCCATTTTTCAAGCTCCACATTCATGACTTCCCAAATTCAATACTTTCTAAAGGCCCCACCTCCAAATACTGTCATGTTAGGGCTTCAACATATGAAGTTTGGGAGGACACAAACATAGTTCATAATACTTGTGAACCTCACATTCTCAGGCAATACTCAGTAAAACTGAAACAACCCCACAATCTTCCTGTTCTTCAGGATAGAGAAAAGAGACTGGAGGTGCAGATGAAAAAGCCCCTCTGTTTTCCAGCGAAGATCATCATGAATGAAACTCTGGGAGCAAGTGCAAAGAGACCCCAGGGACTAAAATATCAAAACTGCCTCAACCAAATGCCTGTTACTGAGAAGGTCTCCAGGGGAGTCAAGCAAAAGCCTGTCACAGACCCACTTCTTCCAGGGGTGATGGACCAGACACATGAATAGCCAAGAAGAGTTTACAGCAAAGGATATCTCTGGTACCTGAATCCACTTTGAGAATGTGCTAGATTCTTTGGAAAGGTGATGGATGGGCTTGAGTCACCTAATTGGAAAGAATCCAGAGGTAGGAATCAGACAATGACAAGTGTTTGCTCTTCCTTTGCTTGCTCCATGTGACTGCAGACAAATCACTTTACTTCCTTGAGCCTTCCTTTTCTTTCTATAAATGGGAGTAACCCTAGCCTGTTTATCTCTTCCCAGGGCTGTTCTGAGGATCAAATGACATAATACACAGGGAGATGCTTTAATTGAACACTTAACACATGCCATGCTGTGTGTTGGGCACTCATTTGGTGTTATGTCTCTTACTCTTCATAATAATCCTGCAAAGTAGGACTCTACACTGTGTTACAGTTGAGGAAACAGAGAATAGAAGGTCCACACAACTCACTCAAGGTCATCCAGCTAGTAAGAGGTGGGGCTGACATTCCATCTCAGATGTACCTGGTACTGAAGACGATGTTCTTTCTATTAGTCCATGATTATTGTTGTTGATTGTATGCCTCTTATATGGCCCATCTGGGGAGCATATTCTTAGTGCAGGGCACATGGTGGTGCTTGTGCATCTCAACCCCATGAACCACATTCCAACTGAATTAATCAAATTTCTTCAGTGCTGCCTTTCAAGGAGGTCTCAATTCCTAATATCACTGTCCTGGGGGAGCACAGAACCAGAAAAGATGCCCCCACTAAGGCTGATGAGAAGAGAAGGAGCAGGCCCTCTGATGGCATAAGTGAGATGAGACAGCATCCCCAGGACATCCACCCTGGGGATGGCTGATGTGAAGCTCTGTGCCTGTAGCTGAGGGGGCAAAGAAGGGAGCCCACAGCGCAGGCCTGAACAACCTTCCTGGACTTGAGTGAGCAAAATTTCAGCATATTTTTCCACTCAGAATGCTCCATAATTGCCTTTTCTGTCCCAAGTACAAAATCGCTAAACAGGCAGCCTAACAGCATTGGCAAAATAAGCAGCTATAGGCATGCATGCCACACTCTGCTTTCCAACATATTAGCCTGGAACGTGTGGATTGTGACCACAGAGCATCAACATAAGGGGAAATGGAAATACAGGTGCAAGACTTTCATCAAAGATGGCTCTCCTGCTGGGTGGAGGCTAGAGGGAGGTAGTTCTGGCTCCTTAGCAGTCCAGTTCATGGCAGAGCAATGTTACTCAAAGACCCTAGCCCATCTCTGGAAGTAGATTGGAGGGGTGTGTGTGAGGAATTTCATGTCTCCCATCCGGAATGAAACTCAGAAAGTACAAAACAGATCCTTGATTAGTGTTGGGAAATCTGTCTCCAGTAAGTAGCTGACTTGAAGAATCCCTACTGGGATCCTCTCTTGAGTACAGCGTGGTGGAGAACAAAAGCAAGTCTTAAGAGAGCCTTCCCACTATTATTTAGGAGCCTGCTACTTGGGAAAGTTCCTGACTGTGTGTGTGTGTGTGTGTGTGTGTGTGTGTACATGTGCACATGAAAGCTGGAAGCAAGCATTGTTAAATACAAGGGGTTCATGAGAAGTTACCACACTATACATTGCACAGTAAACAACTAAAAATAATACAACAAAAAGCTAGCTGGCCTTTTGGAAGTACAGTGGCAATGTTATTAAGACCTTTCCTTCCCTTCCCTTCCCTTCCCTTTCCATCCCTTCCCTTCCCTTCCCTTCCCTTCCCTTCCCTTCCCTTCCCTTCCCTTCCCATCCCCCAAGACTGGTTTTCATATATTCACTTTGCCACTTACTTATCCCTGTGACCTAGTTGTGTTGCTTACTTTTCCTGTACTTCCATTTTCTCACCTGTAAAATGGGATCATCTTGGACTCATCAGGGCAAAGGGAGATGTGTGTGAAAAGCACTTGCTAGCTATAAGTACACTTTGGGATTTGTTTTCTTTTGGAAGCGGGTGAACATAAATGGTAGAGAAAAGCAAATTTCAAAGCAGAATGTGTTTCCTCTTCATGAGAATGAGGTCTAAAAGGACTCTAATCCTCAGAGATTGTGCTTTAAGGCTCTGGGAAGATTGGTTCCACAGCCTCTGAAATGAATCGGAAATTGAAAAGAGAAAGCTAAAGTAATTGTGTGTGTTTATTTGAGTGGGGCATAAAAGTAGATGTGGGGACTTGGGAGGGGATCTCTGCATTTTCCCAGGTGGAGGTGAGTGGGGAGGTGCAGGGGGTGGTCATACCATTGGAAGTGTGGAGGCCCCAGGCAATAGCTTGAGCCCCAGGAGATAGGACCAAAAAGAACACTCATGGGAAGAAGTCTGCCCCCCTCCTCAGGCTGGCCTTCTCCATCTCTCAATGCCAGAGCCAAACCAGATGTGATAGTATAGAGGCTGAGCCAGCTCACCTCCTTTCTGCCTGGGGTATCCATTTTTCAGAGGATTGTAGCAGGGCTGAGGTGTGTGTGGTGGGATCAGGCAGCTACAGGTGGCCATAACAAGGTATATGGGTGTTGAGAACAGTGGACAGCTGATTTTAGGGCAGAAACATGGTGGGGCTTTTGGCTCTGTTTCCCACTGCAGGGGATATCCCCCTTTTCTCTCTCTGCACTTTTCTTGGAACCTCACATCTTATTCAGGTAGGGGCCTGGAAGCCATCTCCATCAGCAGTGCTCTTGGGACACTGACGGCCATGAGCAGAGGTAAGATGAGAGTGGGGCTCAGGAGCAGTGAATGGGGGGAGTGGTTTTGAGTCTTTAATGGCAGAGCTAAGGAGCACTGACTGTGAGCAAACCTGGTCCCTGCCAAAAAGGGCACTTGGGGAAAAGGAAAATATGCCCCTAGATGCTAGACCACTGATTTGTAATGGGTCTGGAGGACATGGGGTACACTTGGCCAGAAATGCAGAGGAATACTATTTCAGACACTAGGGAAAAAAGAATGTGGTTGTTGACAGGGCCCTCCCTCAGCATAGTGGCATAAGCAGGCCAGAAGGTGTGAGTGTGTGATTATATGAATCTGTGGGTAGAGTCACAGACAGGAGTCCAGAGAACAGAGGTCTAGGCCCAACATTCCCATTTGGCCTCCATGGGACCCTGAGTCAATCTTTTACTGATAGAGGAAGAGTCTTCCAATGCTTAAACATCTTCTATATGCTGAACAGGACACTGAGCACTTCTATACAAAGATCATCTTAGTTTGAACCACAACCCTGAACGGTATGAGGATTTATCTCTATTTTATAAATGAAGAAAATGAAGCCCAGAAAGGTTGGGGCTCTCAGATTATGCCCTCAATTACACCTTTACTAGGCCTAAGAATCTGTATCCTAAGAAATCTGTATTTTTAATATACTCCTTAGGCAATTCTAAGCCAAAACCATAATTATTTATTTATTCATTCAATCATTTATTTAACAGATATTATTAAGTGCCTATCATGTTCCAGACACTATTGAGAGTGTATACACTAAACAGTGAACAAAATAGTCCCTGTGAGGTTTATGCTCTATTGAGGAAAAACACATAACGAAGAAAGGAAGAAATACATACATAGTATGTCAGATGATGATAAATCTATATTGAAAAATAAAACAAGCTAAAGGGGCAGAGTGCTGTGGTGGGGATTTTTGCTGCTTTAACAAGGTTGGTCAGGTAAGGCCCCACTGATAAGGTAACATTTGAATGGGGACCAGAGGGAAATAAGAGAGTGACCCATGTGACTCTCTAAGGGAGGAATCTTCCAGTAGAGGAAGCAGCACATGAAAAGGCCCTGAGGTAGGATCGTGCCAGTATGTTCAAAGAGAAACAACTTGGCCTGTGTTCCTGGAGCAGAGAGAGCAAGATGGAGAGTAGCAGGAAATGAGGTTGATGAGGTAACTGGCAGACCACGTGGGGCTTTTCAGGCCTTTGTAAAGAGTTCAATTTTCACCATGAATGAGGTTGTCCATGAAAAGATTGTCCCAGCTAAGTGCCACAGTTTGTCTTGTATTTTAAAAGATCATTATATTTTATGGGTGCTTGGGTGGCTCCGTCAGTTAAGCGTCTGACTTCAGCTCAGGTCATGATCTCATGGTTCATGAGTTCAAGCACCTCATCAGGCTGCATGCTAACAGCTCAGAGCCTGGAGCCTGATTCAGATTTGTGTCCCCCTCTCTTTCTGCTCCTCCCCTGCTCATGCTCTGTCTGTCCCTGTCTCTCTCTCTCTCTCAAAAATAAACATTAAAAAATAAAAAATAAATAAAAAATTATTCTAGTTTGGTTGCTGTCTGAAGAGTGGACTAAAGAGAGTGCAAGGAAAGAAATGAGGAGACAAGTTAGGAGGCCCTGAAATATCCTCCAAAATAATAACAGTGGTAGGAATCCTAGGGATAGTGAGAAGCTGTCAAGTTCTGGAAATACTTTTGAGGGTAGAGCTATTTGCTAATGGGCTGAATGCAACTTAGAGAGAGCAATGAGGGATGGGTCCAAAATTTTGGTTTGAGTAACTGAAAAGTGTTAGGTAACAATTTACTGAGATGGAAAATAATGAAAGACAAGTAGTTTTGGGGTTGGGGATAAGAACTTGACTATGGACATACTGAGTTTAACATGTCTACTAGACATTCAAATGGAGATATTGAATAGGCAGTCATATTTATGAGTCCAAGATATTTAACGTCTGGGTTGAAGATATTAATTTGGGAAATGTAAGTACATAGGTGGTATGTAAAGCCATGAGACTGGATGGGATACTCTAGGGATTAAGAAAATATGTGTGAGCCTTAGGACATTCCAGTGCTTAGAGGTTGGAGAGATGAGGAAAATCAACATATATGACTGAGAAGGAGTAGCCAGTGAGTAAAAGGAGAGCCAAGAGAGAATATGTTTCAAAAGCCAAGCAAAGAAAATGTTTCAAAAGCATTTGATATAAGCAATCAAATGCTTTTGATAGTCAATGTTGAGACCTAAATCCTAACTGCTGTGTTTAAAAATATAGAGGTCAAAGAGTTATTGTCATGAAATAGTGGTGATTGAGTTCTAAATCTGATTCTATGCAGTTTCGGTGCATGTAAAAAAAAAAAAAGGTTTTTTAGCCAAAAACATTTACAGAAGTTCTGCATCTGATAATGGAGGAGTAGCTCTTGTTGGACTAATTTTCCCTCAAATAACATCTATTGACTCTGGACAAAATATTAAAAAACAAACAAACAAACAAACCTTGAAGGCACTGGAGAGCAAGTGAAACCAAGGAGAACTTGAAGAGAAGTCCAAATTTGGGGAAAAAAGAATGAAACGAGCTGAATTCCACATTTTTATTTTTTACTTAATGGTAGGACTCAGTTTGCAGTGCTACATAAGTTAACTAAAACTCACATAGAAAATCCTTAGTTTTACTGGCTTGAAAAATCAGAAGACAGTATCCCAGGTGAGCATAGCATCTAGAAAATGGAAGGAGGAACATACCAGGAAGGGGAGAGCCATAGATGGGAAGCCTTAAATTTGATGTATATATTTTCCCCAGTTCTTTGTCTGAGTGACCCCTGAACTACACATATGGAGAACAGATTCAAGCAACTCAGCTAAGGAAAAAAATAACCTTGAAGTCACTGGATTGAGATTACAGCTGCTACCCATCACAGGGGAGACAAAGTTTGAAGTCTGAGTTCATCCCAGTTAAATGCTTTCTGAAAGAAAAAGTAATACTACTTAAAGGATCATAACAGAATTTAGAATCTCCTTAATATATCAACCACAATGTCTAGGATACAGCTTAAAATTACCAGATATTTGAAGAAACAGAAAAACACTGAGCTGGAGATGACCCAGATGTTGAAATTAGCAGGCATGGATTTTAAAGAAGCTACCATAAACTTGCCCAAGGACAAAAAGGAAAATACACTTCTAAAGGAAAAAAAAAAAAGTAAAAGAAAAACATATCTCAGTAAAGCCATAAAAAACCAAATGGAAAATCTAGAACTGGGGGCGCCTGGCTGGCTCAGTCAATTAAGCATCAGACTTCAGCTCAGATCATGATCTCATAGTTCGTGAGTTCAAGCCCCACATCTGACCACTCAAAGCCTGGATCCTGCTTCAGATTTTGTGTCTCCCTCTTTCTCTGCCCCTTCCCTGTTCACATTCTGTCTCTGTCTCTCTCTCAAAAGGTAAATAAACATTTTAAAAAATCTAGAACTGAAAAAATATAAATAAGTCTTTTACTGTATGATTTTAAAAGCAAATTAGAAATTATAAATGAATAATAAAATTAAAAAAGATTAATAGAAATTATCTAATCTAAAGAACAGAGAGGAAACAATAAGGAAGAAAAAATGGAACAGAGTTTCAGTGACCCACGGAACAATGTAAAATGTTCTAACATAGGTATAATTGGAGTCCCAGAGAGAAGTAACAGAAAATAGGACAGAAAAAACAAACATTTGAAGAATTCATGATCAAAATTTTCTTAAATTTGGTAAAGATACACATTTACAGAATCAATAAGTTCATCTAGTTCCAAGCAAAATAAACATAATAGAAACCACACCTAAACACATCATAATCAAATTCTAAGCAAAATATTAAAAAAAATTTTAATGTTTACTTATTTTTGAGAGAGAGGGAGAGAGACAGAAAGAGAGAGAGAGAGAGAGAGAGAGAACGTGAGTGGAGGAGGGACAGAAAGAAAAAGGGAGACACAGAATCCAAAGCAGCCTCCAGGCTCTGAGCTGTCAGCACAGAGCCTACTAGAGTTTAAACTCATGAACCGTGAGATCATGACCTGAGCCAAAGTCGAATGCTTAACCGACTGAGCAACCCAGATGCCCCCTAAACAAAATATTTTCTGAGTGCCTTGTATGTGCCAATCACACTTGTAAACACTATGAATATAGGAATGAGGAAAAACTGCTTATGCCTCTGCCCTCCCAGACCTACATTTTAGTGGGGGATTCAGAAAATAAATTAATAAATATATATAAAATATCATGTCAGTATAATACAGGTAGAATAAAGAAAATAAAATATGACAAAATATGAAGTAAGGGAAAACAGAGCTAGGTGAGGAACAAGTTAATGAGGGAGTGCTCCTTTGAACCACATTTTCCCCCCATCAAATTGTGTAATTCCATCCTAAACTGTCCATTTCAAGCTGCTCTTCAATGAGCATGTGGGAACAGCTTATATCTTTTGGTAACTTATTCTGTGCCGAGCAGTGTTGTGGTGTTCTACACGTATTAGCTTATTTAATATTCACAATAGCTCTTAGAAGCAGGTAATATTACTGCCCTCACTTTAAAAGCAAGGACACTGAAACAAAATAAGTCAAGTTATTGCTGAAGTTTACACAGCTCCAGCGTCCATGGTCTGGATCATTACAGTACACTGCCTCTATAAACAGAATTCTTCAGCTGACTTATCTGAATAATTCATCACAACTGTAATCCTAGGTAGCAATTATCAGGCACTGATCATAGCCCTAGCCCTCTCCAACATGTTTTACCTAAATTATTTTCAGTCCTCACAATCACCTCAGAAAAGAGGGTTGAAGATCTCCATTTTATTGATGAAGAAATTGAAGATTAGAGTGGCCAAGTAATTTATTCAGGGTCCTACAACCTTTAAAAGGAGAAGCTAAGCCAGATCTGGACCTGCTATGTTCCAAAGGGTGGAAAGTTTTTCCCCATTTGGATCAATCTAGTGGGAGAATATTTTCACAAACTAAAGTCTGTATAAAATGGTTGTCATGACCCCTTGTGAATTTCTCTTACATCCTAACTTTCACTAACTTCTCTTGCCAACTTCTTATGTCCAATTTCACAGTGATTTTGACCCAACCACATTCACCCTGCACTGTCCCTTCTCCCTACCTTACCCTCCAGGCAAACAGGAATGCTTGGAATTTCTCCAATCTCTCTGAATCTCATCTTCTGTAATTTGTCCATTTCCTTTTCTCTTCCAGATCCCTAGTCCTTCTATATACAATCTATAATCTGAAAGCATTACACTATTCTTCTAGGTTTAGTTTTAAAAATCCTTTCTCTATGAAGACTGCTTATGTCTTTTCAGCCTCTGACTCTTCTGATACTTACCTCATGGGACTTGTTTTCAGTAGTGGAATGCATATGATTCAGACAATCCAGATACTGTCATTCTGGGCAAGTCATTGGCCCCTGTGAGTCTCATTGCAAGAATATGAAAGAACCCAGGGATCATTCCATGTCAGTTTCTCAAAATACAAGATTAGACCCATTGGAGGTCCATAGGGTCCCTGAGCAATACCAGTTCAGTAGCCAAATGGGTAGAGCCTTGAATAGCAGGATTCCTATTACTTCTACTCTGCAGGGGATGCTGATGTCGCACAGTGGGCACAAGGTAGGACTGGATGGTACTTTTGCCTACTGAGCATGGAATAGAGGCTTTGGAGCCAGTAGTTCTGGGATTCAAGCCCACTTATATCTATGTGGTCGTTAGGCATATCTAATCCTATTGCCTCAGTTTCCTCCTCCCTTTCTAAACTTTCAATCATAATGGCTTCAACAGAGATTGCTGCAATCTTATGAGCATGACATAAAGATGTGCTGTGCATATTTCTTCCATTTGTCCTCCCTGTTGGCTACATGTTGTGATCACTATCATTGCTTGAAAGCCTTAGGTAGTAAAGTCAGGGGAAACCCCTTTCTATGTTACTTAGTGAATTCCTAGACAGAGAGCATCTGGTCTCTGAACCCCAGGAGCTGCCTCAGCTGGCTTTGAGGGCTGACAGCTGCATAGTCCTGCTATGAATGACGGGTTTGTCTGCTGGTCCAGGGAGTGACTGGGACTTGGTTCCACCTTACCCTCCTCCCTTCTGGCTCCATCCTAGGTGGTTCATGTTCTTTTCCTCATCACTATCTCATTCCCCAACCATGAGGATAGAGCCCCCTCAAGAGGAAGGGCAGATGAACTGATGAAACACATTGCAAATTGAATTATGGAGCAGGCTGTAGGCAGGGGATGATTTTAAATTACCAATTACTGGAAATGAACTGTCAGGAAGACTAGTCTTAGAAAAATGCTGGGTCCTGGGAATTCTTCGTATTAGTGGATGTTTCTACTTCTAGTGCAGCGATTTTGCTTCTTGAGCCTTAATTTTGCCTACTTGAGGAATGGTATTGACCTTCACCTTTGGATCTGGGAGGGAAGAACAGAGGAGGAAGTTGGAGGGGTAATCTCACATAGTAGAATGAATGCAGGATTTGGAGGCACAAATCTTTGCATATAACTTGGGGCAATTACTTAACCTCCCTGAGTCTCATTTTCCTACCATTTCCAGGGGTGATATGATAATTAACTAATAATTAACTAACTGGGAAGGGGTACTCTATAACTATAAAAAAATCTCCATGGATACTAGCATTTGATGGTTATTAGGAGCAATGGATGAGATAATGTATGCTAAACACTCAACCAGTGACTGGACCATAAGCAGGCTGTCTTTTGTAATGGTGGTGGCTATTTGAGGTAGCAGAGTGGGTCCTCATGTCAGCCACACTTCAGAGTGAGCAGATCTGCCTCCACATCCTTGCTCTGTCACTCACTTGCTGTGTCAGAGATCAATCAAGTTCTGTACCCTTCTCAAGTCTCAGTTTTCTCATTGTCAAATGGGGCTGATGATAATTTATGACAACTCAGTGGTTGTAAGGGTTAGGTAAGTCCCACAAGTAGAGCACTGAAGACAGTACCTGGGACACACACAGTAAATGTTTCTCTTTCTTCATCAGCAGTCAGGAAACTGGTTCTAGCACCTTATCCACATCTTGTCTCCCAGATTCCTCAGGATTCTAGCACCTGGAAACAGATCAGGAGGTGAGAATTCCTGTGGACTCTCAAACACAATCTGGAGGCTCCTGTTGCATATTCTAACCTTCACACTCTTGCGCCTTTGTTTCCCTCTTGCACCTTGTGCTGTTCCTTTAACGCTTCCTATGAAATGTAGACAATCAGGCTTGCTTGATTTTCTTCCCAGGAATACTGTGAGGACCATCAAGGTAATCTACATCAAACAGCTTTTAGATGATCAGCTGTAGCACTCCAATCAGTTACTGCTGCTATGACCTTTGCTATGGCTACTAGAGGGCACTGGCAGTGAGAAAGCAACTAGGGAAAGGGAACATGTGGCTCATAAGCTGAAGATGGGGCTTAAAGACAACAAGATTAAGTCCAACTGGCTCCACATACATCTTTCCCATTGTCATCAATATATGGTTTTGGCACTCTGCACATAGTAGCCATTGAATGCCTTGCACAGAGTGGGTCCATAGTAGGACTTTGTTAAGAGTGGGTCATGCTGATCCTTATCACACACATGACGATGGTGATAATGCAGTAAACACTGATTAGGTGCCTACTCTATGCTAGGCACTACATGTGCCAGCTATGTAAATTCCATCTCTGAAGTAGAAGATACCTTCATCTTATACAGAAGAAAAATAAGAGGCTCAGGGAAGTTAAGTGGCATGTCCGCAATCACACAGCTGACCATAACAGAGATCTATCTGTGTCCAGATGCTTCTGTATGTAGAACTCATATTCTTGCCTCCAGGGTCTGGGCCAACCTCATAGTTTTAAATTCCAAGAGTGGCAGGCATCCTACACTGGAAGGTAATCATCAGTTTGTTTCAAAGGCTGGTTCTTCTGCACCTTGGACAGCATAGTCACAGGCTGTGAAGCTGTCCCCTTGATCCCTCAGCAAGGGGACAAACACTTGCCTCACCCTGCTCCTGGAGTCCTTGCACTGCAGGAGGCCTGACTATGGGTCTGCATTGAAGAATGTGTAAAGGGGTTCTTCACTAGTGCCTCATAATAGCTGCTGTTCTGCATATTGCCAGCCCTGGGCATCTCTGTGGCCTCTGCCAAGTCCAGCCCCTCCTTGCAAATAGATGGTGTGCCACCAGGATGGTTAACATGCCCCAAACCATGCCTTTTGTGCTTGCTCTTGCTGCTGAGCACCCAGAGTGCACACTCCCCCAGAATTGCTCCAGTGAAGAAACTCCGTGAAGATAGGCCCGTGTTTTAAAGAAGAGCTGGAATCAGGTTTGTGTTTTAAAGAAGAACTGGAATCACTCCTCACAGATCTAGATGGCAGCATTTAGGGCCTTGGAGAGGGAGTCCCATGGCTTTTCCCAGCAGGGGGCTTGTATCAGCACTTAGTGGGTGACTGTACTTTCTTTGTCCATTAAGAACAAAGAATTGTTATCCCATCTCTAGTAGGCACGAGGGATGTTCAGAGAGGATTTATTAGCTCTGAAACCAAAACTTGCCATTTTTTATCCTGGAAATGCCATGTTAGGAACTCTTTTTTATGAAACTGAAGGCAAACTGACTTGCTTGGGGCAGTTTGGGTCACACTGTTCCTAGGCTGTGGCATGGTGGGTGGGACGTATTAGCAGCTGCTACCTCTGAATCTCAGAGCTGGGACCCTTCACCCTTCTTCAGTGCAGACCATATTCAGGCTTTCTGCAATACGGGGGCTGTTTGGGGGCTGTTTGAGCCTTTGATGATGGATCAAGGGGACAGCCCAGGAGCTGATGATTATGCTGTCCAAGGCTGCCACAGGACCAACCATGGCTGCTTTTGCCCTCTGCAGGTCCCACGCAGCCACAATCTTCTTCATCAGACTCTCTGCTCTGTGTCCTCTTATCCAGGCAGATGGGGAAAAGCTCTAGCTCTGGACTCAGATAGTCCCAACTCAACTCTGCCTCTAGTGGTACAGGCCCCGGATGTGGGGCACAAAAACTGTCTGTCCCTCCCCTGCTCCTCACTGGTAATGTAAGGTTAGTGATGATAACATCACCTGGGAAGTTCATTCTCAGGAAAAAATGAGATAATTCATGGAAAGAGCTGAGAACAGGGCCTGGCACATAGTAGGTGTTCAAAATATGGTAGCTATTTCCACGACCATGAACGATGTGAAAGCATAGGTTATAGCAAAGCCAGACCTAAGCTCAAATCTTGACTCTTTCGTATACTAGTTGCGTGGCATTTAGCAAGTTCTGTAAATTCTCTGAGTCTTGGATTCCTTGGTAGAAACGGGAACTGGACCTAGTCCCATGAGTCAGTGTGAGGATGAACTGAGCACGGTATATAAACTCTTTGGTGCTGTTTCTGACATGTAAGAATTCGAGAAATGCATTCTAATACATATTTTAATTTCCACACAGTGCCCCTTAGTTCTTTGTTGTGGAACCCCACGTTAACCCTCTATTGGACCTCCCTAGTGCTGACTGCCTGCACTATTCTCTCATTGCTGGGGGTTCCCTGCTCTGTCAGACACTGGGCTTCGTCTCTGTGTTAGAATTGCTCCCAGCACTCAAGTGGGTGGGTCTATCCCCAGTCCCAGTGCCTTTTAGAATCCATCTCAACCTGGGGCAGGTATCTGGGCCAAACCAATTCATGCTCAAAACAAGATGCAAAGAGATGTGAATTAAAAACGGGAACCTTCTTTCAAGTGAAGGAAGAGTTAATGATGCTGAAATTTTGTACCATGTTTGATGTTTCCCAGAGACAGTGTGGCTTGGTTGGGTTGGAAGCCTCTCTATCAGGATGCTGAGGGAAGACATGTCTCCAGATCGCAACATGGGCTTCCTTGTGGCATGAGGCTGCATCAGAAGCACTATCTCAGGGACTACACACTTAAGTGAAGGGGCCATGGAAACTCAGTCCTGTACCAGGAACTGGAACAAGAAAAATAAGAGGTCTCCCACTATGTGTTTGCACTGCAGACCTACCCCTGTGTCAAGCATTCAGTCCCCAGGAACATGAGTTTATCTTTGTCTTACTGTGGAGGGTATTGAGGCTCAGAGGGGTAAGTAACTCGGGCAGGTCTAACTAGTTAGTAAGCTCTGGAGTAAAGACTGTGCTGTTTTCATTTCCCAGAGGTAAACATAATACCCAGTACACAATAGGAGCTCAGTAAGTGTTGAAGCAGACAAATGATTTTTTAGTTTTATTTTCTACTTGCCCCATATCCTCAGATTTCTTGATGTTTCCCAGACTTGCAATTTCTTTCTGGTCCAAACTTTTGTGCCTACAGTTCCCTTTGCTTAAAATATCTTTCCCCTTTCTCCAAAGGGGAAACTCCCAAGACTCCTTTGACCTAGCTCAAATGTCACCTTTTCTGTGAAGTTTTATTTATTTATTTATTTATTTATTTATTTATTTATTGAAAATTTTTTAAATATTTATTTTTGAGAGGTAGAGCATGAGCAGGGGAGGACAGAGAGAGAGGGAGACACAGAATACAAAGCAGGCTCCAGGCTCTGAGCTGTCATCACAGAGCCCGATGCGGGGCTCGAACTCACAAACCACAAGATCATGACCTGAGCCAAAGTTGGCCGCTTAACTGACCGAGCCACCGAGGCACCCCTTCTCTGAAGTTTTAAAGTCCCTTCTGTAGAGTTTATATCTTCCTAGCAGGGTCCCATAGCAATTTGTCCACCCCTCCAGGAGAGCATTTATCACATAGATTACAATGACTTGATTGTGTATCTTTTTCTTTCATTAGAGAGCTTGAGGGTTTGGCCATGTGGGAACTGTGTTTGTATCCAGGGTGTCCTTATAAGAATGGGAAACCATGCATGCTAACATATCGTCATGGAAATACTCCTTAAGCATATTTATTTCTTTTTCATTTAAAAATATCGTATTTAGCCCCAACCTCCTAAGAGCAAGTGTACTTTCCAAGTGGCTGGTATTAGGGAATAGATGTACAGGACATTGCCAGGGAATGACTGCCAATTGCAGGCTTCATTGCAGAAAGTCATCCCAATATCAATAGTACATTGACCTTTTGACTCATACTCTGCCCTTTTGTGAGTTTGACACAGTGGATCAATTTTTCCATGTCTCGATGTCTAGACATTTGGAGACAGCCAGTTTCAGACAGCATCAGGCCCCCACCCTAGGCCCCATTCTTGGCCTAACAAATCCCATGTTTCTGTCAATGACTCAGAAAAATACAATGAGCTTTTGCTCATCAAATTTGCAGATGACAAGACAGTGGCAGAGATGGTGATTATGTCAGATGACAGACTCAGGATCCAAAATGATCACAATAAGCTGGAACAAAGGGTCAACTCATTTAGTAGAGATTAATATTGGGCCAGAAACCAAGTGCATAGGGATTGGAGGAGGGTGGCGTGACTTAGCAGAAGCATGTGGGGACAAAGCCTTGTTTACTTGGAAGTGAGTTAGACACAAGCCAGAGAGCGGTTTCGCCATTGGGAATGGAAGCCGAATGTGCATTATTAAAAGTAGAGGTTCCAAAAGGAAGGAGGTGATGGTCCCGCTAGACTAGTCTCTGATCTGATAGCATGTGGAGACTGATGCTCACTTCTGGCCCCCACACTTTAAGTGAAGCATTAAAAAAGTGGTCCATCTCCCCCAGAACAGTGATCTGATACTAAGGGCACTGAAGTCCAAGAAACTGGGAGAATGTTACCTTGTAGAAATGAGGCTGAATAAGGAACATGGCCACCCTTTGCAAGTATCCAATTTTGTCACATTGAAAAGTCATTTTGTAAGGCTAATGGACAGAATTAATGTTAATTGGTAAAAGTGTCAGCCAGGCATATTTCTGCTCGATGTAAGAAAAAGTGTTCTAATAAGTCAGTGCTACTCACCAGGGAAATGAGTTGCCCTGTGATGCTGGGGCTCTCCTTTACTTGCACTATTTATGGAATTTAATGGAGGATTTCAATGTTGAAGGGATGTGTCAACTTCCAGGTGCCATCCACACTCAAGGGGTTAAAACTCCAAATTACATTTGTTTTCATGTTACTTTAATAATCTGAGTTTCCCCAGGCTGTCTCATTCTGGAGAAGTTGGGGAGGACAGTGGGCAAGTAGCCATTAATAGAGATGCATGCCATGCTGTGTCTGTCCTGCCAAGAGCAGATCATTGACCTTGAATGAAGGTCATGTTCTCTCTGTGCTCAGGGTAAGCTCCTTACTGTAAGGCTTCTTGTTTTCTCATGCACATAGACTCAGTCCTGAGGCATGCCCAACTAAATCTGAATTTTTAGAATATTGAGCCCAAGCCCCCTAGAAGGACCCATACTCCTTTGATAACTGGGTTGTTCGCATTGTAAATCCATAAATTTCACTCAGAGTCTCAATGCCAGTGGTAAACCCCTGGAGGACAGGGCCATACCTCTGACACATTAAGCTCTTCCTTCATAGCATAATGGTTAGGAGCACATCCTCTGAAGTTATACAGATATGGATTCCATCCCATATCCCACTCCTAGACTTTACTAGTTGTGTGAAATAGGCAAGGTATGAACCTCTTGAGGGTCAGTTTCCTTGTCTATAAAATGGGGATGACGACATTACTTACTGCATAGGTTATTGTGAGGATTTACATAAGATGTGCAAGGGGTGCCTGAGTGGCTCAGTCGGTTAAGCATCCAACTTTGGCTCAGGTAGGCTCTGTGCTGACAGTGTGGAGCTTGCTTGGGATTTTCTCTCTCCCTTTCTCTCTCTGCCCCTCCCCTGCTCAAGTGTTTTTATTTCTTTCTCAAAATAAATACATAAACATTAGAAATATATACATGTTATATATATTTAAAAATATATATAAATAAGATGTGCAAGTACAGAACTTAGCAAAATGATAACCCATGTAAGCACTCAACATATATTAGCCACTGTTACTGTACTATGAATACAAAATAGAACAACTTGTCTTCTGCTGGCTTTTTCCTGGCCTGTGCATCCCTCTGTCCCTAACCCCCATGCCCCTGACTTTGGGTTACACTGGGGGCTGCTCTTTCCAGCATTCTTGCCTCGTCACAGGGGAGCCCCACCACTCTAAGTTGTAGCTGTGGTCCCTGCATCCCATGAGTCCTCGTGCATGTCCCTCTCATCAAAACTGTTCCAATCGTAACTGCCAGATTTCTCTTATTTCAGAGGGAAAGCTGTTCTCTCATATGCCTTGCATTCTAACGACTTTCATTGCGATTGCTCATTTTGATCTGTTTAATAACATGTTTTAAACTAATCCCTTATAATAAAAGGATTTCATTACTAATGGAGACAGCTGCGTAATGCAGTGGGTTCATTAGTTTCACTTTTCTGACGAGGCCTGCTGGAGTTAAAACTTTTGCAACTCTGCAAACTTTGGGTGAGGAGCATTGCCGGGGAAGCTGGGAAGGAGATTTCTATTGCAGGGAAAGATCCACAGGATGCAAAAAAATAGAGTCTGTGTCAACGAAGAGTGGGTGGGAAGGGCAGAAAAACCCTTGTCTCATGGCCGGTTGATGACTGTGAGAAGGCATGACAAAGGCTTCATAAAGAGAAGGCATTGCATGGTGAGAGAAGGACTCCTACAGTGGCAACAGGCCACGGACCTGTTGGTCACGGATCCCACCTGCCTCTATCTAACTAACCGGCAGAGATGATTATACCACCTGTCCCTTGGTGGGTGTCTTTTCCTACATCTATCACATTATATTTAATTATCTAACAGACCTAAGGCACTGTATCTTATTCATCTTTGTATTCCTGGTATCTAGCTGGACCTGGAAAAAGGAAGGTGTTTGCTCAGCTAAAATGAATTATTTTTCCCCTCTGTTTTTCCCAAGGTGCTTTCTGCCATAGTCATACATCTTCGACAGCCATCTCTGAGCTGATGACAGAAACTTCTATCTCCGCCCCCACTTCTTGAGATCTACCTGTATCTCCAAATACTGACTTTTCTTTTCCATGTGGCTGCCTCACATTTGCTTTCTACTTCAAATGTCTAATGCTGGATTCACCGCCTTCCCCTACCTCCACCCCCACCCTCAGTCTTACTGCACCTTGTACTTTGTGTGTATTCCTTATTCTGGTGAATGACACCACCGGCACTGCTGCATATTCAGGTGAGAACATCTCTCCATCTTAGCGGTGATTTAACCAATCACTAAGTGTTGCTCATTTTACCTATTCAGTAGCTTTTAGATCCATCCACTTCTCTCCATCAACTTTGCCACCCCCTTCGTCCAAGATACAGCCATCCCTCACCTAGAGTCTAACTTACATCCATCACCAGACCATGCTCCAACTAGGAGATAGAGTGTTCTCTGACTGTGCTCTTCCTGCTTTATGCCCTTTAAACAATCCCATCATCATCCTTAATGTGGTCCATGAGTCCCTTGCAAGAGCAGGCCCCTCTTATCTCTCTGGTCTCATTTAGTACTGTGTGTGAGTGTGTGTGCATGCATGCACATACATGTGCATATGTGTGTGTGGCTCTTAGATTTCCTGCCGCAACCCTTATTTTAGTTCCTCTGACACATTGGGTTACTCCTATTAGGGCCTTCACCTTGGCATTTCCATGAAGACCTCCAAGTGACTAGCATGTAACAAGCACTATGCTAAGTCATCCAACACTAATGGGAGAATATCACAACTCCTTTCATGGAAGCTTATCAATTTTATCTTTGTACAACCTCTTCCTCATTGTTCTGGCAACAGATAGACCTTTTCCTCCTAGCCAGGTATAGTAGGCAGAACAATGCTCGATCCCAAGTGTATTGGAAAGTGTATGTGTTACTTTACATGGCAGACTCTGCAGATATGATTAATTTAAGGATCTTGAGAGGGTTATATTATCCTGGACTCTTCAGGTGGGCCCCAAACAGTCTCAAGTATCTTTATAAGAAAAGGAGATGAAGGTCTGACTACAGACAGAAGAAGAGAGAACAATGTGACCACTGAGGCGGAGATTGGAGGAATGGGACCATGAGCCAAGGAATGACAGCCACCAGAAGCTGAGAGAGTTAAAGAACAGATTCTTCCCTGGAGCCTGCCAACATCTTGATTTCAGCTTAGTGATACTAATTTTGGACCTTTGGCCTCCAAAACTATAAGAGAATAAATATATGCTGTTCTTAGCCACTCATTAACAGAGAGAATGGGCCCCAGCCTTCCAGCACCATGTGTTTTAGCTCTGCAGAAATGTCAGTCTGAGAGAATGATGCTCATACCAGAGAGAAGCAGAGAATGAAGGCGGACAATGAGTCTTCTTGGTTTTGGGGTGATTAGTTCCAGCCATTCCTGAAGACAGCTACTTACCTTCCCACTCCCAACTGCCACATATTTATATTCATCTGATGGCATTTTCACCTTTCTTAAAGATGCAGACCTTCATTGTCAATGATCACTCATTTAACAGTGATGGCTTAGACCACATTTCCAGGGATTTTTTTAGCTAGAGCTGCCACTTAATGGCTTTTGGCTATTTAACCACATGGAAAGTACTATTGCAGTGAGCTCAGGGGTCCCTAAGTATAAGCAAGGCTATGCTGTGGTAATAGATAATCTCAAATTTCAGTGACTTAACATAGCAAATGTTAATTTCTTGCCAATTTAAAGTCCAGGGGAGGGTAGTTTGCTCTCCATGTGGTCACTCAGCAATCTAGGGTGCTTCCATCTTACAATACCTCCGTCTCAACTCATCTGCTCCATGGGCATTGCAGCAGGGGAATAGAGGTCAAGAAGATGCACTCCCACTCTTATCTACCCTCAAACAGATGGGACAACAAATCTATTCTGTTTACTGCTCACTGTCCAGAACTGGTTACTTGGGTCTCAACTTAACTGCAAAGGAGAATGAAGAGTCTGCAGGTAAACATCAGACAAAGAAGATAATGGATATGGTGAGATTTATTAATCTATACTAGAAGGAGGCCACCCTAGTTCTGCCAGTAAATTCTAGGCTTAAGTGGAAATTCCATCATATGTGAAAACTTGCTGGGCAGAGTTTCAGCAAACATGTTGACAGAACAAAGGCAACATGAAAAGACTATGAGGCTAGTTTTTATAAATGAAGCTGGATAAAAAATTAATGATAGCTCTCCCAGGACTAAGACATATAGCCCAAGGTGCCTGTAGAACAATATCAAAGAAAAGGTTTAGAAAGTACATTATCACAATAACCTCTTGACAAAAAGATTGTCATATGTCTTCATACATGAAAATAAGTAGGCCTGACGTACATTCTTGAAAACTCTATAAGACATGGCCAACTGTTTATAAAATGGAGTTATATGTTGAGTTTGGGGAAATAATAGTTGAATACAACCACATTTTTGAAGGATTGTGGGAAGGTGACGATGTGTAACCACAATAAATTTCATCAAATGAATATAGAGGACCAACTCTGTGTTGGGCTTTGTGTGGGAGCTCGAGAATCATGGTACATCAAGACCCAAGCTTGAGATTCATTCATGCCATTCCTTCTGCTTTGAATGCTCTCTTCACCTGTATCTTTTCTTTCTCTAGTTAACTCCCCCTTTTCTTTAAAAACATAGTTCAGTTGTTCTGTTTGTAGTCACACAGTTTGTAATTACATATTGTTGTGTACAAATCACCCTTAAAATTTAGTGGCTTAAAAATGCAAATATTTATTATCTCACAGTTTCTGTGGAATCCAGGAATCTAAAAACAGCCCAGTTGGGTGTTTCTGCCCTAAGGTCTCTGTCAAAGCTGCAAAGTATCAGTCAGGGCTGTGGTCTCATCTGAAAGCTAAGTTAAGGGGGACTGGTGGTCATTAGCAGGACTGTTTCTCACGACTGTTAAATTCTTCACTCAGTGTTGACTGGGGGTCTCCCTTAGTTATCTGCAATGAGGACATCTGCACAGGGCACATGGTAGCTGGCTTTCCTCAGAGTGAGTGAGAAAGTATGTGACAACATGCAAAGTGAAAGCCATAGTTTATTTGTAACTCACAGACTCTTTGAGTCTTGTTGTAATCTCAAAAGTGACATCTATCACTTTTGCCATATTTTTATCCGTTAGAAGCAAGTAACTAGGGGGCCAGTCCACTACACTTGAGAGAAGGGGATTACACAAGGGCAGGAATACAAGAGGCAGAGATCATTTGGGACTGACTCAGAGGCTGCCTACCACATTTTCCTTCCTCCAAAAAAGTAGCAGTGGCCAGGTACGGAAGGAAGGAGGAAATGTGTTGGAGATGTCTCAGCAACATCTCTAGCACATCTTCTCAATCTCTCTCCATAGTGACCCACATCCTGATCTACTGCTTAGAATCTGAGAACTGGAAAGAAATTTAGAGGTCATCTTGTCTGCAACCCTTATTTTATAGATGAGGAAAAAGGAATAGAAGGGGTGTCTGACCTTCCCAAAAGGATGGAGTCATTTGAAGAGTGGGTCCTAGACTTCAGGTCACCTGTTTGTCTCAAATTGGCTTCCTCCATTTACTCTCTTCTGTCTACTCTGATTCTGATCTCCTACAGCTTTATTAGGACTAGTCATTGCATAGAAATTATTCTCCCAAACGTTATCTAGAAAGTTCTTGGTTAAATATTTGATCCTGACCTACCTGAATTCTCATCTCCTTTGGTTTCCATGAGACCGCAGAGATCTGGTCCCACCTTTTTTCTCAGTGGCCAGCTCTTAGTCCTCCCTCTGAACCAAGCAAAACATTTACAATATCCCAGACACTCAGTTCTTTGTCTCTGCCCTTTTCCTGCCATCCATGCCCCTTGATGAAATGGTTCTTGGGGCTTGGAGGATCACATTCCCTTGCTTTGTCCTTGAGTTCACTAGTTCCCCCATATATAGCTGCCTGATGAGCAGTCTTATTGACACGTGATTGACATTTAAATTCAGTGATGATAAGAACAACCACAACTATAATTTAGTGAGCTAATATATGTGCCAGTTCTTATGCTAGGTGCTTTATTTATATTTCTTATTAATTCTCTCAAGAACACTGTGCTGTAAGTAATACAGTTCACATTTTAGAGGTGAGAAAGCTAGGCTCAGAGAGGGAGAGTGACTAATCTGATATTCTATGACTAGAAAGAGATCTATGTTCTTTTGATTCCAAAATCTGAGCTTTAAACTACTACACTCATGATCTTTTCCTTAAAATTGTTCCCTCTGGACTTTCCCATTTCTGTTCTACTCTTTTTCAATTTATTCAGCATCAAAGCCTTGGAGTTTAAAACGTGCCACACCACGGAACACCTCTATGCCTTTTTACATGCTGTTCTCTCTTCTTGGAAGGCCCTTCCCCTAATCATCAGTATGATCAATGCATCTCCTCCATGTCAGCCCCCTGCTGAGGTCATCACTTCTTGCTTGGTGTCAGACGGCTGAGTCACAGTGAGTTGAAGTTGTCCTCATTGGCTACATCTTTGATAGAGGAACCAAGGCACCCCAATCTAAAGTTGTGCCTGAGAATGTAACTATTACCTGAGCTATAATGGCTTGTTTACCTATGGGTATCCCCTTCTGCACAATACATTTTATAGGAGCAGGGACTGTGAATGATACCTTAGAAGCTCTTGTTCTGGGAGCAGATACTTAATGGTTAATGAGTTATCTTCAATGTGTCTCATTCTCTTATTCTCCACAGCTAATCAGTAGACAAGCCCTACAGAATTTTCTTTGTTAGATTTCTCATATCTCTTTCTCATTTTCCATTTTCCCAGCCATCTTCTTAGGTTTGTGTCCCCTCATCTCTTGTGTGGCCTATTGTGATCACCTCTAAGCTCACCTCAGTTCACTCTTTACTTCTCTGTCCAGTTCATCCTGATGATTTCTACTCTATTAACACTGCTTTGAACACATTGCTTGCCTACTCAGTGACTCCCTGATGCCTACATAATAAAGCCCAAGCTCCTTCACGTAGCTTTCAATAACCTTCCCACTATGCCTCAGTGCATGCTCCTGTCTCACTGCAGCATTACATAAATTACCGGTGCAAGCCAAAGCATGCTATTCACCACGTCTTTAATGCTCCATTGGGTCCCACTTCCACACCATTGCTCACGTTGTTCCTCCTGCTTGGAAAGCCCTCCCCTCTTCCCTCCACATATCTGAACTCTACCATGTCTGCACATCCCAGCTCAATTCTCACTTTCTCCACGAGCCTTCTCTGACCACTGACCCATAGCAACTTTTCTTGTTTGCTGTAGAGGGGAAAGCTTGAACTTTACTATCTGAGAGATATGACTCAGAATTTCAACTACTGACTAGTTTGTGGCCTTGGGTAAGTTAAACTCAGCAAAATGGGAGAAAACAATACTTATGTCTTGGGATTGTGGAGGGAATAAAATGAGGGAATGTGTGTGCTGAAAAATGGTTCCAATTGGTGACCTAAGCTGTGCCAGTCTAGGATTCAGAAGGAAGCAGGCACACCTGGAATGTCCATAAGGTAGGCTTACCTTGCCAATTGGTACCAAGAGAAAGAATACACCCTTGGTATCTAAGACTCCATGTGATCAGGCTTGACTGAGAAAATAACTTGGTGACATAGACAAAGCACAGCAGTGAAGAATCTGGGGTCTTGCTCTTGCATTTGAATTACAATTTTCCCATTTCTTAGCTGTGTAATCTTGGGTAAGTTCCTTTACCTCTCTGTTCCTGTCTTTCCTCATTTCCAAAATGGGGCTTAACTATGGAACCTATTTCATAGGGTTAATGTGATGATAAGTAAAATACCTGTTAAAAGTTTAGCAAGCCTCTGGCAGACCATAAGCCTTTAATAAATGCTATTATGTTTTATATTATTATTCTTGAGTCTAGTCTCTGTGGACTTGTCTTCATCCCAGAGTGAAGGACTCTGAGTAAAAATGGAAAGAGTTGTTTCACTAATCATCCCTGGAAGAGCTCCGTAGGAGCAGAGGGAAGCCTGCTCCATAGGATCTGTTACAGAGAGTAGCACAGGTGAGAACAATGACGCAAAAAAACAGCCCAAAATTGGGTCGCCCATCAGGAGGGTAGAGCAGCAGCTCTCAGCTCTGCTTCCAGGTGGGGTTGGTGGCTTCCAACAAATGCTGACGCCTGGATGCTTGGTTCCTAACATGGAATTTCTGTTTCTGTTGGCTCAGCTGGGCTCACAAAAGTGTACTTTTTTAGTCTCTCAGATGATTCTATTGGGCAGCAGAGTTGACAAACACTAGGCTAGAGAGACAGGGGTGAAGGTCAGAATAATGCAAACCAGGAAAGGAGGCGGGGGAGTGAGGGAGTAGAATAGATCTGAGGGGAAATAATCTTGAGGACAGGACTGGGACTAGGGTGAGACAACGGAGGTATCTAGGGAAGCAATATTTATGGAGTGTCTCCTTATATTTTGTATCTTAGACACCTTTCTTGCCTCACCTTAGAGCTGGTCCTGCCTGGAAACATCCTAGAGGCCTATAGCAATATCTTAAGTTTTCCTTTCATACTTGTATAGGTGAGTCATGGGGTTTTTTTTGAAGCAGATATACAAAAGGAAAAAAGTCTAAATTCTTACTTTCAGAATACTCCCATCCATCTACCCACCTAGCTACTCATCAATCTATTCATCCATCTGTCCATCCATTCATCCATTCATCCATGTATCCATCCATCCATCCATCCATCATTCATCCATCCATCCACCTATCCACTCCTCCATGTATCCACCCACCTATCCATTTGCCCATTCATCCATCCATCCAGCCATACATCCACCTATCCATCCACCATTCACTCACTTATTAATTCAGTAAATATATATCAAGAGCCTATTATGCACAGATACCTAGTTAGACCTCCAGTCTCTTGCCATTCACTATAATTGGTCCAATATGTTAGCTGTCTCTTTGTGCATATGTTGGGATTTCTACCTCTGATTTTAACTTATGAAGAGGAAGACCAGGGGAAGTAGGGTCTGGAGCTGGACAGGCTAGATGAATGTTGATGTAAGTGAAGGTAATGTGTGAGCATTTCCCACCAGGGGTCTGGTAATATGGAGGGGAAAAAAAAAACAAATGTTAACACTTAATAGCTGTGAAATCTTGACCAATGTGTTTAACCTCCTCACCTCAAAATGCAGTTTCAAAAGTTAGAAAATGGAAACATTAGGTTGTGATGTTGATTAAATAAGCAAATGACCATGTGAGGCCTGGCTTATGGTAAGTGTTCATAACAAAGGGCAGAGAGGTTGGGAATGAAATCTGTAGGACTTTTGAACTACTTTCAATCTTTTGTTTTTCACTTTATTATCAACTTGAGGAGAACATTAGAATTGAACTCGAATTCTAACATATTATGTAATTTCCCTACCTATGCAGATCCCTTCACAACTAGAGAAACTTAGAACTTGAAATGGGAAGGACTCTAAGTGGCATCTAGTCCAACTCTCATTTTACAAATAAAGACATAGTCCCAGAGTGGGGCAGTGCCTTGACTGAGGCTGTACAGCAAGTAACTGACCCATGGTGTTAGAAGAACCCAGGATATGGAGTCAAAACTTTCATTGCTGCATCCAGAGACCCCTCTGGTTTCTACTGAATAGAAAATGAAGTATTTTTAACAGTTATGGCTCTGAAACTCAAACTGATACAACAGAAAAAAAAAGGGGCAACGTTTCACATTTCTTGAGGATCTACAATGTACTAGGCACATATATGCATGCTGTCTCATTCAAGCTTTATAAAGGTCCATGAATTAGGTATTATGATTATTTTCTTTGGTTAGTAGATATGGGGAACTGAGGTTCAAAAAGATTAAGTGACTTTCCTAGGGACTCATAGCTGGGAAGTGGTGTTGGGATTGGATCCAGGTCTTTGTGACTACTGAGCTCACACTTTCTGTGCTTTACCTCATTGTTTCACTTATAGAAACTTCCCCAAATGATTTATAGACATTTATGTGTCTAGAGCTGGCCCTGGATTACACATCCAGGATAAGATGGAAGACTGGTAGCATTTCTCATCATGGGGACACAATTAGACCATCTTTCTAATAATCTTTCACACACACTGAAAATATATGAGGCAACTTCAAGGAGGGGTTTGTTATTAGGAAATTCTCTGCCTCCTCCAGTGCCTGAAACTCTGCCATTAGTGGTTTATTCCTTTGGCTGATTTGTGGCTCTCATCCCCATAGCTGGGAGTGGGGATGAAGTCACATCATATCCTGGTAACTTAGTATGAATGAAGGTATTCTTCCTTCCCCCACCTATTGAACTCTGACTCATCTTTCAAAGCTCAGCACAAATGTCATTGAGCACGGGAACGTATAACATTCTGAGTCATCACTCTGTGCTATGGGCTAGGGATACAAAGACTATTAAGGTGGCACAGGTCCTGCCTAGATTGCTCATTGTCTGGTGGGGGGGTGGTGTGTGGATGAGAAAATGTGCAATTACAATGTAGAGTGGAAAAGATGATGATGGATACAAACACAGGGCTGTTTAGAGGGTGCACCCACTTCCAGAGAGGGTTGGGTCAGGGTCACCATCTGTTACCAATTTTTTTCTGGAATATACTTTATCCACCCATAGTTCTCACCTCACATTTTGCATGGCCCCTGTCAAAGCATTAATCTTGGCCATTTGTGAGGGTCTATTTACTTGTCCATCTTAGGATGTGAGCTCCTTCAGTAGGGGCCCCATGTTACTCAGCTGTGTTTTCCCTGTGGCTAAAATGGGGGCTTGTACATAGTAGGTGCTCAATAAATGTTAGCAAAATATAAGTATAGGTGGAAATAAGAGACAGACTAAAGATAAGAGGTAACAGGGCTGTAGGAAGGGTAAAGAAACTAAAGGAAAGACAACTAGAGAAAGTGAGGTGAGGGATATAGGGCTGCAAGGGCACATTGGACCTACTTTCCGTTTTGACTGGAGATGGCCCTGGGGGTCTGGGATAGGCCAAATCCCAGGGAAGACCCTTGGGCCCCTGAGGAAAAGAAACAATGATCTTCCCATTGCCCTGCTGGCATCTGGTCAGGGAGTGAGACAGCTCGAGGAACAGCTCAAGGTCTCACTAGAGGAGCCCCTTTAGGCATTTCTCTGGCTCTATAATTTTTTCATTTAGGCTCATATTGATTGAGGTCCCAGCTTTATTGTGAGTGATTTACTAATTCATTGTACCTTATTTTTAAATCTCCCTTTAATCGGATCTTTTTTTTTTTTTTGTCACAGAGATTTATATTTGCTAAATAATGACTTTCTCAATGAAGATCACAGTGAAAAAAGAAATCTTAGGCTAGGAAGTTTTCCACAATGTTGGGGAATAGTTCAGGCTGTGGAGAAGACACAGAGAGTCACCTCTGTCTGTTCTCTTTCCTTGGGCACCTGATATGTTTTTGTTTTTCCTTGGCTTGACCACCTTCTAACACATCATGTAATTTACTTATATATCATGCCTCTTATTCATTATTTCTCTTCCTCTCCCATGGGAGAATGTAAAATTCATGAGATTAGGAAAATTTCTTTATTTTATTCAGTGATATATCTCTACATCTAGAACAGAGCCTGGAATATAGTAGGTGCTCAATGAATATTTGTTGAATAAATAAAGGAGTAAATTTAAAAAGTAGTGTAGGTTAATGCAATCCAAGGTTTGGAAGCTACTCTGAGTGAAGAGAGGGAGATTAGCTTACAAACAAAGTTTCAGGCTCATGACTTCCAGAAGCCTGTGGAAACCAAGATGGCATTGACCTGATTGGTGGTGGTGGTAGTCATAGTGATGATGACGGTGGAGTGATGATAGTGGTGGTAGGATGGTGATGATGGTAGTAGTAGTGATGATGATGATAATGGTGGTGGTAGTGGTAATGATGATAATGGTAGAGGCAATGATGATGATGGTGGTGGTGGTGATGATGATGATGATGTTCATAATAAAGATGGCATAAGCTCCTTCACATCCACTGAACTTCAGAGTTTACAGAGCACTTTTAACATTGATACTCACAACATCCTTGAGAGGTAACAGAGGCCAACATTGTTGCCACCATTTTCAGAGATTTCAGTAATGAAGTAACTCATCCAGAGCTGCACAGACGTCAGAGGCAGAACAAAGACTGCAACTCAAGTATTATTGTCCATAATAAGCCACCATTTACTGATCTCCTCCTATGTGCCAGAACTAAGGGCTCTACATTCCTCTCCCCTGGGAATTTGGGAGTCAGAGACTTGAACACCTCACTGCAGATGCCTCACTTGCAGGTGATGCAGGTTCAAAGAGTGATGGTGCCATTTTGTGGTGGCCACCTTCCACTGTTTACCCAGGAAAATGGAGACTGCAAGGCTGTAGGGAGAAAGAAAACAGATACACAGAGATGGGCAGAGATGAGGGATGAGGTGGGCCCAGGGAAAGTAACTTGGGACCATAGGCGCTATGGTTCCTGATGCCTTTCTGGGTCAGAAGTCTTGTCTTCATGAGGCCCTTCTCTATCTACTGATGTTGGGATCTGTAAAATAAACCTCACCTTGTCTAACCTGGCACTATTAGGAATCTGTTCTCTTCAAACAAAGCATCTCTGACAGCCTGTTTGCTCAGTCTTCAAGAAATCACCCACCTGAGACCTCTGTACTTGAGGTCAACCAGAGGCACACTGGAGTGTGAGGAGAGAGGCAATAAGTGAGAGGCTTGCCCTTGCACTCCCAAGTGATTACACCCCTACTCCCACTCCACCCCCATTGTCTTCACTCTCTTCTGACCCAGAAAGTCCACTCTCCATCCTTAGGTGGAGTTAGATTTTAAAAATCCCATCTAGATCCCAGTCTTACCATTTCTGCAGTTCATACTGGCCATCATGTGCAGGGACAGTGCTGGGGCCCCAACAGTGACTGAGAAGCACCTTCTGTCTCCAGTGTGATTACATTTTTGCTACATTCTATATATGTCCCTTCTCCAGCTTTCAGGAGAGAAAGCTCTCTATTGGAGAGACAGCCATGGGTAGAAATCCCATGATTGAGCTTTCCTGAGGTGTGTGTGCAAGTGTGTGTGTGTACATGCATGCATGTCCATGACAGTAGTAGGCAGTGCCAAAAAGCGACCTCTGTTTAATGGCCATCACTCTGCCCCATCCAACACTTGAGAACTTGTGTCTTTGAGGAATAGAAAAAATGAGCCATTTCCAGATAAGCCTGGGACCCTATCTACCTCACTAGTTAACCTCCCCTGAATTTTGTCTTAACAAGGGACAAAATAAGCAGACTTGAGCTACTTTAGAGATCCGTCTGCATGAGTCTCAGCCAGAAGTCTGTTCTGGACCATGCATTATTAATTTCTCTGTTGATCATAAAAAGCCTGGTCTGGGTTGAAGCTGAACCTTCCCATCAACTTCTGTATCTTTTCTCCTTGAACTCTGCTTTCAACCCATCTATATCAGTCTCAATAGTTGAATTATAATGAAGGAACAAATACTTCGTTATCTTAGTGGCCTAAAACAATACAGGTTTATTTATCACTCATATTTCATATTTAAAGCAAGTCACTGGAAGGTTCTGACCATTTAGTCACTCAGGAGCCCAGACTGACAGAGAGTAAACTAGGTGAATGACATCACAATCTCAACACTGTAGCAGAGGAGGAAACAAGGGGAATTACCTACCCGCTTTCACCTGCTTTCACCAGGAAGAGAGGCATATCACTTCTGTTTCAGTTGAGTGGCCAAAGGAAGTCACATAGTCATGCCAAATTCATGGGACCGGGGATATATCATCTTCCCTTGTGTTTGGAAGAAGAGGAGAATCAGCAATACTGGTGAGAACTACAAATGTGTCCCTCACTTCCTGTAATTCACCTCCCTAATTCCTTACCTTCCTTCTGCTCACCCTGATCTTCTATAGGAAATTCATTCCTTGACTCCTTGGCTATTCTAATGGTCTCTCCTTCCTTTCTTCCCTTCGTGTCCATTCCTTATCCGTAACTCTGTCATCTGCTGTCTCCCCCTTCCATCCTTCTGTTGCCACCTGCCCCCTGATGGTCATATCTTCATCATTTGGCTGCTTTGGATAGCTGTGACTAAACACAACCTCCAGCTGTAACTTCGCACGTTTCCCTTGCCCCTAATTGAGCTTAATGATTTATGTCTTGTAATGGACACAAATGGGCAAGAATTCCTGGATCTCATTAATAATTTTAAGCATGCCAGAAGTAGGATTTTTAATCTTAAGCAAAAATTAAATGACCATAAAATCTTTGTTCGCTTCCCAGGAGACAATCCCATTTCAACTTGACAGCTTAATTAAAAACTGGGTAAATTGGACACAACACTTTTAATAAACAGAACTTGGCAGGCCTGGGAAAGAGATAGAAGGGAGGTGAGAGTGGGAGAAAATAAAGCTCACAATGTAACAAAAGGAAATTAAGTTATGGAAGGTCTCTTTCCTTAGAGTGACCTTTCTGGGAGCTTCAAATGCTGCCTGACCCAAAAGATTCTGAGAGAATTGATTCTCTTCTCTGACTCTAATTTCCTCCAGAGCCCTATATTTCACAGAGCAAGAAAGCTGTTGTCCCCGGATGTTTTGGGGATCTTTGCGTTCCTCCCTTTTTGGGTACGTGTTTGACTCTTTCTGGACCAACCTTCTTATAAGCCCTAAGTCCACTGGGAAAGCTGATGGAAGGCTGGGGTTAGGGAGGTTAGGGGGGTTGGTTCTGGTGAACTGCACCGCATGGTTCTTTGGCCTCAATTCTTTCTTCCATTGTATGGTCTTGCCTTACCTTTAGATATGCTTTTTGACCATGACTTTCTATGGCCAACATATTTTCACTTCTGCTAAGATTTAGATGTTCCCCTGGTTCTGCCACCTTTACCTGCTGTAGGTTAATAGACGCAGAAAGTCCAGCCTGGCTGTAGACCTCTTTGTCAATGACCATGCAGGGCTCACCCAGAGTTGATGAGGAGATTGAGGGAGAGCCTCTAGGAAGGTTATCTGGTTACTATTCTAATCGCTCTTAACAGAATACAGTTGTCTCATCATATTAATAAATGCACTATATAGGAGGTGAAGATTTGGAGGAGAAAGAAGGCAGGCACACAGGTCCCACTCTCTAGTGCTCTTTGTTCCAGTCAGAAGGGACCACATTTCCATTTCCATTTAGGAAGGTTACCCTTTCACTTCTCTCCCCCCATTAGTTGTCTAGTTGCGTTGATCTTATCCTTGCATTCAACAGGAATTTACTTATGTGTGGCTGCCACATGCTGCTTTAGTTAAACTAAGGCTGCCTATCTCTTTTGCACAGGAAAACCCCCCACAGTATTTTAAACATGGAAAGAAACTAAAATATGTTTAAAGGTAATTTATCCTTCCGTGAAAAGCCTCATCTGGCTACAAGTACCTGAGTAGGTGAAAATGATCTCTCAGGCAGGTATGGGATTTGCTGACCTTTGAACAAGAAAGAGTTAGTGTCAAGGAAGAAAACAACCATCATCATTTGCTGTCCCCTTTTCACTTCCATTAAAGAATCTTGTAAACCTACAGCTTGAGCAAACCTTGGCAATCAACAGGGTGAAGAAGCCAAGCCTTAAAGAGAGGAAGTGACTTGTGTGAGTGCCAAAATGGGATGGTGGCTGGGCAGTCAGAAAGACGGCTTCCTCTGGATAACGAGAACTTACAGAGAGATGCTTATTATTTTTGGCTATTGGTATTTCTCGCTTTGTGCAAAGCTACAGTTTTGCCAAGTCGCCTGCTAAGTGAAAACAAATTTCATTCTTTTACACTGACTTCCATAAAAAGCAAAGAAATATTCTTGCTTAAAAGACCTCAAGAGTCTGAGGGTGTCATGTTTGGGTGGGAAAGGATTTAAATGATAAAAGGAAAAGATGAGGGTACTTAGTGTTTGCCTATACTCAAGAGGCGGGAACTAGGAGTGACTGTATATGGACATGAGGTTTCTTTCTGGGGCTATAGAAATGTTCTAAAACTAGATTGTGGTGGTAGTTGCACTCTGTCAATTTACTAACTCTGTAAATTTACTAACATTTTTTCAATTGTGCACTTAAAATGAATAAATTTTGTGGCATGTAAATTATACCTTAATAAAAATATTTTTTAAAAAGTAGAAAGAAAGAAAGAAAGAAAGGAAGGAAGGAAGGAAGGAAGGAAGGAAGGAAGGAAGGAAGGAAGGAAGAAAGAAAGAAAGAAAAAGGACCCAGAGTGAGGGCTCAGACAACACTTTCAGGACCAGAGCAGAGGTCAACTATAAATTCTGGGGCTCCACATAAGTTTGTGTTTAGACTCATTTTTTTTCATAAAAACAAGAATATTTAATAGGAATTTCTGAATACTGGAGGGATCAGTTAGGGAGAAAAAGATAAATGTTTTAACCTTGGTCCCAAAGACATTTTACCAAATTGCTATAAGTTACAGAAAGCATGAAAGAAAGGAGAAAAGGGGGTTCTTTAAATCTGGAAAACAAAGCATTAAAGAACTAGCAATGTTTTAAATGAAATCATAGAAATTAGAACCATCTCATCAATTCCTTCGACTAATTAATCCCTGTTTGTGTTTAGACTCTTAATGGCCGTCTACCCCAGGACCCATGGGCAACATCTGAAGTAGATGCCTCAATTTCCAATTAATCATACTCCAGACCCTTGTCTCAGAGCTCAGTCTTGACCTGAAAGCTCTTCATCTTCTGTCAAATGCATATTGAATTGGGTGACATTTAAGAAAGACAACATATGTATTGTGTTGGCCATATAATCCTCTGGGCTGTGGATGTCCTGTTAGATTCCCAGAAAGCAGGATGCTTGTACTTCAGTAGCCTAGATACCCATGGAAATGCTTTTTCAGTTGTTACAATACTATCCTTTCTATTTTATCCAAGTTCAATGAATAAAATGACCACATGAACACTGTACAGGTACTGCTGGCCATTGTATAACTACTCAACGTTCTTCCCATGAGACCTAATTTAGCAAGTACTCCATAGAATTTAGTGCCCTGACAAAAAGGTGAATGACTTATTTGATAAGCAGTGGGAGCACTGAGCCCATTGTGTCAGCTTCTACTTTTCCTTCTCCTCCTTCTCCTTCTTCCTCTGTTCCTCCTCTTTCTTCTCCTCCTTCTTATCTAGATTGCCAGGACACTCCATGTTAGAGCAAGAGTGAAATAGATAGTGTCATCTCTGATGTAAATTTTTCTCTGCTCTCTGGTCCACTTCTGGTCCTTCTCTCACATTTATTCAATCATCAAGTGTCTCTTAAGCACACGGCATGGACCAGAAACCATTCTAGGCACTAGGGTTTAAATGATTGATAAAACACAAAAGGAGAATTATTCATGGGAATAATTGCAAATAGAATTCCAAAATAGGGGCCTGGTCTAGATACTATGGCAGTAGAGAAAGGAGGAAACAGTAGGAATAGAGAAATAGGGGATGACTTTCCAGGATAGTATATTAATTATATTTCCTTGTTTTCTGTATTCTCAGTGTCCTGGCATTTGTGACCTACTGACTGGGGAGTGACTGCCTCTCCCAGGGCTAGCCAGTTCTTAGGGCTCCACCTTTTATATGTAAACTAACCAATCCAGAACCCAAACTTTGAAACTCTTCCTCTCTCTGGCTCTTATATTCCAGGAGGCAATCAATATTGTTCTGCCCTAAATCTTCCTAGAGCCAGGCCTACACAACCAGAGACCACCCCTGGAGTCCAGAACCCCCCAGCATTACACACACTAGTCAGTCCTCAGCTGCTCCCCCTGCTCTGACTTGCCTTTGCCATAGAAAATGCAATAAAGGCACTGGGCCATGCTTTCTCCTCACCCCCTCTGCCCCCTGACCAGACTGGTACTCTCTTCTCTCAGGAAATATAAGTAATAAAAATCTGTCTTTCAGTGGCATTAGCCTCTCCACATCATCACTCTGTCACCTCCATAAATAAAAATCTTGAGAGTCCAGTTGATACAGGTAGGTAAAGTTTGATGAATGACTGGACATTTTCCAGGTGGAAGGGTATTCCAGAAGTAAAACTAGCTTGTGCATTGGCCCACTCGGTGAGACTCGGTGAGACAGAACCTTTAGGGTGCTGTGTCTGGTGCATACTTTTAGCTCTTTAAAGACAGTTTGTTAACATTCCTTTTGCAATGGAGATGAGGCATAAATTATAAATAATCAAGTCTGGGCCAAGTCTTACCTATATAAGATTGAATTTTTGTCAAGGTCTAGTTCTGACTGTTCTTTCTTTTGTTCTATCACACAAACATAACACAGCGTAGACTTTGAATCTTGACTCTCTTATTAGCTGCATGTCCTTTTTCAAGTTCTTAAACTTTCTGTGCTTTAGTTTCCTCATCCATAAGTGGAAATAATAATACCAGTAGCCCCCTCAGAGAGTGGCTATGAGGATTACAAGGATAAATATTTGTGTAGCACTTAGAACAGTGACCAACACAGAGTTAGGATTATCCAAGTCTTTGCTAAATTCTTTTCTTTTTTTTTTTTAAGTTTTTTTTTTTTTAATTTATTTCTGAGAGAGAGACAGCACGAACAGGGTAGGGTCAGAGAGGAAGACACAGAATCTGAAACAGCTGTCAGCACAGAGCCTGATATGGGGCTCGAACCTATGAACTGTGAGATCATGACCTGAGCCAAAGTTGGGCGCTTAACCGACTGAGCCACCCAGGCTCTCCGCTAAATTATTTTCTGAATCCTGCTATGTGGAAGACTTCAGAATCTGTAAAGAAGGGAAAGATATGTTCCTACCCCTGAAGAGTTAATGAGTATAACAGGAGCTTAGAGCATTCTGGGAGGTCAAAGGGCTGCTCATGAGACTGTTTTAGCATGAGAGGTTTAATATGTTGAAGGTGGTAAGAGACGAATATTTTGGCCTTTAATCACTCTCAAATAGAAAAAGGGGAAAAAGAGAAAGTGAAATGTCATTGAGTTTTAAGTATGCCAGACCTAGGTTCAAAATCTGGACAAACTGGCTTCCCAGCTCTGCTATTTCCTAGCCATTACATGGCTAGTTAGTTAATTTCTCTGAGTCTTAGTTTTCTCAGTTGTACAATGTATATAATTCTTTAGCAGATGGGAAAGAAACAAATAATAATAATAATAGCTGACATTTATTGAGCACTTGATAGATGCTGGGCACTGGACTGTGAGTCTTGTGAGGAAATTGGCTTAGAGAAAATTCAGTAACTCAATCCCAAAGTCACTCAGCAAAAAGTGGCTGAGCTGGGATTTGAACCCAGTGACTGTTGTAATAACTGTTATTTTATGCTAAATCTCTCAGAGCTGTGCTGAAACCAATAGGTCCTCAAATAATGACAACAGTTGTTATTATTAACTGTGTAATATCATTGATCTATTGGGATAATAGCCATGGATCATTTAAGACTCTTTCCAAGTATTATATTTTCTTCTCATCTCCAACCTAGTGATACGCCCATGATGCATTGTTCTTGGCATGTATATACCAAATTATCCTAAGATTCTCAACTTTATATATATTTTTCAAGTGATAAAGAAATAAGGAAAAGTCCTATCGGGTCCTAGGCACATTAATTAAAAAATTAATCCAATAAAGTTAGTAATGAAACAGTCCAATTACAGAAACAATTTGAACTGTGGGTCTTTGCAGATGGAGAACATTAGATCGGATAAATGATTTACTCCTAATGGATTGAATGCAATAACACCAGGATCTGCAGAGCCCAAGGAATTCTGGGAGCCAAGTTGGGACTGGCTTGGCCTGATAGCAACCACACAGTCTACAGCCAGGTCAATTTAGGTATTGGATCAAATGCCAGGCTAAGGCAAGGAGGGAGTTGGTTCGCAACTCAGCCATCAGAAGGTCCCTAATGTCATCTGACATCAGCATGATGACATCACTTTCAAATCCTTCCTGTCCAAGGCTGTGACTCCCATCCTTTATAAAAACAGTGACATGTGGGGGCGCCTGGGTGGCTTAGTCGCTTAAGTGTCCAACTTTCGCTTAGGTCATGATCTCGCGGTTTGTGGGTTCCAGCCCCGCGTCGGGCTCTGTGCTGACTGACAGGCTCAGAGCCTGGAGCCTGTTTCAGAGTCTGTGTCTCCCTCTCTCTCTGACCCTCCCCTGCTCACGCTGTCTCTCTCTCTCTCTCCTAGAAATAAATAAATAAATAAAACAGTGACATGTGCAATAGCAACCCCAACGAATAGTTTCCGATGAGCTTCCTTTCTTTTTCAAGATTCTTGGCAGAGTTTAATACTCAGAGGGCACCTGCTTAGCCTATGCACATAAATCAATTTGAGTGAATTATGTTAAAAAAGAGAAAATAGTTGAATTCAATAACTAACTTTTGTTTCATTTGTAGCCCTAATTTTTTGTTTTGCCTGAATTTCATTCTCCAACAAATGTCATGGCAATGTGGATACAGTGGAGGGAACAGCAGGCAACAGGCAGGTCTGGGTCCATCTCTGGGTATGGGTGGCGGGGAGGGCAAGATATTCTGGTGTAGTGTGAAGAAAAGAAGCCAGATCAAGGTTTGAATATGGCTCTGGTACTTACTGTATGAATCTCAGTTTGCTCATCTTAAAATGTGCATTAGATATTAACTTTGAAGTTCAAGTCATATGTGAAAAAAATGGTAGAGTAGAAAACTCAATTTGAGTAACTATTTAGTGTGCATTAAATGCCTGATAACACAGACTTACAATAACCAGCCCCTTTTGTCTCCTCTCCCCATCAGAATTACAATGCTTTTGTAGGCAAATATGATGGGGGGCCACAGCATCCAGAAGCTATGGAGTTCTGGACCAGGCAACTCAAAATAATACATAATTTTGTATTACAAATTTTGTATTACAAAAAAAGATACATAATTTTGCGCTTGATTGGATAGTCTCTCCGAGTAGACCCTGGTCTAGATGAATAAGAGGCACTAACAGTTTGGAACCATACATGAGAGAAGGAAAGTATTAATTGAGAACACCCTATCTGTTAGCTTATTTTCTTCTCTGGGTTGAGGAAAAATTAACAATCCAGGTTAGCTCAGTAACACATTCTAGTGCAGGTCACAGTTTGAGAACTACTGGTTTCGAGGGACACACTCACCTGAGACTCAAGATCCCTGAGTGAGCACCTGTCCCTTCCTGTGCCTCACCTTCAGTCTCCTAACACGTGCCCATCAGATCAGGTTGTGTTCACAGTGCTTGTCCTCCTCATGGGACTTAAATGTCTGTCCATCCCTCCATTTGCTCATTCCCTTTTCTTAGACCCTGTCTTTGTCAAGACCCTTCCCTAAATGGGCTGCTCTCTGAATATCCTTCCCTGGCTCCATGCCTATATTACTGTATCATCTCTGAGGAGCAGGTGAAGGACATTCAGCATAGCACATTTCCCTTCCTAGTTCTTCTTAGGCTGACAGTGGTTTCTTAAACTCTGCAAGTGCAAGAGTTTCCTTTGTATCCAGCCAGTGATGTCTAGGATCGAAATGGATATCAGCAGATACTTATAGGCAACTTGTGCCTGGCACAAAGATGTTCATAAGATATTTGTTGAATGGATGTGTGAGTGAATAAACGAAAGAACAGAAGAGTGAATAAATGAATGGAGGGTAAGTCAATGAATACATAAGAAATGGAAGCATGTATAGCAATTTGAATAGGTGAAAGAATATGTGAACAAGTGATTGGATGAAATAATGGATAAATGATGCATGAATGGCCAGAGTTAAGTCAATGCTGCAGTGAACGGAGGCTGCTTCTCTGGCGTGGCCAACCTGGCCTGGGCTAGTGCACATTGCTTGCCAGCAATTCTCCTCAGAATCTTCATTAGAATAGCAATTTTCCACCCTATTGTTTCACCCTATTGGATTCCACCCTATTGGATTGTAAGATTCCACCCTATTGGATTGTAAGATTGTTACCATTTGTAACTCTAAGCTGCATTAGGCACCCGCTCCTCTTGCTTACTGCTTTTGATTTGTCCAACTCAAACCTTGATTGGGCCACTTTTCAGCTCTCCTTGGTTCTATTACTATCTGCGGGGCTGAAAAGAAAGGAGCGGGGGCTGGAGGGTTCAGTGTGCAGCTGCCCAGCCCAGCCCACCTGTCTGACAGTGCGGGCCCCACAGCTTCTGTGGTTCTTGGAATGCTGTTGATAACCAGGATGCCATGGATGATGTTCCTTACCTGCCTTCCCACAGTTCGTGGTACTGCAGAGAGGCAAGGGGAGAGGAACATTCACTGAACAGAGCAAAGTGCCTCCTGTGGCACCTTGCTAGGCATTTCCTCACCATGACAGTCCTTGAGCTCAACATGGATCTTGCTTTGCAGAAATGCAGACCCAGAGAAGTCAGACTATTTTGCCCAAGGTCAGACAGTGAGGCAGAGGTAGAGTCAGAATGAAAATTGTGGTCTTGGAGAGATCAGAGCCGTGAAATATCTGTTAGAGGGGGCAACAGTTCTGTTTTTCCTGTGGTCTCTGTGCTGGATATGGGCCATATCTTTGGGGATGGGGTAGGTTAGCACAGGCTTAGGGAAAGCCTGCCTGGATCATCTTTGCTGCTTCTGGGAGTGAGAGGAGAGAGAAGTTTGGACCTGTGATAGGTCCATAGAGTGATGAAAGGGATCATGAATTTGGATGTGAAGAATGGGCTCTATGTGGCCAGTAGCAGGTCAAAAGCTGGCCCTGAGAGAGACCAGGGTGTGGAAGGGTGCTGAGAGGGAGCTAAGGGCCAGTGGAGGTGAGGACAGCATGCTCTCTTCAGTATCAGACAAGGTGTTATGGGCAGGCTGCTATTGATTCTTTCTCATTCCTGTTGAAATGCTTCTGTCCCTTTGCCTGAAAGGCACTTGGCTTCTGCAAGACAGGGGTCGATGGGCAGGTTCTCCAGAAATGGGGTCATGGGAAGCAGGTGATAAGGGAGCACTATGCTGAGTCCCTTGGGGTGCATTTCCAAGGTTCCCAAAGTCAAGCAAAGTGGGGCACAGCCCAAAAAGCAGGACTCCAGGGTTAAGGTCTTAAATATTCTCACCCAAGACTGAATGTCTCAGCAGGAAGAGGAATTAGCAAATTCATTCATTAAGTGCCCATTGACACATGTATTATAGAGAGTAATCATTTGTTTTTATTGAGATCTCTTCCCTTGATTAAAACCATTAGCACCAATGAGTAACCACAGATCAATCAACAGGCTTTTGTAAATGCCCCCAATTTGGTCTCCTCTGCAGCATGAATATAGTGGATTACACCTCTTAAGCATCTCTCCCAGCTGCCCACTTATCTTCCCCTCCACAGCTGCCACTCTGGTCCAAGCTCCCCACCCACCTGTCAGTTCTTACCTATCCCAGTCCTGCCCCTGCTTAGTTTTCCAAGCCCCAGCCTGAAACTCCATGCATGGAAGGTTCACTCTTGCTTATGGAACTAATAACATTGGAGGCAGGAGATGCAAGGACTGGAGCTTGTTGGCAGCTATGCCCGAGGCAGAGGAGGGAACTGGAGAGGTTTAAGCCATCAGTGGCAGCCAGGAGACTGGAGGCAGCAGCTGTGGGAGAATCTGGTGGGTAGAGCAGAGAGGACGTCGGGACGATTTGGGTGGGGAGGATAAAGAAGCGGGTGTTTCTAGGCTGGGTAGCTGGCAGTGCCCATGGAGAGGGGAGGAGGAGTGGAGATGTCCACTGCGATGATTCCTTCCTGCTCCCACCTCAGGGGCTACAGTGTAGGCTTGACCCGGCCCTCTCTGGGGACCGGGGAATCTGCCTAGGGGAGTTCTCCCCTTCCTCTGTTAGCTCTGGGGCTCACCTCCCCACCCTGGAGGCCATGGTGAATCCGAAGGTAGGGACTTCAGGACTTGTCAAGGTCTATTTACACTGAGGGTGCCAAACACGTTTCTCTTTTACATTTTAATTTGCTTCCATGACTATCACAATAGTCCCCACTGTCTTGAATGTCCCAGATACATCCTGAGATCAAACAGATTTCAAAGTCCTCCTTTCTGTCTTCTGGCCCCTCTCCACCAACTCCCCCTCCCTTGCCTTTCTGCCTTAGACCACCCTCCAGGGACTTGGGGTCTGTTAGAATCCCAACCTTCCCCTTAACTGCACTGATTTACTCTGTGACTTTGGGCAAGTCACTTACCCACTCTAGCACTCAGCGAAAAGAGAGCAGGCTTGGATTAGGAAATAAGACAGACTTTCATTTGAGTGCCCTTGGATTAGTCTGGGAGACGAAGACAAAGACAGGGGCAGATGGTAGAGAATTCCTTCAGTTCAAGGTGGCCCAAGCCCTCCTCACTGCCCACTGACCTCACGCCTGCGGGAGCTGGTGTGGTGGGAGCTGTAGGGGCCTCATATGACATCCTGGAGGGAAATACAGAGGCAGGGATGAGAAAAAGAGACAGAAAGAGGGAGGCAGAGAGAGACACTTAGGTAAGGAATAATAGAGCATAGAGACGGACGTGGGTGAAAAAGGAGTCTGATCACATTTTGTCCCCAAGATACTAAGGTTGCACCTTATTTTGACTTCTGAAAGCCCAGAATATTAAAAAGAAGCCTGTGCTCCTTCCTGTTCCTGCCGAAACCTGTGTGGGCCCTGTAGGGTGCAGCGCATTCAATAAGGAAAATCATTTCCATAGTGATGCGAGTCCACCTCTAGGTAGTGCAGGTCGCGGGGAGGAGCTGTCCGCACTCCAGAACCTCCAGACACACCGATTGTACCTGGACTGCACACCTTCTGCTTTGCACTAGCTGCTAGCACCTGAGAGTTGGCTGAACCCAGCCCTCTGCTCTGACTCACACATGCATTTTGAGATGTTATTGCTCTAGAGGTAACTCTATTTTTAAAAATTTTTTAATGTTTATTTATTTTTGAAGGAGAGAGATTATAAAGTGTGAGCGGGGGAGGGGCAAAGAGAGAGGGAGACACAGAATGTGAAGCAGGCTCCAGGCTCCAAGCTGTCAGCACAGAGCCTGATGTGGGGCTTGAACCTTCGAGCTGTGAGATCATGACCTGAGCCAAAGTCAGACACTTACCCGACTGAGCCACCCAGGGGTCCCACTCTGGAGGTAACTCAACAAACCCATTTTCTGAGGCCAAAATCAAGACAGGACTTGGAAGTCTTAACAGAAGCACAATTCATTAATTTCCTCATTGTCCTCCCATCACTGCACAAATGGACCAACCTTGGGCCATTCCTCACAGCAGTTGACATTCTCACTTACTCTGTTTTCCATTTGCACTCCGGGGTCCTTGCCAGTGAGTAACTAGCTCTTGGCATCACCAACCTCTGTCTTCTCCCAAGGGCCTTCATCTTTGCTGTTTGATTATTCTGTTTTAATTTTGAGGGTCTCGTGACTCCTGGAGGACAGCCTCACACAGGGGTGCCGGGGGCTGGGAAGCAAGCCAGCCTTCGGTGCCTGTGATGAGCTGCTAATTACTGCAGGTGCCTGTCTGTGCACCCCTCTGGGTGCCTGGCCCACACAGGCAGCTGAGGATGGTGCGGCTATGCTGTTGCAGGAAGATGGCAATGGCTTTTTAATAGCTGGGGGCCCCCCTCATTCATCTGCACATGCTGAGTTTATTTTGCCATTTGTCAAATTCTGACTCTAGGGGACCTGGGTTTGGAGTGGTTCGGGCTTCAAGATTGATGACCCGAGTGAATGACAGGTCCCCCTTCTCTTCTAAATAGACGGCACTGCCAATAGGAAGCCCCATCGCCCGCTCATCACTGAAAGGCCCATTTCTCCACCTCTGCTGAGGCCAGAGATAAAATATTTATTTGGGATCTAACCGATATACCACAGCTGCCTCCCTGCCTGTGCTAGACAGTGAGTAAGCTCCGAAACGAGCAGGCGGCTTAATGGCTCAACCCTGGTTTCCGTTTTGCCAAAGGGAGGAAAGGAGAAAAAAAAGATTCCAGTCCTCTGGAGAGTGGGTATTCATTGAATGGAGATAGCTGTATATGGGGGTCTGCATTTCCTGTGGCTGCCACAGATGGCCCTACAGCACACTCAGGCTAGAGTAGGGTGCAAAAGGAACAGGGTGTTTGAGGGAATAAAGCACCATTTTCTTAGGCAGGAGGGGGCACTTGACAGAATCTTTAATTCCCAGGAGTTGTGAAATCTTAAAACTAGTCCAAACCTCAAATCCTTGAATCCCCACTAGAACATTTCTCCCTATATTTGAGTGCTTACGGTGACGGCGAAATCACAAGTTCTCAAAGCAGATGATCCTCTGTTTGGAATAGTCTGTCTGTTGAAAGCATTTTTTTTTTTTAAATGCTGAATTGACATCTGTCTTTCTCTGCAAGTTCTACCCACCGGATCAGGATTAGCTCAGGAAGCACACAGACCACATCCATTCCCTCTTCTCCTTAAGGGCTTTGGTCAAAAGAAAACCACAGGTCAAAGTGGAATCACCTGCCCCCAGGACAGCAAACCAAGGCTTAATTGTAGTTGCAACCTCTCTAGAAGGGGAGTTTTTAGTGAATCAGTCTGAATTTTCTGATTAGCACCAATGAGGTAATCAGACATGGGCTTTCTCCATTTCCCCCCACCCAAAGGAAAATGAGTTAATCAGCAAGGTAAGACCCCCACTGTCTTTTCCTGTAAGGGAAGGTGACCTTGCCTGAAACAACCCTTTCCTTTCTTTTGTTAATAGCTTCTTGCCCATTGCCCTTCTTATAAAAACCTTCCATTTCGTACAGCTTTTCAGAGCTCCTTCACTTGCTAGATTGGATGCTATCTGATTCATGAATCACTTAACAAAGTCAATTAGATCTTCAGATTTACTGGTTGAATTTTATTTTTTAACAGCCTTCAGCAGAAAGAAAGTAGCCGCTTTCTCTTTGAGACTTCTTTCCTCCAGGCTAAGTCTCCTCAGAGGGCTCTTTCATGCTAGGCACTGGGGATACACAGATAAATAAGTCTTGTGAGACTGGGGACAAGTACCTCACAGGACACACTTTCAAATCCCTTTACCATGACGGCCGTTGAGGAGGGAGCCTGTGCCTGATTATTCCAACATTTTCACCACTCTGCTCATTTCCTTCCTAACTCACACCCGAGAAGGGAGGGTTGACAGTTCAGGATCCAGGATGCTCATTGGGCCACGTTTGATGACTGGTGGGTAGGGCCACTGTGGGTGAAGAGTTCCTACCATAAATACAAGTGTCATCTCCCCTTTGCAGTCTGGCCCCCAGGAAGTAAGGAAGCCAAGCAGGCCAGACTACTTAGGATAGACTCAACCATGCTTTCTCTGTTCTGCCTCTTCTGTGCCTACAACCAGGTCAGGCCTACTTTGTTGACTCCATCATCTTAGAATCAGAAGCTACTGGAATGCTTGTGTGTGTGTGTGTGTGTGTGTGTGTGTGTGTGTGTGTGTAATGGAGGCAATGACTAACTAGAGAAATCCTATGTCAAGGGAATTCGAGCCTTGCTTAGCTATGAATAGAATGTTCCTCACTTATCTTGTTATTCTTCTTTTGGAATAACTTCCTAGTTGAAGGACTGTCAGGAGGGTACAATTCAGGAATTCCCAAGCCTTTGGCTTCACACCATTTGGATAGTACCAAACTTCATGCTAATCTTTAGTTTCCTTATACCTCTTGAAGTGTGATATCCAGAACTAAACTGAATACCTACCTTAGAAAATAAAGATGTAAACAAGTTGGACATGGGAGACTTATGCCTTGCCTGCCAGAGAGTGATGGGGTAGCATTGCTGTAGCCATTGGTCTCTCTCCTCCTTGTCTTGGAGGGAAGAGCAAAGGTGGTGATAAACGTGTGTTGGGTCTCCTCCCTATCTTGGCTCTTGGTCTATGGGTAAAGATGAAAAGCAGCTCAGAGAGATTGAACTGGGTGTGCTCAGAAGAAATAATGTCCAGAAGTATGCCCACAGAGGCTGGGGCTTTGTTCATCTGAGGGATGAGTGATTTGTCCAATCTCATGCGATGGGCACCACAAAGGTGGTTGGCTCTGTCTCCTTCAGGTGCTTGCTGGAATGATTGTTAAAATAATGATGGCAGTTTCTAATGCCAGAAAAGCTGGAAGTGAGCAATGGGTAAGAATGAAAAAGCAGATAAAGACTGCTAGAGAAATAATGGTATTCAAGTTTCTACATTCTCTTTTGGAAGAAAATGTAGCAGCATCTATCAAAATTAAAGACATGTCTACTCTTTGATCCAGAAATTCCATTTTCAGTTTTCTTCCCCTACAGATATACTGGTACAGGTAGGTAAAGGTATATGAACATGGATATTAATTCTTGGCAATATTCAGGAAAAGAAGGAACTTACATATTCATCAGCAGAGCACTAGTTACATAACATATGATCTATCTATATGATAGACTACCACACAGCCTTGAAAAAGAATGAGGCTGATCTAGTTGTGCTGAGATGAAACCATCTTTGGGACATATTAAGAAAGAAATGTTATAGAACAACAGTGTGCTTCTATTTGTGCAAAATACAAAGGCCTATTCACAGACATATATGCTTGTGTATATTTAAACTACTTCTGGAAGGGTATATATAAGAATGGTAATACTGCTTTACTTTGGGTTGGAAATGGTGGTGAGGGAATAAGGAATGGAGAAGGAAGGAGGCTTGGTTTTCTTTATGTAAAATTTTGCATATTTAAATTCATTATCATAAGCTTGTATTCTATTCCCAACAAAAATAGTGTATAATAAAAAGGAAGCGTATGCCTTCTGCACATCTGCCAAACGCTGAGCTTCTCATTGCCCCAGATATTTATTGAACACATATTGTTTGCAGCACACTGTGCTAGCCCAATTCAGGGAGGAAGTGGAAAAGATGCTTTCGGAGAACTCACTGTCCAGGTGGGAAGGAAACTGTGTTGACATACTTATTCTACAAGTCAGAGGGAAAATTTAACCTTCTCCAGGGAACTGGGGAAGATGTTATGGAGCTGGTTTGTAAGGTATTGGTAGTAAAATTTTGAGACCTCGAGATGGATGAATGGGACATGGAATTCCAGGCCAAGAGAGCAACAGGAGCCAAAGATACAGAACAGGAAATGGACAGCCACCTTGTGCCTGCTCATCTGCTTGCTTTACTATCAGAAATTCCTTCTTTTGGGTTATGGTATCATTTGCTCTCAAGAGTCTTTGTGAGAATGCAGACACTTGCTTTTGATTGAGGTATAAGAAAATAGAATTAGTGGGAATACTAATAAACCAGCTCCTACCCTTCCCCACAAAAATGACTGGATTTTTAGCATTTTCCAATTTCCATGGTATAAATATTCCCACCATGGTTGCCTTCAAGCTACTCATACAAAATGGAAGTTAGGAAGAGACACACATAATCTACACTTTTAAGTTGGACAGAGCTTGCTCCAACAAGTCACTGGATACATTAGCATCCCAGAGTATCAGGGGCACCTAGGTGACTCAGTCGGTTAAGCGTCTGACTTCAGCTCAGGTCATGATCCTGTGGTGCATGGGTTTGAGCCCCATGTGGGGCTCTGTGCTGACAGCTCAGAGCCTGGAGCCTGCTTTGGGTTCTCTGTGTGTGTGTCTCTCTCTGCCCCTCCCCAACTCACACTTGGTCTCTCTCTGTCTCTCAAAAAGTGTATCAGAGCTAAAAAAAAAAAAAAAGTTGAAGAAATTATTTACTTATTTATTTTTTATGTAAATATTTTTTAAAGTTTATTTTGAGAGAGAGAAAGAGAGACAGCATGAATATATGTGTGAGCAAGTAGGGGAGGGGCAGAGAGAGAGAGGGAGAGTTCCTAGGACTCCAGAGCCAACTTGAGGCTTGATCCCACAAACCAAGAGATCATGATTTGAACCAAAATCAATAGTCAGCTTAACTGACTGAGCCATCCAGGGGCCCCTGAAGAATTTTTTTAAAAAGTTTATTTATTTATTTTGGGGGGGGGGGAGGCAGAGAGATCGGAAGAGAGAGAGAATCCCAAGCAGGCTCCACGCTGTCAGTGTCCCACGTGGAGCTTGAACTCATAAATCGTGAGATCATAACCTGAGCCAAAATTGAGAGTCAGACCCTTAACTGGCTGAACCACCCAGGCACTTCCCACCTTTTAAGAAAAGTTTATAGGCGCTGCTGAAGAAATTTTTTAAATGAACACATGGGAAAATGAAGGTGTTTGCACAATGTCAGAGGAAGCACATTATCTTCTACCTTTTAGTTTAGTGAAATTTCTGCTTCTCCTTGGAACTCACTAATATAATAGATGGAACATGGAATTGTGTTGTTTTGAGGGAACAAGAATGTATAAAGAAAAGCAGAGACATTCCTCCTAGAGAGCAGAGGTGGGTAGGATTCTGGAATGTGTCTTGGTCAACAGGAAGAGTCTGTGTGCTAGGGGTTATATGAAAGGACTACAGATGGGAGGAAGAGTCACAGTTGGAAGAGAGTTTAGGGGGAAGACTTGGAAGACAAAATCCCCAACAGCACAGTTTTGTTCGGGACTGACTTTTCTTCCTAGGACAGGAACATAATACGCTGACCTGATGTATGGAAAAGAAAAACTGGGCAAGTCCTATCCATGTCTTTAGGATCTGTGTGCATCTGGGTAAGTTATTTCCCCTCTGTGGGGTCAGAGCCTTCCCCCTTAAAGGGGGGCCAGGTGGTGGGGGTTAGAAGATGGCTTCTCAGGACCCTTCCAGTGTGCCAGTCTCAGAGCCTGTGAATCAGCCACTCAGTGAGGAAGCCCCAGCAACCATAATGTGAGAAGTGGGGGAAGGGCTGGTACAGCCTGCTGGGCTTGGTTATATATACCCAATCTGAGATAGACAAAGAGAAATCAAAGCAATAGAAGGAAAAGTGAGGTTTGTTTTTGAGTTTATGGCTGGTCCAGGGAACAGAAGATAGATTAAAGAAAAACAGGATGGAGGTTCCTCTTGATCATGTCATACTTTAAAAAGATGTGACAGTCCACCCTGAAAGCTCTTCAGTGGGGACTCATTACTTTCAAGGTGAGGTCCAAATTCCTTTGCATGGGTAGAAGGGAGATCCATTTTCTGCCCTTGCTTATCTTTTCAGTCTCCTCTCCTGAGTCCCCCAGTCTACCCCTCTGAATTGCCCAGGTGCACACATTGCTAGCTAACATGCTGTGGTTTGGTCCTCAGCCTTTGCATAGAACCCCTCCTGGAATGCTCTCCCCATAATATCTGCTGGGCAGACATCTACTCCTTCTTTGAAATCTTGCTCCAGCATTCCAATGCCTTTCTATAATTCTTTCTTACATGGCAGCCTTCCCCTGCCCTGCCTCCAGGTAGAGAAAATCACTCCCTTCCTTGTCTGATAGCCATTCTGTGTGCATGCCATTTTAATGGCAATATGTCAGTTGCATTGCAAATTTTTGTTTTTATCTCCCTTACTTCACTCTGAGCTCAGGAGGTCAGGTAACTCCTGTCTTGGCTCCTGAGGTTGAAACAATGACAGCTGTTGGAGCTGATGACTAACTCCCAAATGCTGGTAAAACCGAAAAGAGAAGGGGAATAAAGCTGGTCCTGTAGCCCCCTAGAGCACCACCATGGAGAGAGAGTCGGTGTGTGCCAGCCAGATGCAAAGACTTTTGCTGAAGGCCAGATGGGAGTGCTAATCTACCCAGTTCCTCTACTTGTTTTTAACAGAGCCCTTAAGAGAAATTAAGTGAAGCTCCCAGGGGGGCAGGAGGGTTGTAATGGTACTGCAGAGCAAGGTTAACAAAAGCCTTGTTCAAGGCAGCTTCATGCTGGGCTCCAATAAAGTCATTCTCTCTCTGGAGGAGATCTTTCCTCAGCTCCCATGCAAATCTATGCCACTGCTGAGAGCTGGCGTGGATGCTGTGACGTGTCACCCAGGTCCTCTTTCAGCTGAAGGACTGAGGGATTTATTCCACCCACCTCCCTTCACCTTCCATAGATACTGATCTCCAGAGCAGGCCCCAATAAACATCCTACGTGCCAACACTTATCCAGGATAAGTGCTTCCTGAAGAACTTATCCTACTGGGTAGTATCAGCCTGCTGCTAAGGGCTGTTGAGGTCAGCAGAGTGGCCAGAGTTGGTAAGTCTGGGTGATGATCTCTTGGGACAGGGGCAGGAACTGAGACTACAAACAGGATGGTGACCCCATCAGGACCACCACGGGAGCCACAGTAAGGACTGAGGTCAACAGATGTCATCAGAGCAGTGCTTAGCCCTGGTCCCCAAGCAGTAGCCCACAATGGATGTCTGGGACTTTAGCAGCAGCAATGACGTGACAGTGGGAGTGGGTCACACTTCTGATATAGCATTGGCAGGAGCTTTCAGGGTGCTTCTGTCTTACAGGGTGCTCTCAACCATGGCTACCCCTTAGACTCACTTCAAAAGTACTGATTCCAAGTCTTGAATTTGAGATTTTCTCAAGGCTTCACTGGTCTGCAGTAAGGCATAAGTAAGTCCTTGACTGTTGTAAAGAGTCGGTTTTCTGGTTGAGAACTACCAATATGGTAGAAGGATGATACACTCTGAAATCAGACAGAGTTATGTTTGAATGTAGTTAATTTTCTGAGCTTCCATTTCTTCATTTGTAAAATCCTGTAAATCATATATTTTATAGAAATATTGACAGGTTAATAGGCTAATAGTAATAGCAATGATGGTAATGGTAGCCTTCAATCAGTAGGGCTATTATCATGATCATTGTTATTACAATTTGTGTTCCTACTTGACCTTATACTCCTCCTCCTCCAAGGTATAGCACCTTATGGTAGACTTGTCTTTCTTAGCTCTTGCCCTATTATGGGGGAGACCTGGAGACCTGTCTCCTTATCCTAGTTGTCGCTACCTGCAGTCCAGCAAACTGTAGCTACAGCAGCTAGTGGAAACTCACTGCCTTTGCTGGAGTTGACCAGATGATCAAACGTTGGTATCCATGGTTACGCTTCTGCTTATACCTAGAATAACATGTGCAGCAGTTCAGCCCTTCAAGATGACACTGGCAGGCATGTGGCTGCTGTGTGGAAAAGTAAGAAAGATGGGTGTTGCTCATGCATAAGGGTAGCAATAAGGCCCAGGGATACTTAAATGATTTCCCTGGAATTGCACCAGTTACTATGCAGCTTTGAACAAGTTCCCTTTTCCTCTCGGTGTCTCACTTTCTTGCTCCAAAAAATAGGGGTGGCTGATCTGGAAAAATGAATATTCTGCTCAGTTTGGTGCTGCTCATTTGTCCAAACAACCACCTTCCCTACACCAAGCAGATGCCTTGGGGGCTGACATCATGCCTGCCTTTTCCCACAGATTCCAATGTCAAAGTCAGGGCTCTGAGAGATGCCACTTCACTGTAAGGGCCCTGAGAGTCTGCCCTGGCTGCTGCCCACCTGAGATCCCTTCAGACTCGCCCCCAAGGGTTGTAAGTTTCCCCATTTCTCCTCCTGCCATTGAGAACTTTAAATAGCCTCCAGCACACTATGTGGGTGCCAGAAGTTTTAATTAAATAATGTCCAGCTGTCAGAAAAGCTGTTATAAACGGTCCTTTTGTCTGCACCACTGTCTGGGAAGCCAGGAAGGAGAAACTAGTGGATTATAAATATGAAGACGAAGTTCAGTGGGGAGCCTGGGGGAGGGGCAAAAGTTTTAGGCACCCTGAAAGCCACTGAAGGATTTTTTAGAATATGTGATTAGTCCATTGAAGGGCTCTTAGTCCTGGCTCTGTGACTTCATGTGCACATGGGATAACCTGAAAATAACTGGGCAAACTGGGGTCCTTGTCAAACAGCTGCTTCTCCCAGGCTGCAATCGGTATTCCCTTTTACAATCCAGATGGGAAAGTAGAAGGCAGGGTGGGTGCTGGCAATCCAGAGACCATTCTCAGATGAACTTTCATGATTGCTTCCCTCTTCCTCTCCCTGTTTTTGGTGCCTCCTTCCTCTCTTTCAACACATACTCTTGAATCTCTAAAATGTTTGAGAGTTCTATCTAATAAAGAGGAATACGGAGAAGAAATGCATACTTATTGAGTATGTATTAAGTGCTAGATGTTTTATGTATATTACTCCATTTAATTATTATAGAACACCCAGAAGCCTGCAAACAATATCTTTTGTGTATTGTCTTGTGTAATATCTTGTGTAGTATCTGCAAGGTACCTGGCACATGTAGAACTGGAGAAATATTTATGAAAGGAGGAAAGGAAGGGAGAGAAGGGGGAAAGAGGGGACCAACTCAGTTTTGTCATATACTAGAGCCAACAACCTGTCTATCATGGCACATTGTCTCTGGAAAGCACAGGCAGGCAGGTATAAACCAGTTAAGTGTATAAAATAGTTTAGGGAGAGGAGTTGCTAAAAATGCATATAAAAACAACATGATTAGGAAGCAGGAATTTGGTTTCAAGGGTCGTAGAGGAGGTGGAGCTAAAATGTTATGGGTGTTCAGAGGATCAAGGCATGACTTCCAGCTGCAGGAATGGGGGACTTCATGGAGGAGGCCAAATTCGAATCTTGAAAGATAAGTGGGATTTGGACATTGAGAAATGAACATCAGGTAGGCTGACCAGACAGAAGAGATGGGGGAGAATCATAAATAACCTATCAAGGAAGAGATAGACCAATGGTCAGGGCATCTGGGAGCCACCTGGGTTGGAACCTGAGCTTCATGGTGTCCTGGTGAGGTGCATAGGACTAATCTGGCAATGCCATGGGTGAGGGAGAAGTGCCCAGGGTAAAGGGAGTCCAGGCTGAGTGAGCCTGAGTCTGTGGGTACGTGTGTGTGTGTGTGTGTATGCATATGCCAAAGGGTTGATTGGTACTTTCCCCTGAGCTTAGGTGCCATTAGGCGCAAGTGAAAATTTGTCTTCTGTTTTCTCAGTGGGTCTGGCGCAAGTGAAAATTTGTCTTCTGTTTTCTCAGTGGGTCTATCACATACCAGTCTGCCACTAAGCTCTATCTGGGGATTCACAGAGATATATGATGGGTTCTACACCAGCAGAAAAGGTGTGGAGTGATTCCCAGGATGGGCATATTCCAGTGGGTAGAGGACTTAGGCCCTGGCCTGCCCCTAGGAGATAGGGTCAAGTGTGGCACAACACAGGTGGTTTGGTAGGTAGAGGGTGTAGTACAGGGACTTGGGAACTGGTGGTAGCTAGTCATGGATAAGGGCTCTGACTTCACCTCTCTTCATCTCTCCCCACCATCCTGCAACCTGCCACCAGCATAGAACACCTGGCCTAGTGCCTGGGGACAGTGATGGCTTTTTGAAGCTATTGTTGAGCTGTCCCTCGCTTCTGCTAGACATTTCTCTGAGAGTGGTAGGAACATAGGTCACAAGAACAAACAGTTCACTGGTTTAGGGGATCATTAAATAATGATAGCCAGTGGACTTCACCTTTGTGGACAGGACGCCTGGCAACATCCCCAAATGCCAAATGGAAACTCCCAGGGCTGTTTCAAGAGGCATGGATGCTCAAAATGAGAAGAGCTGAGGCAGACAGACCCTGCTAAGAGCCCTCCCCAGCACAAGACAAGAGCTGGCCACATACAGCTGTTGCTTTCAGGTAGGAAAGTAGTCCCCTGACTGCCACAAAAGCCTGGCTGTTCCATTGGTGGGGAGCCCTTGAATCCAGCTTTAGAACAGGTAGTGTAGATAATTCTCCACAGGATGGGATTAGAGGGATGGGGGGGGGGTTGCAAAAGATTCTAGTGACACTAAATACAAGGCAAGGATTCTGACTGTAGCCTATCTGCCGTCAAGCCCAGGCAGGTATCCTGGGTGGCTTTGGGTATGTCTCTAAATGTCTCTGGGCCTTGATTTTGTAACATTCATTCAGCAAGTACCTAGTGAACACCTGCTGTATGTGAAGTGCTGTGTTAGGTACAAGGGAGCAGACAGCTGAGAAAAGTAAATGATCTCTGCTCCCACGGAGCCTCCAGTTTAGTGGAAGTAATCAAGTAATCACACAAACAAGTGCATCATAATGCATCACAATAAATGCTCTGAGGCAAAGGTAGTGGGTCCCATGGGAGAACCCATTAGGCTGGTCTAGGAACTGATACCTGAAGGGTAAGTACAAGTTATTTGAGTCAGACTTGGAGGAACAGCTTGTGCAAAGGTTCTGAGGGGCAGAACATAGTAATATGTCTTAGGAGCTGAAGTTAAACTTGTGTGGCCAGATTGCAGTGAGCAAAGGGAAAAGTGGAATGACATGAGGCTGGGGGTGGAGGGCCAGAGAAGGGCCAGTCACACAGGAGCCCTTCAACTCTAAGAAAGATTAGAGACTTTACCCCATGATTGTTGGGAAGTCATTGCTCAGTTTTGAAGAGGAATGTGATGACTAGATTCGCATGCTAAAAATAAAATAAACGATTATAGATGGAAAAAAACCAACAAAACAAAAAATACTTGGGCCTCCCTGCAGGGGAAAAAAAGAGATTTGAACAAGTATTTTCATGTTATAGCATTCACCCCAATGGGAATAATCTACTAGCAGAACAAAGAATTATGTACAAAAATATTCATTATAGTTAAAAAGACCAAAACCACTCTGGCTGTTGTGTGAAGATAATAAACACTAATAAATCTCTAGTGTTTGCTTTGAGCTAAGCAAGACAGAGGAAGGTCCTCAGCCCCAAAGGGACCAGAAGCAATGATTCTTAACCTTGACTGCACTTTAGAGACACCTACTATGATAGCCAGATTCCAAAAGGGCCCCCCAAAAGCCTTGCCCTCCTGGTATACATGTCCCTAGGCAGCCCCTCCCACATCAAATAGGACTATCCTATTCGATGTAACCCAAGAAGGCATCGTGGAGATGATGGAGTGCTAATTCCAAGGCAACGCCACAAAGACATGGTGGCTTCTGTCTTGCTCCCACTTTCTTCCATTGCTTGATCCAGAGAAAGCCAGCTGCCCTGTTGTAAGGATGACCAAACAACCCTATAGGGAGATCCATGTGGCAAGTTGCCAAGGCCTCCAGTCAATAGCCATGTAGAAGAGCTCTCTTGGAAACAGGTCTTCCAGTTCCAGCTAATATCTTGACTATAACCTCACGAAGGACTCTTAGTCAGAAACACTAAGCCACTCCTAGATCCCTGACACACAGAAGGTGTAAGAGGATGCCTATCTATCACTTTAAGTCATAAAGTGATCTGCTACATAGCATTAAGCAATCAGTGTTCCTACAGGCTTTAAAAAAATATTGATGCTCAGCTCCATCCCCAGAGATTCTGATTCTTTTGGTCTAGGGTAAATTACAGGCATTGGTATGTCTAAAAGCCCTCATATGACTCTAATGTACAACCAAGATTGAGAACCACTGACTAGGGTACTGGGTAGGTCAACAAAGAAAGCTTAGGCACAGGGTATTGCCTCAATTCCCAGAGCTAGAACTCAATTTATGTTGAGGGTTCTATCCTGGAGCGAAGGCAAAAGCCCAGTTTGTGGATCAGAGCCCTGGGTCACTGTGGACTTACAGTCAGGTTGTCTCAGTGTCCACAGCTTCTGACCACAGGATACCTAAATTCCCATAAGGATACAGGCCTGTAGAAAGGAAATGAGTGGCTTTTGCTGAAGGGAGAAGAGAAGTCCAGCACCAGGCAGATAAGTGCACCTTCTACAGACCACAGCTTTGACCCATAAATGCTCTCTGCAGTCCTACACTTTGGAGATGAAGGTGTGCAGGATGCCCAGTATTCCAGTGATGGACAGCTCTCCTGCTTCCTCCCACCTGCCATTGTGTTTTCTGCCCAGACCCCATTCCTGCCTCTGAATATGCTCTTTGCAAACTTTATGAGCAATGATGACAGCTGATTCTGAAATCCTTTGTGCATCTTCAAGTTTCCATGGTTAACGGGACATTGTTCCCGTCTCTGAATAATAAGTCAGGGGCCCAATAGTCTCTTTGCTCTCCTTCATATTACTTGCCTGATGAAACCAGCAATAAAGTAATTAAAATGATTATAAAGGGAACCCTAGGAGATGAAAGATGCTGATGAGACAGTCAGATGCTGTGAGCTCGCCCAGCTATCTCAGCACACCAGGGGTGACTGGGCTGCTCTCCTGTGAGTCTCCTGAGAATGGGCACTGGTACCAGCTGCGTCCCTGTGATATCTAAGATGCTCAGAAGTATTGATAGATTTTTTTGAGCACATGGAACATGCTAGGTGTCAGAGATAGAGAATGTAGTAAGATCCTCTTCTTGTTCTTAAGGAGATCTTAGCTTAGTAGAAACAAATAAGGGAAGAGACAATAAAATGTGATGAGTACTGCACTCAGGGACCCGTGGAAGCCCAGAGGAAGTATTGCACTTGGCCCAAGAAGTCTTTGGAGGAGGTCAGATCTGAGGTGTTTTATTGCCAGGGAAAAGATGGAAGGAAGTCAGTATAAGAGGAATGGCAGATACAATGTACAGGTGTAGGAGCTTGAGGCTCTTCAGGGAATTGCAAGCATCTCCCTGAGGGTCTGAATGCTTTCCCGGGCTTTATAGCTTAAGGGGGTGGCCCAAAGGCAGCTGGCAAGCAGCTCCTCTTTAGGCTGAGTACAAGGCTGTATACAAAAGGCATCCAGCAGGCAGAATTCACCATTTTCCATCACCCCACCCTGCTACATTCCCAGATCCTACTCTTCTTTTCATCAACCATGGATGACCCTCCCGTTCACTGCCCCAGCCAAATGTTTGCTTCAGCCCCACCTCCAGAACCCGTACTTTGATCTTCTTTGTCCTCTGTTGCCTGATCCACCAGAACCCTGGCTACTGTCCTGTTTCTTCCTCCTGTCTCTTGCCTATGTCTTCTTGAAATTGGCTTCCATGTGATCAACCTTTCTGACTCTCAGATGGGCCTCAGTGCTTTCTCTTATGAGCTGTGTCCATAGGCATTTGTAAGTGTTTTTCCTGGATCAGGAGCGGGACAGAGGATGCCTGAGAAGGGAGAAACCCAAATGCCCAAGGGGGTTCCAGGAGACATACCTGGAAGGAAAACCCTGGGTAAGAAGGTAAGGAGCTCCTGAGTATTTCCTGCTTCCTGTCACTGGCCCTAGAACAGGAATCACAGTGTAGATGTGTTCTGTGGATATAGGGCTAGGAAGATTGTTTAAATAGGTCAAGTAGTCAGTGAAAAAATGGAGGGTGCTGGAGCATAGCTAATAGGAGAGCCGACACCCATCTAATGGGGGGTGCTGCTACTTAGTTCCACTGTTTCCCATTCCACTTGGGAACACAGGTGCAGTATAGCTAGGCTTTGGAGTTTCTCAAGATAAACCCAAAATATGGATTTTAATGGAAAAAAGTTGGCAGTTAATTCGAATAAAAACAAACAAAAAAACACCTGCACATAGGAAAGATGAAGGCAGCATGGTTTTTGAATTTCAGTGATTCCCCCACATAAAAGACAGGCACCTAGAGACCAAACCTTCCAAAATACAGACATTGACAGTAAACCAGGTGATGGGGTATCCCCACAAAGCCTAACACATGAGCAGGTGGGGACAAATCACTAACAACCCTAAGCCTCCATGGTCTCAGCAGCTATGTGGCTGGAAGCAGAAGGAGAGGTCAGGTGTTTGATGGACCTGAGAAAAGAAAAGAAAAGAAAAGAACAATACCCAAATAGCCAACTGAGACTCCCTGGAAAAATTCTATGGAGGCGGGAGAGTTTCATAGTGATGGGAGGAAGGGAGAGACACCTTTTTAATTGCTCCAAGGATGGCTGCCAAAGAGGGCCAGTAGTCCTATTTCCTTTCAGGGGCTAAGAGGGGGTGGTTTGTATCCCACCGGAGCTCCAGAACTGTCTGCTGCACTGGCTCAAGTCTGCCATATTAATAAAGAGACAGGGAAGGTTAGCACCACCATCCCTAATACGTCCTTCCCACCCGGCTTTCACGACTCCTCTCCATGGGCCCAGCCTTTGCCAAAAGGAGGTGAAGCAGCCAGGGCCTCAGAACAGACTCAGGACAGCATAGACCGAGGGGAAGGGAAAGGCCAGCCAACTGTGCAGCAGCGGGCTGTGCTACTCCTATTCCAGGCACGTTAACATCAGCTTCCACAGGTTTCCTCCCCTGGATCCTAAAAGAAGAAAAGAATGGGTTCTCCCGCTTAGGTGCAACAATTCTGTGCCAGGAAAACACACTTTTCTTTGTTCAAAGCACTTTGAAGCCTCCGTTTTGACTTCACAGGACAAACTCAGCCACTTAAAATGGACGCTGTTCCAACTGTTTTTGATTGGTGTACCCGTTGAAAGTCTATGAAACTCAAATCAAGGAATCTTTTGAAGGAAAACAACACTGGTACTTCAACAGGGCCTCCTAGTTTAAGATCAAACATTAGTAGTCAGCAAGTACTACTTGAACGCAGTTATGCTTTTAGAAACCTTTTGAAGGCAAAAAAATAAAAAAGAGGATAATTATACTGAAAAAAGAAATAACAAGCTTAAGAAACACGATGAAAATTTGCTTACGAAAAGAACGCAGAGCAACACGAAGACGGATCAAAGTCATTGGTGGAGACTCTGGAAGCAAAGAACATATTACCCAAGGACACAGCAGAAAACATTTTACCAACTGCCTTAAGTGGTTTTCCTTTGGAAGATTTTAAGATTCCTGGACAAGACCAACAAGATAAAACATTACCAATTCTGTAAAACAAACCAAGAGTACCTTCACTTAAAACTAACCTACACAGAGCTTGATGCCCGTCCTTCATTCTATTCAAAGGTAAAAAATATTTAAGGAAATTATGCCAAAATTGGGTATTTCATAAAGTTTTACTACATTATTATTATGTAATTTATGAAGACTTGATTACAAAAATTGAAAACTTTTTATGAAACTTTTGTTTGAAAAAGAATGGAAGTGTCTTACGTGAGAATTATGGATTTAAAGTAAATTTGCTAAGAAATTGTATGTTTGCAAGGTGTTTTGTGTTTGTGTCTCTTAAAACTACTTTTGGGGCACCTGGGTGGTTCAGTTGGGTGAGCATCTGACTCTTGATTTCGGCTCAAGTCATAATCTCACGGTTTGCGGGTTTGAATCCCACATCAATTCTGTCCTAGCAGTGTGAGGCTTGCTTGGGATTCTCTGTCTCCATCTCTTGCCAGTTCTCTCACTCTGTGTCTCTCAAAAATAAATAAATAAATAAATAAATAAACAAACAAACAAACAAACAAACACACAAACAAACATTAAAAGATGCCTAAAATTTTTTAAATGTTTATTTATATTTGAGGGCGAGAGAGAGAGTGTGTGAGTTGGGGAGAGGCAGAGAGAGATAGAGACAGAATCTGAAGCCTGCTCTGGGTTCTGAGCTGTCAGCACAGAGCGGGACGTGGGGCTCGAACCCACGAACCATGAGATCATGCCCTGAGCCAAAGTCGGATCCTCAAACAACTGAGCCACCCAGGTGCAACAAAAAATGCTTTTAAAGAACTATCTATGACAATGTGTTTAATTAAAAAATTTAATTAAAAATTTTTTTGTACAGGGGCGCCCGGGTGGCTTAGTCGGTTAAGGGTCCGACTTTCGCTCAGGTCATGATCTCGCGGTTCGTGGGTTCGAGCCCCGCGTCGGGCTCTGCGCTGACTGCCAGCTCGGAGCCTGGAGCCTGTTTCAGTCTGTGACTCCCTCTCTCTCTGACCCTCCCCTGCTCACGCTGTCTCTCTCTCTCTCTCTCTCTCTCCTAGAAATAAATAAAAAACATTAAAAAAAATTTAAAAAAAAATTTTTTTTGTACAAATGTTGGGAGATTACATTCTAAATAAGATACTAAGTAGGGTTAACCAACATTAAATATGAGTTTAAAAAAAAAAAAGAAGAAACTAGAAGTTCTCCCCAATCTACTAGTGGGTGAATGCAAGGGGTCTGTGGCAAAGTCTGAAGGGATGGAGCATTCCAGACTCTATAAATGTTTAAAACTAACCAGCCAGAGATGTCCAACACAGGGTCCTCATACTGATGAGAAACTGCTGGGTGTGGGATCAGAATTGAGTGGAATAGGGATAATAGCATAAAAAGAAAGAGTCCATATAAAAATGGGATAGGGCAGTAGAGCCAGGATATCTCAGAAAGTGAGCTGCCCCATGTTTTTTAAATACTACAGAAACACAACCAAAAAGGGAGCCCCATGGAGTTAGAAAAACTACCCTGAATGAATGCCTCATTCACAAGTTCAGGAACATTGGATTTACATAAAAATAAACATCATAAAAATGTCGAGGGTGAAACCCACACAGAATTATTATTAGAACAAAGAGACTAAGAAACAGAACACCATCTTTATAGATGGTGAAAGTATGCCAGAGAGAGGTACCTACAAAATAAATCAAAACTGCAACCTATTACTTCAAAATGAGCTAAAAGACATTAAGGAAATGACATCATCACCCACATGAATGAGAATAATAATCATAACCTCAGAGATTACATGACAAATCACAGGAAGGAATTAGAAGAACAAAGTCATTTCAGAAAGGAAGACCCAAACTAGAGGGAGCACAAGAGTAAATAGATATAATAAATAATGCCTTAAGATAACAGAAGGTAAAAAGGAAGACATTTATAAGACTCAAAAGTAGTAGAGGAAAAAAAGAGAAGATAAAAGGAATTTGAGAGATGCATGGAATATTTTGTATGTGGCAAGCGTGGTCCCTGAAAAAGGAAACCAAAGCAAGGGGGGCAGAGCAAATACTAGAAATGATAATTTAAGGAAACTTTCCCAAAATAACAACAATAATTAAAGACCTGACCCTACACATTGAAAGAACACACTCACACAGCATATCTGAAATATTGAGTGGAATGATCGATAGCAAGATGTTTTGGTAAAATCGCTGCACTTTTAAGAAGAAAATTTAAAAAGGCAGAAGAAAATTATTCAGGCATCTAGCCAAAAACCAGGAAACGGCTTATACGGGGAAGAAAAATTAGGTTATCAGACTTTCTGACAATAATGCTTTATGTTAGAAGAAAATGAAGTGACGTATTTAAGGTACCTAAGGAAAGCAAATATAATTCAAAAGTTTTATATCCAGAAAAACTGGCTTTCGTGTACAAAGGGCGTAGGTAAGTATTATCTGCATGTAAGAACTAAGAAATTTTATTTGTAGGAGTTTTCCCCAAGGGATTTACTAGATAATAAACTTCACATAAGCAAAATAATCAAAGAGACATTGATATGAAGATTAGTGGCAAACATTACTACACAGTGCTAATATAAAAGTAAGACCGAATGAGGACCAAAAGGCAGAAAGTATAGTCTTCAAGCCTATATGATTTGAAAATATAGATACAATACAATTACACGAATTCGGGGGACAAGGAGGGGAACATATGCATATGTTTTTTCTAATCATTTTCGGTAATCATATTTGGGTGGTAGCATTTGTATTTTTTTTTTCTGAGACTGTTGAGTGGGTAATGGGAGGTAAAACAAATGATGAATCACAGTTAATCATTATAACCTTATTATCTCCTGCATCCTCAAGAAACCAGGAGGCTCAGTTTGGCAGAAAGGAGATACAGATGCAATAGGGAAGAGATTTCAGAATTTGAGTTGAAAGTGTCATTGTCTGTAGGTATGTATAATTTCTAGCACTGTCCACTGAAAAAGCCTACAAACCATGGCAAAACTAGCAGCAGTGAGCATCCCTAGGACATAAATGGTGGTCTAATTTCTCAATAGAAGGAATTGGGGCTTCTTAAGAAATGTCTGATTTCAGATTTGAGGCTGGAAACGTGCAAGATAAGTCTGGAATATTTTGTCATACTGGATGGCAAAGAGGTTATCCAAGACCAACTTAAAGAACTCCCACTGACCAAAAATGAATCTATCTGAACTTCAGTAAGCATATTGAAATAGATTAAAACACATCATATATAAATACTTGTGTTCATAATCATACCTACACATTTATAAATATATAAAGTGTATATATTGATACATGTATATATAAACATATATATAATTGGTCAGCTTGGGAAGATAATAAGTAACAGTTCATTATCTTGAAATCTGATGAAGAAAGAGAATGAGGGCTCTTGGGTGGTTCACTCTGTTATGTGTCCAACCCTTGGACACTTCTGCTCAGATCAAGATCTCTTGGTTTGAGGGTTTGAGTCCCATGTCAGGCTCTGTGCTGACAGCATTGAGCCTGCTTGGGATTCTCTCTGTGCCCTCTGCCACCCCCCCCCTTCCAAAAATAAGTGTATGAATGTTTAAAAAAAAAAAGAAAGAGAATAGATCAAGCATTTATTCTGCTTTTCTTATAGGGAAAGGGTCTCTTTATAGAAGTCTTTGAAATAATAAATGGAAAAGAAGTGATTACATTTCAATGTCATTGTAACCTCTAACAAATGATTGACTCTACACAATGAGTATCAGTGGCTGGAAGCATCAAGAAAGGAAGAAAGACATCTGTTGCCTCCTGATGTACCACTTGTGGTCTGGCCAAAGGGGTCAAACCTGAGTGTGATCAGGCCTCTGGACCCAGTTACTCATTTGCAGGAAATGCAGGGGACAGTTGAGTGTGTTGAACTGCATCACGAGTGAGCAGTGGGCAGACCCCAGACAGTATACATTGTTAGAGACAGGAAGGGCGGGAGAGCAGCCTGTAGTGCCTTAAAGCACACACCAAAGTTTTTAAATGGGCAAGACTAGACTCTGGTCACTCTGATCACTTGGGGAAAACACAAAGGATGGCTTACTATAAAAGTCAGAGTATAATTCCTTTGGGGTGAAGGAGAGAGGCTGATGACTGGAAGGAGGCACATGGAAGGGACTTCTGGGATCACTGGTGAAGTTGTATTTCTTGACCTGGATAATGGTTATGAGGGTCTTATCATAATATTGTAATGTTTTCTTCAAGCTATACATTTATTTTGTGTGTTTTTCTGTATTTGTTTTATTTTAAATAAAGATTTTTGTTTTGTTTGTTTAAAGCTTATTTCTTTATTTTGAGACAGACAGAGACAGCATGAGTGGGGGAGGTGCAGACAGAGAGGTAGATGGAGTATCCCAGCCAGTGCAGAGCCTGATGTGGGCTCAATCCCAAGAAACCGAAACTGTGAGATCATGACCTGAGCTGTAATCAAGAGTCGATGCTTAATTGATGCTTAATCCACTGAGCCACCCAGGCTCCCCCCAGAAGGTTTGTGTTTTAATGTGTGTATCTATGTAGGCCAAAGGTAACATATCTACTGTAACCCTTTGGTCCCAATTCTGCCTGAGAGGACACTGGGTACTGGATCTAACATAGATCCCCAAATGCATATTCCTCTACCTTTTAGACATTTAAAGAGATTATCCAAAGAACACGTAGAAGTCATGAGTGTAAACTATGGGCTTTTATTAGGCAGCCAAGAATGAGTTGAATAATAAAATAAAACTTGGCCCAGAGTAGAGGGCTCCTTGCATTTGACATTTCTACTTTATTCTAACCAGGAGCTCTCTGGGACAGTTCCAGAAAATGTCATGAGAAATGTATATTTATAATGGTGGCTCAATATTGTTAGAGGAATTCTCCCTTAACATCCAATATGCAAAATTTCATGGTAATTGTGATATTTCCATCACAATATATATTTCCATCACAATTAGGATTCTTCCCTTTAAAGATGGGTTTGGCTTCAAGATTCCTTTAAATGGCACCTGGCAGGATAAGGTATGCATTTGTTTACAGAACTGTAATTGCTTAACAGTGTGGAGAGAGGTGTGGGCTGTTCAATGATAGTGCCAGCCCATGGGCAAACAAGGCAGTTACACAGAGGGGACCCATGGTTAGGAGGGCCAAGATGTGTATGAAAATACAAACAGTTAGGGAATATCCTTCATTTTCTACTGGATAACCCCCCAACTTTTCTCCTTCATTAGCTTGGGTCTTCACACAGTAGGACAGAACTACTATGTTAAGAAAATCAGCGCATTCAGGATTTCTGAATCATTTTGTTGAGCATATTTTGTAATTGTTCGAATTAGTCATAAAGGCTGTTTTTGCTATTTTGGGGCTCTTTAGCATCTGAGTTCCTTTCCTATGTTTGGAGACTTCTCTGATATGGATTTTAGTGAGAAGAGACTATCTTTCACTGTAACAGCAGAGAAGGCCAATTACTCATCTTCCCTGTCTCCTCTATGGCTAGGAGGCAGGCACGTGACTTGAGTTCAGCCAATCAGAAACATTCACTCTAGACTTTGTGGCCAAGAAACAATAATGGCAGGGAATTCTGGAAGCAGTAGTGAAGGCGTGCAGTGGCGTCCTGTTTTTATGGTCGGGGTGGCTGACTCATTTGCGTGAACTTCAGTGTTTTGGGTTCAATAGTGGCAGAAGCAGTGTTTTTCACTGGTCTTGTTCTAATGTGTGGGCTATATTCCATAACCTACCTGAGTTCCTGCTTATTTTCTGGGGACTATTCTTATCTATAATCTTCTCACCAATTCTTTGAGCAACCCAATATCTTTCAACAAAGGTCTGCTCTGTTTAAATCATCTGGAATCTTTTTTTGTAACTTTCAATTTAGAAATCTGGCTGATACCATGGTTTGAGGCAATGCTATGATAAGTTACTTGGCATGAAAGGTGATAAGACCTCATAGAAGGCAGATAAACTGATCTTTATGAGAAAGAGGAATATATATATTTTGGGGGGTTGAAGAAGGAGTGGAGAGAAGGATGGAAAGAAGAAGAGGGGATAGGGAGTTGAAACAAGATAGAGTTAAGGACTTGTGAATATTCTCTGAGATGGCTTAAGAGGATTTAGGAAAATCTAATGTTCCATGTAAAGTTGATTTAAGTGCTCTAGTATAAATTATTCCCCTCTTTCTCAGCTACACAAGTGTCTAGAATAAAGTATACTCCATACTCATCAGTGCTTTGTGTGAGTGGGGTTTTGGGCACACAGGAAGCAAGGAGGGGGTGAGTTTCACAAATGGGTTTTATGAAGTCAGACAGAGGATTTAAGAGAAAAATCAGGAGCCCAGAGCCAGAGGAACATGGGAGAATTTAAGTCCTTTGTATGTTTTCAAACATTTTCAAGAGGGAATGCTACAGAGTGATGAGAGGGTTGAAGTGGTTACAAGACCCTGGCTGGCCTATAGATCTACTTAGGAGTAGTCGAGGAAGCATTACTGCTTATTCCAGTGAAGAAGCCAGTAAACTTCAGAGATGGGTGTGTGGATTGGAGTCAAGGGTAAGAAATGGTGAAGACAAATGAGGCTATGCACAACTGTGGAAAGAAGATACAAAGCAGGGCAACTGAATTCTGGTGGGTTTTAGTCCTTTTATTTTTAATTAGATATTTCCAGGTATAAGTTACATACCATAAAATTCATCTCTTGTAAAAGTGCAAGCCAATGCTTTTTGAGTTGTGCAACCACCATCATAAGCCAGCTTTAGATAATTTTCATTACTTCAGAAGGTTCTTTTGTGCCTTTTTGCTCCCAGTTCACATTTCCATTCCCAGCCCTAAGCAAACACTGATCTACCTTCTGTCTCTATAAAATTGCCTTTTCTGGAAATCCCATATAAACAAAATAATATAAGATGGAGTCTTTTGGATATGGCTTCTTTCACTTAGCATCATGATTTTGAGGTTCTTCCACTGTATAGCATGTCTCAGCAGTTTGCTCTGTTTTATTGTTGGATGATACTCTATTGCATGTGTATCACATTTTGCTTATTCATTCAACAGTTAATAAGCAACTGGATTGCTTCCACATCTTGGCTACTAAGAGTAAGGCCACTATAAACATTTGCATACAAGGCTTCATGTTTTCATTTCTCTTGGGTCTCATTGGTGGGTCATGTGGTAACTCTATGTTTAACCTTTTGAAGAATTGCCAAACTGTTTTTTAAAGTGGCTTTATTTTGCATTTCCATCAGCAATGAATGAGGGTTCCAGTTTCTTTACATAGTCACTGAGATTAGCTCTTGTTGGTCTTTTTGATTAGAAATATTTTAGTAGATATGTAGTGGTATCTCATTGTGGTTTCAATTTGCATTTTCCTAATGACATGCAGTACCTTTTCATGAGCTTTGTAACATTCATGTTGTTTCTTTGGTATAGTGTCTACCCCAGTCTTCTGCCTATTTCCTTTTTTTAAAGTTTATTTATTTATTTTGAGGGGGGAAGGACTGAGAAAGAGGGAGAGAGAGAGAATACCAAGCAGTCTCATCACTGTCAGCACAGAGCTTGATGCAGGGCTCAAACCCATAAACTGTGAGATCATGATCTGAGCCAAAGTCAAGAGTTGTATGTTTAACTGACTGAGCCACCCAAGTGCCCCTACTTTTTCTCTATGTTCAATGTGGGGCTCAAACTCACAACCCTGAGATCAGGAGTCAAATGATCCACTGACTGAGGCAGCCAGGAGCCCTTCTTCAACTTATTTCAAAGAATTCTTTATCTTTTATAATGGAGTTGTAAGAGTTCTTTACATATTCTAAATATAAGTCCTTTATATCATTTGCAAATATTTATGTTACTTATAATATTTGTATTACTTGCAAATATTACTTCCTATTCTGTGGCTTATTTTTTCATTTTCTTAATAGTGCCTTTTGAAGAATGATTATTTTTTATTTAGATGAAATCTAATTTGTCAAATTGTTTCTTTTATGGACTATACTTTTGGTGTTGTACCTATGAAGTCTTTGCCTAATACAAAGTCAGAAAGATTTTATCTTATAAAGAAGTTTTATAGTTTTAACTCTTACATTTAGGTCTGCATCCATTTTGAGCTATTTTTTGTGAATGATATGATAAAAGGGTGTATGTTTGTTATTCTTTATATATTAATATCCTGTGGTCCCAGCACCATTGGTTGAAAGACCATCCTTACTCCACTGAGTTGACTTGACACCGTTGTCAAAAATTAATTGACCATCAATAAAATAATTTATTTTGAAACTTCCATTTCTGCTCTATTTATCTATAAGTTTATTCTTAGTGTGGCATAGTACCAAACTTTCTTAATTTCTATAGATTTATAGCAAGTTTTGAAATTGGGTAGTTAAATCCTCCAAATTTGTACTTTCACAAAATAGTTCTGTTCATTTGACAGCTTTTGCATTTCTATATAAATTTTATAAACAGCTTGTCAATTTCCTAAAAAAGAACTTTGATAACTTTACTGGTTTGAGTTGAACCTATAGATCAATTTGGAGGAATACTGAGTCCTCCAATCCATGAACTTGGACTCTGTCTCCATTTATTTAGGTATTTAAAAATTTCTCTCAGCATTTTAGTTTTTTCAGTGATCAGGGTTTGCACTCCTTTTGTTAAATTTATTTTTAGTATTTTGCCCTTTCTGATGCCATTGTGAATGAGATTATTTTCATAATTTTAGTTTTGGATTTTTCATTGCTATCATACTCCTGATTTTGAAAATTTGACCTTGTATCCTGCACCTTTGTAAAATGTGTTCATTAGTTTTAGCAGTGGTTTTATTTTTAATAGACTTCATAGGTTTTTCTACATAGAGGATCATGCTGTATCAGAATAAAAAAGTTTTACTTTTTCTTTTCCTGTTTGTGTGCCTCAATTTTCTTTTCTTCCCTTATTACACTGGTTAGAACCTTCAGTATAATGCTGTAGAGGAGTAATGAGAGTCAATATGCTTACTTTTTTCCTAATCTTCATGGGGAAACATTCATTACTTTCATTACTAAATATTATGTAAGCTGTAGAGTTTTCATAAGTATTCTTTATCCAGTGAGGAAGTTCCCTACTATTCTTACTTTGTTGAAAAAGTTTGATCATGAATGAATGTTAGATTTTGTGAAATGCTTTTTGCACCTATTGTGATCATGTGTTTTTTGTCCTTTATTCTATTAACATGGTATATTACATGAATTGATTTTCATATGTTAAAACCAACCTTGCATCCCTGGGACAAATCCCACTTGGTCATGATGCATATAATCTTTTAAATATATTAATTCAGTTTGTTAATATTTAAGACACTTTGCATTTATATTTATAAAGAATATTGATCTGCAGGTCTTCTTTATTGTGATGCCTTTGTCTGCCTTTGGTATTAGGGTAATACTAGTGTTATCTAATGAGTTGGGAAGTGTTCCCCACTCCTCTATTCCCTGAATGAGTTTATGGAGGATTGGTATTATTTCCTCTTTAGAAATATGAAAGAATTCAATAGTGAAGCCATCTGGGGCTGAGCTTTTTATGTGTGTGGAAGATTTTTAATTATTAATTCAATTTCTTTACTTGTTAGAGGCCTATTCACATTTTGCATCTTTTTTTGAATCAGTTTTGGTAATCTGTACCCATTTGCCTGGACTTAATCTGCATAATTTTTTTGCCATGTGCTGTGCAGCTGCTTATGTCTCTGCTAAATTTCTTAGACATTTCTTATTTTTATTTTAGCTTGCCATCCTAGGGTCTTTGTTTCCACCTGGCTTAGCGGTCATCCAAGTATTGGGCAGCATTTGTGCTCAAACAAACGCCTCTAGCCAACAGGGCATCCACTTTCTGTCGGTGGATCTGTTTGTGGGCTGGGGAGTGCATTTAAAGGTCATGCAATTTTCAGCTTTGCCATGGTTTTTACTTTCCACCAAGCACTCGCAGGTCCCTGATGTTTGAACAGCCAGGTCACGTATGGATGTGTGGAGAGCTTATCAAGCCCCCTGTAGTTTCTCATCTCTTATTTCCAGGATCTCTCTGTTAAACTTCCAGCTAGTCCTCAGGTCTGTGGTTCACCTCACCTGGGATCTCCACCTGAGACTAGGAGAGCTGTAGTTTCCCCATTCTGGCACAGGCTCTGCCTTCCCTCTCAATCAAGTCAGCCCCCTCTGGCAGAGAAGCTGCCAGTTTTTATGGCCAGCAAGCATGCCCTAGACTCCTGCTGTTCTTACCTGAAGTTCCAAAGTTTCCAAATGTGTTGTTTGCCTTTGGCCAATTTCCAGAGGCCTGAAAATGGTTGTTTTTGACAATTTTGCCTAGTTTTATAGTTGTTTTTTTGCAGAGACGATGTGTCGACTTCTTCACTCCTCTACAGCCGGAAGTTCCTTTAGTCTTTTAAAAGGCTGGGTGTGTGACTTGTCAGCTAAGCTTCTCCTTGTTTTGTAGTGCTATTGGGCAATAGGAAACCAAACAGTATCAGCTTTTTCTTTTTTAAAAGTCGGAAATAGGGGCTCCTGGGTGGTTCAGTCGGTTAAGCGTCCGACTTCGGCTCAGGTCATGATTTCATGGTTCGTGGGTTTGAGCCCCTCGTTGGGCTCTGTGCTGACAGCCAGCTCAGAGCCTGGAGCCTGCTTCAGATTCTGTGTCTCCTCTCTCTCTGACCCTCTCCTGCTCACACACACACACTCTCTCTCAGAAATAAATAAAACATTTAAATTTTTTTTAAAAAAGTTAGAAATAGAAGTGATGCCAGGGAAGATGGAACATGGGGCACTGGAGAGACTGAGAGGTGGAGAGAGATCAGGAGGTGCTGGAGAGAGTGAGGAGTGAATAGGGCAGGGACATAGAGGTAGAAGCAAGAATTGAATTCATGGTGTATTGGAAAATATGGAATTTAAAAACCTTAAAAGCCTACCTTTCCTACTCTGAATGCCCAAGCTAACTGCCACTGTTTCCATGAGTGTTTCTCCCAGACTCCTTGGTTTGAACTTCCAGTCCTCTGGGGTGTGGGTAGGTGTTAGGGTAGGGATGGGAATGTGCTGACAATGCCCTGAAGAAGGTAGGGTGGCAGGAAAGTGTGCACCACTGAGAGGTGGAAATGGTGTGCATATCAGCATCAGATAGGTGGGCTGGAGTTGGTGACTTCAATCTTAGTTCTAACTTTCACATAAATATTTGGTCTGGATAGGAGAGGGGCAGAAAGGGAGAGAGAGAATCCCAAGTAGGCTCCAGATTGTCAGCACAGCGCCCCACATGGGGCTTGATCCCATGAACCATGAGATCATGACTTGAGTCCAAATCAAGAGTCGGACGCTTAACCAACGGAGCCACCAAGTCCTGATGGCTCCTGGTCCTGATACTTTTAAACCAGAGGTGGGCAGATTTTAGCATGCAGCCCAAATCTGGTTTGCCATTTGTTTTTATAAACACAGTTTTATTGGTACTTGGCTACACCCATTGTCTCCATATCTATGGCTGCTTTTGCACTAAATGAATGGCATTGTGTAATTATGACAGAGACTGCATGGCTTACAGGTATAACATATTTACTATCTGGCCCTTTACAGAAAAAAAAAAAAAAACCTTGCCACTCCTCTTTTAAATTAAAACTGCAGTCGCTTACCTCAGTGAGGCATGACAACATGGATAGAGCATAATGCATACAATCAGAAGATAGGAGGTTAAGTCTGGGCTATGTTATATATCAATCAGCAGTGACACCCAAGGCAAGCATTGGCTCTCTCTTGGCACCAATTCCCTGGAAAATAGGAATCAGAGGACTCTTTCTATCATTTGGGGTTGTTGTTCAAACAAAACTACTATGTTGCAAACTGTGTATCTCCATACATATGCTGTCTGTTTTGATGTTTACTGGAGACACTCCTATTGACCTTCTAAATCCCCTGTTTGGATTCATTCTTCTTGTGGACTGAATGCTGCTTTATGTACTTTAAAAAAATTTTTTTAATGTTTATTTATTTTGAGAGAGAGAGAGCATGAGTTGGGGGGAGGGCAAAGAGAGAGGGAGACAGAGAATCCAAAGCAGGCTCCAGACTCTGAGTTCTCAGCAGAGTCCAATGTGGGGCTTGATCTCACAAGCTATGGGATCATGACCTGAGCCAAAGTCGGATCCTTAACCAACTGATCCACCCAGGCACCCCTGCCTTATGTACTTTTCATGTGAAGTCTATGATGTAGCATTTTCTTAGGCACTTTCCTTGACTTGAAGAGGGATCAGAAGACCATTTCTATTACAGAAGAGAGAAAGATAGGACAAGAGGACTCTCAGGAAACAAACCCCCTTGTGTCTTAGGCATGCTGCAAAAGAATGGTCCGAAGGCCACTTTTCTTCCCAAGGATGTCCCTGCTGAGGAGGACAAGCATTTGAGGCTTAATCTAATGAATTATTTCTTTTCCCTTCAAGAGCCTGAACATAGTAAACCCTATTACACCAGCAAGGTTAATTTCAATGGTTGACATGAAACTGAATTTTAGGTGAGAGTTTATTAATAATTGTAAGCCTGAGTTGTAACTCAGAGCCTGGAATTCCCAGCCTCTGTGGCTACAGCAAGAAAATGATTCCTTTCAGGCACTTGGCCAAATTAGAAAGATTAGAATTCTCCGTGTGGATTCCCTACTGCAATGCTGAAGCCATCTGTAATCTGGCAGACCTTCTCAGTGGGGGAGGTTGCCAGTCTCCAGGTTCAGGAGATAAAGGCCATATCTTCTCCCCCACTTTGGTGTCTGCAGGTGAATTACTACAGAATGAGCTGTGATCCCTGTTCATTTTCTGCCTGCCCTGTGAGTTCAGGTCCTGGTGTGTGAATGCACAGGACTCAGGGGAGTGTTGATTGCATGTAATTGCCTACAATCAGATGGCAAGGGAGGACTTCTGAGAGCCTGATGGGGCCAGTGAGGTTAAGACTAAATGCATCTGAAGAAAAGCAGAATCAGAGTCTGTTCCTGGTGGCGGATGTGTCCTGGGTGGCCTGCCTCGAGATTCCATTAACCAAGAGAAGTCAAGGGGGCCTGTCAAAGGAGAGTGTGCTTATTGGTATAACTATTTGTCAAAGTACTACTGGAAATGGAGAAGTTAGGAGACTGGAACTAAATAGCCAGAGGCAGGCGTGAACGGTCAGATCTTGTAATGAGAGGGACTAGGCATGAGGGACAGAGAGATGAGTGAGGCTCATTAGGGAGAGGAAAACAATAGAAGTAGTTGTGAATGGGCAAGTCAGGGTCATTTAGAGCTGGGCCTATGAACATTGGCTGTAATTAGCTAGTTCCCCTTTGGTTGAAAATAACAGAATCTGGTTCTGGGCAGCCTGAATTAGGGAAAAAGATGTTGGGAGACATTTACTAAAGGGATAACTAACTGAAGCATTTAGTAGAATTGAAGGGTGGAGATGCCTGCAAAGATAAATCAGCACTGGGAGTTGGATTACCATGAAGAAACCAGACATTTTCCTCTCTTGCCTCCTACTTCTTTTTATGTTTTCTTAATTTTTATTAAGAAAATGACTTTTTTTTTTTTCTAATCAGGTTGTGGCTGCTATTAGCCCCTGAGTTATCATGTCCTCAGTTCTGGCTACCTGGGGAGAGTGAGTTCCTTTTCTCAGTGTGGAAACCACCTTTGAAGGACTCTGATTGGCCCAGTTCTGGTCAGGTGACCACTGCTGGACCAATCACCTGTGGTTAGGGTCACACTGAAGAAGCGCACAGCTCCAGTGGTTAGAGGAGGGGCTGGCGTAGCAACAGTTCCCCAAGCAAGCAAGCTTCTAGGAAAGAGGAAAGTGCTGCAGAGAAAGAACAATAGCTGTCAGTGACACCAGGTGTCCTGCACGGTGATTTTTCTATCTACGCCCTGCTAGGCTTCAAGAAAATGAGGGCAGAATTTTTAAAAGGCTAAGCAGAAAGGCATAATGTGGTGGGCGTTCTGTTCTACTCCTTCCTGTCTCCTTCCCCAGCCTCCTCAAAGAACAACCCAGTGGGCAGCAAGGCCATGCCAAGGATGCAGTGAGGAGGGGCCACTTTGGAAATGATGAACTCTAGAGTCAGTGGAGCCGTGCCCTGGCCTGGAGCAAGGCAGGATGTGGTCAATCCCTCCCCACTCATGCTCCATCCATCAGACGTTATTTCTAGGAACCTTAAGACTGAGGATGGAGAATTGGGGCCGCTGGTCAGAAGGATGCAGAAATGATGATCTAGGAGACAGGTAGAAGAATGTTTGGAATTGGGCTCTTTTTTTTTTACCTCCCCTTTCTGGAATAGATGTGGGGCTGTGTATTTTGGTTCTAGCATTACCTTGGACCTTGGGGAGTTTAGAGGACCACATGGGGACCAAGGAAAAGACAGCGGAAAGCTGGATGCTGAGAGCTGGCTCTAGTGGCAGGAGGCTTCCAGGGAGTGGGTGAAGGTGACCTTGTCCAGCCTAGTTCAGCATAGAGGGAAACGGACCAGGACTGGGGCCATGGGGGTCCTGGTTAAAAAAGAGTGTGTCTATTTGCCCTGATGTCTTCTGTGTTGTCCCACAGGGTAAGGATTCCTTTGCTAATGTGCATCCACTATAGCTGCCTGATTCCTGGGCAAGGCACAGGTGAGCAGTGCTGAAGGAACCACGTGGAGACCACTTTGAAAGCACATGGAGAGGAACTCTTGGAGCATTAGATGCCTTGTCGTAACTATATGTGTGGGATGAATTCCCTTCCCTCCTCTGGTCATCACCATTTTCCCCTGACTTTCAGAAGACAGAAGCCATTTTACTTTTGTTCTGCAGTGCCCTAGCTCTTTTATCAAATGATTCATAACTTGACTGTAATCAAACACATTAATGCCATGTAAAGAGAACTCCATGCATGTCATTCACGCTGCCTGAAAAGGTCTGATACCCCACTCCCAAAGACCCCACTCCACTGATCTTCCTGACTCATTTCCACTCATCCTTATGTCTCAGCTCAAATGTTGCTTCCTCTGGGAAGCCCTCCTGACACTCTTCCTCCCATAATGCACTTGCATTACAGTACCTAATCCATTATATTGTAATTGCTCATATGTGTTGCTGTTTCCTCCATCAGACCATGAATGCTGTGAGGGCAGTGTAGTGGGCTGAATGGTGACCTGAAAGATATCAGGTCCTAATCTAGATATGGTAAAGTTTTATGCATATATGAATAAATTGAAGATTTTGAGATGAGATGATTCTGGATTATCCATATGGGTCCCAAATGCCAGGATAAGTGTCCTTAGATGAGATAACCAGAACACACATAGGAGAGGGCAATGTGAAGATGGGGCAGAGATTAAAATGATGTGGCTATAAGCCAAGGAATGCTGGTAGCCACCAGAAGCTGGAAGAGATCAGGATTAAATTTCTGCCCTAGAGCCTACGGAGGGAGTGTGGTTCTGCCAACACTGATTTTGGCCCACTGAAGCTGATTTCAGATTTCTGGCTTCCATAACTGGGAGATAAGAAATGTCTATTGTTTTAAGCCACCAAGTTCATGGTAATTTGTTACAACAGATGTAGGACATGAACACTAGTAGGGACCATGACTCTTCATCCCAGTACCTTGCACATGTCCATATGGATTAGGTGTGCAGTGGTTGTTCAATACCCTAGAGGGCAATCTTTGAACCTAGTCAGAAGATAAGGCATATCAGGGATCTGGGTCAGTTCTTGGTTCTCTCAGTCATCTCCATTTCCCAGCAACCCAGCTGCCCCATCATTAAGGTAAAGCAATCATATCTGCCCAATAGTATGGTTTGGTAGGTTAAATGGAATGATGGGTAGGAAAGTGGTTTGAAAGCAGAACACTACTGTTTTTCTCCTCCCTCCTGTGTGGCCCTTCCTGCCCCAGACTAAGGATGACACAACTAATACAACTAAACTATTTCTGTGCCAGTAAACACCTGTGTCCAAACCACAGTGTGTCCGGATAAGGAAGAGCTTGATGATGCCTCCAAGTGGTGGGCTCAGCTCATCATGATCTCCCTAGAACCAACTGTCTTCTTCCTCCCAACTAGCTTTAGAAATTATTGGTGGTGAGGGGCGAAGACCTACTCCAAGGCAGTCACCATCTGCAGTCTTCTGGGCTACCATGCTGATGCCTCTCCTGTGTCTCCCCATTCTTTCTTGTGGGTAGGTTCCTGACACCACCATCTTATCACATGTTTGATTCTTGTCCTGATGTAGATGATTCCAGAGACCTGATTCCTGTTAAGAATCCCTGTTACAGTTACCTGGACACAACTGTGTTGTCAAAGCAACTCCCTCTATCAACTTATCAGATTCCCAGGAAAATATAGTGGTCCATACGAATTTGTGCTCTAGGTAATTGTAAACCACTTTTTTAGTATGAAAAAAAAATCAGAGTTGCTGATTCTAATGGAAAGTTTTCCAGACATAGAGCATTAAAGACCTTCTTACTCTTTGGATCAGGGATTTCACACTTGGGTTCCAAAGCTGCATAAATGGATTCACAAAATAACCTTACTGCTGCATTTTCTGAATGAGTTCAGCTTCAAAACAGCTGAACCATCCAAAATAAGGGGGTTGCTTAATAAATTGTGGCAAGCAACTAATAACTATTTTGAAGACACTAGAAACAATATTTAGGTATCTATTATATATATAGCATATATATGTAACATATACATTATATATAAAATATGTATTACATATATAAGTACATATATAGATATTTCTTCTAAATATATTTTTCTCCTTCTTATGACTTATCATCAAAGCTCTATACCCACACATCCAACTGCTATCCTGATGTGTCCCTAGGATATTTAAAATTAACATGTCCTCAAACAAATATTTTTTCTATTTTGGAAAAGTATCAAACTTGCAGAAAATTTTCTAGTCATACAATAAACTCTTGAATATCCTTCCCCAGGATTTACCAACTGTTAACTTTTTGTCATATCAAATGGAAAATTTGACTCCCTCCCCCATCCCTCCTGCCTGGAATCTGCGCTTTTCCAGGGTTCCATCTCTCAGTCCTCAGCACCCCTATAAACCTTGTTGATCTCACCTAGGAGTTGTTTGACATGCCTCCATCTTCCTCTTCCCCCCTACAGCTGTTCATTCTGTCTTAAAAATAATCGAATCCATTGACTCCTCTCCATTTCTGCTGCCATCCTCCGTTCTAAGCCACCAACATTTCCTTCTTGGATTGTTGCGATTGCCTTCTAATTATGTCCCTCTTGCCCTCTCTTTAATCCATTTTTACTCAGAGTAGCTTTGGTTTGAACTTTGAAACACATCCAATTGTATCAGTTTCTTGCTTAAAATTCTCAATGGCTTATCCGCAATGGTTTGTTCCTTTCTATCCTTGATGTCTTTCATACCCCCCGGGCTGGGTTAGGTCTTCTGTTCTACACCCCCACACCAATCTTTCTTTTCCCTTCTGAGTACTTCTCATAATTGTCACCACAGAGTGATTCACACACATGTTTGTTGACTGCCATTCTCTCCTAGAAGTCCATGAAGGTGGGGACTTTGATGGTATTAGTTACTGCTGTATCAGAACCTGTCCCACCTCACCTGCACAGTGCTTAAAACGCATTGGTTAGATGAATGAATACACAGAAGAATTAACACAAAATCTTGCAGTGAGCAGATTTTAATCTGCTGTGACATGAAAACCTGGAAAATCAAGTTTGAGCTGCATGTAAACTAAGACCAAAAAACCCCACTAACTGCTGGCCTATTTGCACATTAGTATTCAAATTTTCTACCATCTACTTGTTAGGAGGTAGAGGACTAATAGAGGAGCCTTACTTCTGGCCCTGGCCCTGGTTGCTGGTTGTAAATCTTGGACATGTTCTTGGTTTCTTTGAGCCTCTGTTTCCTAATCTACAAAATGGATACATTAATATCTATCAGAGGGCTGCTGTGAAGTTGAAATCAGATGGCCTTGCTCCTGGGAGTCTGGTCCCAGACTCCTGTTCACTCCTGTGAACTCCTGTTCACATATCCTCATGCTGCCCCTCTTCCGCAGTGATTTGACCTGCTCAAAATCAAAGGAAATGAAAAGCCTGATGGTGGAGCTAGGTTTTATATGTTATTTGGCGCTGAGAATTGATGTTTTCTATGTTGGGAGGTGTGTGTGTGTGTGTGTGTGTGTGTGTGTGTGTGTGTGTGTGTTTGCAGTGGCTTTTAGCCAGCAAGGAAGAACCAGGAGGTTATGTGTGTGGTACACCTGCAAAGGGCTCAGGTTTCCTGGGCTAGAACCCAACTAAGGCTTTTTGTGAAAACCATCCAGCTCTTTATTAATGAAGCCCCCCCCAACTAGATAACTCTACCTGTCAGTATTTATCACAAGAAAGGTAAAGTCTCATGAAATATCAGGGCCTTCATGTCTCACTGCACAAATATCATAACTCCTTTCAAGGGCGTGTTATTAGCATGCCTTTCAAATAGGCTCATGAAAGGTTGCTAACTTACACATATGCGATTTGCCTTCCCTTGTCTGCTGAGCATCACGCAGCCTTCTTTCCCATTCCCCTCTTCCTCCCGCCCCCCAGTTCTCAGAGTGTGGAAATAAGGGCATGGGGGAGAGGGTTTTGTGTTATACTCATGTGTAATAGAAAGCCTGTGACTTGGATGCAGTGGGGAGCTGGTGTATGTGGGTTTTCCCAGCCCCTCCTTGGGGAAACCCTCTTCTTCCTCCTTGTAAAGCGATTTTCTATGAACAAAAAAAGTCAGATTTTACATTCTGAGTCTATGCTCTTATTTTTCTACAGTATCTCATACTTTGGGAAATTTCCCTATGCCACAGATTTCTCCAAGGGAGGGTGATGAAATCTAGGGCCAGAAACCCCTTATGGATGGGGGAGAACTTTTTGAAAAGGGGTGGGGGGTCCATGTGGACAGGCAAAGCAGGATGTGCTCTCAGAGAAAAAGAAGGCAACATGTATGGTAACGAGGGCACCTCCAGCTCCCCATGAGGGTTTTAAAATTTTGTATTCATTACCTTGGTCTATGATGACACTCAGGATATTTGCAGTTTTTTTTTTCTATAAAAGCTTTATTGAGAAACAATCGATCTATAGTAAATTGCATATATTTAAAGCATGTAGTTTAATGCACCTTGACATATGTATACACCTGTGACACTGTCATCACAGTTAAGGTAATATTTATCACTCCCTAAAGTTGACTTATGCTCCCTTGTAATTCACCCCCATCTCCCAACACCATACCCAGGTAACCAGTGATCTGCTTCTCGTCACTATAGATAAGATTGCATTTTCCACAAGTGCATATAAATGTAATCCTACAGCACGTAATTTTTTTTTTTTTTTGGTCTACCTCTTTTTACTCAGTGTAATTATTCTGAAGTTCAACTGTACTCTTGCATGCAACAAGAGTCCATTCATTTTTTTCCCTCTGGGCTTATACCACAGTTTGTTTGCCCATTCACCTGTTGATGGACATTTGGGTTGTTTCCAATTGTTGGCTATTACAAATGAATCTGCTGTGAGCATTTGCATACAAGTCTTTGTGTGAATATATGCTTATATACACAGTATTAAACCTTTCTCTCCTTTTGTGGTGACATTTCTTTTCGTTGTCTCCAACCTCTGTGAAGCCTGACCCAACCAACCAGCCTTACATGGTGGTATTGTGGGACATACAGGGACAGGAAGGGGCGGCATGGCTTCCTCATGTTCACCATCCACAGTGCTAGTTCTGTGTGGTGACCAATGGCATAATAATCAGTGGCCTATCGCAGAACTGAAGGTAGCCCAGAGAAGCCTCTACACCAAGGACTTGAATCAAGGCACAGCAGTTAGATTGCTTTATCTTCAGGTGGACACATTGGTGGGGACAGGCTGACACCTGAGATGTGTATAAAGATGCTAAACCTTTGCAGGCATAGGCACATCTAAATTCTCTTCTGCTATATTTGTTTTCTTGATTGCTTTGCTCACAGGTCCAAGGTTATTTTCTTGATAACTGGGGTTTGTCAGTAAATAACCACTGGGTAAGGGAAGCATCACTCTGTTATTTGTTAACAACCTTGGGCCACATGTTAATATCACAATATACACTGGTCTCGTGTCTGAGAGGTCTTGGGGTTTCATTCTTATTTATAAGCCCTCTTTGTGGGGAGGGCTCTTGTTGCAGACAGGTATCCTAATGTGTCTTACAGGGTGAGAACTGGGCCTTTCCCTTTTTTTCTTTTTCTTGCTTTATTGGGATCTCATCGACATGCAACATATGTAAGTTTAAGGCATACAACATGATGATTTGATACACACATATATTGCAAAATGATTACAGCAGTTAAGTTTAGTTGACTCCTCTATACTCTCACACAATTACCATATTTCTCATGGTGCCTGCATTTAAATGTATTCTCTGCACTCCTTTCAAGTAGCCTCTTTGATGGTTGCTAACTTAGGCCATGAGTTTCCTTCCTCATCAATTTCAGAATCCCCCAGAAGGCTAAGGAGCAGTGACACTCACACCGGTGGGGTTTCATTTACGTCTCACAAGCACCCGGATATTTGGAAATCCGGAGGACTCACTAAGTGTGCTCACTTTCATCTAGTTGCTCAGGGCTGTCTCCATGAAAGTAAGCTTTTGTACGAGTTTTTATCGCAGACTGTCAGAATTGCTGGGGGGCTTTGCAGGCCACGTTGTCCAACTGTGTCATTTTCAAGGGGGAGCTGGCAGCAGCTCAGAGAGGTGAGGCGCCCTGCCCAGAGTCACAGAGCTCATTAGTGGCTGGGGCCGGGCTGCACTAGGAACCTGGCCTCCAGGCTCTGGGTCCTGCTGTCTCTGTCCCAACTCTCCCAATCCCCAGTTCTCATTTAGTTTTTCTGCACTTAATATGTTTTTCTTGAATTGATTTTTCTCCTCTGCCTCATCCTTTACCTTCAAGGTTATTTTTGGTGTTCCTCTCTACCTCTTTGATTTTGCAGACTGATTTCCCAGGCTTTACTGAGGTTGGCGACACTTCCCACCCCAGGGTCTCTGGCTTTCATTAATGTTCTGTTCCCTCCCCACCCTGTATTGTCTTTCTGTGGGGCTATAAAACAGGCCAGCCCCCAAGACCCCTTAACCCCATCTACCGACTCCTTTGCAGTCCCCAAGATGCTGCTATTTCCCATCATGCACTCTCCCAACCTGCTTCAGTCTATTCCTAGCTTACAAAATCGGATCATAACGACAACCCTCGGAGCTCATCCTTCAGTGATAATTCAAGGCTGCACCAGCCACGGGGTAGTGACTACCAATACATCTTTCTGACGGCGTTTCTTTTCTCTGCCACGTTTTTACCATGTGTAGAAGCCCCTATCATAGATGATCCCTTCTCTCTTAACTATGTGGTGGGCAGGGAGCCTGCCAGGTGCTCACAGGTACTAGCTACTGGAGTATGGATGGCTTGGGGGTTGTGTGTATAGATGGAAAGAGAGCTGAACTGATGAGCATCATCCCAGACACCAAGTTTCTGGAGAATCAGAAAGAAAGGGAAAAAGGGGAAGAGTCAGACAACCCTCCTTTCAAAGCCTAGCTCTGTCACTGATACAGGCAAGACTGAGTTTCCTCATCTGTAAAATGGGGGTGACAGTCAACCACTGTAAGTTTTGGGGGGAGTACTAAATGTAGCAAAGGGCCTAAACTGCTTAACCCAGAGCCAGAACTTTCTACTGGAGTCAGAAAGGGATGGGTTCACACCTGGGTTCCCTGCTCCATAGCTGTATATCCTAGGCAGGCTCCTGAATCACTTTCAGCTTCTGTTTACTTAACTGTAATGTGGGGAAAATGCATGCCTACCTAATAAACTGACTGTAAGGATAAGTACACAAAAGTATGTAAAGTACTCAGTGCAGTGCCTGGTGTAAAGGAAGTGCTCAATAAACGTTAGCTATTTGTAAGTGTTCAATAAATGCTACTTCCTCCTCCCTTGTAAATGTAGCCCTCGGCCTTTAAAAATAAACAAGTGGGTGCACATCTTGAACATCCTATGAACTTTGAGAAATTTGTGAGTTAAGCATCCATTAAATACTTTTACATATACTGATATTTACTGAGTGCATACTCTGTAGGGAGAAATATCAAACTCTATGGAGCTCAAAACCTAACTGAGTGGCAAGCCATTGGGCAAATGATTTGAAAACAATTTATCACCAGAGCCAAAACAATCCATTGCAAATTGAACAGCTGCTTCAACAATTCAATTCTACATCCATTTAGTAAGCAGTTACTACAGGCCATGCATAGAGATGAGCAAGGCCTCCAGGAGCTTACAGTCCATAGCGATATTATTAATATGTAGATGATGATGATTGATGATGATGGTGATGATGGTGGCCATACTTCAACAACAAAAGCTAAGATGTATAAAGAGCTTATTAGAAGATAGACACTGGATAAGGGCATTACGTGAATTATCTCATTAAATTCTCACTAAAATCTTTTGAAATAAGTAATCTTATCCTCATACAGGTAAAGAAGAAGAAGGTCAGAGAGTTCATAATGCCACACAGATTTTAAGTCGTACTCTTAGATTTCAAACTCAAGTCTTATTGGTGTCAAAGACCTTGCACCCAACCACCATGTGTGCCCTTCTATGACCAATTATAATGGAGGAAACAGTCATGTGAATGTGGTAGATGGCAGAGTGCACTGGAGGAGAGGAGTGGAGAATCCGTATTCTGACTGGGGAGATGGCTAAAGTCGTCATAGCTGAGGTGTCTTTAGTGCTGCGTCTTAAGGAATAAGCAGGAAATCAGTGGTAAAGGATGGAGGAGAAGAGGATTCCAGGTGGAAGGACTGGCCTGACCAGTATGAAGGGGACTCTGAATTGTGGGTGTGGTTGGGAAATAGGAAGCAGGTGGTATGTAGGAAGGGGAGTTCTTGGGGGAAAGCTTTCAAGTAAAGCTTAGGTGGGTGTAGCTTGAAGGTCTTTGGAGGCTGAGTCTGTGAGAGGCAACACAGTCTAGGAGGCTTCATGTTACTTATTTTATTTGGGCAGCTCAACTAAATTTATTCAAGATCCACAGGGAATGATATTTTTTCATTTTAATTTTTGAGCTTCCTCACATGTTTGACCTAGGAGCCAGGAAAATTGGATTTTATTGAAAAGCCAAAACCATAATGGACTCTGAAGTCCCCTGAGTTTGGATCCCATCTCTATCACTTCCTGGCTAAGTTAGTTTGAGCATATTAGTTAACACTCCAGAACCTCAGTCTTACCCTCCACAAAATGGGTTTGTTGACAGACTTGGACAGATTAATATAGAGAAAGCATTTAGAACAGTGCCTTCTTACAAAACTAAAATAGCATCAGTGTTATTGGCCATGGGTCAACAACCAGTTGGCCACATGATTTTCTCTGAGTCTCAAAATCCTTATCAATTAATGAAGGGATTAAATATTATTTCTAGGGCCTTCTAAAATGGATTCATTCCAAATGGCTCCTTTGGTGAAGAAGGTTAAGAACAAAACAACTTTAGAGCTTTCCTTTTCTTTTTTTTTTTTTTAAATGTTTTATTTATTTCTAGGAGAGAGAGAGAGAGAGACAGCGTGAGCAGGGGAGGGTCAGAGAGAGAGGGAGTCACAGACTGAAACAGGCTCCAGGCTCTGAGCTGGCAGTCAGCACAGAGCCTGACGCGGGGCTCGAACCCACGAACCGCGAGATCATGACCTAAGCGAAAGTCAGACGCTTAACCAACTAAGCCACCCAGGCGCCCCAAGATCTTTCCTTTTCTGATAAAAATGAAGAACTTGAATAATTCAGTTCATGCAGTATGAGACTCCTGTCTAACAGAGCCTTCTCAGAGTTGACAATATTAGAGTCTGAGGGCTTCATCATGATTCAGTCTCCACGTTGTCAATGGGGAGATACAAAAGGCTTCTTCTGGCTAGACAATTGAAACAACCTGTGAATTCCAGCGACCTTATTACCTTAGGTTGTTCATCAGTTTACGTTGTTGTTGTTGTTTTATTTTTTTAAATTTTTTTCTGATGACCCCTGCAGGGGCCTGCCATTATTCAAGCATTTTGATCAAGACACAGTTTTGTCTTTGCTAAGTCTCTTGCCTGCTAGGCTGGCCAGGGGGTCAGCTGTGAGTGACTCATCACCTGCTACTTGTCCACGTCCTCATCACCTGGGCTCTTGTATGTGGCATGTTTGTCAGGCAGGCCATGTGGTTCCTGTGTGCTGTGTCTGAGGCACATCCTGCCACCGAGAGGCTGCCTCCCAGGAAACACACACAGGATCAGTGTATCTAATTCACCCAGTGGATATTTAGCTCATTAAACAGCAGTAGATTCAAACAGAAAAATGGAACCATGCACATCATTAGAGCTAAACACATTTCCTTCCTTTGTCTTAGTTTTATTTTCTGAAGGGAAATGTAAGGAGCTCTGCATGCTGACAGTCTCATTGCTGGAACTGGGGTGAGAAGCTGAAAGCATCCAGGCAGAGAGATAAAAGGAGATTGGCTCCAAGCAATATCCCTCCTTGCAGGAAGTCAGTGGTGGTGGATCCATATTTCTACATAATAAGCTGCTCTGTGGGGGCTGGAGCATCCCTTCATCACCATGTCAGACAGGGCTGGTTGTACCTGTGAGGACAAGGTCATGGTCCCTGCTGGTCTCAGGGTCAGCAGCTGGCCTGCCGGCATGGTCTGTCCAGGCTTTCCCTTTGCTGTGTAAGGAATGCTTGCCTGTGGGCTGCCACCTTACTGTGGCCTGATGACAGCTGGGAAGTGACTATCTCTGGATTAGTCTTCATTGGAGTGGTAAGGGTATTAGGTGGCACTAAGTTCATTTAGTCCTTGGTTTGTGGTTACATTTTTCATGATCCAAAAATCTTCTGGGGACTGGGAAATGATTTTTTAAAAATCCCAGGCTTTTCAGTATATGCAGAGTCTTACTCAGATTTCTGTAGTTGAGAGCCCAGCTAATGGCTTACTTAGTTCTGTTGTGGCTTTATTTTGCTTGCCTCCAACATAACTATGCCCCATTTCATTCTGTCCACAATGTCCAGATTTGCTTTGGCAGAACAACTTCTCCCTAGCTTTAGCCTTGGGTATGGACCCCCACTGTTAACATTAGGGGTGAGTTTAGATTGGCTTGAGCCAACCAGCATGTACTGTTCCCGGGCATGTGACACAGTTTGGGCAAATAATACACAAGGCAAAGGATGAGTGATCTACTGTTCTCCCATCCAAGAGTGGAAGAGGCACCCTGGTCCTGGATGGTGTGCTCTGGGGACACAAGGTTGCACTTGGTGCAGCCCTTTTGGCTTCCTTGATGAAGGGTATCCTGAGGATGACATTGGTGTGCAAAGGAGGCCAGAATGGAGAAAATCATGGTTGGTTCCCTGGTGACCATGTGAATCTCTGGAAGAAACCACAAGTGAAGCCAAGCCCACTTCTGGATTCTTCAGTTATGTAAGCCAATTACTTTGTTTTGGGCCAGTTTTTCTCTTAGTTGCAAAGATAAGTTTTGGAACATGTTGATGGTCATATCAACTACAGAAATGGAGAAAACCCATGGCCAAAGACCATGGGTTTGAGTCTTACCCACCAAATTGATTCCTTTCTGTTTCAACAGAAAGGATTCTGTTTCAATCTTATAGAGAATACTATAAGATTCTCTAGTACATATGGAAAAAAAATGCTAGACACTCACTTATATGCCATGACTGGTTTCAACCCCCAAGTGACCCAGTAAATGATGTACAGTTATTTTATCCATTTTATAGATGAGGAAACAGAGGTAATGCAGAAGTTAAGTAATTTGTCTAAGGTCACAGAATCAGACAGTGACAGAGCCATGATTTAGTCTGACATTAGACTTCATATCCTCACAATTCTAAGATTCTATGACTCTACAGTTTCCAGAAACAGAGCCAATGACTCTTCCTACTGGGAACTATCAACCATCCAGCCAATTTCATCGCCTAGAGCTTTCTCGGCTTTTTTCAATTCCATCTCCTTTGCCTGAATGATAATTGCCAGTTGCATCCTTAAATCATCTGCCTCCTCCTACAAGTCTGAAACTCTGGTTTTTGTAACACACTTCTCCATAGTGCTATATGAGAGTGTAACCAACCTACTTCCACCTGCCCTTCCACTCTTGATTTTCCAGAATAGTCCCAGATGCAAGTTTGAGAGCCCAAGGAAGTGCTCCATGGGATTAGATCCTTGGTAAGGAACATGTAACACTCCTCCAGGTTTAGATCCACACTCTGAAATCTTGTTGAGTTGGTGACGTGTTCGTTTTGCCCAGGTCCCAGGGGGAATGGAGGTAGGAAGTTATGGAATGTGGTCTCATTGCTCCTCTCTACTCTCTGCCAGTTCCATCCTCCAGGCACAACCTCAGCCATATAAATAACCCCTCTTGCAATTCCCCACTCAGGGAGCCTTTCACATGCTCACATCCACTCTTTCCACAGTTTGATATTCCCCAGGGTGCTGCTTCTTGGTGCTGTGAGGTGACCTACCCTTTTATGCAATGCAGAGGAAAGGACTCAAGACAGATTCTGCCTGGCACAATCAAGGGCATTAACAGAGTAATGAAAATGGGCACCTGTTGGCAAACAGTGGGGAAACTGTCCATAGGAGCACACTTTTGAGAGTTGACTGATGCCCAGGCTTTCTAAATGCTCACCTTTAGAATCTATTGTCAAACACACCAGGAAGGTATGATATATATGATATATATATATATATATGTATGTATGTACATATGTCTATCACACATATGATAGGATATATAACAATGCATATACATCACATACATATCATATGTATATATCACACACATATTACATGTGTGTATATAGCACACATGTCACACTTACACATATATCACATACATATCACATATATGTATTATGTGTATGTCTATGTTTCTGTGTGTGTATATATGTATATATATATAAATCATCATATCTCTTATCTATCCCATCCATATCAAGGAGTCATTGGGTTATCTATTTGAATACACACATACACAGGATTATATATTAGAGGGTGACTTTTATAAATCACCTAAGAAAACCCTCAGATCCCTGATCCCTGACTATACCAGTTATACTCTAGCTCCATTCACTCATCAGGTGAATAATGTATTGATTTACCCATCTACCCATTCATTTAACAAAACTTTATCGAACACTGACATGTACCACTGTGTAAGGCATTGAGGACACAGGTGAAAAATACATATTTTCTGCCCTTGGAGCCCATACTTTAGTGGAAGAGAGAGAAATAAACAGAGTATGTTTGTACATTTAGGTAAGTATTTTAACAGCATTAATCACTGTTATAGGAGCCTAGAAGAAGGCTCAGGCTTTGGGAGTCAGAAAAGATTTCCTAGGAAAGGTGACAGCTGAGAATAGCAGCTGGGAATCACAGTCGTAGACACTGCTAATGGCTTTCCAATATCTGCTCTCTCTTCCTTCTGGCAGTAGAAACTTCCTTCAGGTTTTAGATGAGATTAATGGCCAAAGACTCATTTCCAGCTTCTCTTACATCTTGATGTATCCATGGGACTAAATTCTAGCCAATAGGATGTGAGTGGAAGAGATGTGTACAGTTTGGTTGCAACCTTTTAAAAAGGTTAACTTGTCCTCTGCTTCCTCTTTCCCACTCTCCTGGGATTTGAATGTGGATAATGTAGAAGTGATCTAGTTCGGGCCATATGGATCATACCCTAATGGATGACAGAGTCATAAAACAGGAGCAGAGGCACCCACCAGCCCTGGACCTCCCACCCACCTCTCACTACAGCTACTGTGTTTGGCCCCCTTTTGAAAATAGTAGCTTGACTTCTACTTTACAAAATAACCAACCACCGGCAGGCTCAACTCTGCACAAGAAATTCAGCCTGATTAGATATGAAAATGTCCCCTCTCTCTCGGGTAACTGTGATCTATAAATAGTTGGTGGTCAATGTGTCTTGATATTTCTGGAGGATCTAGGGAAGAATAAAACACTGGATTCCACTGAAAGTATTGCGCTATAGCCCCAGCGAAAACCCCAGCATGTACAGCCATTATTCCCTACCAGACTTTCTATCAGGCCTCTTCTCTGCTGAATGTTTAGAGGTGGACTGGCTTAAAGGGAGGGGACAGGTGGCAGGAGCCTTGCTCTGCTTCGCAGCCTGTGCTTTGGACTGCCTCTGCCTCCCACCTACTTCCTGCCACACTCGTCTCCTTGGGCCTGCCACTGCTCTCGGTAATGTTATATATCATCTTAAACTTCTTCAATTCAAAGATAGATTCCTATTCCTGCGTCTGAGATTTCCTAAGACACAGTGGTCTTGAAGTTGTATTCCATTCAGTCCTCTTGAGGACCCCATATCCTGGGTCTTTCCTAATTGCACGTGCATTCAGTTCATATTTTAAGTACCTGGCATTGGACTCAGTCTGTATTATCATCCTCAGTTCTCATGCTCAAATTAATCCAACTCATTGGGCTGGGTTAGTCTGGCCCAGGATCTGTCTACCTGTACTTGTCCCACTCAGTGCCCTGTTGCCATTATCCCCTGACCGCTGGAACTATAGGACCAACTTTACACATACGATCTTTTTCTTATTCTACCTAACCACATGACCAAGACCGCTTCCAAAGCTACTCTTATTAAGACTAAACATTAGCAGGGGCGCCTGGGTGGCTTAGTCGGTTAAGCGTCCGACTTTTGCTTAGGTCATGATCTCACGGTTCGTGGGTTCGGGCCCCGCGTCGGGCTCTGTGCTGACTGCCAGCTCAGAGCCTGGAGCCTGTTTCAGAGTCTGTGTCTCCCTCTCTCTCTGACCCTCCCCTGCTCACGCTGTCTCTCTCTCTCTGTCCTAGAAATAAATTAAAAGATATATTAAACAAAGACTAAATATTAGCAAATGAAGAATACCATGGACAAAGAAATGTTTTTACTATCTTCCAGTAGTTCCCATTTGCTGTCAGTCAGTGAACTAGGGGGAAGTCTGCTGACTCTCTCAGAATATATCTACAGACAATTGGGCAGGTAGGACACAGTCTGCTGGAGGTTCTCTACTCCATGAAATCTGTCTATATAAGCTCCAGCCCTTATGGACCCTAAAGGGGCAATTGCAGGATTCATGGGAAATCGTCTGTGAAACCAAGGGTAAACTCTCAGGCATCTGCTGTCTAAGCCCCAGATGGCTGGGAGTCCCCAGCCTCGCTGGTTTCTCTCTTACCCCTCTGTGTTCTCCCAGCCCTGGTGCATGTCTCTGGTCCCACAGCACACACCAAACAGTCATGACTTGCAAATGTGCCTCTCTTCCTTTCAACAAGAATCATATGTCGTCATGTCTCCAGAAATCAGCACAACACCCAGCATATGGGAAGGGTTTATACAATAAATGAATCCTCAGAAAGCACAGTTGACATACTGGTTATAGATTGTTCTGAGAGGCATCTGAACACCAAAGCGCAAAACAGCTCAGTTCTGATATTCTGAATACATCTGGCATTCCATTCCTGCCTGGCCCCCTCATGCCACACCCCACTGTTTGTCACCAAATGCTCTTTACCTGTTGATGCTCATTTTTCCCCGGTCCTAAGGGTCCCTGGCTCTGAAGCCTGCTTTCCAGTCAGTGAGACTGTGCTTTTCTCTCTGCTTTCTTTGCATTTCGACAGGTCTTCAGATTTTGGTAGTTCTTGATTCTGCTTGCTCAGAGTCTTAGGGGATGCACTTTCCATTTATGGGAAGATTCTACAAAGCCTCTGACTAGCCTAAGACCCCTTTGGGGTGTTGGGGAGGGATTTGAACCCAAATGAGGGGTGCTACTTGTTACTGACATTTAGGGGAAGATATCCAAATAGAACATTTCAAAGAGACTCTCATCTTTGATTCCAGACAGATTAATTGGCTCTCCCTGTGCCTTTTCTTCCTTTGTTTCTTTCTTTTTAAAATGTTTTTATAACATTAGCAGGTAAGTGCCTGGAAATAAACTCTCCTACTGAGTCCATTACCTGGAACTTCACACTGATCCCTCACACCACCCTACCCATCCCCAACTTCCCCACAAGCATTTGGACTAAGCTCAAGGTGGCATCCCCAGACCCCCTGAATCACCAGATTCCCTGACTCAGGACTTTCCACAGTTCAGGAGCACCAGCAAGGCACTTTTTCTGTTTAGGAGGAAACTTCTCCCTTTAAATGTTTTGTTTGCCTCCAAGTCCATTTGAATACAAAAATACAATGGAATTCCATTAAAATAATGTCTGGGGCCTGAGACACCAGGATAAAAGACAGGAAATTGCCCAATTCTTTATGCAACCCTCTACTTGGAGCTGACAGTTCCTGGATAACCTAGGGAAGCAGGCTGTTAAGAAAACAAGTGGCCCATATTTCATGCTGGCTTCCAGCCTCCCCTGGCTGTTTTTATTAGGAGCACAGGGGACTGTTAGAGCAGTAATACACCAGGCTGGTTTATAGTGCTTTCTCCCAAATGCTGAATTTTCATAATTGTTCAACAGGAAAATTGTTCCTAGGGTTGAAAATGTAAATTATTAAATCACCTTGGGAAAGGTAGAAAGTGGGAGGTCTTTGAGGGTGGGCTTTGATAATAAAACTCAGCTTAAAAATTCTGGAGTTAGAAGGGTCGGAAGCTTCACTTGAAATATGCACGATCTTGGACCTAGATAAGGGAGGACATGAATGTCTAGCCACACAGAAAGTGGTGGCAGAGGCCAGGCCAGAATGTAGACTTCTGACTGTGGTCTTGTGTTGTGCACCTTCTCTTGTGCCTGATTGGTGCAGGGATGTGTAGGAAAGTTATATATCCAAGTATTCTTGTTGCTATTGGAATCAATCCTTAAAGACTTGGAAGGACCAGCCAAAGAAAGTGCCCTTAGGCTGAAACCAGGAAGAATGTAGTCAGATTTATGGAAGAACACCTTGAGTATCAGGACATGGGGATTCTGGGATGGAAGATTTGCATGGAGCATGGATTCTTTGTACTAACTGGATCATACTTTTTAAAGAATGCTTAAAAATAAGGGTGAATTTGGAAAGGACTATCAAAGGATTATCTGCTAATGTAACAGGTAACATGAGGGACATCTTCTGAGAACTTTTTAAAGGTAAGAAAGCCATGAATGGTCTGGGGGCAGGTTAAACACTCCAAATGGTGGGGAAACAAGATCAGAGAGCTGAGAAGTTCTCACCCAGGACTAGGATTTTTCAACCGTGGCCTTCTAGATTTTTTTTTTTTTTTGGCTAGGAATAAAGCATCTGTGTCATTGAGGACCAGAAGCTCTGGGATATGGCCTCCATATTGTACTTTCCTCATCTCTCGCCAGCCAGGGTAGATTCTGAACTTCCAGACATTGTTGGACAAATCAATGAATAAATCAGTTGATCAAAGAACAACTGAAGATAGAGATGGTGGGACAGTTGGGAAGGCAAAGACCACCTCAATGTTCTCTGTTCCAGATCCCAGATGGCAAAATATAGTCACAACTAATTCATCCAGGAATGAGGTTTCTGAAATGGATTAATTTTCCAGGTACTGAAGTCAGCTCCTCTAAGCAGAAAAACATTTTGTTTTGGTTCTTTTTTTATTTGAAAACACTTTAACCATGTTGTCTAGTTCTAAACCAGGGCTTACTAAACAGAAACATCATCTTTTTCTGTTTCAGAACTCAATAAAATAATAATACCATGATGCAGTTTTCTTTTTTTATTTAAAAAATTTTTTTAAATGTTTTATTTATTTCTGAGAGAGAGAGACAGTGTGAGCAGAGGAGGGTCAGACAGAGAGAGGGACATACAGAATCTGAAACAGGCTCCAGGCTCTGAGCTAGCTGTCAGCACAGAGTCCGACTTGGGGCTCAAACCCATGAACCTGAGATCAATGATCTGAGCTGAAGTCGGACACTTAACTGACTGAGCCACCCAGGTACCCCGCATGATACAGTTTTCTAGGGCACTTTATAATTATGGCATAATTGCTTTATAATTACAGTGTAACTTTACATACATTGTCTCATTCAATCCTCACAACAACTTTATGAGATAAATTATGTATATGTACATACTTACATGTTATATGTACATATACATGTTCTCCTCATTTATGCAGAAAAGCTGAGGGTCAAACAAAATAAGAATTCATCTTTTCAAAGTCACACAGCCAGTAAGAGTCGAAGTCAAGAATCAAATCCTTATTTTCTGATTGCAGACCCTCTGCTTATGCTGAAAGAGTCAGTGGTCTTGACTCCTTCTCAGGGCATGGCCAATGGTAGGATCAAGGGTCTGCTAGAAACATGGGCATTGCAGACTGGAGAGGATGGTGAGTAAGAGGAGGAGGCCAGGATAGTAGGGGGAAAGAGACTCGTTTGAGGCCTGGACCCCAGAGAAGTGAGGCTGCCAACCATCAATGTCAGTGCCCAGATGGGTGTGAAAAGTTGGCTGGATGCCTTCTGGCATTGCCAAGCCAGGAACACCTGAGAAGTAGGCAGGGCCTGGCAGAGGGTAGCTCTTAGCAGGAATGATGCTCTGAGACAAGTGCTTATGGTTGACTTGAATGGCTTGGAGCCAGACCCCAGCCAGAGACTGGGCTTCTGTGGGGTAGGGAGCAGGGTCTAGGCCCACAGGTTATAGGTTAGGGTATATAAGGCACAGTATATGGGCCTAGGTCAGGTGGGGGTGGGGTTCAGGGAAGTGAGCCAGGCCAAGCAAAAGTACAGAGACCATTAGGAACCAGGGCAGTAGGCAGGGCTGCCAGCCTGGCCTGTGCATCTTGGGGAATGCCCTTGCAGATTTCTCCAGCACACCAGCACCTGGATACAGTCTGTCCCCATCCTCCCACCCCCCCTGCTGCCCTTTGGAGAACAGCAGACACTATGAACATTGTCTGGGTGGTGGAGAGTCACATTTACGGACTTTAGATTCTCACTTGTTAGCTGTGGCCCTGAACCAAATATATGATCTCACTGAACAATACGGCGATAATAATAGCACCCATCTTTCCTTTTGGGGTTAGTTGAGGCATCTGGCCGGGTGCCATGAATGAAAGTATATGATAGTATATCCTTTGAAGTAAAAAGTATGGTCAGCTTTCTGTTGTCTACTTAACTTTGAGGGTGGAAACTGGGGAATTAGAATTTTTCAATATTTTTAATACAGCAGCTAAGGAAATATGTATCTACAATGTACCAGGCACTGAGCTAAATGTGATAGGAAAACAAGGAGGACTAAAAGCTTGGGCTTTGGGGCTCCTGGGTGGCTCAGTCAGTTAAGCGTCCGACTTCGGCTCAGGTCTGGATCTCATGGTTCGTGGGTTTGAGGCCCGCGTCGGGCTCTGTGCTGACAGCTAGCTCAGAGCCTGGAGCCTGTTTCAGATTCTGTGTCCCCCTCTCTCTCTGACCCTTCCCTGCTCATGCTGTCTCTCTCTCTCTCAGAAATAAATAAAACATTAAAAAATTTTAAAAAAATAAATAAAAGCTTGGGCTTTGGGGACCAGAGCAGGGAACTAACATCTAGTCAAAGAGCAAATGCACAACAAATTGTAATATACAATGCTAGGCAGAATGGAGTAAGAGCTGAAAGGGGGTTTATGCATGGAGTGGCCACAGGAACTCAGAGCAAGGAATGATTCATTTTAACTGGGGGGGTGGGGGGATGGTCAGGAAGGAGCTCATGGAGCAGCTGGTGTCTGAACTAGACCATGGAAGAGAGCTATAATTGAGGGTAATAGCAGAATCTAGTGGGGAAATCATCAACCATGGGTCTCGGTCTTAAATCAACTTTTTTTTTAGATATTTATTTTTTTAATGTTTTATTTTATTTTATTCATTTATTTTTTTACAAATAGTTTATTGTCAAGTTGGTTTCCATATAACACCCAGTTCTAAACTGATGCTTGAAGATCAAGATTGTCCTTCTGAGGCACGCAGGGATCTTTTAGATAATTTGCAAATAACCAGATCCCTTTAGGACCACCTGTTTCAGCAGCTCCGGTAGTGGGGCCGGGGTGTTTGCATATTGAAGAAATTCACCCCCACCCCCCCCAACCCCATCCAAGGTGAGTCTGTGAGTACCTTTGGTTAAGAGTCAGTGTCCTAGACCAGTCCCAAGCCGGAAACACCTGGAGATCTTGTTAAAATACATACTCATCACCCTTTCTTCAAAGATTCAGATTCAGGGGTTTGGGATGAGACTGGAGAGTTTGCATTTCTAATAGACTCAGGTGAGGATGATGCTACACATCTGTGGACCACACTGTGATTAGCAGGGCTGTAAACAATCAGCTGGCTCCTTGCTTCTTGCAGAGTTAAAAGGTTCCCTTAATTTGAAAGCAAATTGAGGCTTTTCCATCCTGGGCCTTTAAGAATTTGCACATACCCAATCACCTTGAAACCACCTTCCCACACAGGTTAAAAAAAAAAAAAAAGGACACCCAAGAAGGGTTCACAGCACCACCTGTGGCCTCTGTGCCTGCTTTCCCCTGACTCTACTTTCCCTCTGGCCCCTGCGTCTCAGTTTTGTTCCTGCATCCACACCTGCTCTGTATAACTCTCCCAGGACTTGTGCATCCTGCCCCTGCCCAGAGATTTCAAAAATATGTTTTGGATCTTTTTCTCTTCCCCCTGAGACTCCAGCCCCTGGCCAGTCCACCTGATGTGTGGCAAAGAGATGGTTTGGTCCTACCAGACTGGCTGGCTCAGACTACATCTCAGGACTGACTGCATTAGGCACGACTTCCCTCTGACACCAGTTCTGGAAAGATTGGTATGATGACTCTGGATCACATTTGTCCTTTCCATGTTTTTGATCAGCTTCATTTTTGAAAAATATTGCTCATGGGAGCAATTTGTGATCAGCAGAGCGAGAGAACTCTTCAAAAGCTTCCTTTTTGTGTTAGGAGAAATTACCTGGATGGGACCATCGAGCTGGCTGACCAACCCTGGGATTTGGTCATTTGAACGAGTTAGCTGTTGACAGATGACACTTGTCTTTTAGAAACCTGGCAGAACAGGGCCTTGCATTGTGGATTCTTGTTAATTCAGTGGATCTTGGCTGGTTCCCCTGCTTTCAGCTCTGAGAAAAGTCTTAACCTCACCACTCACCAGAATTGCCTTTGGGGAGCAACATCCACGTACATTTCAATTAAATCATATAAACATTTTGTTTGAGTTTTCTTTTTTTTACTGTTTAGTTTTGATAGAGAAGTGAGAGAGAGACAGAGCATGAGCGGGGAAGTGGCAAAGAGAGAGGGAGACACAGAAGCTGAAGCAGGCTCTAGGTTCTGAGCTGTCAGCACAGAGCCTGACCAGAGGCTCTGACTCACAGACCACAAGATCATGACCTGAGCCGAAGTCCAATGCTTAACTAACAGCCACCCAGGTGCCCCTGTGTTAATTTTCTTTTAAAAATATTCTTTCCTTTTTCTTCTTTTTAAAAATCAAGTCTTTTGTGCTAGGAACATACTGCATGAGAGGGGGTAATGAGGAAGTGAATTAGATTTGATCACCTGTCCTCGAATCACAGGGTAGAGGAGACGTGTACCACAAATAGCTACCTCTACAATACTACGTGTTGTTAGGCAATGGGAGCAGTGGAAGTACAGAAAAGGGGGTGTTCATTTTTGGCTAAAGAAAAGAAAGAAGCTTTATGGAAACAAACACTGCCTTTTCTGTATGGAAAGGTCAGGAATTGTCTGGCTGAGAGGATAACCATATATGAAAATAACACAGGAAGTATATGGTAATTATGGAGATGCAAATGTATCACATCTGTTAGGTAACCACAATTAAGATCTTGCTAATACTAATTACAGTAACAATAAATGTCCTATGAGTACTTTCTATGTGCCAAACACTCTGTTAAACAATATATATGCATTACCTCGTTTAATGAAATCCTCCCAACAGCCTATGAAGTGATGGTATTTCCCCATTTTACAGATGAGTACACTGAGGCTTGGAGAGATGAGATAACTTGTTCAGGGTCTTACAGTGCTGGAAAGTGCGCCCAGGAATTTACACCAGAGACTATTAGCTGGTATTACTTGTTGAACACCCACCGTGCATAAGACATCTTTTTCATCTTTAAAACAATCCTATAAAGCAGGTGTCACAGCACCGTTTCACTGAGGAAGACAAACGTGACAGGAGGAATTTTGCACATTTATGTAGTCATTAAATGAAAAGACTTGGAAACCAGGTCTGTCTGAACTCCCAAGCCCATCTTTTTTTGACCTTGCCAGGTTCTTGCTCCTTCACTGGATCCTTAACCCAAAGGAGTGGTGGTAAACATGGGTGTGCACTTTTGTAATGGAATGATGGCTCCACACTTGCTTAGCACTGGAGGTGCAAGTGGCATGAACGATTGCCCAGAGAAGGAAAGAAACAAGGAAGCATGCATTCACAGGGGCCAGCCAGGAGGTGAGGCATATACCACAGACTGGGTTTGGTGAGATGGTGAGGTGTGCTGCAGGCAGCCTGGGGCTCGGGGTCCCAGCAATCCTGGGTGACTTTGGACTACTTTACCTTTCTGAGTCCCATATTTTTCAACCGTAGAATGGGAATGCTAACACCTCTCTTGCAGTATTGTGTTTAAGAATAAATGAGTCAGCCTGGAGCACAGAGTCTGGCCGATGGGCATGCAATACTCAGTAAGTACCTTCTTGCTGGCCTGTTTACTTTGGCTCCTGCTGGCTCTGATCAGGCTAAGAAGAAAAGAGGTTCATTTCTTGAGCAGAAAGATCTGATTCCAGTAGGGAGGCCCAGGGACACAGATTGGCATGGGGAATTCTGGCATAACACCCGCCTATTTGGTTCTTTCTTTAGGCCAGAACGCTGGTTTCAGAGGCCTTCATCCAAGCACTAAATCCACCTAATTGCTTTGAAAAGCATGGGGTAGATAAACATCCCATCAGCCCACCGCTGTAATAATGCCAGTGACATTTATGCCTGACATGAAGGATGCAGGATGAACGGCAGTCAGACCCTAGGTTCCCTGCCATGAATGACAGCCCAGACAAGGCACCCCCTGAGGCAGGAAATGCCAGCCATCCTGGGTGGGGTGGGGGCTTGGGGAGGTGCAGCAGGTAGGGCTGAGCACCACGTGGGGCTTCCGGAAGTGGATCAGATTTGCCCATGACATGAAGTGGAAAGAACGCTATGCTGGGCAAGTTATGTAACCTCCCTGAACCTCTGGTTTATGCCTGTGAGTGGAGCACCATGATGCTTTGGGCATGAGATAAATGAGAGGAATAAATGAATAACCTGGGACTGTTACTGCAGAACTTCCAGAGCTCCAAAACTCTTAGGTCCCTTTTCCTTTCATATTTTTTTCCTTTCTCTTGGAATCACCTTTCTTTGCTCTCAGTGCCCAAGACCTGTCCATGCCTCATTCACAAATTCAAGAGTGCACCCCGTTCATCCACATTAGTACTATTTTCCCATTCATTCATCAATTATGTTTAGATCATGCAAAATGTGCCAGGTCCTAACCAAGGATCCTCATAGAACAAATACTCAGACCCTTCCCCAGCCCTTTAGTTGTTCAGAGGTTAATGGAGGATAGTTGCATTATATCAGACAGGGGTCCAACAGAGAAGATGGCACACTCAGGTCATGGTAATCCAAGGAGGGTTTATCCACAAAGGGACTAATTAAAAAGGAATGAGTGGAGTCACCGGCAGCAAGGCTGTCACCACCTCCAGGGCCAAGAAGAAGGAAGGGAACCATTCTCTGAACCCAGCAGGAGAGAGCTGTGCACAGCAAGCCACCTTGAGAGGAGCTTTGACCGTCTGTCTAGCTTTAACCTTCCGCCCAAGGTAACCTTCCAAGAAGGGAACGTGATGGCTCTCCCCTCTCTCGGAACTTCTCTTATGCTCCCCATTAGCTTACATGATTAGACACTCAAGGGCAATGCGTTCATTGATTTGGTCCACAGCTCTGCCTTTCTCCTCTCCACCTGGACCCCTGAGATATTCTTTCTCTTTCCTCTTTGCCTGGCTAACTCCTAGCTGACCTTAAGAAATCATGACCTACTTAAACATCCCAAAAGGTATAGAGAATAAAAATCAGATACCCATGTACCTGTACTTAATAAATGTTGAAGTTTTGCCATATTTGCTTCAGATTTTTTAAACAAGAAAACATTGTAGATACAATGGAAGCATCTATTATACTTCTTCCCCTCCTGTAACACTATTTTGAAGTTAATGAGTACCCTATCCATCCATGCTTTTACATGTTTGTTAGATAGCTCTGCTTTGAAAATGTATATAATTGCCATTGTTTTACAGACATCCTTTTATAATTTGCTTCTTTCACACAATATTATGTGGGTGTTTTGTTGTGGCTTTGTTGATTGGACATTGTCTTAAGAGAGTTTATTGGTGAATGGCTTCCCTCGAATGATGAGGGTCAAGTAGTGATATCTGGCCCAGACTTGACTTAAGAGTGGCCTTCACAGAGATTTCATAAGCACTAAAAATTACAGTGACTTCCAAGTCTCCTCCTCACTTTCCCACTGTAACCGTGTGGCTCTTCTCATCCCGTAGTGATGTTGGGAGGGGGGGTAACCTTACCAGAAAGAAGGGGGAAAGGTGGCCGCTGCTGCTGCCTGCATCTCCTCCTACTTTCCCACGTGCCCACTGGCCATCTCCAGCAGCTGCCCATAAATACTACTCATTCTCTTGCAGCTTGATCTCTTTCCCACATCTAGCATCATTATGACACTTACCAAACTGTCCAGGCTTATGTGGACACTACCTCCCAATGAGAGGCAGGGTGGAAAGCTGTGAAGTCTTATTTGGTAGCTCTGTTCACAAAATAAAGAAATGCATGGATCCATCACCAAATGTCATCCAATCCTGGAGCTTTGACTTTAGACTCCACACTCTGCATGCTGAAGTATGTAGCTCATAAAACTGCTTGTGCCAAAGAGGCCATTCCAACAAAGACCTACCCAGAGGGACCTATTGAGATATCATGACAGGAAGACTTCTCTTATGATGAATCGCAGGGACCTTAAGGATACATCAGCACCACCACCAAGATCAACACATTTATAATCAACATTATGCTTTTGAGCAACCTCTGTGGTGATATACATAGACCTACTTCATTTATTTTACTTGCTAAATCACATACCATTGTATGAACATATCACAACTTATTTCTCCACTTTCTTATTAATGGACATTTAAACTTTTCAATCTTCTGCTATTATCAGCAGTGCTGTTATACAAATAAATCCTTGAGCTCATGTTAAAAAATGTTCCACAGGATATATATATATACTCAGAAGTATAATTGCTAGATCACATGGTAAGTGCTTTCTTTTTCTCTATCTAAAATATTACCACGTTTCTCCCCTGAATGGAGGTGTCCATTCACATTCATGCCGGTAACATCTGAGAGACCCTATTAGAACTTCACCTTTCAAAATTTCTAAATTCAAATTTCAGAGCAGTACAAATCTATTGGGAAGCCACATGGTGCAGTAGAAACAGTCCTGAATTATGGGTCACAATATGAGGAGATTCTGGTTCTGACACTGCCCTTGTCTTGCTGTAAGGCTGGTAGAAATATACTCCCCTCTCTGGACCCCATTGTCTTCATTTATAAATCGAGGGGATGGACTAAGATGTCTCTTTAGTTCCTTCTAGGCTTAACCTTTTGTAATCTGTTCTTTAAATAATGACTGAAATAAGAGTAAAGGGAGCATTCACTCATTCGCATTGACTTCCTTCAGCTGACCCTCATCATGTTCTACTGTATCCTAGACACTGAGTACCCACAGAAATATGACCATGTTCCTGTCCTCAAGCACCTCACACTTGAATGGGGGAGACAGCCAAGCAAAGGGAGATGCTCTGGCCACGTATCCCAGTATGGCTAGAAGGGTGTCATGTTGGAAGTTATGCTTTGTGTTAGGGATGAGTTGGCATCAGGTGGGCAAAGTCCAAGGAAGGTCATTCTAGACAGAAAAAGGCATGGAAGCAAGAGGTGGCTTGGGACATTTAGGATGTTAAGTAATATAGATAGGCTCTTCCATTAGGGTATGGTTGTCATTTTCCTATTCCATTTTTATCATTTATTTATTTATTTTAATTTTTTAAATGTTTATTTAATTTTGAGAGACAAAGATCAAGGAAGACACACACACACACACACACACACACACACACACAGAATCTGAATCAAGTTCCAGGCTCTGGGCTGTCAGCACAGAGCCCAACATAGGGCTCGAACCTATGAACTGCAAGATCATGATCTGAGCCGAAGTTGGACACTTAACTGACTGGGCCACCCAGGTGCCCCTTCCCATTCCATTTTTAATTCATTCAATAGTGTTTACTGGTTGCCATTGTATGCTAGTCACTCTGCTAGGAGCTTGGGATATAATATGAACAAATGACATGGTTCCTACCCAGGTGGAGTTTTCTGTCCAGTTGGGGAGACAGACATTAAGCACACAGAGAAATAAGTATTGAGGAAAGGAACAGGGTGCTATGAGTGATAATAATGTGTTGGACTATTTTATTTTATTTTATTTATTTTTTTAAAATATTTTTATTTATTTCTAGGAGAGAGAGGGAGAGAGAGACAGCGTGAGCAGGGGAGGGTCAGAGAGAGAGGGAGTCACAGACTCTGAAACAGGCTCCAGGCTCTGAGCTGGCAGTCAGCACAGAGCCCGACGCGGGGCTCGAACCCACGAACCGCGAGATCATGACCTAAGCGAAAGTCGGACGCTTAACCGACTAAGCCACCCAGGCGCCCCAATGTTGGACTATTTTAAAGGGGGTGGGGCTAAGTCTTTCCTGAGAAAGTGAAAATTCCAATTAGGATGCTAAGACTAGGAAGGAGCCACAAATGAAGACAGTAGGTGGATCCTCTGGAGGAAGAAATGTCTGGAGGCATGAAGGAGAAAGGGCTTCATACACATGGAACTGAAAAGGGTCCTGAGGGGGTGTAGCATAGCAACAGAGGATCAAGAAAGCAAGAGATGAGAATAGGGAGGGAGGCTGGGTGCAGGTCATGCCTTCTAAAACTGGCTGAGGAGGTGGGCAATAGGAAGGAGTGACCACTGGCCACTTCCTCCCTTCCTTTTTTTCCTTCCCTCTGCCCTCTCTTCCTCCCTCCCTCCCTCCCTCCCTTCCTTCCTCCTTTCCATCCTTCCTCCCTTCCCATTAACGTCTCCTTGTGATGCTACAGGGAGAGTCTAGGCATCTCATTCAGCCTGGCTCTCCATCCCAAACCCGGCTGTCCTCATGAACAACTGGAGGAGCCCTCAACTCCCAAGATTTCCCTCCATGCCCTCCTACAGCCCCCCATTCCTAAGGCTGCACATGGATCTGGCCATCACCAGGAAATGTTCCACCTGTAGAATCTCACACCCACAGTTCCTTCTCTCCTCTTTCAGCCTCCTTCCTTTCCCTCCTGTTCCCTCACTTGGTTCTCCTTCCAAGGTTGCTCTTTGACCTCTTTAAGACCCCCAGTCCTTGTCTTCCCAACCATCCTCTATCAACCACCTTTCACTCCTCCTCTCTGGCCTGGTCTTCACTAGTCTATCCCGTCAGCCATCAACCTTTCCTTGCCCATGTCTTCACCTCCCTGTGCCTTTTCTGCAAAATTCCAATTGTGCACAAATTGGACTCTTTTCCTGTCCTCTGAGGCCTGGGCTGCTGAAGGCAAATGCTGCAGGTGTACTCCTTCGTGAATTCATGCTTTTTGATGCCTCTGAGGCCTGGAGTGCTACCTGTTCTAGGCCACCCTGATCATCCTTTTCTCCCACGCTTGCTGACTCTTCATAATGGTTATTTCAAATCTTCATTCCTCTCCCCCAGACTTCTTCTTCCTGTCCTCTCAACAGATGACCTCACTTCCTACTTTAAGGCAAAAATAGAAGCCATCAGACATGAATTCCCTCAACTGCTTGGCACAACACCTACCAATTAACCTGTGTTTGTGCTCTTTTCCGCCTTTCCCTTTGTCAGTGGCTGATCCTCGACCTGTGCTCTGAATCCCTAAGTTTTCTTCCTTCATGAAGAGGCTGCTCCATTGATTATCCACTCACAAGAAGGAAGAGTCCATAAATCTTTGTCCTTTCTGTGTCCCCTGTGCCTGAAACACCACCAGGCACATAACAGGTGCCTGAGAAATATTTGTTGAATGATTTCTCTCTTCTATGCCTTCAACCTCTGTCTCTCTATTGATTTACTGCACCAGCATTTAAACCTGTTCAAGGCTTGTTCACCATTAAAAAAACACAAACAAACCCAAACCACAACAAATAGCTCTTGACATGGTGCAACTCTCTCCCTGGCTACAGCTCTGTCTTGTCTCCTTCACTGAGCACACACTTGACCAACTAGCCAGAGTCCCTGTCCTGCTCCTCCTTCCACTCACTCCACTCTGTTCCCACCATGTGGATTCACCTTCTCAAGGAAATTGCTGCCCCCGTGATAACCTCATTTGCATGCTTTTCATATCGCAGAGTACCTGACCTCTGGCAGTGGTTGGCTCTGCTGTGTCTCCTTTCTTTGGATACACCCTTTCTCTCAACAATTGCGATCGTGCTCAGGGCTGCTCTCTCTGGCCTTTCCTTCCTCCAAATCACTCCGTGCTCTATCTAGCCAGCCAGCTCTCTCTAATGCAGATCAGGTCCTGGCACTCCCCTTGAGCCTTTTCTATTGCTCTGCTGTCCTCTGGATGATGTCCACATGCTTTCCAGGTGGTTGTCAGACTCAACCTGCTCCACCTCTCCATGATCATTCTGGAGACTCACCTCTGATAGGCAGGTGCAAGTCTACTAGAGGCCTCCTGCCCTTTGCCCACACCAGCCCTTCTGGTGACCTGACCCTCTATCACTTTCCTGCAGCAGCTTGCTTGGTTTGGAGATCACAACCCTAACTCAGGCCTAGGTGTTTCAGAGCTTCCACTGTCTAGGGCTGGCCTTAAACTCGAGCCAGTTTTTCATTCCCAATCCTGTGCCAATGCTTAGTAATATCCTTTATTCTCAGGGCATGCTTTATAGCTTGCAAGGTGCAGCCACACCCATTCTCATTGGATTCTCTCAATAGCCCTGTGAGGCAGGGATGTCACTGTTACATCCATTCCACAGACAAGAAGTCAGGGGTCAGGATGTTATAGTGAACTTGAGTCTAGGGCCTGCACCCAGCTCTTTTGATGCCTCACCCTGGCTGTGTGCTTATTCTCTATCTCATTTCCACAGTCTCTCCCCACACCCGGACTCGACCTTACAGGGCAGCACGGGGTCTCCAGGGCCAGCTGAGGGTGCTGGCCTCTCATCCCCATACAACCTTTCCTGTCTCAGAGCCCCAGCCACGGTGGGCCTGGCAATGGAAACTGAGAGCGAGCAGATGGTGAGGACACTCAACAGAACCTCTTGATCCTGAGGCTGAGATGTTTTCCTTTCCTTGACTCCATTTCCCCACTGTGCAGTGGGTCACCTGCTGACAAGGCTAAAAATAAGTGACGAGGAAGGACAGAGATGAATGCGGTGGGAGTCTGGGGAGCGGGCAAGGAGGCGGGAGTGGGCAGGAAGTCTTTAGGCTGAAGGAAGACATGTCAGAGAAGAAAAACCACTGCCAAGCAGGGCCTCCTATGTTTCTGCGCCACACAGATTCTCACAGCTTCCAGCTGCCTGGAGGCTGAACTGATTCCTTCCATCCCTGATTAATAAAACCGGTGTCACCGGGCCCGCACATTGCCAGCTCGGTGGTGTGGGCTCTGTCAAGCCCACCATCTGCTTTTGAACCGGTTTTCAGCTGCCCCTTTGACAACAGTTTTGCCGGAGTCTTGTCAGTATGGGTTCCCTTGTACAGCCACACATGTGGGCTTTTTCCAAAGGAGCTGGAGAGCCATTAACATGAAGATGGTCTGTGAGAGTACAAGGTCAGACAAGGTCACAGGGTAACGCTGGTTTACACAGGAGGGAGGGCATGGCTGCGTCTCCTGACCCAGTGGGGTTCTCTGCCGGCAAGGAGGATGAGGCTTCTCCCCAGTGTGGACTCTTCTCAGCTGGGTGATCTCATCCAAATCACAAACCTTCTCTGGGCCTTTGCTGTATCATATGCATGAAGCCTGGGATTACAAGACTTCACTGTCCCGAAGCCAGGAAACAGACTGGATATCTGTGCATTTCCTGTTCCAGGGCTATGGCTTTGGTGCTAGGGTTCTGTGACTATTCGTGCTCCATCTTATAGATATATTCCTTGGAGGCTGGAATGAAAGAGGCAGGCCTGGTAGGCTGAATAATGCCCCCCTGAGAAGTCTACATTCTAATCCCCAGAACCTATGGGCATTGCTTTATATCACAATAGGAACTTTGCAAGTGTGACTAACTTAAGAATTTCAAAACTATCCTGGATTATCCAGATAGCCTCATGTAATCACAGGGGTTCTTATAAGAGAAAGGCTGTGAACAGGAAGGAAGAAGTGATGTGACAATAAAAACAGATATTGGAGTAATGTGATTTGAAAACAGAGGCAGAGACCACAAGCCAAAGAACACAGGCAGCCACTGGAAGCTGAGAAAAGCAAGGGAGTCAGATTGCCCTCTCAGAGCTTTCAGAAAGTCCCAGCTCTGCCAGCATCTGGACATGGGCCCAGCAGAGCTGAGTTCAGACTTCTGACCTCCAGAACTGGAAGAGAATGGACTTGTGTTGTATAAGCCACTATTTCTGGTAATGTGCTCCAACAGCAATAGGGAACCCATATAGCAGGAGAAATCATGTGTAAGCAAAAAGAGCAAGATTAGGTGACCTAATTCAAGGCACATAGGGAGGCCATCCTGTCCAAAAGCCACACTCTGGGGGACACCCTATTAGAGACATTACTTTGAGCCAAGGTGGTGACATCCCTCTGAAATGGATTCCCCTCAACAGGAGCACTGGCTGTAGAAATATCACACAAGCCAGAGAGGTAATTAAAAATTTTCTAGGGGCGCCTGGGCGGCTCAGTCTGGTAAGCATCCAACTTTGCCTCAGGTCATGATTTCACGGTTCGTGAGTTTGAGCCCCGTACCAGGCTCCGTTCAGACACCTCAGCCTGGGGCCTGCTTCAGATTCTGTGTCTCCCTGTCTCTCTGACCCTCCTTTGCTTGTGCTCTGTCTCTCTCTGTCTCTCAAAAATAAACAAACATTAAACAAAAATTAAACAATTTTTCTAGTAGCCTTACTAAAATGACTAAAGTAGGTGAAAATTATTTTTGTAATATATTTTATTCAACCCAATATATGCAAAATATTATTGTTTCAGCCCTACCCAATATAAAACATTTTACTGAGACATTTTACTTTTATTTCTGTACTACGTCTTTGGAATTGAGTATGTATTTTACATTTATAGCACATCTCAATGTGGACCAGCCACGCAGGGCTCTGATTTGTACTTGCGTCCAATCTGCACATTTCTAAAAGGTTAAGAATGTCAACTCCTAGGAGTGGATCAGTTCATCAGACTCTTCCTAACTGACTCTGAGTGGACAATGGGCCTTGGGAAGGTGATGGCCGTGAAGGGCTTCATAGAAGGTACAGGTGACACTATTAGGAATAGTCACCGAGAGTCAAGTCAATAGCTGGGGAGAAGCAGGTCTAGAATCCCAGAGTGCTGCCTCCCTGACCAGGGCAAGAAGGGGAGTGGTGAGGCTGGGCAGAACAGTTAAGCTCCAACTATGTACAGTCTTCTAAAACTTGGCTCTACTACTTACTGATGTACACAGCTAATATAGCCCATACCCTTCAATATTCTTTAAGTACTTAAACTTAAGTGCTATTAAAATTACCAGATATTCCCACAAAGCTTTATTTAGGTCATTTCATCTTTCATTAGGGCCAACAAGGAATCTGAGCCCCTACTGGGCACCTCCGTGCATGGGGCCCAGTCTACTCCATACTCTCATCCTTGCTGCTTCTCAAGGGTCCTCATCATAACCAGGAGTTGGCTTCAAGTGTCTTCTGGGAAACAGACTAGGAACAACAGAATTCATGAACTTGGGGGAGGTTAAATATTCAACATGAAACGCCTGACCCAGAGCTTGGCATGCGGTGGGCACCTGGTCCTAAGGGAACCTAATAATTTGAAGGGAACCTAATAATTCGTGGCTGAGGTGACCTGACTGGAGCCATCCAAGGTCGCACTCCAGAGCCGGCTCTGCTGTGTCTGGTTTGCTGCACATGGATCTGCCTCCCCCTCTTTGCTGCTGCTCTGCCCAAGACTCCATGCAGAGCCTGTGGCTCATGATTTACCTGTCAGCTCAGAGTTCCTCTTTTCTTCACCTTCCAAACGTGCTGTAGCTCCCACTGACTCAGGCTGACTACCTGCTCCTTGGCCCCTGGAACCTTTCTCATCATCTCTACCCCTCACCCCCATCCCGGAAGCCCTGGATGACACCTGAGTAGGGCTTATGCATACCAGGTAGTGTTCCAATGGCTTTGCCTGTACTGACTCTTTGTCATGGGGACTTGTATGATCCCACTATAGATGTCACCGAGGTACAGAGAAGTTAGGTAACTCGAGAGATCACACAGATGTTGTGGAAGAGTCAGCTTTGAAGTGACACAGCCTGACTTCAGCCTGACTCACTCGTGGCATCAGATTACCTTTTTGCACATTCCTGAAGCCTGGTCCAGTGCCCGATATCCACAGAAGGAATGGAAGAGTTGCTTTATGGGTTTGATAAAGCAGGGCCCTGGGGGAGGAAAATCATCCTGATGGACTCTCTGGCTGACCTATGTGCCTCGTGGATGCTAGTTCCTCAGTTTCCTGAGCAATGACTCAGAAGGTGCGGGAGGAGGTGCTGTTGTGATTCCTTCTGCCCCTCACTTGCCAGCTTCACCAACCCCCTCACTTCTCCAGCCAGCTGTGGCACTCTGCTCTGGCGTCAGAGTGACAAGCACTGAAGGGACAGGGCTAAGGCCAAGCTGAGTTTTGTTTCTCTCCCTGGCCAGCTGCCAGGAAGGAGATCATGCGGTCCTGGTCATGGCCTGGTTCGAGACAGGGCCTAGATAGATGCAGTTATAGAAAAGACTGGCTTTTGAAACCAGCCTTCTCTAGTGAAAGGGGTTCTTTTCATTTCTTATGAGAGTGTTACAAAAAGCGTCTGATGTGACCGTATGAGGCTTTCTTTGACAGGCACTTACAGACAAGCATTCTGGGTAAAGAGGAATTCCTTTTTACCTGTGGCTAGGAAGAAAAGTTTAAAAAGCTAAACACCAGACCCTGCAGTGGTTTTGTTTTGCCAACGAGGTTAAATTCAGAGCCTTCTACCACCAGGCATGCCAAGTACCCCAGCAGGCACCTCTACTGTCATCACCTCGTGTTCCACCCTGCAAGGCCAGAGCCAGGAGAGGGGTGCCATTGAAGCTGAGGCCCAGAGAGGTTGAGAAACCTACCCAAGGTCATATAGCTCAGAGCACTGACAACTAAGAGCAGAATAAGAAGGTCAAGTTCCAATCCTAGCTTGGCATGTGATCTAGTGCAAGTGGCAAACTCTTTACGCTATAGCAGATCAGGTAAAAGGCTAGGTATCAATTTACAGAGTAAGAGGTGGAGGCAATATTGGAAACTTGGTGCAACTTGGTCACGAATGGTTCATTCTGTTGGTCTCTTGAAATGCCAACCTGCTTCCCTATGACACCTGCATTCCAGGGACAGTGATAACACCGTAAGTTACCTCCACACCTTTCCACAGGCCATCACCTAGTCTTGGGAAACCTGCTTATTTTCTGCCGGCCCATCAACACATACACAAACTCTTTACAAAGTGCAGTGTGCATACCCTTTATTGCTGCCATTATCATCAGGGCCACTGCTGCTGTCAGATTTGGTAAGCATTGTTGTTTTGAAGGTTAGATACATATTTATTTTTAATGCATTTTACTTTCAAGCCCCAACATGTTTATTTTTATACTTGTGTTCTTTTGCTACATTTGGTGAATGTATTTGCTTTTTATTTTTAATCGTGGTAAAATACACATAACAAAATTTACCATCTTAACCATTTAAAAATATATAATAAAACATTCTCCTGTAAAGAATTCTTCCACAATCCTTCCACGTTCCTAAAACTCACACCCAAGCCCACCTCAGGGCTTTTAGTTCTGCCCAGCCCTGCCCACCCACAGTCAGCACCTTGTGTAAATATTTGGGTAGCCCAGCCTGCTTCAGAGTGAAGGTCCCATGTCCTGCAGCATTGCTCTTTCTGTCTCCATGTCTCTCGGTCCCTACATGGGGTGACTTTGACATAGACTTGGTCTCTCACATGTGTTCTTTCTTAGATCTGACCCTGTGCCCCCTCTGAGCCTTTGGTCTGGGGACTCCTTCCTCTGGTCTGACCCAGATGTCTGAGTCACAACCCCAATCCCTGCCTGATGAGATGATACCCTTGGCCAGTATGTCCTCAGTTTTCTGGCCTCTCCAGCAGAAGACCACATACTGTTCTGATGGTCCAGAGGTCCAGAGCTGGGATGCTGTGAGGATGCCATGGCTGGCCCTGTCTGACTCTTGGGCTTGGCCCGCTCCAGCCTCTGACCTTGTTAACTAAGAGTCACTATTACTGAGGGCTTCTTCTGAGCCAGTCTGTGTGCTGGGAGTGTCACATGATCTCATTTAATGCTTGCCACACTCTGCAGGCTGGGTAGTACTATCCTTATGATACAAACATGGAAACAAAGGCCCCCAAAAATAAAAGGACATGTTCAAAGACACATGGCTGATCAACTGTCTGACTCCAAAGCTAGTGCTTCAAACCATAAAGAAATTGCCCCTGCTTTACCTGTTCAGCCTGTGCACCCCATCATCTCCTAGAACATCTACTGAAGCCTATGACCCTACACCTGTGGTTTTCAGCCCCAGCTTCTACCAGAGTCGGCTCATGGGCCCTGGGCATTGGGGCTGCCACAGTTGCCCACCACTCTGTCTCTGGGATGTCAGATCCCAGTTTAGGACAACCTCTTCAGCCAAACTGGACAAAGTTTCAGATCTGACTCTACCTGCAGACAAAAAAAATGGGCTCTCAGGTTGAGGGTGTAGCACTGTGAGACCCAGCCTTCTGGGTGTTCACTGACTCGCCAAGCATTTATTGAGAACCCCTAGGATGGTATCATGTTTGGGAAATGGGGATTTAGGGCCCTCCATGCCCAGTCCTTGGAGGATATATATGAGTCCTGAGTATTCAGGTGACCAAAGAGTCTTGCCTTCACCCCAAAATAAGAAAGAAAACCCACTATTATTCCACTATCCTAGCTCAACTCCCCATTCCAGGTTTGCATATTTCCTTCTAGACCTTTCAAACTCTTATTTAATTAGTTGCAATCATAATGAATATATTCCAACTTTGTTTTGCTTTTATCATTTATTACTTTTTAAATTTTTAAATATTTATTCATTTTTGAGAAACAGAGACAAAACACGAGCTGGGGAGAAGCAGAGGGAGACGCAGAATATGAAGCAGGCTCCAGGCTCTGAGCCATCAGCACAGAGCCTGATGCAGGGATCGAACTCACTGACCACTAGATCATGACCTGAGCTGAAGTCAGAAGCTTAACCGACTGAGCCACTCATGCACCTCTGCTTTTGTTATTTAAAGCAACCCTTGGGCCAAACTTGGCCCACTACCTATTTTTATAAATAAAGTTTTATTAGCCACAGTCGCTCTCATTCTTTTACATACTATCGGTGGCTGCTTTCACATTATGGCAGGGTTGGTAGTTGCATCAAAGACCTGGCCTGCAAAGCAAAAATATTACCATCTGGTCCTTTACAGAAAAAAAAACCTGCCAATCTTTGATTTAGATTCTTATAAAAGGGTTCCTATATTATTGGACAGTCTTGTTGATTATAATAATTAATGGCTGCATGACATTCCACTGGGTGGCCTTTGATTTTTAACTCCATACTTCTCAAGTGATTAGATCAACCTTCTGGTCTGGATCATCTGCAACATCTTTGTGCTGACCGATTCCCTTGGGGAAAATTCCAACATGGATTCTTAGGTCAGGTCACTTGGCATTATCACCAGGGGTGGTTAGAATTCTGTTCCGGCTATGTTTGCTTTGACCTTGTTTTAGGAATGGACTCTCCTGACCTTTGACCAACTGATCACCCCAGCTGGACCCACAATCTCTTACTGAATTTCTGTTCAGTGGGACCTGTCCGCTTAGTTGGCAAGAAGCTTTCTTTTGGACTTGCCCTGACCGGCCATACACCCCTAAACTCTTCCTCCTCCACTTCTACCTCTCCAGCCGTCCCCCCGCCCCCCAATCTCCTTCACACAACAGTGCTCCTAGTTTCTTCCTATTCATTTTGCCCGTCTCCCACTTGCAGTTCCCGTGCCTTCAGATGCACAGCCACCCAGACCAGATCTCTTGGTGAAGCACAAAGAGAGACACTGGCCAGAATGCCCACATAGATCATGGGGAAAGGAGGATCCATCATTGGATTCCTCCTCTCAGGTCCAACACCATGCTGGGCACCCAGGCCCAAGAGCTGCTTGTCAAGACAACTTACAAATCTCTGCCTTCAGCCCCGCTGTTCCCTCTGCCTGCAATTCATCTCCTCATTTTCTACATCCTCTGGCTCCTCAGAAACTTTCCACATACTGGCTTCTGATTTACTGCATGAATAGTCTATTTCTATGGGAGAGCGGCTAATAAAAAAGGGAAAACTCTAAAAATGGATTTTTGCTGAACACTACTTACCAATGAGTTTCTTTAATTGCAGCATTAGGAACACAGGCAATTACTTTCATCGAGCTGATGTGACATAGTAATTTGGACCCTAGAGGAAACCAAGTCACTTTGGGAGGCCAGGTCCTACTGGTTTGGAGCTACCAGCCAATGGGTCTCAACCCCCTCCCCTCCCACCCCCCAGTAACTGACAGGCAAGCTCCTTTCTTGGCAATCTAGAGGCTGGAGGGTCCCTGTGTGACCCTTCACCCCCCTGAGAGTGTCTCTGTTGATGGTCCCCCTGCTCCACTTAAAACAGGAAGGGAAGCAGCCCGTTTTAGGGAGTTCATTCATTAGGAATGTCTTCCTTATGAGGGAGCTTAAATCTCATCCCCAATACTTTTTTCCTATTTGCCCTATATTTGCCCTTTGGAAAGAGCTAAGCAAGTCTGATCTTTTTTGTAGCGGATTTTTGGATTTTTAAGGATTAAAATTCCTGTAATCTTCTTCCAGCGTAAAAATATCCAGTTCCTTTTCATTTGTCGTTGGATCTGGGTCCCTTGCCCAAAATAGGGCCTTGGTAGAAGTCGCAATATGAATAATGTCATAATAATGCAGCCAGTGTGTATTAAGGGTGCACCATGCAGCAGGTTTGGAGTGCTTTTACATCCTGTACCACATTTAATCTTCACAGTGATTTGATAGGGCAAGTGCATTACTGGTCTTGTTTTACAGATAAGGAGACTGAGCTGAGACATGGATAAAATCCTGGGAGATGAGTCCCGGTGCTGTTGCTTCCTAGTGTGGGCACGTTCATCCAGTGAGTTAGCCTCATTTTCTTTATCCATAAAATGGGAATGATGAGCCCGATGTAACAGAGAGGTTGCAAGGGTTCTAACAGAAGTGTGCCCACAGCATGGATAAGGTCAGCACGAGGTTTTCCTTGGTCATTTTTTGCAAAGGATGGCTGGCTCTTCAGTCTAACAGTAACCTTCCCACACAGAAACTCAAAAATTCAAACTCTGAATCTCCTCTGGCCCAAGTCACGCTTCCCTTGTGAAGTGAACACACTTCTCCCCTCTTGTCCTATTCCAGCTCTTGGTCCTAATTGAAATCCCAGGCTACAGCGAGTGATGGTTCTGGGGAGTGTGCCTTGAATCACTGGGTTTGCTTCATTAAAAAAAAAATTTTTTTAACATTTGTTTATTTTTATTTTTTTTTTAAATTTTTTTTGGGCATTTATTTATTTTTGAGATACAGAGACAGAGTGCGAGCAGAGGAGGGGCAGAGAGAGAAGAAGACACAGAATCCAAAGCAGGCTTCAGGCTCTGAGCAAGCGTTCAGCACAGAGCCGGATGCGGGGCTCGAACCCATGAACTGTGAGATCATGACCTGAGTCGAAGTCGGACTCTTAACCAACTGAGCCACCCAGGCGCCCCTAGTTTTTTTTTTTTTTAATATTTTTATTTTATTTCTAGGATAGAGAGAGACAGTGTGAACAGGGGAGAGTCAGAGAGAGAGGGAGACACAGACTCTGAAACAGGCTCCAGGCTCTGAGCTGGCAGTCAGCACAGAGCCTGACGCGGGGCTCGAACCCACGAACCGCGAGATCATGACCTAAGCGAAAGTCGGACGCTTAACCGACTAAGCCACCCAGGCGCCCCTAGTTTTTGAGAGACAGAGAGAGACAGAGTGTGAGCGGGGGAGAGGCAGAAAGGGAGAGGAAGTCAGAGAATCTGAAGCAGGCTCCAGGCTCTGAGCTGTCAGCACAGACTCAAGTGAGGCTGTGAGGCTCAAACGAACCATGAGATCATGACCTGAGCCGAAGTTGGACACTTAACCCACTGAGCCACCTAAGTGCCGCAGGTTTGCTTCATTTTTTAAAAATAGTATTTATTTATTTTGTGAGAGAAAGAGTGCATGCAAGTGGGGGAGGGGCAGAGAGAATGGGACAGAGAGATCCCAAGCAGGCTCCACTTTGTCTGCACAGAGCCCAACACAGGGCTAGATCCCACAAACCGTGACTTGAGCTGAAATCAAGAGTGGGACGCTGAATCGCCATCCAGGTGCCCCAATTTGGGCTTGCTTTCAACATCGGCACTGGTGAGGTGGTGAGGTAGGAGGTCCCCCATGCAGGCCTGCATTGTCTGTAACCCATTCCACACTTGTGACCGTGAACAGTCCCTAAGCCCTTTGCCAGCTAGGAGAGGGTTTGTGGACTGTGGGAAGGCCACCTGGAAAACCCTAACAGATGCTCCCCTACCTCATCCATGGCCTGAGGGGTGACAAAAGGAGGGGGGTCTGGTCCTGCCCCTCCCTCTGAGAAGCAGTTTCCAGCCTCAGGCAGCTGAAAATTCTCTCTAGCTCCTCGACTTTTTTATATCAGAGCTGGGTTTCCAAATGAGCAGCTCTAGAAATACAAAACACGCTGCTAATTTAGTAGCTACTGACTTTTTAAAACAAACACTCAAGAGGCATAAATACAGAGGGGAGCATTTTGGCAAACACGTGTAGTCCCTGAGCCTAGCAAGGGAAATGCATTTCTGGCTTCTGGGGGGAGGAGGGCAGGGGCATTGTTGGGCCTGGCCACACCAAGTCTGGACTTTATCTTCCCCTTTGATTTGCACTGGGCTGTGCACTCCTTAAAGGAGCTAGGACCTTCTTTGGACTTGTTGCCCTTCTCGTATATCCGCAGCTACGGTTCCCTGACACATTTTATTTTAAACATCATATTTTGAGGTAACTGTAGATACACATGTGGTTGTAAGAAATAATGTCGAGAGCCCCGACCACCCCCTCCCCCAGCTGCCTCCAGGTATCCTCCCATCTGGCACAACCACAGCGCAGCAGTGCAGCATCCCAGCCACTACACTTGATCCCTGACACTTTTTGGCCCTCAGCAGCCTCCATAGTGTCTTTTCTCTCCCCTACCTTCCTTTTCCATTCTCTCATTCTCCCTTGCCCCCTTTGGTCTTTTCTGCTTTCTCCCACCAACTCCCTTCTAACATTTTCTTCTCTGTTTTATGGTCCTTTATGTCAGTTTTGCCAGAAGAATTGCTCCCATTCTAGCTCTGTCCTGGGGAAAGGTCTGGAACGGGCTAACTTTCATATTGCTATGAGCTGCTATCTTCCCTCCCAGAGAGCCTGCTCGAACCCTCCACCCTGGGGCAGATCTTAGCTGGAGAAGTGATTCCAGGCCATTTGTATCCAGAACTCACTAAATCCCGAGAGGACTGGAGACACGGAGAGCATTGACCCAAATGGCCCCTCGATCACTGTAAGAGTTACTATAATCAAGAGTCTGCTCTTGCAGGTGGGACCATTCTTACAGGCTACCCGATTCAATCTTCTCTTGGATGAGCTCTGCCTTTCAGGGGTCTTGTGGTTTGGGCAACTGAGGCCCTGAAAGCAAAGGTCTGCATGGGTGACCTGGCCAGGCAGTGGAGCACTGGGGCCAGGAAATCGTGCCTCATCCTTTACCCGGGATTCCTGCCACTCAGCAGAGAGCCTGCGCTTTCCCCAGCCAGCCCTGAGAGCAGAGCCCAAGCCTTCGGGGACTTGAGAAACGCCAACACCAGCCTTCGGAGCACCTGCTCTGTTTGGGCATCAGTAGGAACTGTCTTTCTCATGCTCAAGTTCCCTTGGATCCATGGAGACAAAGTGACTTCTGAGGAGGGGGTACTAATTGTAGACTGCGTTGTCATGCACATGCACAGAGCCACAGTGTCTAAGCGCTCAGCATTTGTGGAGTCAGAATTTACAATCCCGGGACATTTCCAGAGTGTGTGGCTTTGGGTGAGTCATTTTATCTCTGAGTCTCATTTTCCTTCTCTGCGAAAGAACCTTCTTCACGTGCATATGGTAATATATCAACGAAATAAGGTGCATTAGGTTCAGCTCGTTGTTGGGGTCACAAGAAAGGCACAGAGAATAGCAGCTGACAGCATTCAGAAAGTCTTCGGGGTCTGAGAAGCAGCATGCTGGATTGGGAAATTCATTGGATTGGACTTGGGCAGACGCACCCAAGTAGGAGCAATGGGAGGGGGGGCTTACAGCAGAACTGGGATGGACTCTTCGCAGAACTCAGGCCTGTGGAAAGAGAATGTAGCAGGCAGCCCGTACTCCCCACTTTCGAGCATTGTGAACACTGCTTTCTTTTGACCGTATTTTCCCCTCGAGCTCATTACTAGCTTCACCTTAGCTCTGCAGCTTAACTGTGGAGACAGAAACCAGATAACATCCTGTGTCTAGGCGGTCACCCTGATCACTCACAGGAAATCCCCGACCAGTGCAGGGGCCTTCCACCCTGACCAGTGCAGGGGCCTCCCACCTGCTGTGCACCTGAGCCTCTGCAGGCTTGTCTTCTCAGGAGTTTTCTAGCCAACCACTTCCCAAGCCTGCCTGTGCATCAGAACCACCTGCACAGAAGGACTGGATGAAAGCTTGCTTGAGAGTGAGGCTGCAGCCTCTGGATGGGCTGGGGTGAGGGGAGGCAAGCAGGTGTCCAGGGCACACAGTTTAAGGAGGCGCCTACTCTCAGGGTAGGGCCAGTGTAGGCACAGCACCTTCCTCTCGTTCTGGCCATGGCTTGAGATTGAACCATTTAAAACCTTGCCATAGATTGTGGTGGGCACAGGGTGGGCCCCAGACTTCTGCCTTGTTTGGCCCCTGATCTGAGCAGTTTGGACCCCATGCATCTTTAGTCCCAGTTCTGTGCACAGAAACTTCCCTGCTTCCCCCAGTGCCATGGCCACATCCATCAGTATACTCATTTCCTGGGAAAGCAGGTGGGAATGATAACCCAAAATCTAGAGGCTTTTCCTTTTCAACGTTAGTTTTCTCAGTCACTAATCCCAGGCAACCCCCCTCACCACAGGTGGAATTCTAGCTCTCCGGGAGCTCATGTCAACCTTGTGTCCCTGTTTCCTGTTGCCTTTAGAAAACTTGGGGTGAGATTGAGGACAGCCATGCCCTAGCACTCTCTTCCCTTCATTAAACATGAATGGAACATATCCTAAGTGCTAGGCTCTCTGCTCAGCTGGTGGTGGTGGTGACACGGACCTGGTCCCTGTGTTCACAGAGCTGACAGGGGCCATGCCTCGGAGCACATGGTACACTCCTGGAAACCATAGTGTCCTGTGACAGCGATGCACAGGGGGCCAGGGCAAGGGAGGGCAAGAGGAGGCTGACAATTTCGGGGATCAGAGCAAAGCCATTCCTGGGACAGTGACACTGAACAGAGGTCTAAGGATGAACTCACTGGACTTGAAGGGAAGAAAGAACATTCTCAGTACAAAAAACTAGTGGGTCCAGAGGCCCTAACACGGGGTGAGGAGCTGAACTTGATTAGTTGGGGCCAGAGAAGGGGCAAGAGAAGCGTGAGACTAGAAATGGAGCCTCCGAGGTAGACCAGGCCCAGAACATGTGAACTTTGTGATCTTTTCCTACAAGTACTGGTCAAGTCTTGTAGGACTTGGGGCCGGTGGCTCTATCTGATTGGCTTTATAAGGCAATAAGGTAGCACTATGGCTATGAGACCACAGGGCAGTAAAGGTAGAAGGATAGAAAGGTACAGGCATAGTCGAGGCAACAAGAGCTTGATGGCTCAGACCAGACTGCTGACGTAGATGTGAAGTGGACAGGATGGAAAAGGTCTGCTCAGAGCTGGCTTCTCCAAGAAGCTTCTCCCTCACTCCTCACAAGACTGATGTGGCTGCGTGTTCTCTCTGGTCCCATAGTACCTTGTGCCCACCTCAGTGAGAGCCCCTCTTCTGCTGCATTTGTGCCCTTCAGTCAACTATGGACTCCCTATGTCTTATTTGCAACCCTCACCCCTGCTGCCTGGTGTGTAGCGGTGCTCAGTCCACAGCTAATGAATGAACCTGATGTGGTCTGGTTCAGAGACCTGAGGTGGCTAATAATCCCCAATTATCACCTGAAAACTCAAGTGTTCTCCCTTATAAGAAGCTTCCGGTTCAGGGAAGGTTTAGGATGCAGGGAGTAGTGGCAGATCAAGATATAGTTACTGGGGATTGTTTTAATGCTGTGTTTGCTGGTAGATTCTAAGCTTCCTGAGAGCAAGGTCCTGTCTGCCGGGTAATCATTGTGCCCCTCACCCGGCAACCTGCCTGGCCCACCATAGATGGTTAAGAAACACCCAGTGAATGAATGAATGAACTTCCCCCAACCTTCCCCAAAATGCTGTCTTGCTCTGGGGTAAACCTCCCTGGTTCTTGGTCAGGAATCCAGGAAGACCCTCTTCCCCATGGATCCCTAGGTGGGTACTTGGAGAAGAGGCTCAAAAAGATATCTCCAATCAGCGGTCCTCTTTGTCTTATTCCATGTAGGGGTCACCTTGGGACATATAAATAACAAGCAATTTTCTTGATGCAACTTGTTTTTCTCAGTTTTACAAGAATAGGAGGCCAGGGGAAGGGCCTGAGGGGAGGCCTGATAGGACCTCTAAGGATCCGCCTGGAAAATTAATCAGTGAAAACAATGCTGATTCATGACTGCGCTGAAAGAATAGAAATATCACTGAGAATTCTGGATCTTAACTAAAATACACTCTGCTCCTCTTCTTCTGATGAGCTTGTCCTCAGGCTGGGGGAGTGAAGGGAAGGGGACAGGAAGGAACTTATAACATAACTTATATAACTTATCAATGATATGCAGGGCTTATAACATATATATAGTTATAGTGGAAGGCTTATAACATACTTCACAAACTGCACTCTGCAAAGCCTCATGACAGCCCTGCAAGGAAGGATCGTCAACTCCCTTTTGCAGATAAAGGAAAGGGAGGCTCAGAGGTTAAGTCACATACTCAAGGTCACACAGGTAGTTATAAAAAAACAAGTATGAGGCCAGATATAGGCACCCCTTTTCCCCACAAGAGCCTCTGCAAGCTCTGAACAAGAGGAACATGATAAGCAATCCTACTGGAATAAGGGAGTGATCACAGTGGGTTAGTGATAGTGGCATTATAGCAAGGGAGATAAAGAATGATGTGTGCTTAGTGCCTTTCAGTCCACAAAGAGCTTCCAGTGGTCTAGGGTGCTAATAGGACCACCCATCTTTCAGATGAAACTAAAGGACAGAGACCTAAGTAATGTACTCACGTGCTTTAACTTATACATCAGAGTCAGGGCTTGAACCCTGTGCTTTCAGCCCTAAAACCAGGGTATGTTACCGTTTATCAAGCTCATGTAATCTGGGGCTTCTGCCTTCTGGGGTGGGAACGCTCCTCAGGAAACTTTTGAACAATAATGTAGAGCTGGTTGTGATTCTGCGATAACTCAAGTTTTGCAGCAGTGTCATCCCCGAAGAGCTGAACATCAAAACAGTTTGGAACAAGATGGGGAGAAATGCAATGTGCAGAGCATAGTTGCCATAGGAGGGGCAGCAAGGGGTGGGGAGATTTGGGAGGCTCATGGATGAGTGATGTGTTATGCCCAGAGATGCATGACTTTTCATGAGGCACTGCCCCAGGAGAAGGAAGAGCAGGGAAGCTGGGACTGAGCAAGTGTGCAGAAAGAGGCAGGTTCAGGGGAGGGGAACGGAGGGCCAGGCTTATCCGCATGGAGCCCTTCCTCCGGCCCCAGCACAGTTGAGCAGGGTTTATAGGATGTGCACAGAGTTAGTTAGGGTAATGGGGCACCGGCTTTCCTGGTGGAAGATACATGATGAGTAAAGCAAGTGCATGGTCTTACTGGTTCCTAGCTTATAGAATTGCCTGAAAGACCAGGAGTCAGGTGGGGAGGGAGAGGCAGGTGCACTGCTTAGGCCTTCCTGCCCACAGGTGTTGGAAACTCAAGTCATAACCACCTCGTGGGCACCTGTGCTCTGCCTCTCCAGCATCCACACCCCCTTCCTACAGCCACAGCCATTTGGTTTGGGGAGGGGAAGGTCAGAGGCATCCACCCTTCTCTACACTCAGTCTCTGTGGTCTAGGGGGAGATTTGCAGGCAGCTCCAGGCTGAAGAACAGGTGGGCCTACGCCAGTCAGCAAAAGATATTCCCCTGGTTACAGGTTGAATTCATACGTTGAAGTCCTGGCCCCCAGGACCTCCGAATGTGATCTCATTAGGAAATAGGGTCGCTGTTGGGGCGCCTGGGTGGCTTAGTCGGTTAAGCGTCCGACTTTCACTTAGGTCATGATCTCGCAGTTCGTGGGTTCGAGCCCCGCGTCGGGCTCTGTGCTGACTGCCAGCTCAGAGCCTGGAGCCTGTTTCAGTCTGTGTCTCCCTCTCTCTCTGACCCTCCCCTGCTCATGCTGTCTCTCTCTCTCTCTCTCCTAGAAATAAATAAAAAGCATTAAAAAAAAAGGAAATAGGGTTGTTGTAGATTTAATTAGTTAAGATAAAGGCATACTGGAGTGGGAGGGGGTTCCTAATCCAATATAACTGGTGTCCTTATTGTGAATGGGCAGCCCTGCACAAGGGAGAGCCCCATGTGACCACAACAGCAGAGATTGGGGTGATGTGTCTATGACCCAAGGAAGAGGTGCAGAACAGAGCTTCCTCCTTCTCCCCCGCGGTCTTCCGTTAAGTTCCTCCTAATCCTCCTATATGTGCAAACATATGGTATTTGTCCTTCTCTGCCTGACTTATTTCACTCAGCATAACACCTTCAAGGTCCATCCATGTTGCTACACATGGCCAGATTTCATTCCTTCTCATTGCCATGTAGTATTCCATCGTATAGATAAACCACATCTTCTTGATCCATTCATCCGTTGATGGACATTTAGGCTCTTTCCATGTTTTGGCTATTGTTGAGAGTGCTGCTATGAACATTGGGGTACATGTGCCCCTATGCATCAGCACTCCTGTATCCCTTGGGTAAATTAACAGAGGACCACGGGAGAGAAGAAGGGGGGAAATAGTGGAGGAGAGGGAGAGAGGCAAACCATGAGAGACTCTTGAATGCTGAGAACAAACTGAGGAGGGGTGGGGGGGGGAGGGGGGAGATGGGCATGGAGGAGGGCACTCGTGGGGATGAGCACTGGGTGTTATATGGAAACCAACTTGACAATAAACTATTTGTAAAAAAAAAAAAAAAAAAAAAAAGAACAGAGCTTCTGCACAGCCCTTACCAGGAATGGCCAACACCCTGATTTGGGGCTTCCTGCTCCCAGGACCGTGAGGCCAGACATTTCTGTTGTTTAAACCAGTCTGGGGTACTTTGTTACTGACATCCTAGGAAGTAAAGACATGTGGTGGCACTGGTCCTGGGATGGGCACAAGACCCAAGCTGGTGCAACTGGAATGACATTTAACTTTTGCAGGTGCCACCCCTGCACACCTGGTCACTGTCTGTTGGATTTTGCACCTGAGGTTGGTGCAGCTGTTGCCTCTCTTGTAACCCTTGAGGGAAAGACTTTGAGCAAGTGGAAGCCACGGAAAGAAAGCTTAGCTGAGATGGCAGGAAAGAACCAGGCTCTGGTGAGGTGTCCACGGACATGTATCCAGCCACATCCACGGCTGTCCCTCCTTCCCCACTATTAGGTTACATGAGCCAACAAATTCACTTTGAGCTTAAGTCAGTTGAGTCAAGTTTTCTCCAACCTGCAGCACAAGGAGCTTTGACTTGTACAGTTTTATTTAAAAAAAAAAAAGAGGAGAAGAGAAAAAAGAGCTTTCTGGAAGAAGGCTGAGGTTGCCAGCACATAAACAGAAGGAAGTGCTGTACGAATGGCAGCAGCTCCAGAAATTTTGGGAGCCGTGTTGGGCGTGCACCTGCTGTATTTTCCTCATCCTTTTTCTGGGCTTCCTCCTGTGACAGCAGCATGGCAGCACAGGGACGCCATGCCAACATGACGTGACATGGCCAGCGTGGCACCTGCCAACTCCGTGATCACATCTGTAGGGGCCCAGTCAAGAATGCAGAGACATTTCAAAAATGCCAGGGAAGAATTTGGGTTGGCCCCTCCAGATCACCACAAATGCCTGCAAAACGGCTCCTCCTTAAACTGTAAAGTTTGGGACATGGCTTAAAAGCTCCCTTAGGGTCCCTCCTGCGTCTGACATGCTGTGATTCCTCTTTCAGGACATAATAGTTCCATGGGCTGTTAGAAAGTGTTCAGACAAGAGTTCTGTGGTCAGATAACTTTGGGAAACCTTGGATGAACCAGTTAGGCAGATTTCTGTAGGACTTCTCAGAGCCTTTAACATGTTGATGTAGTTCAGGGAGTAAGGGGTATGTGTGCTATACTTATGAAACTTACCTGATGAGAAAACACCTTTATCTCAGAGTATCTAAAGGACCGGTTTTCCTTATGACATAATTTGACGAATACCATATACCCCATAACAGTAAGGGCCACATTTTCTTCAGTTTTGTTTCATCTGCTTTGTCTAGAATAGTATATTGCATGTAGAAGGCATTTGAAGGAATACCAGAAGCTTATTGTTGGAAGGGCCCCCGAAATTTGCCTGGCCCCTCCGTATTCCTTGTGACGTGGGAATGTGTTTGAGAGCTGCCCTCACAGTTCTCCCTGATGTTCCCACATCGGCCCAGATTAGCTGTTTCAGTGTCAGTATAGTGCCTCCGAGCCATGGGGGGCATCCTGGGTGAGAATGGGTGCCTCAGGGCTTCTGCGGGTCCACCTGATCTGCGTGGGTGACTGGCGCTACCTCAGTACCCAGCGGAATTCCCCGGCCTCACGGTCCCAGGGGAGCCAGTCTGACACTGCGCTACAAGCTTCCCTCAGTCCCTGGGGATTCCAAGTGCTGTTAATGGCCCCATGATGCCAGCTAAATAAAAATGACTTTCAACATTTAAAAAGCATCTCAGTCTCAGAGGCATCCATTGTGTCTCATTGTGCTCAGGTCTTGTCAGCTGTGTTAGCCTCAATCTCTACCATTTTCCACTGCCCTCACACTGGCACCCGGACGTGCCAGGACATACAGATGAAGGGACTGGAAAATGCTGACGCCAGAGGGGGCTCCAGTGAGCATTTTGCTTAACCCACACCTTGCTTTTATTTATTTGTTTTTTTCACAGATAAAGAAACTAAGGCCCAGCGAGGGAAAATGTCCTGCCTGAAGCCACACACAGCAAATCAGTGCGGTGTTAAAACTTGTCAGTTATATCCAGGAAGGAGTTAAATAATAAATGTTTCTTAAAATGTATTTCAGGAGGACATGGGTCTTTTGGGATGGTCAAATATGTATTGAGAACACAGATATTGTATTCAGTGTTATTTGTTTGGAGAGTACACTGAAATTCTTCAATAAAGAATCCTGTTGAACTTTTATTTAACCCAGTGTTTTCCAAATTCACCTGATCAGGGAACTTCACTTCCCTTTTCATAAAAGTCCATACTAAAGAATTAGTTTGTGGGCACCTGGGTGGCTCAGTCAGTTAAGTGTCTGACTTCAGCTTAGGTCATGATCTCATGGTCTGTGGGTTCGAGCCCCACACTGGGCTGTGTGCTGACCGCCTTAGGCTGGAGTCTGCTTCAGATTCTGTGTCTCCTGCTCTCTTGTGCTCTGTCTCTCTCTCAAAAATAAATAAACATTTAAAAATTAAAAAAAAAAAAGAATTAGTTCATCAGACCTTCTATTTTGAGGCTGGACTTTGGGTTTGTCTGTGTCCTTAAGGTACTGGGTAGGGTGGTAGGACAGGGAGGCAGGCAGTGGGGAGTGGGTCAGAGGCTTCAAGGGCCGGTGACGAGAACATCAACACTGGGGAAGACTGTGTGGGAGGATCTCTTGACTGATGGCCTTCCCTGTTTGCCAACTGAATGGAGAGTGTGCGGTCAGAGGAGGAGTCCTTAGGGAGGAAGCTGACACCAAGACTAAGTCCCAGCGTAGGGGTTGTCAGCCAGTCCAGGGGTCCCAGGCTATTGTCAAGATTGAGAGGTGAGGGCAACGGCATCGAGAAGGGGCTGACAAGGTACAGCTGTGAGTCCCAGGGTCAGGGAGGTGACATTTTGTGGACACAGATACTCTATACAATGGGTGTGGTAGGATAGAGAAATAGGACCTATTACCTGATAAATGGTGAGGTGGCAAGAATAAAGTAGGGTGTCCTAGACATTAGGTACCTGTTTCCTCTCTGTCCTGAGTACCAGTGCCTTGGGGGACACAGACATATCCCAGGTACCCTGAAGTTCTGAAGAGGTATACACCAATTAGGTGCTGAGCTTCTCCATGGGCTTCTGGGGGTAAGCCTGGGTATGCAACATAGAATACTTAAGGCCCAGTCGAGCTGTCTGCTAAGCTTGGAGCAAAGGTGGTTTCCAAACTCCAGACAGAGAACAAGGCCAATTAGCCAGCCCTTTAGCACTCCCAGGAGAATGGCAGATTCCAGCCAAAATATTCCTGAACACTCAGTGTCCACGGCTGGAGTGGACCAGATTGAAGGCTCATGGACTGGAGGGAACCCAAGTGATCCAAGTCATAATTCTAACCATTCCACAAAACAACTCCATGCCCCTTGGAATCAAGTCTTTCGAATCTGGCTCTCAGTGCTGATACCTCTAAAATGAGTTAGCCTCAATCATTTCTTTATTTCCTTCTATGACTTTTTAATTCTCTGGCCACACAAGTAGAGCGCCCATGGGTTGACCTGTCTGCTTGTGTTCCAGGTTCCACACATCACTCCTACTCGTTTCTTTGCAGATTTAAGGTGAGTTTCTTATCCTAGAACTGTAAAAATGGGAAATTGCAGTTCTGTCATGAACTTACTTTATAGCTCAGGGGAAGTACATTTAAGAAATACACCTTTCCTGAGGAGGCAGAGCCATAATACCTTGTGAGTCAGCCAGACTCTGAGCCTCCCTGGGCATCGGTTTCCCCGGGGGTAACCTCAACAGGTAACTGGGAAGGTCAACTGGCTATGCAAGTCGTGCATCAGGTATACACTGTGTAGCATGCAGTTCACAAGGGAGAAATACTGATGATGGTGGCTATAACATTTCTGGGTTCTTGAGGTTAAACTTTGTGATGAGAAAGCAAACACAGTCACCGGAGGCAAATGTTTGCTCCCTCTATTGAATACCTGATTTCCTAGTGGAAATCAAAGCAGTGATACCCACAAGGGAATTGGAGAAGGGTTGGCCCAGGCAAATCTCAGTTGAGTCCCATCTCATTCTGCAGGCAGCAGTGAGGGGCTGGATCAAGATTTTTCCTAGGAGCCAGTGCCTTGCAAGAAAATCGGGCAAGATGTTGACTTGCTTCGCTCCAGTAACAAAGGCAATCCTGTTGGTAAAAGAAAGAGCCTTTGGGTCCAGTCTTCTCTTGATCTCATGTGCTCTGTTGCTGGCCCCCAGAGCCTGTGGGGCTCTTTTTAAATTTTAAGTTAAAATGCCATGGAGGTCAATGAGTGGTTGGGGTTGGAGGAAAAGCACCATCTGGAAACAGCCCCTGACTTATCCCACTTCTAATCCTAGTTCTGTTGCCCATGAGTGAACTTAGGGACCTCCTGGAAGCCACAGCCCTGTACTAAGCCACAGTTTCATCATCTGTAAAACAGAGTTCAGCCCTAAGGACACAACCATCTCCACATTTCTCACGTTATATGAGAAATGAGGACAGAAATCATACCACACCTATCATGTTGGTGTTCCAGCTCAGAGAATCGAGACAAAGGGTTGTGTGTCAGACACACCAGCAACAGCCTCCAACTCCCAGCCCCACTGGGAAGACGGAAAGGGGCAGTCAAGGAGATGTTTGTGGAGCTAGGGAGGGGCTATTTGTGCTTTCCAAGGGGCAGACCCTCAGCCTGAGAAAAATCCCCCAGAAACTGGGCCCCTGGGGAAAGGGAAAATAATAATGAGAGTAGTTAGCATTAATTGAGCATCAGCTTCTGACAGTCATCTTTCTCATCCCTTCTCTCTATACATTTCCAAAATTCGTTTCCAGATATTCACCACATCATTTCTGCTCCTTTTCTGAACATATTTGTATGGCACTTCCCGTAGCAGAATACTGTATTCTAGTTGGGGTCTAAACAGTCTTGACTGTCAGACAGTTGCCTTTCTTAACCTGGACACTTTACTCCTATTGATTTAGCCTCAAACCGTGGTTTTGTGCAGTTTTATGCAGCTGATGTCTCACATTCTTGGTGACTGCTTAGCTTTTGGCCAGCTAATCATCCCCTCCCCTGGTTATTTCCTTTATCATTACTGGAAATCAGCTCCTCCTCATCCTGTCCTTGTGATTGATTCCTGGACTCAATATTGTAGCACCTGACATTCATCTCTGCTGAATTTCTTCTTGTTGGTTCAGGTCCATTGCTCCTAGCTGTCAAGCTCCTAGAGTTTGAATCTACCATATCAGCCTCCTTTGCCAACTTTGTGTGGTGGAGTGGGGGCGGAGGGTGGAATTGGCAGGATCAGAGCTTGGAAGGCTGGTTGCTGTGGCAAATCCAGGCTCAGTTCAGTGGAGAAGGTGAGGAAAGGTGGACTGGAAAGGTGGGGTTCAGGAAACAGGCCTGGCTCTTGGCTGGGATAGGACATGGAGAGGAGTTCAGCTGAAGACATCAAACATGCATGAGTAAAATTGGGTTACGGGATTGTTTGGAAGGTGGCTCAATATGACGATGTTGGATGGGGCACATTAACAGTAGTCCTAGGAAGGTGTAATGTCAGAGGTTGAGGGCACTAGGAGGGAGGCCCAGTCAGAAACTGGAAGAGTAGACACAAGGCTCCAGGGTTCTGGAGGAGAAGGAGTGCTGCCAGGGGCTAGTCAGAGTGTTAACTTAGACTGTTCTCCTTCCTCTCACATCCGACAAGCCACCAAGACCTACTGATTCTACCATTCAACAATCTGCAGTTGGTCTTTCCATGCTTCTGCTTCTCCAGTTTAAAAATTTCCATTTGCTGTTGCTAACTGATCTCCTTGCATCCTCCATATGATGCTATAGGATCTTTCAAGCTTCCAAGTTTGGCCATATCACTTCCTAGTTAAGCCCTTTAATGGTCCACCCTTGTCATTAGCACAGAGTATAAACTCCTTAGCGTGGCAAAGACCCTCTGCAATCTGGCTGTTACTACTTTTTCAGATTTGGCTTAACCCCCATCTATCCCAAATGATGGTTAGATATGAAATCTTGTTACCCTTCTAGACTTAGTGCATCCTGATCCTTCTGGCTGTGTTGCCCCCTAACACTTCTTTTCCTCATCTGTGAACCTGATCTTTTGACCTGAGGTACCCTCCTCATGGAAACCCTCTTGAAGCCAAATGTCCACAGCCTGGGCTACCTCAGCAACAGGGCTAGCTGCTCTCATGACTCACGGCATCAACACATCATTCTGCATTTTATTAGACAGTTTGTGTATCTCCCACACTAGACCGTAAACTTTTTGAAAAAAGGATTGAATTTTGTTTACCTCCACATATAATACGTGACCAATAGGCTTTTGATGAAATGGAAATGAATATTAAGGTTTCCAGCCATGTATTTGAGGGTTAGGACAGGGTTCCAGAACACTGGGGTCTAGGAGTTTAAGAAAGAGCTGAGATAAAAACAAAGACATCATGGGGTGTGTGTGTGTGTGTGCGCGCATGCACATGTGGGGGTGTGTAAGAGAGATAAATTATGAAAAACATCAGTTTTGGGAGCCAAAACACCAGGGTTACAATGTCTGCTACTTTATAGGTATGCATCTTTGGATACATTCATTGATCTCTTTGAGACTGAGTTTTCTCATACTAACATGGGGATAACAATGCCCTGCTCTTAGATAATAAAAGTTAAAAAAGCACCTCACCCACTGTCTGTCATGCTGCACTCAATAAATAGCATATACTCGGTTATCTTGGTTGTTATGCTGAGCAAATATAAGTCAACACACCAGCTGGACAAGACATCATCTTCTCTGTAGGAGTCCAATTGTCATCTAATGGCCCTTTGGTAAATTAGAACAAAGGAGGAGATGGGATCTTAATCGCCAGACCCATTAAAAGCTCATCCTGAAGTCCTCACTGGGACAGCTAGTTAAGCAGCTTGGAACACTTGGCCAAGTGGCTCAGGACTTGCTCTTCCGCTATAGCTTTTGAGTCTCACTCCCCATACTGACTCTTAATTTCTGCTCTGTCTAGAGCGCTTATATCAGGCCCTAGAATTGGCTGTCGGGTGGGGGCTTCTAATATTTCAGTTTTCCTTCCATTAGCTGCTTTTGAAATGTATGTCTTCCTCTAGAGATGCCCCAAACACAACTGTGCTGAAATTGAGTGATGGCCCCAGCCTGGCCTTATCGGCAGTGGCCCAGCAAACCATCTCTCTGATGTTTGCATCCTGAGGTGGCTGATCTCATCCCATTGGTTCAAGTTTCAAAGCTTGGTATTTTCTGATTACCTATCCAGGTTCTGAAGTTCACTCTCTTGAAGAATGAACATCCTCTTACATTCATTGTTCATTATGTTCATTATGACACCCACTCATACCAAGGATCAGCAACATTTTTCTGTAAAAGGTTACATAGTAAATATTTTAGACTTTAAGATGCCTACCGTCTGTCACATATTCTTTGTCATTTTTTTTACAATGCTTGAAAAATGTAAAAAAACAAATTCTGAGCTTTAGGTGGTACAAAAATAGGCCATGGTCTGTATATGGCTCCTAAGTAGACAGCCATAGTTGGCTGACCTCTGCCTACACCATTCACTAAATAAATGCTTTCATTAATGTATTTCTCCGTCCCTCCTACCTTTTGTTCCCTCCCTCTCTCCTTCTTCCCTTTCCATCTCTTCTTTTCCTATCATCCCCTCCCCCCTACCCCTCTTCTTCCTCCATGTTTCTCCTTCCATTGCTCCCTCCCTCCCTCCTTCCTCCCACACAACACTTACAAAGCATTCACTAGGCTTTGGGTGCTGTACTGTGGCCCAGGGATGAGTAAAACAAGACCCTCCTTCTCAAAGACAATATCTGAGGCAATGGAGCCTGTAAGAGTAGTCAGTGAAGTGTGCTAACAAGAATGGCAACCTGGCTGTGTTGACAATAGGTGGTAGGAGTGTGGCACTAACTATCAGCGTGATATCTTATGTCAGGCCACCACACAGCCCATGGAGCCGAGAGACACAATAAGAGGGCCAGCCTGGATGGTGGGCAGATCTCAGGGAGAGGGGATTGGGAGTCAGACCTCAAAGCAAGAGTGTGCCTAGCACTGCTTTCCAAGCAGGAAAAACACTTAAACAAAGAGGTGAAGGCAAGAAAGTCAGCAATTTGACAAAAACTGAGGACCGATGGATGTGGGGGGGAGGGGGGATGGGCATAGAGGAGGACACTTGTGGGGATGAACACTGGGTGTTATGTGGAAACTAATTTGACAATAAACTATTTGTAAAAAAAAAAAAAAGAAAGAAAGAAAGAAAGTAGATAGGCAACTTGGAGAATGAAAAAAAAAAAAAGAAAGAAAAAAGAAAGTCAGCAACTTGTTTGAAGAGAAGAATTCATAGGAAGTCAGGTGGGGCCCAGAACATTCTTGGAGATGGGATGATGCTGGATCTCAGGACTCAGAGCTGGTTCAAATCTCAATTCTCTCAACTCACTAAGGGGGCTCTGGGGCAGTTCTCTTGAAGCACCCTAAGCTTGCTCTTTATGATTTGTGAAGTTAGAGACAACAGTATCTCTCTTAGAGGAATGCTAGGAGGAATGTGTGAGTTAGTGAACATAAAGTGGCTGCACAGGGTTAATGATCAATAAATGTCAGCTGTTCTTATCAAGAGGAAGGAAGGAGGTAGTATCAAGGGATGGCAGGAAAGGCTGCCAGCTCACACTTGCCTTGAACTGACTTTGGACTTTAATATGTAGACAGTGGGGATCCTTTAAAGATTTTAAGTCAGGGCATCAAATTCAGTCTGCTGTAGGCTCTAATCTCCTTTCTGATTGTGGACATTGGCAGAACCTAAGGGGCAGGTTTGATGATTCCCAGTTCACAGAAACGACCTCTTCTTCTTCAAGGTTAACTGGCTCATGAGCAGCGGACCTAAGCCTGGTCTCCTGAACTCGAAGTTCTGTTCTCTTGCCCTCCCACACCGCTCGCTAACCAACTGACAGACGGCATCATGCCAGCCTTGCCCTGGCTCCAATTAGCAGACAAATCAGAAGTGGCTGGCGAGGCTTCAGGCTTTGTGCCTGCTGCAGTCATGTTTACAGTTCATCAGAGGAGAGAAGTGATGTGCCGGGCTGGTGAGTCAGTCCCCTCCCCCTCCCCCCTAGAGAGAAGATTTAGGTGATGTGGTCTATGGGGCTAGTCCCGGGGACTGTAATTTGGATTGTCAAATATGCTTAGGAAAAGAATATTTCAACAGTTCACTGAATATGGTCCTTGTCGAAGGAAGCTTTGAGTTCTTAAGGCATTGGGGAAACAAAGCAAGGTTAGCCTGGGGGCCAGAGGCATGGTTTCTGCACCCAGCTTTGCCACTGTATGGGGGGGGAGCACATCTTGTTTTTATCTCTTGGTTTCAGTCTCCTTCTGTGTAAAACGAGGAGTTTGGGAAAATTCAGATGAGTGGTAGGTGGTGTTACAATGAAGTTAGGGAAAAATTCAGATCTCTTCTGTGTATTTTCTTTTAAATATTTTTTATTTATTTCTAGGAGAGAGAGAGAGAGAGAGCGTGAGCAGGGGAGGGTCAGAGAGAGGGAGATACAGACTCTGAAATAGGCTCCAGGCTCTGAGCTGGCAGTCAGCACAGAGCCCAAGGCGGGGCTCGAACCCACGAACTGCGAGATCATGACCTAAGTGAAAGTCAGATGCTTAACCGACTAAGCCACCCAGGCACCCCAGATCTCTTCTCTTTAAATAGGCCTGCAGTGGAAGGGAGTGGCTGGGACGTAGAAAAGACAGTCACAGAGAGTCTGCGTTTGAGCTTGGGCTTTTCCCATAACTCGCTGTGTGACCTCGGACTTTGCCAGTCCTGTCTCTGCACCTGAGTTTTCGCATCTGTGTGCCAGGCAGGTAGGGCTAGAGCACAAATCTCTAATTGATGAACCGTGGGTTAAATCTGACTTGTGGATGAAATTTATTTGGTTTCTGTGCAGATCTCTTTTTCTAATTCTCATTCATTCCTTTAGTGAGCCAACATTTAAATACTGGGAGAGTTCACATCCGTCCTACATTCTTAAGTCTCCTGTAAAAACAGAAGGCATAGCCACTCTGGGCCCTATTCATACTGGGAGCACACACTGAAGTGGGCAGCAAAGGCTCCTTTTGGACTGGCTCCCACTGTCCATCCCATCCAGCACACAGCATGCTAGACTCATTCATGTCACTCTCATCTGGAAACATCTGGGTGTGCAACCCTGGACAATGGCCTTGTTAAATCACATGTCCCTGACCATAGGCACAAACATACCACTCTGCTTTCTGAGGCTGATGTTCAGCCCTCTTGGGAGCCATATATCCTCCTCCGTCAGAGTTTTTTCTGCTTAGATAACTGTATTAAAACACATAAGAATTATTTCAGTTTTTCACGTGTAAACTTGCATTAGCACAGTGAACACACTTTTCCAAAAGTATTGCCCTTTGGGAGATGCTGACATGCTCCCCTAAAGGATGTGAGCCTTCCCATAGCCAGTCCCCACCCTGCCCATTCCCTTGCAGAGCTATCAGCTTGAGACTGTGGTAGTCACCCCAGTTCTTGTCCATAAACCAAATAAGTCACATTGGACATCAGATTTAGCCCATGGTTCATCATTTAGATATCTCTGCTCTGGCCCAGTTCATGAGCCATACCCAGAAAGTGGAATATTTATAAAAAGCAAGGGGAGGAGAGGCCATAACTGCAAATGCTCTTGAAGAATGGATATTTCCTTTCCTGAAAGTTGTCTTTATTTGTCTCCCATTCAGTCTTCTTTCTACAGCTTCAGACACACATATCCAGATTCTTCTCCGACAGCTCCTTTGGATACATACCTGCCTCCTTAAACTCAGCATCTCCCCATTAAACCCATACTGTTTTCCTTGCCTCTGTCCCTATTTCAACAAATGGCACACCCCAGTCACCCAAGCCCAAAGACAGGGTGTATCATTTTGATGTCTCCCTGTCCCTCACACTCCACAGACCATCAAACCTAAGCCCCAGTGACTCCACTTCCCTGATTGTGTCACTCCTTTCTAATGTCACTGTGCATATTCCAAGGTGAAGCCCCTGCTATCTCTCACCTAGACTCCTACACAGCTTCCTAACTTGGTCTCCCCTGATCCACACTACTATCCTCCAGTCTAGTCCCATCCACACACTGGAGTGGTCTTAGAAAAACCCAAATATGAACACAGCCTGAACTTTTCAGGACCCCCAACAGACTTTGGAATAAAGTCTCAAGTCTCTAACAAGGTGTATATGCTTCCTCAGGATGTGGGCCCTCTCTAAATGCAGTAGGCATGGAGGAGCCCTCCTTCTTGCAAGGCTTGCACTCCCCAAAAAGAAGTGAACTGGGGCTTCCAGGCAGCAGCTAGGGGAGCAGAAGCAGCCCAACCAGTCATCAGGAGGCCCCATTAGACAAGCTCAACTAGGGTTCCAGGAGCTCAGCTTGACTCAGATCAGTGTGAAAGCGTCCAGCCACTCTGTGCTGAAAGAGAATAAGGGCCTCTTGGTTAGGGAAAGCTCCTTAAGAGCCTCTGGAAATTGGCAAAATGTGAGTGCATCATTATTTTGACTTGACAGCAGGGATAGATGTCTCTCTCCACATCCCAGATTCCAAGACCAGCTGGCCACTGCTATGGACAGCTTGACCCTTGACTGGTTGCCCCTGATATTAGAGCCTTAAGACCAAGGATTAGAATACTTCTTCCCACTTGTTATCATCGTTCCTGTCTGGTACTGGGCCTGGAGGATTAATAACTTTAAGACAGATGAACATTTAGAAAAATAAAAGGAAAAAAAGATGAGTGAGTCCAGGAAGAAGTGAGGGGAATCCAGCAGATTTTAAAAGAGCCCAAGGTCCTGACATGTTCCACTTTTGCTGCTCATTCCAGCCCAAGCACATGCTCTAAGACGCTCCAAGCTGTGTTCAGTATCTGGGTTTATCCTTCCAACTGACCCCCTCCCAAGCCAACCTTCTGGGATGCAGCCTGCTGAGACAGCTACTGTTATTCAATGGCTACCACCATTCAGTAGAGTCCATCAACATTTGCCAGTGGGAGGGTGACCTCTTCTTCCGAGGAGTGTTGGCTGTGAATGGGATTCAGCTGACAGTTGTCAGTGACAGCAGGTAGCCCCAGCCTCTACCTGTACGTGTGGGAAAATGGAGGGCCAAGGAAGGGAAGTGACTTGACCAAGGAGATAATGGTGGGCTTGGCTCCATAATCGAGTATGCTGTTGTCCAGTCTAGTGCTCATTGCATTATACAAATAATGCACTGGCACTGTGGGACTTGTGTGGGAAGGAAAAAAAACTATTCCAAACAAAAGCAGAATACTTTTGTTGTTTCCTATTGCATCCCTTTTAGCTTTAATTTTCATTAAATCCCACCTCCTGTGTTGTTTTCATTTATTTTATGGCTCATTACCTAATTTCTGAGGTTGAATACTTAGTGCAATTATTTGCAGATTTTCACAAAAAATAGTCAGAGCACTGAAAGCTATAAAATGTCCTCTGAGCACAGCTTTAGCTACATCCCATAGGCTTTGATATAGAGTGTTCTCCTTTTCATAACTTTCTAGATAATATATAATTTCTGTTTTTATTTCCTTTTTGATCCAATGATTATTTAATGAACATTTCTTTTATTTTTTAAAGTTTATTTATTTATTTAGAGAAAGAGCCAAAGAGAGTGAGTGGGGGGAGGAGCAGAAAGGAGGAGAGAAGGAGCCATAAGTAGGTGTGGATCCCAGGGAGCACTTCGAGCTCACAGACCATGAGATCTTGACCTGAGCAGAAACCAAGAGTCAGATGCTTAGCTGACTGAGCCACCCTGGCACCCCTAGGTAAGTATTTCTTAATTTCAAAATAGTTGAAGTTGTTTCTGGTCATATATATATATTTATAGTTTCTAAAATGAAGTATCTATCAATATCACTGCCCAGACCCAGAGTAAAGAGGAGTTAGGTCCAAGGAAGAGATGAAAAATTAAAGCCAACTTCTCAACTTCTGGCTGGGACCAGCCAGCTAGGGTGTTTTGGTTCTACTTCCAATGATCTCAGGGAGGAGAGAGCAAGTAGGTGGAGAACAGAACCCCTTGATGTCCTCAGTTCAGTTCTGTTCTCTGGCATGCTTTCTAGGGTATGACCCAGAGGACCGCTTTGCCCTCTGCCCCTGTGTTAGCTCCCTGCTTGACCAAGCCCTAGGAAGCCTCTTCCCAAATGGCTCATCTCTTTATGCAGCTGCAAGTCACATCCTGCTTGGGGCTGTTTGGAGGCTGTCTGCCCTTGGGGAATGGATTGCTTGCCCATGAAAATGTCGGTGGCCATCACTCTTCTCCTTCCAGGAAAGCTGGGACCAGGGTAGACCTGCTTCCCTTTTAGCCCCCTGTCAGGGGAAGCCTTAGAGACCATTACAGTTTAGACAGGGAACCACCATTGACCTCATATCATTTGATCAATTATTATAGGCCACCCACTCTGGGAGACACTCTCCTGGGAACTCATGTACCCCATGGGCAGGCATCATTCCCATTTGGCAGGGGCAGAAATGGAATCCTAAAAGGCCATAGGCCATTTTCTCAGGTTACACAGCTGGGGACTGGATGCAAACACAGATTTCTCTGGCTCCTGGACCTCTGTATTCATGCTGTACTGCTATAGTCCAATCCTGACATTCCCCCAACCTGTTCTCAGGATTTTCTGATGGAAGTACTAAGGCCCCAAGTTTCAGAGCATAGTTTCATCACAAAGCTAGTGCACGACACAGCAGACCCAAATGAAACTGGAGTTAAATCCATCAATGAACACATGTTCACCCATCCTGTCTTCCTGATTCTCTCCTCTCTCCATCTCCCCATCTCCCCTCCACATCTTCCTCACTCTCATCCCAGTCACTGTGTTCCTAATTGGGAAAACTGGGAAGTGTGTGTGGGGGTGGGGGTGGGAATTAAGGTCAGGTGGAGGGGTAAGGAATTGCAGAGGAAAAGCTATTTTGGAACAAGAAGCCAACAAGACAGGCTGACTCTTCCATGCTGAGCATTTCCTGGCCACCCCCTTGGACCTTTGTACTGCTTGTATCGATCTTCCTAGGGCATTTACTCAATGGCCAAGAATCATGGATCTTGTTTTTTGGAATGGGATCCCATATCATTACAATAGATCATTTAAGGACTTTTACGACCATGCTGCTGGGAACTGGGATTTTAAAGCCAAGAAAGGTCATATGGTCTTGGAAAGGAGGCCTTTCCTTTCCCTTACCTTGTGGGCTGTTCTGTCCTCTTCCCTGATTTACAGCTTCACCCCTTCCCGAATTCACTGACTTCCACCCACCTGGGGTGGTGACTGTGTGGCTGTGGGAAGCCATTTACCTTCTCAGAGTCTTACTCTTTGCTCTGCCTCTGAGTAAGTCCTTGATCCTTCTTCCCAGACTTCTTCCTCACTTCCTTCAACCTCTGTGCCTGCCCCCCAGCACTGCCATCTTGGGTCAGTGGATGTGTGTCCAGCATGCCATAGGTGCCAATAGGTCTTTACTGAATAAAAGTGCAAACAAATTAATGAACAAAAGAATCAAGGGAATGGCTGCTAAATTGACCCTTGGTGAAAGGGGGAAAGGAGGGGAGCAAACAGGGAAGAGAAATTGCTCTGTGGCTCTTCTAGCCATTTGGAGGAGGGTCAGGGGTAGGGGAGGGAACCCTCCGGGTTGCCAGGAACCCTGTGCCTCAGCCCTGTCCAGTCTCTTCCAGCCAGCTTTGGCTAGTTCCAGGCCTTCCTTCCAAGCGCTGCAGATTGTCTCTGAGGCCTCAGCAGCAGACCCCAAGGCAGCCATGGATGTTCACAGCCAGGTTTATTGAGCACAGCTCTGGCACCAACCTTCCTCCAGGGCCCATGAGCATTTTCAGGACTTGCTCTCTAACCTCTTTCAACCCTCTTTCCTCATCCTTGAAAGGGAGATAAGAATATCCATGGGTTTCAGTAGGAATAACTCAAGATAAGGATTGTGAAGTGTCAGCAAAGTATCCAATGCCTATATAGTTGTCTCTTCACTTTCACCATCTGTTTTCAGAGTAACATCTCTGCTTTTCAGGCCTTGCCTGAGACTCAGCTTCTTCTTCCTTCCCCCAACCCTGGGGCTGCTGGGTCTTAGCCTTATAGGCTTAGTCCTACCCATGGCTCCCAGGACCAACCAGGAGGCTCCCATAGACTTGGACTCCCATTCTAAGACTTCCTTGCTTATCTTGTCCTGAACCCTGCCCTGTCCTGAACAATGAAGAGGAAGTGTCTGGCTGGGCCTGGAGATGCCTCCTGTGACCACCCCAGACCCAGCCATGTCTGTCTTCTCTACACACACCCAGTGTTTGAAGTTTGTGTCCTCAACATATGATAATTACCAAAATTATTCATCATAATGCCAGTGTGTATGTGTGTGTGTGTGTGTGTGTGTATGTGTGTGTGTTGCTACAGTTGCTACTGTAGTTTCTTCAGCTAGACCAGTGGTTCTGAACCTGACTATATAATCAAATCTCTTAGACTTTTTAAAACGCTGGTACCCAGGCCCATCCCCAGAGATGCTGATTTATCTGGCCTGGAGCACACCCTGGTCATTGGGACTTTTAAACGGCACCTCCAGGTCCAGCTGGTATCAAGAAGGACTTATGTGGGCTTCCATGAGTCGCGGACACAGCTTTATCCATTTCTACCTCTTCTGAGGTACTTGGGTTAGTAGTGAGTGCATATCAATTGAGCAGGAGTCACCTCTCTGGGCCCTTTGCCTGACCACCATCCTCCCTCCTGCCCATATCAGGGGCTGCACATCTCTCTCATTACACTGTGTTTGATTTCCTGTTTACTCGCCTGCTGCTCTCAAAAGATAATGGGCTGCCTGCCTTAGGGCAGGATCCAGACTTTCATCTTTGGATCCTTTGTCAAAGCTTTCACACATTAGGATGTATCAGCACCACATGGGTCTAGGGACATCTTATCCCTTTCTTACAGTCTTCCTGATTGTTAATGAAGCCCCTCCTTCTAAATATTGTCTCTCTGCTTCTGCAAAGGACTCTCAAGCCTCATCGTCCCTGCATTAGTCATCTCTTGCTGTGTAACAGATTACCCCACAGTTTAGCAGCTTAAAACAACTGATTACTACTGCGCATGGTCTCTGAAGGTCAGGAATTGGGACCAGCTTCCCTGGGTGGTTCTTGCTCAAGTTCTGTGAGGCTGCCATCAGGACGTGAGCTGGGGCTGCAGTATTTGAAGACTTGACTGAGTGGAGCTGGAGAATCGACTTCAAGCTCTTCAGATGCCCGTGGGTAGGAAGCTTCAGCTCTTACCACAGAGGCCTCTCCATTAGGCTGCTCATGACATGGCCTTCCCAAGAGCAATTGATCCACAGACAAAGGACATAAGCAAGTGGGAGGACCATCCAGGCGAGAAGCCAGTCTTTTTAACTCATAACATCACTTCCTCCATAGGCTGCCTGGAACAACTCTAGTGCAGTGTGGGTAGAAGTATACAAGGAGGTGGGGGTCCTGGAAGGTCATTCTCAAGGATCACTACCACAGCTGCCACGTGGAAAGCTGGTCTGAGATTCCAAAGAGGGTGGCTTGTGCTTGCAGCCTATTGCGATCATCCTCTTGAACCATACATAAATCCATACATTAACTTCTACGTGCAGGGATGGTGCAAGAGGTGAATTGCATCCTGGCTTTTTTTTGATCTTTTATGAAGGGCTAACAGAATCATGCTCCCCTGACTATCAGTCCCAAGCTCTATAATAACACCCAAAATTTTTGAAGAAAAACTTGTAAACTGAGACCTAGGAGTAACCAGAAGTTTCAGATGTCTCCGGAGTGTGAACTTACTATTTATGGCTGCACTATTTCAATAAGACAATAGGCATCAGACTGAAGGAGAGACAGAAGAACACATGGGATCTGAAAAGGAAGAAGGTGGGCTGGTGGAGACCCACCCTCCTGGGCTGCCTCTAAGATGTGGCGTGACAGAAGTCAAGGCTAACCCTGTGACCAACCAGAGCTGGCAACCCCCCAACCCCCAGGGAGGCAGCAGGTGTGTTGGAGGAGAAGAAGGAATGAATGCCAAGCTCAGTCAGATCTGGGTCTGTTCCATTTCTTTTTTTCACCTGCTATGTGTCCCCACACAGTTTTTCTTTTCTGGGGCCTCAGTTTCCCCATCTATAAAATGAGTAGGTTAGACTGATGTATTATTTATACTTTTTTTTTAAGTGGTACCTATGCTTTCCAAACTAAATCTTATAGCCAAGGAGGCCAATACAGTATTGCAACCTAATTACAATGTAAAACAGATAATATTGTAACAGCTACTATGTACTCATGCTTAGTATGTTCTTAATGTTGTTCTTAAATGCTTTTTACACCTGAACTCATCTAATCCCCACAGTGGCCCTGTGAATTAGTTATTTTTTTAATCATCATCCCACTTTACAGGGGAGGAAGCTGAAGTCCAGAGAGGTGAAATAACCTGCCTGAGGTCACACAGCTTAGACTCAGGTAAGGAGGCCCAGGGCCTTATCCTTGGCTGAACAAATAGAAGCATAATTGCTCTGGGAGAAGTAAGGGAGGACACTGGAAGCCCCCCTTCCTGAGCCCCTTCCCTCTCCCTCTTCTGTCAATGAACAACCCCTGTCCCCCCAACAATCACAGTCACAGACCCTTAGCATCTACACAGCTTTTCCTTCATCTTGGACACGATGAGTGTTGACCATATTTCTCCAAGTGGGTCCTGCAGACACCTGCATCCCAACTATCCGTGATGCTTATTAAAATGCAGATTTCCAGGCCGCTTTCTTTGTCCAGGAGATCCAAATCCCTGAGTGGATCCCAGGGATCTCCATGTTAATAAGCACACAAATGGGTCTCAGGCTTATGGACGAGGAAGAACTGTTGCATCATGAGCAAGGGTGGACAGCTCAATCACAACTATTCGGCTTAGAACGGACTTGAGTTAGTACTTTCTTTAAGAAGCGGGGAGACCAGGGTCTAATAGCTCAGCCAGGGAGGGTCTTGCCTAATTGGGTCTCCACACACAGGCACTGTTAGACCATCTGTCACACCTGACCTCACCTCAGGCCACTGAGCCAGGTCATGGCAACCCAGGATGCAAGCAACTTCACCTGCCCAAGAGCAAAGCCTGGGTCTTGGTCATTGTGACACTCCAGGCCACAATTAATCACCACATCTGTGAACACACCAGGTGACTCGAGAACATTTTTATGCTTCAGAGAGAAAACAATCTTCATTACTGTTCAGTATGGTCTCAAAATCAGAGAAACAAATAGTGTTCAACATTCATGTGTTAATTATTGTTATTCCCTGAAACTGTTACCACCCAAGTGCTGATTACAAGCTTGACTGCAGACAGCATCTTTGCAGTGGGAAATCTGGCTTCTTATGGTCTCTCTCGGGTGCCTTTTTGGTTGTTAGATCTTAGGGAAGGTCATTAATAAAGGTATCTTAGTAGCAGGGCAATTGTGTCATGCTTATGACTATAGCTGTTCCACGTACAAGAAACACTGTCTAAGCAGAAAAGAATGGTCAAGGAGACTGGGCAGAAAGACAGGGAGAGTGGGGAGGCATCACATTAGTCCTGGGTTCTTCCTGTCATGTGTCTTCTGCTGTTGTATCATAGATTCACCATGCTCTAGCATTTTCTCAGGAAGTGACATCTCTGGCGGTTTTGGGGTTACTTGGGCGGTTCTGTTCATTACTGTGACCAACTGTGTTCAGTGCACCATCCTGCTAGAGGGACAGTTTGGTCCTTGGCCACTAGAGAGAAGCAAGGAGTCCACATTCCGGCTAATCTCCTCCTACATGGTTAGATGGAAGGGCCTACAGGCCCCTGAGAAAGGGCCCTGGAAGTTATAGGAGCAAGTGAGGGCTCCTGAAAGGGAGGCTTAATTTGCTTCATATCAGTGTGCCTTTGGGCCTCATTTGCATCCCAGTTGTGGAATTCTCACACTGCAAGGGGTCAGACTGCCCCTCTCCAAAAAAGAAATTACAAGGAGTCTTAAATTCGGGCCCTGGGATTAAGCCTAAGGAACTGAGAAGGTGGGGCATTCTTACTCCTGCTTTTGGGTGGGTGGGTGCTGGAATAATGGTGGGCTACTTTTCTTTTTTTTTTTTAATGTCTTATTTATTTCTAGGAGAGAGAGAGACAGCGTGAGCAGGGGAGGGTCAGAGAGAAAGGGAGTCACAGACTCTGAAACAGGCTCCAGGCTCTGAGCTGGCTGTCAGCACAGAGCCCGACGCGGGGCTCGAACCCACGAACCGCGAGATCATGACCTAAGTGAAAGTCGGACGCTTAACCGACTAAGCCACCCAGGCGCCCCTGGTGGGCTACTTTTCAAAAGCCAGAAGGTCATCAACAAGTAAAAGAGAGTCAAAAAGAAGGTGCAGAGTTGGCACACAGGCTATGTCAGCCAGGAGTCTGAATAATAATAATATTCTCATAAAGTCAGCTCACACTGACATGCTCCCGGTGGGCCAGGCACTACCAAACAGGCAGGTATTGCACAGATGAGGGATCTGTGGCTTCACATCAATATGGTCTCATGGCTGACTGACCCATTGAGTCTGGGGCCCCAGGCCTGGCTGAGTCCATACAACATGGTCTTCTGGGTGGGAAGTAGAGAATAAAGGCCTCTGGGGCATGGTGAGGGCCCAACATCTCAGTCTGCTGAGGAATGTTTTTTTAAAGGATAAAGATTAGTCAGAATCGAATGAATCCTCGACCCTGCACAAGGAGGTGGGAGGCAAGGAGGCCACTGACCAATGAGCGCTGCCGTTCCAAACCAGATTAATTGACAATGTTCCCGGCCGAGTGTGGTCCATGCAGACACAGGTGGTACAGCAGCCATGGTGACTTCGGGGGCAGGGAAGCCCAGTTCCACTGTGGCTTAGGGGACAATGGCCCCACTGGGCCTCTGGCGCCCCGATACCGAAGGAGACATACAGCCAAGGCGCCCGCCTCTCCGAGTGGAATGCGCAGGGGTACCTGCAAGGACCTGACTCCTGTGAGGGCGATGCTACGAGGGTGGCAGAGATGGGCGAGGGTGTTGGACCAGACTGTCAGGGATGGATGGGTCCTTGGGAACCTTGTAGCCTAGTCTCTTCACAACACAAGTGGAGAAGCTTGAGTCTGGGGGGAGAGGGGGGCGGGGAGGAAGCCCTCCCGTCACATATCCGTTGACAGGACCCCCGCTTTCCTGCCCCCAGTGCCTTAGCCTCCTTGCTGTGTCTCACAAAACTTGGATCTCATTCCAGCTCCTCAGAGCCCTGCCCCGTGGCCTCTGCCCCGTGGCCTCTGAAGACGCCTGGCCAGAAAGTACCGAGGCCGCTGCCCTTGGAGGGCCCAGCAGGCAGGCCCCTTCTCTGGTTAGCCGGCTCTCTGCCCCAGTGATGCCTATTGGCACCATGGGCTGCACTTTTAGGCCGGAACTAGGGCGCCCTCTGCTGGGCGGCCGAGGCCCGACCCGCGGGAAGGGGGAGGGAACCGACTGGTCTCTGAGTAAAGCCCGCTGGCTGGGCTGGGGCCTGGAGGCTGGTACAGGAGAGCATCCTTGTAAGCAGGGCCAGTGATGACAAAATTGTGACCTGAGCTGCCTGTTTCTCAGCCCCCCTGCTCCCTTCTGTCACTGTGGTCCCTGCCAGGCAGCCTGTGCCCTCTGCCCAGGGCCTCTCCTCCAGGCCCTTAAAGTTCCAATCCATTTCCTTTGTTCCCTGCCCACCCCCAATCCCCTCTGCCTGCTTTCTGGGTCCTGCTAATATACCGCTCACTCTTAAAGGGCAGATGGATTATTTCTCTCCTGTCCTGAAATTAGGTCTTACCCCAATGGAGTGACTTAGGGGTGGAGGCCTATCCGTTCTCCTTGTGGGGTGAGGCCCGTGGGTGCCTTCGAAGAGTCACTAGTTTGCCAACAGTTCCAACCTCGGTTAGAATCCTGCCCCTTTACTAGTTCTTTCACTCTGATCAACATACTGACCCTTTCTGACCTTCTGTTTCCTCATCTGGAAAAAGGGGAATAATAATTCCCATCTCCCAGAGTTGCCTTGGATATTAAGTGAGATGATACAGCGAAGTTTCCATCGTAGGACTGGGCAGCTATTCATGTCTTTCAGAAAGATCCTCGGTTTTTTCATCTGTGAGACAGGAATTCCTGTCTGCCCCGTGAGATTGTAGCCCGGAGCACCGTGCTTTGGAAATCAGAGAGTGCTACCCAAATCCAAGTGTTACTTTTGTTGGATGTGTTGTGAATCCCAGCAAGAGCAGACGCACCAGAGGGCCAGCATTAGTGTAGACACCAAGGTTCAAACCGGGTCGCAGAGAGAAGGAGTGACCCACACAGCAAGTGAGGTGATGGCAAGTGTCAGGACACCTCTGATCTGGGCCTGAGCCTTCTCTTTGCAGGTCCTTTTTCTCTTAAGGAAAAAAAAAATGGGGTTTTGAGTCTCACTGTGGGTCAAACTGTAGCTCTGGACGTACAGCATCTGGACGTGATTTGGGGCAAGTATGAGGCTTCCCTGAGTCTTTGTTTCTTTATTTCCAAAGTGGGGATAATAAAACTTCCTGCCAAGGGTTGTTTAGAGGTAGAAAGTAGCATGACACGTATCTAACCCTGGCACATGGTGAGCATCCTCGCAGGTGCTCCTTCCCAGCTGAGCACTGAATCACGGGTTTACACTTCTCCCTTGTTATAAATACTTCCAGAGCCATCCAGTTCTGTGCCCATGCTCCCTATATTAACTCTGCCAAGCAGTCCTCTGGTCAGTGCCCGCATGCCTCCAGGGACGGGGAGCTCACCACTGTGCAGTCAGATGGTAAGTTCCTAATGTGATGCCATGAATTCTGTCTTTGCGGGATTCCCACCTACTGGTGCAGTCTCAGGAGCTTCTTTAATCCCTCTTCCCCTAAATCAACTGTTCAGTGACCCCTGATTCTTGTCATCCCCGTCAACCAAATCCTCACATGGGACAGCCTCACACTTCATACCCCAGGGCCACTGCTGAGCTCGTCGGCAGTGCCTTGGTGGGCTCAGGACCAATTTCTCTTGCTGCCCTCGGCTCAGCCTCTGCCTGCTAAGTCAGCTGCCCTGGCTGATTCCTTCCTCCAATGTCCTGGAACAGATCGCTGTTGGGCACCTTTCGTTGTTGAGCCTGTCTCACCTTTAGGGTAAGTATAACCATTCCCATTCCACGGATGAGGGGAGGAAGCTCAGAGACATGTAGTGACTTGCCCAAGGTCAAAAGCCAACAGAGGGTGGAACAAGGAATGGAAGATGCTATGGTTGATTCAGAATGTGAGAACCCGTTCTTCCTGAGGGTGTGATAGAAATGTGAATTCATGCAGTACATGACGAGGCAGCTCTTACTGCTATTGTTTCCACGTGTTCTAGGGAAGGGTAAAAGCAGCAGCAGGCCTGCTTTGCTGAGGGGGCCCAGAGCTCCGGAGGGGCTCCCTAGCCCCAGCAACCCGGCAGCTCCCGGCAGCTAGCAGGGCAGTGCTGGGTGTCGGCTTGCTGTGGGCGCCTGGCTAAGCCGGGCCTTGCTGCTGCTCCCAAGGACAGCCTGAGTTGGATTCCCTCCTCCTCCATCCACACAACCACCTGTCCCATGTTTTTATCTTGGCCAGATGTGAGTCCAGCTGAGAGTGTAGACGGTGCACAGAATGTCCAAAATCATCTTTGAAAACTCGGTTTCATGGGGCGCCTGGGTGGCTCAGTCAGTTAAGTGTCCGACTTTAGTCAGGTTATGATCTCACAGTTCTTGGGCTCTAGCCCCGCATCGAGCTCTGTGCTGACAGCTCAGAGCCTGGAGCCTGCTTCAGATTCTGCGTCTCCCTCTCTCTCTGACCCTCCCCTGCTCACGCTCTCTCTCTCTCTCTCAGAAATAAATAAAACATTAAAAAAATAAAAAAAAGAAAACTCAGTTTCAGGGTGCACAAAAGGCAGGTCCATGGCCAGCCTCACTGAACTGACACCAATAGCCAGAGCCTTTCTGCTCTCACCCCAAACCTGTGTCATCCCTGCCTCCGTGCCCTATTCTTGCCCTTCCTTCTACTTGGGCACCTTCTTATCTCCAGTCCTACATAGGGCTGCCCTCAGTTATGCACACATATAAAGAAGGCGTGTGGTGGGGTTGCACCTGCTTGGCCAGGCTGACCTGCACTTCTCGGGGTCCCCTCCCCTGCACATTGCTGGTCCAGGTGGCCTCGAGAGTGATTCTCATGGGACATATGGGGGCCAGAGGTGAAGCAGCAGCCATGTGTAGCTCATAACTTGTCACTTACTGCTGGCTCACCTGGTTGGTGGCCTGTCCTGCTACTGTCCCCCAATCCCCTGCAAACGTCTCCAGTCTCCCCTCTGCAGAGAGGACTATCCTCACTGACCATCCCAGGAGCCACACTCCTTCTCCAGCTCCTTTGTTCTTCTTACTTCAACTTGCCTTGGGACCCCCCGAGGGCTGGGTCTGACATATTCGGGCTCCACCACTTGTTGTTTGGGGCCTTCTCTCCACTTGTTTTTATGGCACATTCTAGACTGAACCTGTGCCAGGCACAGAATGGGCACCTAATGAAAAACAGTGCCAGGCTGTTCTCTACTTGGGGCCAGGTCTGTCCTGGTTGTGTGAGGGCCCTATGGGAGCAGCAAATGGTCAAGTATTGCAGGCAGGGCCGTGAGGTCCTGCTTGCACAGTGTCCTCGAGTGACCCAGGCATGCCCACCCCTCCCCTCTCCATCAATCCGCACCTCCCTGCTGTGGTCGGTTCTGTGGCCATGTCTGCCAGGGAGGTCAGTTCTGATGTCCATGCTGGAAGCTTTTGTGTGAATACCTCATGGTGGACACATCTGTTCCCTAATCAAAACACAGGCAGGTTTCTCATGCTGAGCCCTAATTTGCTGAACTCAGTGCATAATTGAGACAGATTATCTCTGTTTTCCAGCTAGACAATTTGTCACTTACTCTTTCAGGAGTGATGCTGGACTGGCTCAGGGTGTTATGGATGGAAGCCACCACCACCTCCTGTGCGAGAGGGCCAGGCGGCCTCCTTCCTACCTCCCTGTGGGATCGAATCCATGGAGAGTGCAGGTGGGTACCTTGCACAAGAATAAAGGCGGACTTCTGTTCTTCAGTGGATGTGCACGCCAGGGAGGAGGTGTGGGCAATGGCGTGTGCTGTCTGGTGGGCAGATCCAGGAAAAGAGGCTTACTCACCTGCGTTGTGGAGGAAGAAGGCCAGATTCAGGGCCCTGGCCCCATCCAAGGGCCAAGAAACTGCTAGAGCCTCTAAACTCCAGACTGGATTCTCAGAAGTAACCAGGATCACAGGGGCACTGTCTCCAAATCAGTTGCAGAACTAGAAACCCAATCAACTTTGGGCGGGAGCCAAGCCAGGGTGCAGACGTGCTCAAGTGGGCGAGAAATGAACCAGGAGCATCCCACGTTACCAAAACCTTATTTTCAAAGACCAAACAAAAAGAATGCATTTGAATAAAGGGGTCCTGTGAACGACAGCCTTCATTAGGAATATCTCCTAAAAGAACTCCCGGCATGAGGGCCCAATATCTCCGGGTCCTGGAGTTGGATTTGCACACTGATTTTAGGGACAGGTGTGTAGAATGAAGTGCACCTGTCAATCAGGGCAAAGGAAGGCTCTGTGGGGAGGCAGAAAGAACCAGACGGAGAGTCAGGGAGCTGGTTCTGCCCCACCCTCCCTCCACGAGGTGACAGCAGGCAAATCACAGTCGCTCCCCAGGCCTCAGTCTCCCAACGGCCAGAGGAAAGAACTGGATTAAGCAGTCTCTGAGGGCACTTCCAGCTTTGGCATTTTCTACAGGAACAGAAAGAAGGACAGACGTTCCTGGATGCCCTACTGTGTGCCAGGTGCTTATTTCACATCGTATCTCGGGACGCCAGGAGGGAAGTGGGTTTATATCCCACAGACCAAGGAGCCAACACTCAGTGAAGTGATGCACCCAAGGCAAGAAAGTGGTTCTATCCCTGGGTGGGAGATGGTAGGGGGCGGTTGGAACCCAGGCCTGGCTGACCCCTGGTGTGTCATTTCCCACCGTAATCCTCTAGGATGAGGGAGCCGGGGGACAGCCAGGGAGGCTTGCTGTGTCACTGCTGCTTCAGATACCCACAGAGCTGTGGGCCACCTCCTGGGCCTCCCATGGGGGAAAGGGAGGCCAATTTATTGAATTAACACCCCACTGGGCCCCTGGAACCTTCCCTGCAGCCACAGCGGTGGCCCATCGGGGAGCATCAGCGACGCTGATAATATCGGAGTTGCTCCAACACAAAGCTTTAAGGAATTCGTTTTCCACACTTATAAATAAGTCAATAAAAAAGATGTTCGACATAATTTCCCCAGAGAACGGAAGGAAGAAAAAGCATGAATTGGAAACTCCTATTATCTTCTCCTGTCTTGTCTCCAATGACAGATAACGGCGAACGGTGAGGAGGACTGGCCGAGGGGGTGGGGAGAATAATGTTTGGATAAAGATTGCCTTTTGAATGTGTCATCATGCATCTGACTCAAAAAAAAAAAAAAAGGAAAGGAAAGAAAGAAAAGAAAAGAAAAAGAAAAAAAGAAAGAAAAATGTAAAGAAAGAAAACATAAAGGAGGAAAGACAAGGCCAGCTGTATGTCTCCAGGCCTCGCTCCCACCCACATCTGGCCAAGCCGCAGCGCCTGACACCATGAGAGAGTGTTGCTGAATTGCCCCTTTCATTTCTGTCTCACCCCCGCCTTTGCTTTCAGAAAGCTGATTAATTGGTCCCATACCAGTGGCTCTTCAGGAAGGTCTTAATTAAGGAAGAAAGTGCTACCTTGTAGTTCCTTGGGGATCGATCGCCCTGGGGAAGTCTTTTCTTCCTGCTGCTCCGGGGAGGGGGAGAGGGGAAGACAGCTCTGAATCAATGGGATCACAATACTGGAGGTGGAGAGAGAGGGGCAGTGCTTCCAGGAGCCTCCACAACCTGGGAGACACCCCGGGAGGAAAGGATAATCAAGACACAGCCTGGCTAGAAGATTCTGGCCAGCTGGTTGAGTCAAATTGGCAGAAGAGTCCCCAAGAAGGGAAGAACATGGGGGCGGGGGATCTGGGGATTGGGCTGTACTTTGAAGATTCCATTTAAAGAAGAAAGTAAAAAGCATAGCAATTGTTTTGAACCCTGACTTCTCAGTAGAAGCATCTGGGGAGCTTTTAATACACAGTAATTCCTGAGCCCCGCCCCCAAGTACAGTCAAATCAGTCAAGCCATAATACCCAAACAATGATGCATTTTTTACATTAAATTTTTTTTTAATTTTTGAGAGAGAGAGTGAGAGAGCATGAGCGGGGAGAGGCAGAGGGCAGGAGAGACTCTTAAGGAAGCTCCACACTCAGCACAGAGCCCAATGTGGGGCTCAATCTCATGGCCCTGGGATCCTGACCTGAGTTGAATTCAAGAGTCAGACAACTCAATCAACAGAGCTACCCATGCAACCCCCAACCCCCCCAAACGCTGATGCATTTGAAAAGCTCCCTGGGTGATTCCGTGGTGCGTGGTGCATGGAGGGCTGGAACCCTGGTCCCAAAGGTGCTATCGACCCCCTTTTCTTCTCCAAGTGTGGTCTGCTGACCAGCAACGGCGATCAGCATCACCCGGGGATTGTCAGAATCTCAGACCCCATCCCAGACCTACTGATGTGGAATCTGAAAGATTCCCAGGTGTTTCAGATGCACCTCAAAGTCTGGGAAGCAGTGGTTAAACAACAGAGTGTTCTGGGCTGTTTTCTGAAAACAGCATCAAGACAAGTTGGTGGACTTTTCTGAGGCTGTTCTACTTTATGTGAAATGAGAATGTTGGCACGTCTATGGCAGGGCTGTCAGGAGGAGATGGTGTCATTTCTGAAAGTACTAACATAGTGCCCAGCACAAGGCAACTTCTCAGTGGATGCCAGTTCCTTCCCCCTCTGAGGATTAAGTGAAATTAGTCATGCAAGGCATTTGAAGGGTGCTTGCATTCAGTAGGTGCTTAATAAACATGAGCTATTATTATTTCCTCAAAGACTCCCTAGGTGGACGGAGGGAGCCTTTGCATTCCTCCGGCTCACTACCCATCCATCTCTTCTGACTCTGAGTGTTGCATTTTATTTATTTACTTATTATTTTTTTAATGTTTTATTTATGTCTGAGAGAGTGAGAGAGAGGCAGCGTGAGCAGGGGAAGGTGAGAGAGAGAGGGAGACACAGAATCTGAAACAGGCTCTAGGCTCTGAGCTAGCTGTCAGCACAGAGCCTGATGTGAGGCTCGAACCCACGAACCGTGAGATCATGACCTGAGCCGAAGTCGGATGCTTAACGGACTGAGCCACCCAGGTGCCCCTTTATTCACTTATTTTTGAGAAACAGAGAGAGAGAGAGGGCACATGCACATGTGAGCGAGTACAAGTGGGGGAGGGGGAGAAAAAGAGGGAGAGAGAGAATCTTAATCAGGCTCCAATGCTGGGCGTGGAGCCTGATCTCATAAGTGAGATCATGACCCAGGCTGAAATCAAGAGTAGGACACTTAACCTGCTGAGCCAGCCAGGTGCCCCCAGAGTGTTACATTCTTTTTTCTTTTTAATGTTTATTTATTCTTAAGAGAGAAGGAGAAAGAGCATGAGCCGGGGAAGGACAGAGAGAGGGGGACACAGAATGGAAGTGGGCTCCCGGCTCTGAGCTGTCAGCACAGAGCCCCCCAGGCGCCCAGAGTGTTGCATTCTAATCAGGTATTTTTATAGGTCTCTCTACCCCCACTGGATCGTATTCTCTACTGGGTCTTATTCAGCTCATCCCCCTGGACTTACTACAAAGCAGGTCCAGGAAATATGTATTCAGTCAATGTGAAGACCACAAAGGGCTCTTTGACTGGTGAGCGAAGGGGCCAGGTGATCAGTGTGCCTGAGGTTCCCGAGTCCCTAGATCAACAATTTCTTGGCCCTTGGGAAGATCCTGACTCTGAAGAAAGAAGGGGAGTCTTTCAGGACCCACGTGTGAGAAGCAACTAACAAATATGTCATGGAATATTCTGTGTGTTGGATCACTTTCAATGTACAAAACCAAGTGCTTTGCAGACCTAATTAGATTGGGAGCTTCTAGAAAAAGAACACCAACTTTGGACTCATTTTTGGACTTCCTTCATTCCCAGTGTGTTCTGGATATTAAAAAAATGAGGGTCAGTCCCTTCGGCTGTCAGACCCCATGTCAAGTGAGGGGAAGTCTTGTCAGCTGGAGGTGATGCCCTCCTAATGCGGTCACGCCGGAGCTGCACGCAGACAGTGCCAGGCCTTTCAACGAAACCATGAAATTGATGTGAACAGAGACACATGTATGGGCCACATTTGCTCGGGGCAGGGGCTCAAACAGGAGACTGAGGCCTCTGGGATCCCACTAAGTGCTTTTCTCTGAAAAACTGTGTTGCCACCAGAGCCAGAAGAGAGACAATTGTAGCTAGAAACTTGAGAGAAAGTTCACAGCCCCCCCTCGGGAGCCAGAGATGGGCCAGCTTCCAGGACACCAGCCAACCTAGCAGGGAGCACGGTGTTGGAAAGCATCTCTTCCAGCTGTCTGGAAGTCACTCATTTTTGTTAAATTATGCATTCATTCATTCAGTAAAATTCTTCTGAGTCCCTACTCTGTGTTAGGTATATCAAGTGCTTTTCCGTCTCGTGTTCCACTTGATTTTATATAATTAGATGAGAAGTCTCAGAGTCAAGTACTATCTTCCCATTTTACCTACAGGTAAACAGAGGCTTAATAAAGCTAAGTGATGGCCTCAAATCACACAGCAAGGCAGGATTTGAAATGCCTACTGTCGGCATCATGCTTTGATGAGTAGGAGTACAGCAGTGACCTCCTGGCCTTTAGGGCATACATTCCAGAACAGCCTAGGACATGGGTGACAAAACATCTCAGCAGGACCAGGTGCCACTGAGAAGGAGGAGGCTTTGTTTCAGGCAGTGTTGGGCTGTATAAAGCTGGACAGGGGCCAGTGGGTGGGGGCACACCAGATCCAAGCTGCTTTCTCTGTGCCAACCCCACATCTTGAGCAGACAGGGACCCTGGCAAAAAGAGAACTTGGGCATCAAACACGTGGGTCCCAGTTCTCTCTTTGTCTCTAGAGCGATGTTTGACTTTGCAGGGGTCAGCTCTCGCCATCTGGGGTTAGGGCCAGATGGCTGCCGGGTCTCTGAGAACTAGGTTGGCCTGATTCTTTGAGCTGTGGGGCTGCCATGTCCCTGGAGTTGCTGCTCCAAAACTCTGAAAATTTCAGGGAAACCAATGGTAAAAGACTTCCCGTCTGCACCTTTGATAGCACATGCACACATATAGGCACACAGCTACAGTCTGGCTACGTGGCCACAGTCTTATCATGCAGGCTTTCCGGGGCGGCGGAGGGGGGGGTGTCTTTCTTTCCTCTCTTCTCTGCTTTTCTCCCAAGCCCAGCTTTTTCCTTTTGTGACCTGGGGTTGCTGGTAGCCTCTCTCAAGTTGCCAGTAATGGGGTGCTGGAGGTGGTGACGCCTTTCCCTACTTGTCCCACAAAGAGAACCAGTCACACGGCATGACTAGCCCCCTACCTTCCTCTCAGCCCCATTCCTGGTGCTCCATGGGCCACCTGGAGGGGTCAAAGGTGTCACTGTGGAAGAGATGCCCAACAGGGGGATATATGGAAGGGGTTGACCCTGTCAAGTCCTATCTTATTTGTCTGCTGCTTCCCCCCCACCCCCATTCTCTTCCTCCTCCTCAGAAGGTGGGTCTATCCCCATTGCTGAAATGAGGTGAGGGAAGCTAGAGCCACACACAGCCTATCCTTTAATTCGGTGTGTGTGGGTGAGGTTGATTTCACCAAGACGGAGCATCCATATTTCCAGCAAGTGCATGATGCCCCACCAGCCTAATCCATTAGGCAAGGAATACTTGCTGATTCATTCTCCACATTTTTCTAAAGTATCTACATGTGTCAGGCCCTATGATGGACTCTGGGAATGCGGCAAAGAAAATGATTCGCATGGTCCCTGCTCACAGAACTTGTAATCATGTGCTAGAAAATGGTAGTAAATGAATAATGACACAAATAATTATAAAATCAAAATCACAGGAAAGACTGTGAATGACTTCATGTGCTAGCTCCTGCTCTTCCCTGTCCCTCCAGGACTGAGTCTGAACAGTAGTGAAGTAGCTACAGATGGGCCAGTGAAGGGTGTTGGAGGAGAAATCCAGCCCTGAGTCTGCCTTCACTTCTGGCTTTTGGGCAGAGGAGCAAATGAATAGAGAGGGAAAGGAGGAAGATGCCATCAAAAGGTGGCTTGCAGCTTGAAGGTGCCAGGACAGGGGAGGGGGAAAACCATATTCCATCAATTCCATCTTTTCCACATCACTGATGTCAGTCCCTTCCACCCTGTCTCAGCTCAGACCCTCATTACCTTTCCTCCAAAAGGCTGTGGCAGTCCCCTGTCCCCTATCCCTCACAATGCGGCCTCCATAGTGGTCAGCAGAGAACCTGTCTGCCTAGGGAAGCTTCTCAGCCTTGACACTAGCGACATTTTAGACTGGACAACATTTTGTTTTTTGGAGATGTCCTGGGTATTGTAGATGTTTAGCAGCATCTCCATCAGGTGACAACCAAAATTGTGTGCAAAGATTGCCAAATGTCCCTTGGGAGGCAAGATCGCTACTGGGTGAGAACCACTGGCTTAAAGATACCACGTTCTTGAACTTGACATTTGAGATTCTCCACCATCTGATTCTAAACTGTCTTTCAGTACTTTGTCTTTTTCCTCACATCCTAAAATATAGCCCAAACCAAGTATACAAGCTTTCCTGACAGTGCTCTGACCTTTTCTCTTTGCCTTTGGCCACACTGTTCTCTCTGCTTGGGATGTCCTTCTCCCTTCTCTGTCTATTGAAGAAAATCTACAAGATTCAGATCAAAATCCACTTCTGAGAAACTTCTCCAGATAACCTGGATTCCAGTGTTCTCATCTGCCGAATCAGAGCAAAAAGCCTGTTCCATGAGTTGCACAGAATCACAAAGTGCCAGAGCTACAAGAGACTGGGAAATCACCAATGACCCCTTTCAGAGAGGCAGACGGAGGTGCGGGGAAGTGCAGTGTCTTCCCGGAAGTCACACAGCCAGTGGAGACTGCACTGGGCCTAGAACCTGGGGCTGTAAACTCCTAGGTCAATATTCTAACCCTGTGTGCCAGCTTTTGGAAATGAAGGCAGTATCCAATCAACAGGAAAGTTAGCTTTGTGGCTCTGGGTACACAAAGTGCTGTTCTCTGTAAAACGTGAGGCTAAACCAGATGCTCTCCATAGGTCATTCTATGTGCTCTGAGCCATTAAGAGTCTATTTTTTTTTTTTTGAGAAAAGATTTTCATACCAAATACAAGGTATTCTCATTATTAATACTTCCCCAATCCATCCCACTGTGTTGAAATGGAACCCCAGAGCTAACTCCTGAGAAGGTTAACATAACGGTTTTGCCACTCATCATAATGACGCTTTGCATCATGTCTTCGCATCGCTCCCCAGCAACATTCTTCAAATTCAAACATGAACCAGAAATGACAAATGATTCTTGTAATATGCTCTTTGACACAAATCATTTCTGATTGCCTGGGACCCCGGACAACCTTGAGCACACAGAATCAAAAGGAGAGGCAGACGTCTTAGAAAATGAACAGCTTTGACTTCTTGCCGATGAGAACCCTCTAAGCGCGATGCAGCAGTAGTCTGTACTGACTGCCAAATGGATCACTTTTAAAATGAGGCAAATCCATCGGGGATGGGTCCGTGCAGTGATGTGTCTCATCTCACTAAGCAACCATCGAAATGTCTTCTGACGCTGGTAAGAAGGCAGACGCTTACACGTAAGGGCTCACTATTTGTGAAGCCCTTATATACATGATATCTTACTCATCTTCCCAGTGAGCTTAGATATTTGTTGTTCCCCCCGCTCTACAAAGGAGGGAAGGGACGCTCAGGGAATTCCCACAACATTGCCAAAGGCTCCAACGTGTTATGTTAGATCTGGACTATGGCTCCCCATGCACCACGGAGCACGTCTAAGGCGCAATGTTCCCTCACAGCGCTTTTATCACCTGGTCTCATTTTCTGTAGATTGCAGATGAAAGCTTGGGGTTGGGGGGCATACACTGATGCTTGTCTGGGAATTGACGGCGGTGGACAGGTGATCATAAATATTCCTCCCGGTTCAAATGTACTGAGTGTGGCAGAAGGCAGGTCAAGTGCTTTGTAAGCATTATTTCTTTTCAGCGGCAGGAGCTCTAGGATTGAGGAAACAGAGACTCAGAGTAGTTAAGTAACTTGCCCAAGGGAGATCTGGAATGAATGGGGGACTGAGACAGGGATGAAGGGGTGTCCACCAAGGATGTATGCCCCCTTCCAAATTGTGAAGCTGTTGCTAGAAATGGTTGCCTGGACAAGAATGGCATCTCTCCTATGACAGATGAAGCCACACTGACCAGTTCTCAGCAATGGGTATGTGGAAATAAAGATGTCATTTCCTGGTAGAAGTCATTACAAAATGGGTGTGGCTTCTCCTCTCTCTCTTTCCCCTCCTGCCAGTGGAAGTAATCCCTAGACCAACTTCAGAAGCTATGGTAGAGTCTCTACTGACCTGGATCCCTGAATGGCATGTGAACAGAGTACCCCTGCCCCAATCTGGCCTCCCACAGTGGCTGGCTGCACTTTACATGAGAGAGGTATGGACATAAGTTGGATTTAGTCAATGAGATCAGGAGCTATTTGTTATAGCAACTAGCATTACCCTGACTTACACCAAGACAAAAAAGTCTAGTTTCAGATGTGCATGTTCTTCACTGCTACACCACAGAGTGGCCCCAGGATCATTTAGTTTGTGCAGAGTGTAGAAAATTTTCTCCTTATTCTCCTTATCATACATGGTGATATTATTTCTCCCTGTGAAGGCTGGAGGATAAAATGGAGGGACTTTCATGATTCAGACAATTCAGAGCTCCTTCCAAACCTGACAGCTTTTCTCAGTCTTTCCATATCAGTCAACGGCACAATTGGGTACTTGACAGACTGGCAATCATCCTGGATTTCTCTCTTTTCCTTACCTCCTATCCTTTAACTACCAACAAGTCTTGTATCTGTATCTTAAAAATATAACCAGTGCTGTGCTGGAGCTGGGTCGTATCAGCTTAGGAAAGCTGACTATAACACTGTCAGGAATACGGCAAACTGGTTGGCATTACATTTTCAGCATTAGGGAGATTTATGGTGGGGTTATTTACACTATGGGAATTGGCAAATGCTACAAACTGGGGTTTTCCTCCTTCCAGAGAGCTGATTATTAAGAGGGAGACTGGGACTGGCAGGAGAGCCGGCTGGGATCGCTATGACCAAGGAGCATGGAACAATGGGGGAATGAAGGGAAGGATCCAAACAGAACAGAAAACTCTAAAGGACACCTGGAAGAAGAGTGAAAACTGGCTTTCAGGTCAACATCCATCGATGAAGGACCAGAGCAAGTGGGTTAAGGAGGGGCAACTGGAACAGAATCTGGATAGATTCATCTAGGGCCGCTTTGCTAGGGCATCAGAGAAAACCAGTTGCTGTCTATAACTTTCTAGCTGTGTAACTGTGGGGAAGTTACCTAACCTCCCTGAACCTTGGTTTCTTCTGTAGAAAAGGGTCAGTGATATCCTCTGTGGCTGGTGCTATCACTAAAAGAACAGATGTATGAATGCCTCCAGAACAAAGCATAGCATGGAGTAAATGCTCAATTAAAGTTCAGTAACTGCTGATTTCCACACCTTCTCCTCACCTTCTTAACCTGTGAATGATGCTTCTTTTATTGTTTGTATTTAGCTGGAACTTAGAATCAGGGACTGTAGGCTGTCAGAGCTCAAAGTGCCTTAGAGATGAAAATTCTGGGTATGTAGGGCTCCTTGCCTCACTCAATAGGCAGAGTGGGGATGGGCAATGAGTTCAAGGGGGTATCAAAATCCCCACCCCCGATATGGCCAATAGTAGGTCCTGGGGAGGTGCATAAACCACAACTGTGAAATTCTCATCTTGAAACAGAAATGATAGTCCCTTATACCTGCAAAGTGCTTTTCAGCTTTCAGAGTCCACTCAGACCCAGGTTTTCATTCAGTCCCCCAACAAACCAGCCTGTGGGGGGAGCAGGGAGGAGAGTATTGTCCTCCTTTGTGAAGAGAAGACTGGGGGGAAATGACCACCTCTGATGAGCTACGTGGCCTTAAGCTGGAGTCCAAGGGGAGGTGACTCTTGGTTACTGTGTACACACTTCTGTCACCTGAAGATGGAGCTGACAATTGCCCCCAAAGCAGTGCATTTCTGACTAGCAGATTCCTTCTCAGATGCCCAGCAGGTGCCTTGCATTTTAATGGGCCCTGGATGCTTATTGCTTGCAAAGAGGTCAGGTTTCTAAATGGACAGCCAGATGGAGAGGCCTTCTGGACTTTCCCTGGGGCCAGGTGAGGCTGCTCCTCCCATTGGCTCCTGCCTTCCTTGCCCTAGAATTGTTCCAGAGCCTTCCATGCTCACAGCTTACTCCTCCTGAGCTCCCTTCAGGGCTTTCCGGCTGGAATCCAAAGTGGAGGGCAGAAAGGCTGGAAACACAAGTGGTGCAGTTCCAAATACAAACATCTCAGGGCCCAAATGCAAATTCTTTTTTCTGCCTGCCAAGAAAATACACAGACAAATTTAATATGTGGTGCCTTACGGAAGTGCAGCAGTGGGGATGGCCATGCACCCAATCCAGTCTTGGTTAGAACTCAAATAATAAAGGCCCTGTGTGCCCAGGCTTTCTGGCTTGCAAAGCACATTCACAATCAGCCTCCTCCTTGATTCCCGTAGGAGGTCCATCTCAACACACTGTATTGGAACAGGTGTCTTCTGAATGCAGAGTCCTTAAGGACCTCATCATCCAGATGGGGAGAGAGGAAGTACCAGAGAATTACATGAGGGGGTGTATGGCACAACATGAGACCCGTGTGGTGCCATGGGGATGCATGACAAAGGACTTCACTTGAGGAGGTGACATCCAGGCTAGGGAGGAGGTAGCCAGGTGAAGGGGTGGGTAAAGAAGGCGGGAATAGCGATGTGAGGGCTTTGCCTTGTATTAGCTTTCTGGGAGCTGCCCTAGCAAAGAACCACCAACTGGGTTCCCTAAACAACTGAAACGTGCCAGCTCATACTTCTGGAGGCTGGAAGGCCAAAATATCCAGGTGTCATCAGGGATGGTCCCTTCTAAGGATCTGTGGGAGCATCTGTTCCCGGCATCCTTCCTAGTCTCTGGTCTCCTCAGGCATGCCTTGACTTGTAGATAGCACTCTCCCTGTGTCTTCACATCATCTTCCCTCTGCGTTTGCATGTCCCCCTTTTAATAAGGACACAGTCGTATTGGATTAGAACCCCATCTTACTGACCTCATCTTAATTTGACCCTCTGCAAAGGCCCTATTTCCATTTAAGGTCATATTCCCAGGTTCTAGGGGTTAGAGCCTCAACATCTTTTGGGGTGTAGAGATTGAAGAGGGGACGGTAAGGGGAGATGAGGCTAACTGTGTCAACCGGCATCTCTCAGGGAGGGCCCATAATGCATGGTAGAGCCCTCACCATTTATCACGAGGGCGAGGGGGAATCCATCTTTGTTGCCCTCACAGAATTAGCCACTTGTTTGGGTTGTTGGGGCCTCATACAGCTCCCTAAGAGCACTTTCCTGGTGAATGCGTGGGTGTGGTTTCTCCACTCAGTGAATTCTTTGGGGGCAGGACCCAAGTCTGAGACCCCCAGCACAATGATCAGCACAGGGGACATGTTTAATAAATGCTTGTCAACTGAATGAATTTAGTTCGGTTCTTATAACAGTTGAGTGCAGAGTTGCCTCTTAATTTATATGTGTTCGTCATGCATTTTACATTACTGTAAATACATAATCCCTTTTGTACATCTTTATGCATGTTCTTGATGTCTCAGATTGAAATGTTTGTTTCATCCTCTCAGAACTAGACTCCTTTTCTTACGTTCTCCTGGTGGAGTCCTGGATCTTACAATGTGTGGTTTGGAAAAACAGATCTGACTGGGTGTTTTGTTATTTGTCTTAGAAAAGAAATCAATAAATTATTTGTGTGTTTTTAACATAGAAGGAAGTAACAGAATCAGTTTGCCATCATTAAGGTTGACAAGTTAACATTTAAAATGCAGTCTATGCAGCCCCAGCATTGTTAGAGGTTGTGAGTTTAATGATCTAACTTTTAGGATTTAAGATTTGAGATTTGCCTGCTCTTTTCTCTCTCCCTCCTCCCTCCACCTGACTTCAGGTTTGCTCAGAGAGAAGCAGGATTTCATAGCCCTGGCCATGGTCTTTGGACTTCTTAGGGAAGGGGATCAGGAACTCTGGTATGCCCCCACAAAAGCAGAGCTACTGAATGGCTGACAAATCCATTGATACGCAAAAAGGAAGTGCCACCTGCTATATTACCCGTTCCAACTGGAAAGGAGCCCAAAGAACAGCTAGATCTGTCTATCCATTTTACAGACAGGGTGAGAGAGGCTCAGGGAGGAATGGGGATTCACCAGAGAAGAGCCAGTAGGTAGCAGGGCAGGAAGGGAGATACTCAGTGGAAGCTCAGGTCATTGCTGCAAAGTGCATTTGCATTCAGGTGAGGACGCTATTGCCAGGACTTCACCTTTCTTAGGATTTCAGAGCTTGGTGGCCCCCTGAGCAGCACTGTGGGAAAGGGCGAGGACTCTTACAAGACTGCCCAGGGCTGCACTCATTGTGAGAGAAAGGAATACAAAGGTAGCGAGGTCCCAAAGCCTGGCACACGTTTGGCCCTACATCCACAGGCCTGAACCTATGCACGGGGACTGTAATGCAAGTACTCGTTCCTGAGGCAGCCCTTTCTCCAGCACACAGTGCTGAGGGTACGCCGTGTCCAGGCACGGGTCCCCAGGCACTCCGCTTCCAGACACTCTGCACTGGGTTCCCAGGTCCTTCACTTGGTCTCATGTACGGTTAAAACCCACTGGAGCAGGATTTTAGGGTTTGAGTCCAGGCCCTAACTAGTTTGACTTTGGACTAGCCCCTTTATCTCTCTGAGTCTGTTTCATGGAAATGATTGTAGTTTCTATCTTCTAGGCTTCTTGTAAGAGCAGTTAGTGCAACATGCTTAACATAATCCCTGTTCCATACAAAATACTTGTTTCATTTTGCTGGGTGTAGATGATTCACATATTAGCTGGAGGCAAAATCCAATTCAAGTCGACCCTCACTGTGTGTGCCAGGGACTGTGTTCAGCCTCTCTGGTGTCTTCGGAGCCCTGGCTCAAAATAACTTTCACGCAGTACTCTCTCCCCTTCCGGAAAGTTTCCCAGAGTGAGATGGATAGCGTGAGCAGTGGCAGTGAAGGCTTGAATGCACAGACTGTAAATGGCTCAGGCTGTGTCCCCTTGGGGCCCCAATTTCAACACTGTTTTGACCAGAATGATGGCTTCAGCCACAAGCAAATTGATTGGCCTGTACGATTCTGTCATCCCAGCAACTGATTAATTCCTCAGTAATGAAACTGCTTGTGGTCCCTGCTAGCATGTGAGCTACATTATTGAGCATTTACTCCTTGTCAAGTTCTCCAAGTTCTTTACATACATCATCTCACTTAGTTCTCAAAGCAAAGCCCTCCTGGAGCAAGCCTTATTATCTCCATTCTGTGCATGGGAACGGGTGGGGGGCGTGTCAGTTCAGAGACGTTAAATTAGCTGCCCAGGGCACACAGTGAGTAAGAAGAGGAGGTGGTGTTTGAAGTCAGGTCTTTTTCAACCTTTCAGCCACATTAAAAAAATCCCAGGTTTCCCAAGGAATAATTTATGTACAAAATCATTTATACTTTTTAAGCGGATGGTTCAATGAGTTTTGATAAATGCACACAGTTGTGTGACCACCATATAATCAAGGTATAGGCATTTCTTCAACACCAGAAGCTCCCACTTGGCCCTTTGCAAGAAATCTGCTCTTACCAACCCCAACCCCAGGGGACCACTGATTTACTTTCTGTGCCTATAGTTTTGCTTTTTCTGGAATAACTATTATAAATGGAATCATAAAGCCTTTAGTCTTTTATACTGACATCTTTCATTGATCATAATGTTTTTGAGATTCATCCCTGTCATCATGTGCCATTGGCTTGTTACTTTTTATTGCTGAGGAGCATTCCACTGTATGAATGTACTGCCCTTGGTTGATTAGTGCACCAGTTGATGGACACTTGGATTATTTCCAGTTTGTGGCTATTATGAATAAAGCTGTGATAAACACTTGTGCACAGGTATCTGTACGAACATATGTTTGTTCATTTCTCTTACACCATTTCTCAAATACCCATGAGTGGAAGTTCCTGAGTCTCGGGTTAAGTGTACGTTCAAGTTTATAAGAGCCTACCAAAATGTTTTCCAGGGGCGCCTGGGTGGCTCAGTTGGTTAAGCATCTGACTTCGGCTCAGGTCATGATCTCAGAGTTCATGAGTTTGAGCCCTGCGTCAAGCTATTTGCTAACAGCTAACTCAGAGCCCGGAGCCCGTCTTCAGATTATGTATCTCTCTCTCTCTCTGACCCTCCCCTGCTCATGCTGTCTCTATCTCTCTCAGAAATAGATTTTTAAAAAAACATTTAAAACAAAATATTTTCCAAACTTTCTGTACCTTTTGGGATTCTCACTAGAATGGTGTGAAAAATATTTTCAGCTACACTGAAACATCCTAGGCTCAACCTCTTCCTCATTCTGAGTTGCTCTGAGTTGATGAAAAGTGATGAATTCCACATTTCATCGAATCTGAGATGCCATCAATTTCAAGATGCATCACTATTTTATGTATTAATAAGAAAAAAGATCTGACAAACTATAACACAATGCTTTCTTGTCACTCAGAAAAATATTTTATACTTACTACAACAGCCTATATATTACTCTTACATAAAACGGAAAATAAAAATGGAAAACAAATGGTTAGGGTATTCCTTGAATGTATCCATTTTTAGAATTTCCTAGAATTTCTTTTGACTCTGTTCATGTCCACATTTTTCTATATGGGATTTCACCTTTGTACCATCCACCTGTTGATCACATAGCCTTTTGAAAAAGAGTGCTATGTTATTATTCCCAGGACTTTCTTTCAAGCAAATCTCAACACTGTGAACTTTCTTATTTGACTACACTCATGTTTTACTCCCACTGCCTAGTTGTATCATGGAGTTAAACAGCTTCGTTCAAATCCAGTAAAAAAGAGTTGTGGCCAATGGATGTTTGATGTTTTAAAACAGCCCTGCTCAATGGCTATCGATCAGTCACACTAATCTTTATTGCTTTAAATACCATTTATCTTTTTCTTTAAAGCAATGTAACAACTTCTCCTGCCCTTAGTACTTGCTAGTTGGAGTATCGGAGAATACACAGAACCCAGCTATGACACCGAGTCCACACTTATGTGGGCTAGGATGATTTTCTTATGATTTCCTGCCTGCCAGTGATTGAAAAGTGCCTTCATGTGTGGGAGAGAGCCTGATTTTAGGAAAGTTAACATCTTAAGATTGTGAAATACAGCATATTTTACCCAAAACTTGGATGTCTGCCATTCTCTATTTTTTATGTCCCCCCGAATCCTTGCCACAGACAACAGAAATATCTACTTCATTTTCAACACTTTCGTCCTCCACAACCACATCCAATCACAACGATTCTTCACTTCTTAGGCACTTCTGTTCACTTTCATTCAATGCTCTGTTTTCTCTACCTTAAGCTACTGCAAAAATTTCCGCATTTATCTATTTGCCTTCTCGCAATTTCTTCTCCTTCAGTCAATCCCATTCATTACCCCCCTAGTGATCTTTCTACTACACAAGTTTGAACACATCATTCTCCTTCTCAAAACTCTTCCCTGGATCCCCATTATTTGAAGAATAAAGTATAAGCCCCTTAACCTGACATTGAATTTCTCTTACATTTTGGGCCCTCTTGATGATCCCAGTATTATTCTTACCACATCCCACTTCAAGTACATCTGATTATTTGGTGTTCTCCAAACATGCCTTGGACTTTCCCCTCTGGGATCCTATATATGCTCTGTTGAGAAAATCCTTTTCTTCCTTGATCTTATTGAAGACTATTCATACAAGTGAAGCACAATGCTTATTCAGTCATATTAGCATAGTGTATTTATGGGGAAGGTTTTTTCTTTCTCTATACATATATATGTGGATGTATTTCCTGTATCTATACATATACACAAATAAAAGGACACAGAAAACAAATATATACATGCATTCAACCTATTCATTCTTTATTGCAAAGGCCTATATGGAATTTTCTTTGTACTCTTTGATCAGAATCTTTCATGTTTTCCACTTGTACCTTCAATTATACTATCTTCTGCTATAAAATGGATATAGGAGGGCTACAGAGGCCTATTTTAAGAATAGCCTCAGAGAGCTGGTATTCTGGAGGGATCTGAGTGTAACAAAAAGACAGAGAGGGGGTGCCTGGGTGGCCCAGGTGGTTAAGTGTTGGACTTTTGATTTGGTTCGGGTTATGATCTCATGGCTTGTTGAGTTTGAGCCCTGCGTCATGGAGCTTGCTTAGGATACTTTCTTTCTCTTTCTCTGCCCCACCCCCCACAAAAATTAATAAACTTAAAAAAGAAAACAGACCTAGAACTTGGTATCAGGCAATCCTGGGTCAGGCTGCGGCAGTCACTTACTCTCTCTGTGATCTTGAGCAAGTATTGTGACCTCCCTAACATCAGTTTTCTGATGGTCTTGAGCCAATGTGAGCCTCCAGAAACCTTACAGAAACCCCTTTTCCAGCAGAGAAGGATGCTGGGAAACCTTCCACATGCTTTTCCAAGTGTCCTGGGTATGGCAGTTCTGGCCAGCTTCTTTTTCCCATCAGATCCCTGGTTCATGTTCTGTGGCAGAAAGATGTCTTTTCTCCTCATCCATATCATGTACTTGTATTGGGGAGGCTGCTGGCCAGCATGGGACCTCATTCTCAGCCTTTCTTGCAGCTAAACACGGTCATACGACTCATTCTGTTTTATTTTTAAATATTTTTATTTATTTCTAGGAGAGAGAGAGAGAGAAACAGAGTGAACAGGGGAAGGTCAGGGAGAGAGAGGGAGACACAGACTCTGAAATAGGCTCCAGGCTCTGAACTGGCAGTCAGCACAGAGCCCGACACGGGGCTCAAGCCCACGAACCGCGAGATCATGACCTAAGTGAAAGTCGGACATTTAACCGACTAAGCCACCCAGGTGCCCCCATACGACTAGTTCTTACTCAAACTGTGCTAATGGCAGTACTACTGGGGTCAGGGCTTTCCATCCACAGGTGCCTCCTTCATGCTTTCTTTCTGCCTTTGCTGGCTGGCTGCAGACGGCAACACGGTCCTCGACCAGTGGTTCTCAGACTTGAGAGTGCTGGAACTGCCTAGAAGGCTTGTTAAAATACAGATGGCTTACCCCACCCCCATTGTTTCTGATCCAGTAGGCCCAGAGAGGACTCTGAGCAGGGGCATTTCCAACAAGTTCCCAAGTGAGATGCTGATGATGTTGGTATGGGGACCACACTTTGAGAAGCACTGGCTGAGGAGACAGCATGCAACAGGGAAAGAGTTGGGATACATAGTAGCTTTGGAGGTCAACGAAGCAGCTCTGTCAATCAGGGACACCCACCTGTGACCATTAAATGAATAAGAGATAAACTTTTACCATGTTTGAGAGTTAATAGATTTTGGTAAGTCAATGTACTCTGTACCAGGTTAATCCATCCTTAAATCTATTCCAATTCTTCAAGGTGCCAGGGCCCAGACTCATTGCTTGGTTGCTATCTGCCTCCTCCTTTCCTCCTGAGCCAGTTTCGGCATTCCTCATGCCATTCCAAGTATCTTATCTGATGGCAACCGCCATCACTCAGAGCCTGAAAGTCCATATCCCCGGCAAGCCTTCCTATTCCCTGCCATCTAATGAACGGACAGTCATTCCATCTTGTAGGGACCAGAGTTATCGCTTACCTCTGGGACTTGGTAATGAGGGATTCTATCATCTCCCTGCCTGGAACGGCTCATCCCCTTTGTCTTAACTAATCACCTCCTGTTTACTGCCCTGGAATGTTTCTACCTCTTCTCCCTTGCATCTAGGAACCTCCAGCCTCCTTGTAGCAGGGGACAGAACGTGAGAACAGGGCCTCACCCGCTCTGCAATGGATTCCTCAGTCCTTAGCACAGCTCCTTGCACAGAGTAGGTGCTCAATGCCTAAAATCAAAGCCACGGAGACCAATTCTGAGCAAGAGATTGGAACACGTTGCAGAGTGAGGGAGGACAGAGGACACGGGGTAGTCTAACTGGCCAATGATCAAAGCTAGGAAAAAGATACAGGTCAAACATTTTTCCAGCCGAGTTCCTGAAGCCCTGGCTTGTCAGAATGTAGTCTCTCAGACATAACAGCTCAATTGTGTGATAATTATATATAAAGAAGTCTAGCAAGTATTAAGAGAGCTCAATAGGCATATGAAAGCTCAAAGCAGGATTCATGCCATTAACTCAAATTACATGAGCCGTAAGTCTGCCATCGCCTTTCTTTCAACCAGCACATCAAGGAAAAGAGGCACTTTCATTGGATTATTAAAAGGATTTAATTAACATGGAATACTTCACAGGCAGACAACCTATGACAGAATAATTAAAATATAGTTTGTCGAAATGCACATTAATTGGTTACTAATTATCATGTTTCGTTCCCCTTTAAGGGGATAAAGATATGCTCAGGAGTAGACAGTGCTCTACACAGAATCATAGCCTCATTTGGCTCAGCTTTTAACTAGAAGGAAGGGAAAGTTCCATCTCTCTGCAATTCTAGAAAACTGGCGCAGAAGCCAGAGGGAGAAAGGGAGGGACGTCACTGTATATTGGGCATGCAGTGTGGTGGTAGACTGGGAGCCTACAGGCCTGGGTGCTCCTCTCCTGACATGCTCTCAATTCACTATGTATCTCCCCTGCTTAAAACACATGGTTCCTCTTACCATTACATAAATTCCAAATCCCCACCATCTGGTAGGTTATGGCTCAGGCATTTGACTATCTTCCCAAGATTCTCTGTCTTGCCCATTCTACTGATGCTGACCTTCCTGCTGTGCTGTGAGCAAATTAAGTTTGTAATCACCACAGGACCTTTGCACTTGCCATTCCCTCAGACTGGAATCTCTATCCCTGAATCTTCACATGGAGCTTCTGCCCATCATTCACATCTCAGTTCAAACTATTCTCAGAGGCCTTCCCTGATCACTCAATCTAATGCTACCCCCTTTATTCTCTATCACATCACACCATTTTATTTTATTCACAGATGTAACATTATAGAAGTATCTTATGTATTTATTTGTTTACTTCTTTATTATCTGTTTCTATTGACTGTAAAAGTTATGAGAGCTAGAACCAATCTGTCTTCTTCGTGCATTTCCAGCACCTTGGACAGTGCCTGAAAATTAGAAGGCATTTGACAAATATTTGTTGATTGGATGAATGGAAAGATGCTTACAAAGTTTGAAGGGAGCTGAATACAAAGATCTTTGAGGGCCTCTTCAGTTCCAACCTGTTAGGGTGCTTTGAACTTATACAGAACCGAGGGAGGCACAGAGGCTGTCAGAGACAGTGTGCCTTAACTCCTTTTTGTACCTCCCTACCAGCCCTCAGCAAAGCCTTGCCCATGATTCTCTTTGAGGAAGTGTTCGTGGACTGGGGGCCATCCAGATCTGTAACTTTCTAGCAAAGCGTCCACTATTAGAGCCATGACTCTTGTCCACCTCCCGCTTTCAAAGCTATAATCATGAGGGCACAACTTTAAAAGCTGATCTTCTTAGTCATTCATTAGCTGCTTCATCAACCTGCTTCATGGGATTGGGATGCTAGCAAGATAGAGGCTTCCCATTTGGGGCTCACTTTGCAAGCTAGCCTGGATCATGGTTGATGGGTGCTGCCTTTGGCTGTCAGGTAGGCACTCTTGTTTGTAAAATGAAGAGTCCAGATCTTGATAGTGCTTGCCTGGATTATACATCTAGAGTTCTGTCCTCCTTTCCTATAGGGGAGTCTGAAATGCAGTGGGTGATAAAGCAAGTTTTAAATCTTCTTCTTAATGGAGGTAACAGTCCTCCCTACTAGTGCTTCAGCCTCTCCTGCTCTGTGTGTGATCACATCTTCCTCCTCCACCTCAGTGACTTGGAAGATAATGAGAGCCACTACCTCTCTGGCCTATGTGGACCTTCTCCATATGGGGTACCAAACCTAGACACATGGAGACAGCCTTGAGCCAGAGCCCTGGCCCAGCTTCACCATCAACATTTGGCCAGATGCTTTCTTTTGTTGTCTGTTTCCATCCTTTTTCTCTCTCTAAAGCTCCTCATTCCAGTGGAAATTCAATTTTAAGAGACACAGGTGAGGGCTGAGATAAATCAGTTCCTCCATGTGGTCTCACCAAGCTCAACAGAGTTCTGCACTCACTTAGAGCCAGAGGCCCAGTTAATAATAAAGTATTAATTTGCCTACTTTGTGCATATATGTATAAATAGTTTATTTAGGCATCCAATTACTGAAAGGATTAAATGGTATCATTCTAAAGTAAACTTTTAAAGCAGTATCTTCATTTTGGGTTTATGGTCACAATCATAGCTATGAGTTGCCATGTGGGTGCTTGGTGGGGTGTGGTGGGCAACAAATGAATGACAGAAGATAATGATAGGAGTTGAGAGCTCATATACATGGCATGGAGGGGGCAGGGCTGATCATGGCAGACAACTGCAGTGATGTCAAAGGAGCCTCATCATTAACCCACTTGGGACAGTTCGTATTCATGCTCTGGGACAGGTAGCAACTGTCTTGAAACTCTACTGTGTAGTAGTTAAATTGCAAAGAATATAGGGTCAGACAGCCTGAATTTGGCCCTGGATATATCGCCTACTGGCTACTAGTGAGCATTGGTTTCCTCATCTAGAGATGGAGTAAGTTATAGCTCTCATAAAATAGTGGAGGTGAGGTAAGAGGAAAGTATTAACAAGTGTCATGAGGTCAGAGTGGAGGAAACAATAACTTCTGAGTGAGGGGATTAGGGTTTCTAGAAGAGTGGGCCTCAAAGGATGACTAGGAGTTCAATAGGAAGAAAAAGTTAGGTAGGTAGTAGAGAAAATGATAGTAGTGAGAAGGAGGGAGGGCTACATTTGGGGCAAGGAACAGCATGTATGAAGCCTCTGTGTGGCTGGCCTATGAACAGATAGGCGAATTAGAGAACAAGTTGATGCTCTGTATGAGCTCAATGCAAGGCTGAGGAATCTGGGCTTTATTCTCTGCAAGAGGATTTTTCTTTTTATTTTCTAGGTGATATTTTTATACCTAGAAAAATAAACAATATTTATCTTAAGCTGAGTGCAGAAAACTTGAATGCCAAGAGTGCAAAGGAAAAACACTCACATGTGAATCCACTGCACAAAATAATTGCTGTTAACACTTGGCTGTACATCTTTTCAGCACTGTTTTAGTGAATAGGTATGTTAGTTAGCTTCACAAAAACGTTATTGAAGGCACATTTTTGAGCAGGAGAGTATCACAATCAGGCTTGCATTCCAAATAGTTCCTGGTGACCAGTGTAGGCAAGAGACTTGACAGAGACTGTGGCCCAAAGTCAGGATGCTGTTAAGTTTCACTCTGGTCCAAGGGAGAAATGTAGAGGGCCTGGGTCAAGACAGGGCCAGTGGGGCCATGGAGGAAGGAACAGATGCTTTCCTGGGCAGAGATACTGGAGGAGAGAAAACTGCTACTTTTGTGAAGTCAAAGCCAAGGTCAATGGTGCAGTCAATGGCCAGTCAATGACTGTAAGATTCTCTTCTCTGGGGACCTGGTCCATTTCCTAATCAAACCTACACAGCATGGTCTTCCACCCTGGAAGATGGTCTCTTAGCATCTGTAACAATTAGATTACAGACCTCCTCTTCTGGCCCTTCTAGATCTCCCCCAAAGCCTGATTATGCCTCTTTCAGGACCCCATGAAGATTTGCAGACTGCTGGTCTGAGATATGACAGCTGCCAGTACCCCTTTGACATAAAAGCCAGATACAGTCTTCACAAAGAAGCTTCATGGTAGCTTCCCTGACTTGGCAGGCACCGTGCTGCTGGTCTCTCTGATTTTAGTCACCAGGAAGACAGTCACCACTCTCCTGGATATAGTCCCTTCCACCATTAGCTGCATCTGGTGCGCCAAGCTGTGCACAGAAAATGAAGGTTAGTGCAAAGGTGCCCAAGGCTGGTCTGAGATAGGAGATGTACTGAGGGTGATGGAGGAAGATGGAGAGACTGGATAATTGAAGGTCTGAGCACAAGGCTCTGTAGATAGCCAGGATGGGCTCACAGCATGGACCACATTAAAATCTCATCACCCACCACTTCCTGGGGCCTCAACCACCTTGTTGCAAGTGCTATTTTATAAGCAGTGTTTTCAGAGATTTAACAAATCTGGAGGGGCCTTGAAAGCGAAAGGCCTCTGTCAAATAGCTTTTCTCTTACCAGAGGAAAAAAGAGATGGTTTTCCTTGTAACCCAATTTCTAAAGCCTATTATTACAGAGCATTGGGAAGATTTGCCTCCCACCAGGCTGCGTGGGGCCAGGCCAGCTGCAAAAGGGGGCCTGGAGATTGGCTGGACAGCTACTGGGGGAAGGAAGGGTGGTCAAGGGGGTGGGGTCAGCACCACCTCCCCTCAATGACACAAAGGGCCTTTCACCAACTCACAAGTCTTACACTGATTTTCTTTCCTGAAATCATGAAATGGGAGGTCACATGGTGGAGGAATGACAACATAGGATCTCACAGCCCCGGGCCTGGTCCCAGCTCCTATACTTACCAGCCACCTGACCTGCAGTTTCCCCATCTGGAACAGGCAGGATTGCATCTGTCTCAAAGACTGCTGTAAGCGGAAGTGAGGCAATGTGTGCAGAGTGTCTGGTACACTTAGGCCTCAGCAGACTGAGTTCTATTCCCCTCTTGTCCATCAAGGATCCCTAGAACATTATTTAGCCAAAGATCAGCTGGTGTGATATGTTCCATTTCTTTTGGTTAGGTAATAATTGTAGGTAGTCACATGTCAAAAGTCACTCACAAAATTCTTAGAGTCAGAAGCTAGGTGGCCAGTGGAATGCCACATCAGGTGTTCCAGTGGTAAGATGGACATGGATGTTGATTTCAGAAATGCTTTCTGAGGAGCTACCTGCTGCCAGGCCCCCTTGGACTGCCTAAGAGCTGGGAGGGGAGATGCACCTGTGGAGTGTCTCAAATACCTCCATAGCTCACGTCCTTGGCCCACTGGACAGTGTCTCCAGGGGAGAGGCTCTGAGCAGCAAAGGCATTCAAGTCACTTGTTTTATGGGGTTTGGGGCCATCAAGAAGGGATCTCCTAGAGCTCTAGCAACCCCACCCCTACCCTGCACTGGTAGAGGTCGTGGTGGAACTGGGGCTCTTTCAGAGCAAAACTGAGGTGTAGCATAGGACCTAACGGCCAAAGGTCTCCTTGAGGGCAGTGGGGGTGCTGTTAAGAGGCCAAGTGGAGTTAAGTGCCTAGGGCAGGTGGTAACCGACCATGTGCTTTATTGGGGCTCCTGCATAATAAATGATCAGAATAATAACCAGGGAAACCTATCCTCTTTCAGAACCCTTAAAGGCCCCAAAACAACAATGCCACAACTTAAAGGGAGGAGTAAGCCTGCCATGCAAGACTTGCAGAGGGAAGTAGAAACACTGCTTCATGTCTCTTAATCTCTTCCTCCTGATAAAGAAGATTTTTGGGGAGAAAGATCCTTTAAAATCAGCTATCTTTCCGGAGTTCTTTCCACGTACCAAGCATGGTGCTATGTGTTTTATGCCTTTAACCCAATTAACTGTCACGGCAACATTATGAAGTAGTAGATATTCTTCTTATTAATTCTATATAGATAAATAACCTTAGGCTGAGAGAGAGAAAATAACATACTCATGTCACAAATGTACTTGTGGGACTTCAATGAGCCTATGAAGCACCTTGCAGAGGAGAAGGACCTAGTAAATGCTCCTTGTCCTGTTCTGAGTGAAGCTGGTGGGAGTGAACCTGGGTCACCCTTTCTTTTTTTCCTGCAGTTGAATTTTCTTTCCAAGCACAATGCAAACATCCAGAAGCACAGGAGCTATCCAGCAATAGATAAATTGGGTGGCAGTGCTGACAGACAGTAGGGGCTAGGGGGAGAATTATAAATTATATAGGGTAGCCATGAAGACCCAGTGAGACAGTGCCTGAGGAAACACTTCGCAAATTGAAGGCTGATGCTTTAAACTACCTTGGAGAGTTGCCTATGGGCAGAGTTGTCCTGTTTGGAAAGTCACTTTAGCTGCAGGCAGTGTTATTCAGATGGGTTTGATTCTACACAAAGATGACACAGAGTCTCCATCCTAAGTGAGTTTGTGGTTTAAGGGGAAGGAACAGTAATTAAATTAGACCATTTTAGCACGCGTGTGTGTGTGTGTGTGTGTGTGTGTGTGTGTGTGTGTATTGTGGGGACCAGTTGAAGGCATGATTATGGAAGCTGGGCTATGGTAAAATAAATGGATGCTACCTTGCAGAAAAGATAGGCTTAGGGGAGAGATAACATTTCAAGAAGTAGGAAGAGCATATGTAAAGAAGTGAAATGGCTTGGGATGGTCAGTTCAAAGACTATCAACCCAATACACTGAATCCTTCCAGTATCTGTAGCTAGGATCATCTTGCAGGGATCCTCTGTCTTCTGTGATTTATGTGGAAGGGGTGATGGACAATGGATGTAGAATCTGAGAAGAAGGAATGATCAAACTGTTAAACACAAGAAGCACCGCCAGAGGGTACGTATGTTTCCCCCACTGGGGAGGACTCCATGCTTGAGGCTGGCCAGGGAGTGAGCACATGGGAAGTAAGGCTAAGTTGCACTTCAGACCTTGTCTTGCTGAGTGGTGACTCTCAATGGGACTTTTGAGCCTGAAGCACATCTGAGATGTACAAGGGGCTGCTATGGACCATGAATGAAAGGGAAGGAGTCTACTATATGTCAAGTAGGGCCTGGGTGCTTTAAATATGTTCTTATCCTAATACCCTCAATGACTCTGTGAGATATTTATTATTATCTCCATTTCTCGGGTTATCAGAAAGAGGCAAGTCAAGATCAAATCCAGGTCTGTCCGGCTCCAATGTCTATGCCTCAAATGCTTATCCTCTTCCTTTCTCTACAATACATTTCATACCAGCTCCAAAGGCTGTGGGGGTGGAGTTAAAGAATGGGCCTCAGTTACCCAATCCACAGTATTCTGTGTTAACGTTGGAGCTGTCTCCAAACTACATCTGCTTGTGTTTTAGGTCTGCCATTGATTAGGTGAATGGGGCTTGGAAGATACCCCTTTTCCAATCTGGAGTAAGTAGTCCCAATCTTGATGAGATAAGGAAAATATATGCCATATATTCACAACTGACACCAAAATTTCTCTTAGGAATGGAACTCTTAGTGTGGAAAATACCAGGACACAGTTTCAGGGGTGGGAGGAAACTGGCCAGGGATATGTGTACAAAGGGAACTGTTCTTTGAGAGGCAAGGAGAAGATTTTTATTACTCTATAGGGAGTGTATTAATCATAGTTTCGCAGAGAAACAGAACCAATAGGGGATAGATAGATAGATGATAGATAGATAGATAGATAGATACATACATACATACATACATACATACATACATACATACATATGTACATACCTACATACCCACCCACCTACCTACCTGCCTACATACATACATACATACATACATACATAGAAGAGATATATTATAGGAATTGATGGCTTATATGCTTGTGGAAGCTGGGAAGTTCCTCAATCTACCATCTACAAATTATAGAACCAGGAAAGCTGATGGTAGAATTCCACTGAGTCTAAAGGTCTGACAACCAGGGCTGCAAGTACTGTACCAGTACCAGTACCAGTCTGAAGTCAAAGGTCTGAGAACTTGGCAGGGGGTGGTTGGTGTAAGTCCTGAAGTCCAAAGGCCTAAGAACCACGAGCACTGATGTCCAAGGCCAGGAGAAGATGGATATCCCAGCACCAGAGGAAAGGAGAGGGAAAAATCTACTTTCTTTTGGCTTTTTGTTCTAGTTAGATCCTCAAAAGATTGAGTTATGTACACTCACATTGGTGAGGGCCACCTTCTGTACTTAGCCTACGGGTTCAAATACTAATTTCTTCTGAAAACACAAGACACACCCAGAAATAATGCTTTACCAGCTATCTGGACATCTCTTATCTTATATGTCATGTTGACATATAAAGTTAACCATCACAGGGAAGGAATGAAAAGAGGGTAAAAAAGAGATAATTGGGAAAAATACATGGTGAAAAGCTGAGGGATATATGACGTGACAGCTCAAACCTTCAGCAGACTTTGTAACTTCACAAAATTTTTGGCCCAAATGGCTCTGTTTTAAGCCCAGGAAAAGACTGAGCCTATGCTCTGGTTACCAAGGAGGCAGAAAACAGACCTCAGGTGTGAATATATCAGGAACTGAAATAAGTAAGTCCATGAGGGTATCAGCAGTCAGTGATTCATGGAGATCACAGGAAGAACTCTGGACTCCCAGAAGCCTTGATTTGATATAGGGGAAGGAGGGGGGTGAGCAGGCTCACCTATATATCTAAGGGATAGAGAACTCAAGCAGGCACTTGAGTTCTACCAAATTGAACTTCTAGAACTATCTGGAGCAAAGCAAGATTCAGCTCAGATAAAAGTATGGTGTTTTCAGGGACCTAGAGTTCAGGCATGTCATAAAGGCTAGCAGGCAGTCATCTGTTGGTCACAGATCAAGATACCTCATGGGAAAGACATCTGTTTGGATATTTTAAGGATGACAGCTGCCCACTGCTGCAATGAGATGCCTTGGCAATAGGAAACATTGGTTTCCCAGGCATTTATTTCATCATGAGGTAGATAAGCTTAGTAACTGAGGGTAAAGGCCATCGCCAGAGGTTGAGGTCAGAGGGTGAATTACAGTGTCACTGCTTTTAGACTGTCAGTCAGCCTTGCAGCAGAAACCTGGGGGAAGGGGACCAAGTTGCACAATGAGCTAAATAACTGAAATTTCTGTAGGGGCAAAGGGCACAAAGTAGGGATGCTCTGGAGTTCAAGGGCACTGACAGGGTACGGGCATGATTGCCTCTCCATTCACCTTGGCCTGAGGCTGAGAACCGGTGGGAACATCTGAGAGTTGGAACAATGGTAGAGACAGCATCTTTCCTGTCTTGGTGGCCTCACAAAATGCAGGGCCTAATGAATGTATAATTATTTCTTTAAAGTTTAAATACATTTATATTCAGAAAATTAAGCAGAGTCCTCTTCTAACGGCTTCAGAAAAATTTCAAATATTTGTGAAACACAATTGAATATCCTCTGTGAACCCGAAGTTTCACGGCCTCACCAGACACCCAAATTTGGGAGGAAATGAGGCCTGTGGAGCCAGCAAGTGACTCACAGTCATCTTTGAGGGAAGACCTGTTCTGAATTTCTAGGTCCACGTATTACACGTATTACACGTCAGCTGATCAGCGACTCCCACTTTCCTTTTTATCTTCCTGTTAGTGACCTACACAGAAAAGTGCAGTTGCTTTCCTAAGCACATACCTAGCTCCCATGTTATGCTAAGGTGTTCTCCAAAATACGTCTTAGCGAATTCTGCTGGACAAGGCTCATGTCCTGGTCTGTGACAGGCGTCCTCACACCAGTGTGACTGCGAGTGGGGAGGGTGGTGGGAGCCTTCCTGAAATGAGTTCTGCTGTTCTGTGCCAACTCTTCTAGGGAAGCATTGGTCTGTTCCTCATCATCATCACATCAGTGAACATTTACCGAGCCATCTTTAGTGGGACAGACACTAAATAATAATAGGCGGGGTATGCTCTATTTTACAAACGTGAATTCATTTATCTAATTTCTTGGCAAATAAATAGAAAACCAAGCTATTCTTTTATTTATTTATTTATTTTTTTGATGAGGGCTGGGGAGGGCATTCTGTGCAAGGTCAAGGTGTTGTCTAAGCGTTTCTAATTTCAGAGGATTCAGATTGCAAAATCCTCTGTGGATCTTGCTCAGATTTGTTTTTAGGCTTTGGTAGAACAGATCTAGAGTAGTTCTTCCTCTAGGATTCAGGTCAGAGAACTTTCTTAAGGGCCAGATGGTAAATACTTTAGGTGTGTGGGCCATATGATCTCTGAAACAAATAACCAACTATGTCATTGTAGCTTGTAAACATATAGGCATGGATGTATTCCAACCAAACTCTATTTACAAATATAGGTGAGTATGTTTATAAATTATGTAATTATATATTGTATGTTATAGGAACAATAATTTGCTGACCCCTGCTATACGGCATGGTCCTTACTTCTAAGTATGGCCTTTCCGATGTCTTAAGTAGATCCCAGGTGTTAACAAGGTCTCTGGGCCAGAACTCCACCACCTCCTAGAATTCCTCAATCTTGAGTATTTCCATTCCACTTCCAACCCTGTAGACATGCCCCATGCATGTACAGCCCACCATTCTACCACACAGAACTCTGGGGACATCCCTTCCCTGCACAGCTTTCTTCCTCTATTCTGGCCTGCTCCACAGATTTCAGTCACTTCTGCAGTCCCCCAAACTTGAGCCCTGTCTCCTCAGGTCAATGATATTGCTCTATTTGGGCTCCACTTCCCTACATCACAGTTATAAAACTGTCCCTAAACAGAGAACTAAAGACAATGAGACCTTACCTCATGATTTTCTCTTTTTTTCATAGATCATGGTCTTGCGTTGCCCATTGTCAATGCCAGAATGCACTTGGCTTATATATTCCATCCATTTATACAGTTATTTATGGCCTAGGGCTAGTCCAGTGCTAGTTTTCCTGTAATGAACAAATGCAGAAATCCCCACATTCACATCTATCCTCTTCACCTATTCTCCACTTGGTAGCCAAAATGATTTTTTCCATTGAAACATCGAATCATCCCCAGGGCCCTCCCTAAAATGGCTCAATGATTCCCTATTGCTCTTAAGCTAACATTTAAGGGACAGGATCTGTTTTTGCCCAGCATTGAATCCCAACACACAGCATGGTGCCATCCCTATGCTACGTATGTAATAAATATTATTGAGCAAATGAATGAATGAATGGCAGAGAAACTGCATAAGCAAAGGCAAGGAAATAAAAGACAGCATGGGGATTAGTGAATTATTCAGTACAACTCCAACTCAGGATGTTGACTACAAATGACTCAATGGTTTCATGGGTAGAAAATATGACAATTGAGGATTGGGGCATTAAATTGCCATTTTTCAATTACACAAGACCTTGAACCATGTCCTTGGCATGAAGCTCTTTAGATGGATAGGACTGTCTGAGAGGCAAGTAAAGCTTTATTTGGACGTGGAGTGGCTGTGCTCACAGATAGACAGACAGATAGACATGTGTGCAGGCAAAAGGAATTATCAGTTTTCTAAAAATAACACCCCAACCAATTTTTCATGGAAACCTGAAAAGAAGAGAAAACAGATCGATAGCAAGCACACCATTTGTGCAATGTTAACATCCTGCACACATTAGAGAAAGTGAATCACCTTGGAGACCAAACTCCTTCCCATACAGCAGAGGAAATGACTAAGGGAACTAGTACTTTGGAACCAAGTAAGGGCCTCAGAGTACACATGCACTGATTAAATACATTTGACAGCAAATTTTAGATATAGAAAATTGGCACTTATGATATTCAGGAAAGGGAAACACAGGATTTGGGCAAAAATGTCCCAAGACCTTTTGGAAGGTGGACTTCAAAGATGTTCAGAGGAAAGAAAGCCATGAGCCTATGGCTTGAGGTTGGAAGGAAGAACTTGGGGCATTGGAAGCCCTCTAAGATGTCATTTTAACTGTGCACTAGCAAATATTCCCAAGTGAGAAAGCCAATGACCATGACAAAGGAAAGGGGGACACTACTTGGGAACTCCCTCAGGAGGTCAGAAGAGGACAGAAATCCACATTTATTAGTACCCTTGGGGTGAGGGTACACTTTCATGAATTAGCTTGCAGTATCTTATAATAATCCTGTAAGTTAGGTCCTATTATTTCCATTTTAGATGTGAAGAAACTGAGACTTAGATAACTGAAAATATCTGTCTAAAGTTACAGACCTAATATACAGCAGAGTTTCTGAATGTGGTGTATAATCCCAAAGCCCATGGTCCTTTCCAAACATCTGACTGTCTCCTTGGTCTGCTATGTCTCTGTAGAGTAGGTGTTACATTGGTAGGCAATCTATATTTTTCAGGAGTCAGGTCTTTATGCTTCCTGGGTCATAGGGTGTTGAATGGAATGCCATGGACAAGAGGCAGCTTCAAAATAATTGCCTGTGTGTCATTTCAGAAATGAGAATGTTAGGCCCACTCATTTACTTACTCTTGAGTATCAACATTAGAATTTAAGTATGTGTACATGTCATGGTCAAAGACCAATTCTGGCTGCACCCAGGGGTCCTGAAGGAACAGATGCATGTCCATGCATGTGTATGTGTGCTTGGCTGTTCACACTCGGTTTAAAGACCAATTAAAGAGAGGCGACTGAAGGCACTTGAAGGTGCTCACTAAGCTTAGTTCCTTACTGTGCAATGCACCCTTTATAAAATTTATTCCCACCTGTAGCAAGGCAAGCAACTTGTCATTTTCCAAGAGTCCTTAGCAAAGAAGTTTGCTTTAATGATCAGCCATGGAAACAGAAACAAAATGTAGAAAACCATGGACTCTCCTTCCACCATCTGTATCATTTGGAGCACCATGATTTGTAGACAATCATTCATTGTCTTGCATGCTCTGGTGTTTTTATTCAGGAAGACATGAGGAACATATGCTGGTAAGTTTGGGTGTGTGGGCTGAGAGGTGAGCAAGCAGGAACCTGGAAAAATGTGTGCAAACGTGATAGGGAGCAGAAAGCCTAGCAGATACTGCTGGTTTCCTAACAATCAATGACCAATTTCACTCCAGGACTACTCCCAGAAGTGTAGATCATTTAAAAATAGATGCAGGTCTTGGTTCAGTTATTGACCTTGCTCTACCCAAGGCTGTGTGCAAGAGCATCCCTCCAAAAAACTCTTAAAATCCTGGATTAGGTTTGGAGGTTCACATTCCTGGGACTCCTTTTAGAAGTTTGCTCCTCATTTGCCAGACTCTTTGAATTTCGTCTCAGAGAAGCTGTTCCAATCCAGAGTGATTAAAAGATTTGTTTCCCCAGGGAATGAAATAGGGGCAGTTGTTATTCTCAGGAGAGTCGGACCATTCTCCAAGACTCAGGCCACTTCCTCTGTAAAATACTCTCCAACTTGTCTAGGCCAAATGCCCTCCTCGTCTTCCTCTGCATTCCCAAATTTGACCTGCTCTTATAGCACATATTTTTCCAGACAGCCTTTTGTGTGTGTGTGTGTTCATGTGCTATTCTCTCCAATAGATTGGAAGCTTTTTGATCGCATCTTATTTGTCACTTTCCAGTGCCCAGCACTAACTTTGTATATAGTAGGTGCTCCAGAATGCTTAGTAAATGACTGAACAAGTAGAGTCCCACAGATTTCCCATCTCCCTCAGACTGCCCTTTCCACCCCTAGTCACCAGCCCTGTCTTCTTCAACTTGGATGAAAGCAAATAGAAAAGCCACTGTCCAAGACTTCAGATGTCATTGTTGAATTGGCACAGAAACTGAAATGCTATGGTCCTGGACGGTCACAACCAGGACAGGACAAGCCACACCTCTGTGTGTCAAGGGTGAGTCTTGTCTGAAAGAGGACATCATCCTTGGCACCAAGTACCTGGGGAAGACTTGCTTCTCAGACCAGAGCTGGCATCTGTGAGCCATTGGGCTGCCTATAGGAATGGGGTTCTTAAGCTTAACCTCAAGGGAGTTTAAATACCATGAGGCATCTCCTGAGTGAGGTGGTGCCATCTGTTTGGAGCCAATCCAAAAGCTTGGATATGCAATATGAGGCAAAGGGCTGGAATGGGTGGCTGTCTCCAATGGCATGTGGACCCCCTACTGAAGACTCTGAGTCTGAGTGTCTCCCTCCTTGTTCATCCTCTGACTTCCCTTAAGGGTTAATCAACTCCCCTGCATACTCTGTCTCCTCCCAGCTACATCACCGGGCAGCCACAGGGTTAGTCTGAGACCAGGCTTGGGCCAGGGGGCTTTAGGAAAAGCTAGTATAGGCAGAGAGCTCAAAGGAGTAACTGGAGCCAAAGGAAACCACAATTGCAAGGCCAGCTGCCCCTCATATCCAGAAGCTTCCCTCCAAAGTTTAAACTCTCTGAGTTTATGCCACTTAAAATGAAGAGGTTTCTCTGCTTCTCAGAACTCAGCCTTCTGAGAAGCTGGAAGGTAGTGATGTTTCAGCTAGCACAGAATGAAAGGAAATAGCACTTGCTTGGTGTCTGCCCTGTATCAGGTATGTTATACTCATCTAATCTAATCTATCCAACAGTTCTGTGATGTAGAGAGTATTTTGCTCATCTTACAGCAGATGAAACAGGCCTGGAATAAAGTGACCCCTCACAGGCCAGCTGTGCAGCAGAACTAGAATTAGACCCAGGCTTCCACATTCCCAATCTTGGCCCCTTTGGATTGCTGCATTTGAGATATCTACAAAACTGAATCGTAGAACTCTTCCCCAAGCCCATCACTGGGGCACTTGACACTAAGTGCTGAAAGCACACTTGACCTTACCTTTGTGGGCTGTGTGACATCAGGTTGGCCGAGTGGCTCTACCAGACCCTCAGAGTGCCCCTGCTCCCAAAGAACCATGGTGGGGGGGGGTGGCAAGCTGCAAAGGATCTCAGAGCCCAACTAGTGGAACCCCATTACTTTTAATATGGGGACCCAAGACTATGGAGAAAAGTGACTTGTTCAATGCCACATATGGCAATGGGATGGGTGGGTCTTTGGATCCAGGCTCCCCAGTCCTAGTCACCTGCCTTGGCTTTTGCCTTAGACAGGTAAGGCTCAAATCAGGGATATTAGGGCTGCCAATGGAGCCACTGGCCCCACAGAGGTTCAGGCCTTACTTTGAGGCCAGTGCTGCATCAGCGACCTGATGAGGCAACACTGGGCCTGTGCAGGCACAGAAACACTGCAGTCACGCTAAGATTAACTGGATAAAAGCACCCTGCTCCAAGATACAGAGATAACTGCCTGTCTCTGCCTTTCCCTCTCATTTTAAAGCCTGTGTCCCTATCACCAAGTCAGCAATCCAATTAACCAAGATTTTTGAGAAAAGCCTCAACAATGAAAAACTAAAATCTTGATTAGGGAGGCCTGCCATGCCTCATTAATCCACTGGTTGGTTTGCAGTGGATCGGGTTAAAGTTGACTTCCCCACCATCTCCAAGACGGTTCTAGAATGCTGATTTAAGGAGAGCAAGCCCTCAATCCTAGAGATAAAGATCTTTGCCGGTGGCACCAGTACAGTCTCTGGGTCCGTGGAAAGTCACAAAAAGTAAAACATTCTGCTCGTTGTCCTGAATTAATTATTTTTGTTATTTGGTGCCTTTCTGCAAACAGGAATATCCGAGGGTTGAAGAAGGGTGTTTACACCCCTGAGGAGCAGTGTAAAGTGGTACTGTCTGCCATTCACACCTCGAGGTGCCAGCAAGCCACTCCTAGCCTTTGTCCCTGGCCTCCCCTTGACTCTGCAGGCATTCTCCCTCTCTTCCTCTCTCTCCCTCCCTCTCTCATTAATAATAACTGATTTCCTCACATGAGCCATCACACTCCTCAGGCTGGGAACCTCTTCTGCCTCCATTGTCTTATTTGAGTTTTGAAACAATTGTAAGAGTCAGGTGAGATATCCAAATTCCCACTTTACAGGTGAGCACACTGAGATCCAGTGTGGACATAGCAGTTAGTAAGTGGCAGAGCTGGGGCTTGAAAACAGAGCTTCTGCCTCCACATCCATCCAGCTCTTTGTACAAGATACCACCTCCTCCCTTCCTGTGCCATATCTTTTCCCCTTTGTTGCTGTTCTCTGGAATGGTCTTTAGAGGTGGAATGGATATTCTTAGTCTGTCTACCTTCTTTCCCAAGAGAACCCAGGATCTGTTCTGACATCCATCCTTCCTCAGCAGAAGAAGGAGGAAGAGGAGCCCCACCCCTAGACTAATCTAAGGATGATCTCATTTCCCTGGGCAATCAAAAGGGTCAAGTGATCCAACTCTGGCCAGTGAGAAGGGAGGCAGAGTCTTTGAGGAAGCTTCTGGTAAGATTTCTTCTCTCTTAAGAGAGACAGAGGAGGAGGGGTTCCCCTTTCTCCTCTGGACATTGTCCTGTTCATCCTGGTGTCAGAGGGACTTTCTGTCTCTTGGAGCTAGTAGCATCTTTACTGACTAGAGTCATCCTGCCCTTCCCTGTGGCTACACCAAAGCCTTCCTCATGCCGCACTCACCTCACTTATGCCTCTCTCTGCCATTCTGCCAGGAGCCTTGCCAGTTACACAAAAAAGAGTATCTTGAAGTAAAGAGTATCTGGGCACTCTCCTATCTCAGGACAAATACTTGGAAGAATTGAGACAATTATGATTATGCTTTTAATTTTAGTATCACTTGTTTTCTGGCCATATATACAGTACTCAACAGCCTCTGGGGTGGTGGATACTCCTTCTCCTACTCAACAAATGACCTGTCCATGGTTCCTCCTGGGGACAGGAAGGGCCAATAAGTCAGGTTCATGTTCTGTGACCTTCTTTCAAACCAGGCCACAACTGATTGAATGAGGCAAGAATATCTGACTTAAGAGAGAAGATTCCCAGCTGCCAGTTGGCCTATAAAACAAACAAAACATGAGTCAATCAATTTCTCTTTGTCTGAGTAATCTGAACAAAAGACAGAGAACAAAGTCACAGTCAGATCCCACAGTAGAGGAATGAATGTAAACAGACCTGGGAGGGGTGTGGGCAGCCAGGTCGTGTTACGTTACAGCTGTGCAGTAACTGAAAGATTTGCAAACTCTTGCAAGCCACCTGGAACCCTAAAACTCTTTCAGCTCTAGGCTCAGTAACTCCTATCTCCAGGATCCCCTTTACCACTCCTTGTGGTAATCTCCCATAGTTTGAGATGTCTTGCAGCTAGAGCTCCCCTCTCCAGCACGATGCAAAGGATCCCCAGTAGATCTGGCTTGCCTTGCACCTCATTACATTCTGAAGGGTACCCATGTCTTCCTGAGTTGCCTGTATCCCCTGCAGACATGCCATGTTCTTCTAAACCTTTCTGCCTTGGTTTGTGCTATTTTTTCTGTTTGGAATGTCCTTGTTATTTGCCCACCTGGTGAGATCATAATCGTCTTGAAGAACCCATACCCAGCAGCCTTTTGGATTTTTTAAAGCAGATATGTTCACTCCTTCCCTAGTGTCCTCTTACATGCATTCATTCAAACATTACTTGCTATTACTTGCTTAGTGCCTATCTTCATGTACACTCTGTTCATTACTAGCAAAAAATGTTGGATAAGGAGACTGTGGTGGGTTGGGGGTGGTGGCTATTTCAGTGATGGTGTCAAGCAAGGCATCTCTGTGGTGAGGGAGTGACCTTGTGAAGTTCTGGCAGAGGGAACAGTAAAGACAAAAGCCTGGGGGTGGGAATATGTCTTACTGGTAAGAAAGTGTGAATGGAGTGCAGTGAATGAGGGCCAGAGCAATGGTTAAACAACGGGCCAGGTAAAATGATGTAGAGTTTGGTAGACTCCATGGGTAACTGCAAAGAATTTGGGTAATTTTGGTGTTTGGGACAGTAAGAGAGGAGTGGATGCCATTGTCTGACCTGGATTTTGTAAAGGTTGATCTGGCTGTGGGGTTGTGGGGAGATGAGCAGGAAAATGGCATTCCAGGAAGAGATGGCTTGGGGGGTGGGGGTGGGGTGAGAGGGCGTGGTGAGGATCCTCGGGACTGGGATCTCCCTTGAAGGAAGAGTTAACAATACTTGTTGGTGGACTGGATGTGGGAGGAGAGGGTGAGGGAAAGAGCAGAACTGAATTTCAGATTGGGGCCTGGCAAATTTGGTGAATGGAGGCACCAGTTATGAGAGGGAAAGAACAGCAGAGGAATGAGTTTGGGAGTGGAAATCAAGAGTTGGGTTTGGGCGTGGCAATTATCAACCATATTGCAAGACTTGGTTACAAATCTTGAACTCCTTGAGGGAAGGGGCTGTGAATTTTTTTTCCTCTTTGCCCCCCTTCATTCTACTATGCACAGGTCCTCACAAAGAGTAATAGTAGATACTGAACCCATTATTGATGAATACTTTGATTTCCACAATGCCCTTATTACTGAAAAATTGCAAATGGCACCCAGATATCATTGCTTTCATTGGCTCACTTGATCACCATCAAGCCATTTTATTCTCATTTTTGGTGACTCTTCCAATAGCAGACACCATCAGTGTTTAGTTCCAAACCCATCTGGTCTCTTGACTTACCCGTCCCCTCCAACAATCAAATAAAATCCAAACAGGTTCCAGGGGAGCCCTCAGGTTAAAGATGCACTTCGGTAGGCTCTATATTAACATGCCATGGTTTAGGGAGTTGTTATGGTCTGGTCTCACTGGGTTGTGCCAAATTGGTCAATCACTCACCACTCAGGGACTGAACATGTTCTATAATACGCCCTTGCATTCGCCTAGCACCTCGTAGCTTACAAAGGATTTTTATATATCCTCTCTTTGGACTTGTGCATCCAGCCTCTGAGTTGACAGGGCAGATCTCTGGATATTAAATTCTCTATTTCATTTCAACTTTCATAACTTGTGTCCAAGGACTTTAGCCAAGTCTGCTCCTTCTGCCTGAAGTTTCCTGGGAAACTTCCACTCAACCTTCCAGAATCATTTCAAATGTGAAATGACACCTTTCCTGACCCTCAGGCCTACTTAACTATTCATCCACTCCTCTTCTGTGTTACCTGGGCTATGTGGATGTGCCTTTCTGTTTAGTTCTTGTGCTGCATCTTGTAGCTATAGATAGACATAAAATGTATAGTACATGTTTAAGTATCTGTCTCTCCAATAGGTAATACACAGTATTCTCCTTGAGGGGAGGGAATGTATCTCATTCTTCTCAAGGTCCCACTGCCCTGATATATTCTCTTACACATAGTTAGCAATCAATAAATGAATGACTATATGGCCATTTTAAAACCTTGAAGTCATATTGTCGGGGACTTGTCCATATTTTGCTAAGGAATATGGACCTCAGCCTGTAGGCATAAAAGAGCCAATGGAAGCTTGATTTATATCACAAAAGGCAGATGGCAGGCTCATTTCATAGGATTTATTTCCCTGAAAGCTGATGAGGCCTGATTTATATCTTCTCTTGAAGGTCAGGTGATGTATTGTTCAACTCATTCTGTCATTCTCTCTAACAATGGCTTTCATGGGGATGTGATGGTGGGATGATGTCAGTTATACCTGCTTGTCCTCTCTATGGAACTTCATGAAATTTCATTTCAACTCCTCAACCTTTTATTGAGTGTGTACTGTGTGCCTGGAAGTGTGTCCAATGCTGTGACAATAAAGCAAGGTGGTTGGGAACCCCCTTTGCCAAAACTCTGGAGGTGGGGCCTGTGAGGCAAGCAGAAGTGTGACATGTCTGGGCCTCAGTTCCCAGTTTTGCAGCCTTCATCCCATGCTGCGGTGATTTGCTCCCAGAGGAGCTGGAGCCTGGCTGTGATCAATGAGTTCCTGTCACCCTCATGACACACTCTCCTGAACCATTTCACCAACATTCAGGTGAACCTGCAGTACTGGGCTGATGGGATGGGCTCCAGGGAGTGGGGCAGTGGAAGGAAGCAGCAATGATGAATTTAAGTGTCAAAGCTGCTCACCAGAAAACTTAATTGACTTCCTCAGGCTCTTCCTTCTGCCACAAAATCACCCATTCACCCATCTATCCATGCATGCATCCACTCATTTATTCATATACCCCTTCAGATCCTTATGTTTAAAATGCGTATCTGTGTGTCTTCATTGTTATATATTTATCCATCCATCCATGCATCCATCCATTCATTCTTTCATCCATCCATTCATTCATACCTTTACACTTATAAAAACATATCTGCCTGTCCTTATTGGTGCAAATTCATCCATCCATCCATCCATCTGCCCACCCCATTCACTAAATATTTATCTTTAAAGCATGTGTCTTTCTTTGCTGAAAAACCATGACTGGCTTTCATGTTCCTCAACCTAGAAGCAAAATCTCTTATCTTACCATTCACAATTAGCCTGATCATATCTACACGAGCACTCCCTTAGCTAAAGGGGTCTGCTCATCTTCCCCTGGGAGGCTGAACCTTGCCTCCACTCTTTCTCTCCCATCACCCTCCCTTCCTAAGTGCCTTCCCAGTCACTCTTATCTACTCTTGTTTGTTGTCTTCTGACTTCTTATTCAAATCTTCACCCCCTCGTGAGATTGTCCACTCTACTCCTACACCAACTGTTAGTCTCCTGGGTGGTCCATCCCATCTCTGAACTTCTAAAGCTCTTAGCATATGACCTACCTTTTGGGCACTTGGTCTTTGTGTCCTTATATTTATCTTTTTATAAATGTGGACTGTCTCCTCTGAGAGGCCTCCCTTTACTCAATACAGCTGACCCTTGAACAACATGGGGTTTAGTGGCACTGATGCCCTACACAATTAAAAATTCTGCTTATAACTTTTGATTCCCAAAACTTAACTACCAAGAAACTATATTAATTGGAAGCCCTATGGACAACATAAACAGTCGGTTAACATGCATTTTGTATATGTTGTATACTCAATTCTGACAATAAAGTTTTTTTTAATTTTATTTCTAGGAAAGAGAGAGAGAGAGACAGAGTGAGCAGGGGAGGATCAGAGAGAGAGGGAGTGACAGACTCCGAAACAGGCTCCAGGCTCTGAGCTGGCAGTCAGCACAGAACCTGACACGGGGCTCGAACCCACGAACCGCGAGATCATGACCTAAGCGAAAGTCAGAGGCTCAACCGACTAAGCCACCCAGGCGCCCCAATTCTGACAATAAAGTAAGCTAGAGAAAAGAAAATGTTATTGAGAGGATCATGAGGAAGAGAAAATACATTTACAGTACTGTACTGTATTTACTGAAAAACATCTGTGTATAAGGGGACCTGCACCATTTAAACCCACGTTGTTCAAGGGGCAATTGCACTACTGAAGACTAATTCCTTTGACCCTGTCCCACCCAGCCCTGAACCCATCAGGATTCAGAACAGTCAGGAATGAGTCTTATTACCACAAGCTTTGTGCCCACTGTTGCTGACTTGAATCCCAGAGCACCTGTGGGGCTCCAGTCTGAAGCCTCTGTTCTCAGACCATCAGTACATATAACAAGAGTGCAGAATGGAACTCACATAGAAGCCTGGTTGGTCGTGACATCTGTGTCACTCTTCTGGGACATGGCATTGGGTTAGAACCTGCTTCCCTTATTCCAAGTCTGATGAGTACTTTCTGTAACTGACTTGTCCCAGGGAACCATGCCACTGCTGTGTGTGTGTCTTTGAGAGATTAGCATCTGTTAGTCACCTATCACTGCAAAACCACTTCAAAACTTATTGTTTCTCATGATCTTGTGGGTTGGCTGACTTGGTTCTTCTTCTGGTTTTGCTTAGCTCCACTCATGTAACCACAATCAGTTTTGGGGCTTCCCTGATGACTCTCTACCCATGTGTCCTGGGGTGACTGGAATAGCTTCTCATCCTCCATGAGGCTTCTTCATGTGGCCTTTCCTTCCTAGGAGGCCAGATTAGGTTTCTTCAGAATGTGGCAGTTTCAAGGTCCCAGGAATGTGCAAACAAAACTGCATGACTCTTGAGACTTGGCTCCAAAGTTAACTCAGTATCTTGTAGACCACATTCCACTAGTTAAAAAGTCCCAGCAGCCCAGATTAAAGGGTGGGGAGACATTTCCCTTCCTGATGGGAGTAGTTCTAAAATATTGGGGCTGGGTTTTTCAGTCTATCCACCTCATCTCCCCTGGCCCACCTACAAGACTGATCTCCCCTGGGTAGTACTTGTTCCAGATTAAGCCCGAGTTCACCACTTTGGGAGACGGTATACAACACCATGGACTACTACCTCAGGGGCCATCCCTCTAGCTGAATCACCTAGAGCATCTTCCTGTTATGATATTCCCAACCCTAGTATATGACCTAGGAATGAAGGGATTGTGTCTGGGTCCCAATCAGTCTCTACAAACTATCGTACTGCATATTTTTTAATAGTAGTTACCACTATCTAAAGACTACCTTTTATTATTGTGTGCTGTTTGTTTTGTTTTGTTTTAATTTATTTCTGAGAGAGAGAGAGAGACAGCATGAGCAGGGGAGGGTCAGAGAGAGAGGGAGGCACGGAATCCGAAACAGACTCCAGGCTCTGAGCTGTCAGCATAGAGCCCGACGCGGGGCTCAAACCCACAAACCGTGAGATCATGACCTGAGCCGAAGTCGGACACTCAACCAACTGAGCCACCCAGGCGCCCCTGTGTTGCTTTGTTTTAATTTGAGTACTTGAACATTGTTTTTCTCTTCCACCAAATTAAGAACTTCAGATAGGAATTTTGTTTTTTCACTGATGAATTGTTAGCACCTATAGGCAAACTTAGCACATGGTAGGTGTTCAGTAAATATTTTTTGAATACATTCAAGCTCCCTGAAGACTGTGATCAGGACTGAAAACCTATTCACAGCCCCTCTCCAGCTCCTGTCAGTAAAAGATGCCATAAACATCTGTTACTGAGGGATAATTCATTCACTGATCATGCATAGTGTGAAATGTCATGAAGGTTTCAAAGATTCTCTTTATGTCCATTTTATACATGCTTCTAAGAGTCTTGAATTTGTCCTGAGAGGGTTCTGGTCCTTAGAAGAGTATAATTTCTTTGGCAAGACTAAATTTGAACATCTGGAAAGACAAGAGGATTTGTCCATTTCATTCAAGTTCCTTAAAATAAATTCATCTCATCCATGAAAAATAAAAAGTAAAAACCTCACTAACACTATCCCTCAAGACTTCCCAGATTTTGTTCATATGGGGCTGTTCATTGAAATGAAGTTACAGGTTATAGGAGACATTATATGGGAGAGATTAATGGTCTTTTCTCTGGCAGGGGATGGAAACTGTGCTCTATCCTCTCCTGAAGCTAGAAAATTCAGTGTTCAGAGCCTATCCTAGCCAACTGAGGTTGAGCAATGTGTTCAGTTTATACTAGCCAAGAGATGGACTTGCTGTCCACGTGTACTAGCAGGATTTTGTTGGAGGTCACTTATCACCCCTATTGAATGTGGCTTATATGGAACCACTACTAGTTCAGTCCCCAGAAGGCCTCAGAGAGATCTTATATGGCCTGGCAAGGAATAGGAGACCCAGCAAGCCCCCCTGCCTTTACCACATCTCGATACCTGGCCATAAGTAGAGGAGTTTTAAAACTGAAGGTAGGAAGTTCCTGACTCCAGATCCAAATGATGATAAGACCCAGATTTTCAGGCTTATCTATAAATCAAATCTTATCACATGAGGACCAACTGCTCACCTGAATTAAGGCCAAATCAGCATGAGCAACCAGTACAAATGAGCATTCCCACATAGGACAGGAAATCATCCTTATGGAGATCCCCATCGACGTGACTGGCGCTGTCCAGTGTACCTGCTCCATGCTTTCCATAAACTGGCCTAGCTGCAAGCTACAATCTCCAGGAATAATCCCATCCTGTGCCCTCCACCTGCTTTCACCCATCTGCATTGCTTGTGACCCATGATGGGCCCACTCCACCTGTCATTGCTGTCCCCAGGAAGGACACAAGCATCTGCATATTAGATCTTGAAGGTGACTATGGTATGATCTGGGATCCTGAATCTTAGTTCTTCCAGAGAAACAAATTTGCTCTCAGAGTCTGAGGCTAAGGCCTTCCCAAAATACACAGATACCAATCTTCAGAGGAGCCATAAGACTCATCATGAACGTGAAATATGAGCTTCATGGCACACATTTGCATGGATAAGTCATGGTCACATCAGGGATTCAGAGTAAGAAGACAGCAGATTTTCCCCTTAGGAGCTCTTTCTCCATTAGCCTGCACCAAGCTGGGTTAAATGAGTCCACTAGACCGTTTAGAAGACACTGCTATTTTCTGTAGCATTTTGTTTTATTTATATTACAAATACACAGAAATATAGAGAATAATAGAAAACCTACCATCCCCCTTAGGTAATGAAACTTTATATATACAACAGAAGTTCTCTGTGACTCTCCTGGATGTTATTCTCTCTCATCTTCCCTTCCCAGAGATAACCATAATCCTGACATGGATAGTCCCATGCTAGAATTTATGCTTCTAGTGTATATGTGATGGTAAACATCAGCTTTGTCAACAATTTTGTTTGTCAGTATTAGATCTTTAATATAAGCATAAGTATGATCTTCAGATTCATTGTAGCTTTTTCTTTCCTCCAGCTTTTGCTATTTAACCATGTTGATGCATGTTCTTAATTCATACACTTCCCTTTTGATGGAATGTTACGTTGTCTCTAATTTTTGCTACTAGAGTGCTGCCATTAATTTCTTGCTCACATTTCTCTCTGAACCTGAAGGAGGAGCTCTTTTGTGTAGACTTGCTCCATTTAGTTATGCAGCAGCTTCAATTTAGGTACTGCCAAATCGCTCCTTAAAGTGATGGTACCTGCAGTAGCTTGAATTCCCATTACTCTACAACCAAACCAGCCTTTGGTACTCTAGCACTTTTTAAATTCCTGCCCATGTGATGATGGGAAATGGTGCTTTCTTCCTGATTTAATTTGCATTCCCCGGATGACCAATGAGTCATGCTTATTGGACATTTCTGTTGCCACTTCTTTATCTTACCTTTCCATATCCTTTTTCATTGCTCTATTGAATTGTTGATCTCTTTTCATGTTGATTTATAGCAGTGTATCTTAAGAGCAGCACTATTGACATTTTAGACTGGATGATTCCTTCTTCTGGGGGACTGCTCTGTGATTGCAGGAACTTTAGCAGTGTCCCTGGCCCCTGCTGACTATATGCCAATAGTAAGTCCTCCCCTCTCATCTTAGTTGTGACAAGCCTGTCCCCAAGCTTTGCAGAGCCATCCTCAGCTGAGAGAATTATAGGAATACTTTATTTTTTATGGATGTTAATCCACTGTCAGTTATACAGATTGAATATACCTTCACAAAGATATTCTGGGATGGTCAACAGAACCGGCTTCTCTTCCTCAGAAGCTTTGGTTTGGAGAGAGGAAGAAAGAACAGTCTATACTGTGTCTTTGTCTTCCCATCTTTGCTTCAAATCTACTAGGTATGTGTTGATATCCCTACTTCACAGATGAGGAAACTGAGTCTAGTAATGTGCCCAAGGGCACTCAGCCAATAGGTAGTAAAAACAGGGTATGAATTCAGGTCTGTCTAGTTGCTTCCGCAGAACAGAAAGAATGTGGCACTAGCAATGAGAAGGTCTCAGTTTTTGTCTCAGCTCTGTCACTAGGTGGCTGTATGATGAGGACCTGTTCTCCATGCCTATCTTCTTTCTCATATGATGAGGAAGAGCCTGGACACAGATTTTAATGTGCCAGTTCATTCTACCCACAGAGAAGTGTGGTTGAGAGCAGAATCTGGAGCCAGGGCTGTCAGGATTGAGACCTGGCTCTGCCGCTACCTACTGGGTGATTTATTGCTGATTCCTTCCATGTCTTGTTTTCTTCAGCTGAAGATGGAAATTCAAATAGCACCAAACTCCCAATGCTTTGGTGAGGATTAGGTAAGACAATCCATGTAAAATATTTAATACATGGTGGAAGTTCTATAGATGCCATAGAATGTCATTATAATCCTACATATATGTGACCAGTTAGTCTGGATTGGGAAGCAATGCAGAAGGTAGATTATGACACAAAGAAACAATATTTCACTACCTTTTGATGGAAATAATAATAATCAGGAGGAGATTTGTCAGTGGGCAGCCCTCTTTAACTGAAAGCTGAAGAAAAGAGCTCTGTGATAAGCTTGTAGTTTGTATAATTTTGGCACTTTGAAGAAGTATTCAAGCCTACCTATGGCTCATCTCCTCTCTCAAGAGAACTTCACATCCTTTCTCTCATCTGTGGGCAGCACTTGGCCGCTGGGCACTGCTATCTGCAAAAACTCTACAAAGATATATTTCAGTGCAGGGGCACCCAGGGATCACAGAGTCTGAATTGGGGTCTAAATGCATACTTGCCTTGCTTCCCTTTCCATGAAAGCAGTATTTGAAATGAGGGAGTCAAGCTGCTGTGGACTCAGCAGACTCATGGGGAGTAGGTCAGGCGACCAGTGAACAGGGGCCCCTTTCAAAGAGGGAGGCGAGGGGCTCTTTAAACATGCATTCTCTGAGAGCCGGGGCTGCCACAGCTAATGACTCTGCAGACTCCTAGAGGGGCTGCCTGTCGAGTGCATCAGTAATTAGTTAAGGCATGGAAATAAAAGCCGATTTAGAAACAGAACCCATCATTTATTTATAGTAATCCAGCGCGTTTTTTTTTTTAAATAAAAACACTGGACATAGTTTCTAGTCAAAACCAAACCATCTAAATAGCTCCAAACTTATCTCCTGACTCACTCACTCACCTCACTCACTCACTCACTCACTCACTTTTCCTCTTGCCTCCTCCTAGAAGTCCACCTAGACTGACCTGGCTAAGCCCTGAACCCTTCAGCTTTCAGGCTTTCATTCCCCACTCAGCCTGTTGTGCAGGCGGGGCCACCACTGGATAATGCTTTCTGATTCTTCTGTGTGTGTTCTCTGATTTCTCTGCCTCTGTTTGTCTTTGGTAAATGGAAAGAGCATAGGTTTAGAGAGAGCCTAGTTCAAATCCTACTTCCAGCCCTTTCCAGCTGTGTGGTCTCAGGCAATGGACTCTCTGTCAAGGCTTGCTGCAGATAGAGGTATTACATGTGGTTAGATGTATAGAGTCTAGAGTCTGGCGTTCAGCACAGAGCGGCCACTCATGTTCCCTCCTGGGCAAGATTTGCATCTTTCTTTTTCATTCTTACCTAATTTCTGGCAGAAAAAGCAGGATGGCATATAAAGGGCTGGCTCTGGAGCCAGACTGCCTTGTCCTGAGACTGTGATACTTCTAACCAGCGGTGTGATTTTGGGTGACTTCAGCTCATGTTGCCTCAGTTTGACTAGAAAATGGCAATGATAATGATCCCAACCTTACAGGGTACTTGTAACCTGTTTAAGGTTAAGTGAACACTCAGTAAAAACCTCAGAGTATCCCTCTGTTCTTGGTACTAGCCAGTGATGACATGGGGGTGGGGGGTTCCTACTTACTATCCACAAGCACCATCCAGCACATGCTCAGAAAGGAAAGGGTACCTGCTTTTTGAGTTTGACACATCTGAACTGGAATCACATCAGTTCCATCAGTGTGGTTCCAGAGAAGGTAGAGAACCTCTGTTTCCTTCTCTGGAAAACAGGTGTAATAATAGCTCCTACCCCAAACAACCTGAGTGATTTTGGAAGCAGATTCCTCCCCATCTCCAGAGTCTCCAGAAAGGGCCTAGGCCAGCTGACACTCTGATTCCAGTCTTGTGAAACTCCACAGCAAGGCCACCTGGACTCCTAATCTACAGAACTGGCAACTAATACATGGGTGTAGTTTCAAGCCATGGAGTTTGTAGTAATTTTTTAAATATTTATTTATTTTTGAGAGAGAGGGAGAGAGAGAGATCAAGCAGGGGAAAAACAGAGAGAGAGAGGGAGACACAGAATCCAGAGCAGGCTCCAGGTTCTGAGCTGTCAGCACAGAGCCCTATGTGGGGCTTGAACTCACAAATTTTGAATCATGACCTGAGCTGAAGTTGGACTTGTAACCTATTGAGCCACCCAGGCGCCCCTGTAGTAATTTGTTAAAACAGAAAATGAATAGTCTACAAGATAGAAGATGCCACTTAGGGGAGGGGGGCTGTGAACTCCTGAAGGGCAGAAATCGGTGTCACTTAGTTGGAGCCCCCAGAACCTGGTATATAGTAGATGTTCAATGAATATTTATAGATTAATGAATCAATGAATATATAATTTCCAATGAGCAAAAAATAATCCAGACTCGATCTATAAATAAGTAATTTTTCCAAAAGCTGCAGGTGCCAGGGTGTGCTCAACCACAAGGAAGGATAGGTGACAAGTAAGTGCGTAAGAGCATGCACAATGCATCTGGAGCTTGAAGTCTAATCTCAGCTCAGTCTGTTAGCTGTGTGACCTTTGGCACATTACTTAACATCTCTGTGCATTGGTTTTCCGATCTGCAAAATGAAGATAAAATAGTAACTACCTCATAGGGTTCCCCAAAGGATTAATTAAGGGAATACATAAAAAGGTTTTAGCACTGTGGCTTGCCTGTTGTAAATATTCAATAAATACTTGGTATTATTTCACCGAGTCAGAATCCTCCAAATTTAATATTAATTTTCAAACAGTGTGTGTGATCCATCTTCATGCCCCATCCCCTCATGCACACTCCAAGCCTTGTTTTTCTCCTTTACAAAATAAAGAGGTAACCTGAAAAACATTCTCCAATCTTAAAACTTCTATCACTTTAAAAATTTTAATGTTTTTATTTATTTTTGAGAGAGAGACAGAGACAGAGTGTGAGCAGAGGTGGGGCAGAGAGAGGAGGAGACATAGAATCCAAAGCAGGCTCCAGGCTCTGAGCTGTCAGCACACAGCCTGAGTGGAGCTTGAGCCCATGAACCTCGAAGTCATGACTTGAGCCGAAGTTGGATGCTTAACCAACTGAGCCACCCAGGGGCCCCAAAACTTCTATCACTTTAAAGAGGATTGGACACTTATTTTAATTTAGGCAAATTCCCTTACTTCTCACTACTGCCAGTTTTTCAAAGTGCAATTCATCAGTAGACAATATCACAGGGAGAGGGGTGGACACAGGGCTGTTTGACCGTTACCCCATTTCCCAGATTGAAAGAGTTTGGGGACACTAGTGACCTCCGCAAAGCTAAAGGCCCAGACCAGCAGGGGTTTGACCTATGCCAGGCAAAGCTTCTTTCTCGATGGCCTCATTGATTAGCTGAGCTGGGAGGAGAGAAGGCTATTAGTTTTGTTGTGGTTGTTTTTCTTTATTGGACCCACAGTGCCTCGAATTTCATAAACCCATAAACCAGAACCGGGCACAATCTATTCTTAATTATGCAGGGACAGCTGATCTGGGTTGCAAATTGTCCACATCAAACCTTGCTCTCAAATTATTGATGAGATTGTCACTTACCCTGCCTAAGTTTATTTTGGCACGGATGGCCATATTTCTGACTGTGCACTTAGCCCTATATCGGAACTATTTGTGTGTGGCTATTTCTCTACTTGTCTCCTCACCTAGAAGACAAATTCCTTCAGAGGGGGCACCTGGATATCCATCTGTCAAACTGAGTTTGATTTTATGCCCCAACCATGACCTTTCTTCTCCTATGGAAGAAGGGGGCTAGCTCATCATAACTCTGTCCACATTCATTTCGAAGCATCAGGACTCAAACTCCAGCAGAGTGCCTGTCCTGCTTAGGCTGGTGCTTTGCACCAGGGTCCTGGGGAAAATCTCAGTTTCCACATGCTCCTGAGCTGGGTCTTCAGCCTGTTGCTTCTTGAACCTGCCCAGAATATTGCGAAGCCCAGGGCAATGAATACACCTATGTTCAAGGATAAGCACTCAAGCAGCTTGTGAAGCCGCATGTTAAACTACACAAATGATGCTTGGATGACGCTTGCCAGTTTTATTTGAACACAGCATGGACAATGAAGAACAAGCTATGTTTGGTTGGTTTGTGGCTGAGAAAGGATATTGATGAGAGCATGGCTGAACTTGCAGGTGCCAGACAGGCATGTTCTGGGCTCCTAGAGCAGGGGGTGGACTTGGGTAAGCCTCTGCTTGGGTTTAACTCAGCCAGAGATATGAGCCCTTTGGATTCTTTTCCCTTCCCTTGCCTCAGCCCTGAACCCTTGGCAAGGTGCGAAGAGTCTGTTTCCATAAAACCAATTTATTTTTCCATTTATTTGATTAATTAAAATTGCTAATACTCTGGCCTCAAGGTCGTAAACATTGGGTAATAAACCCCCTTTACATCTGTCCAGTGCTTTAGTGTTCGTTAAGCACTTTCACATCTATTATCTGATGTGACCCTCAGAATAGCCCTGCAAAGTAGGCAGGGAAGAGATTATAATGGTCGGTTCATAGAGAGGGAGATGTGTGTTGCCAATGGTTACAACGGTAGGACAGAACAGAGGTGAGATTGAGGCTGGTTCTTATATTCTATATCCAGTTCTCTTGCAGAGTGACTAACCATCCCAACTTACCCAGGACTGAGGGGGTTTCCCAGGGCCTAGGACTTTTTTAAAACTGGAAAAGTCCAGGGCAAATTGGGAGGAGTTGGTCATGTTCCTTCAGGACCCCAGGCTGTCTGTCATGATGGAGCTCTGTCACCTTCACCAGGTTCAGTTGATGGAGGTGCCTGTGACCTGGCACAGCCAAGGCAAATGTTGTACCTGGCCGAGTTTTCTGAGGATGTGAGCTGAGAACGGTCAACTGTGACTTACAGATGACTCATCTGAGCCAGATCTTGGGTTGGGGGTGGGTGGGTTGTGGAGGGACAGGAGGCAGAGCCTGAACATATGAATGATCTTTCCTGCCTGGGTTGCTTGTGAGATGGTTCACCAGAGAAGGATACTGACAGCCTAAGGTGCTCAACCAGAGAAAGGACACTAACAGGAACTGGCTGGTCAGAAGGACCCATGATAGAGACACTGAAGGCCAAAAGATAGATGGTGCAGAGGCACAATGTGTTGATGGGACAATGGAGAGGGAGAGAAAGGATCAGAGGAAGAGTGGGCAGAGAGAGGGGTATACATGAGGTAGTCTTAGCCAGAGATGAGTTTTGTGGCCACCACCTGCCATCCACAGTATCTCTCTCCTTTATGTGCTATAGGTAGCTGCCTCCTAGCATAGAGGTCAGCCCCTTCTTGATAAATTAGTCAATTCCATTTGGCTAGGAAGGGAGAAAAGGGGAAGTGATCTGCCCAAAGCAGCCTGAGCTGGATATTGAGTAGTCCAGTCTAGGTTAATGAGAATACAGCTTTGAACCTGAACAGGGGCTGGGCTGGCCAGCCCTGGCTTGTTTCCATCAATGTGTGCCCCCTTGCTCACTTCACTGTGGCCTTGACCTTCTCCCAAGTCCTCTGGCCCCTGGAACTTGGCCACATTCCCCTGTGGCTTTAGGATGAGAATCTCAAGTCCTAGTTCTGTTTGCCTTGCTTATTAGCATTTTGACTCTAGTAATGTGAATGAGTTCAAATCTTATTGGGAAATCATTGAGCTAAACCAAGCCCAGAACAAAGCAATTGAGTAGAAAATTGTGAATACCAGCTGCAACTTCCCCTCCCCACCCAGAGAAGGTGAAACACCATTGTTGGAGTCACTTTAGAAGCAAGCAGGGAGAGAGGTGCTCTCATTATGGGCACCTGAACCAGGTGTGTGGAAGGTAACCCCTGGCAAGAAAGGCTCAAAGTCTCAAGTAAATATGGGGAACTATATAATGCTGGTGGAAAAATTGTAAATGATACAGTAGGAATTAGCAAACAGATGGGGTTTCCTGACTCATCTGCTGGCAACCACGTAGGATGTTACAACCTGCATTTTAGTTTTCTCATCTGCCCACTTGATCTTTCATCTGATTTGTATTTTCCTTAGGCTTGACATATTTAATTTATATCTTTCTATTTTATTACCTGTAGTTCTTGAAGTCTGCCTCAAATGCTCAGTGGGACAGAGTGAGTAATAAGTACATAATTCAACCAAACCTTTCACGAATGTCTTCTTGGGAGTACAATGCTGTAGTGTAAGCCTAAGGAACAGGGAAAGCACGATGGCAGAGTGGTGAGTGTGTGCCTCACTGACCCCCCATCCTAGCCAGGCTGCAACCAGGAGCAGCTAGCTACTGCTGGATTTGTCACCTCTTTCTTACCTCAGGAGGACCCAGCAAGTGTGCAATGCCTTCTGTGAGGGGTAGAAATGTCAATCACAGCTCTTGGTTCAGGGCCTTATTGAATCATGGCTTCCTGAGTATCTTCATAGAGAAGCCAGTCTATCTTTCGGGGGCTTTCTTTTCTGCCAAGTTCACAGGTTTTCCTCCTTCAGCCCATCTCTACCAATGGACAACTTGAGTGGATTGAGAAACCCCTTGTAAAATTCTTGGGCTGTTGAGATACCTTCCCAGCTGGCTCTCTGTTCCACTCTTGCCTCCCTGCAGTCCACACCACAGTCAGCATGATGATTTTAGAACATGAATCATTACTCTACAGTCTGCATTGCTCTGGGCATAAAATCCATGTTTCTCCCAAGCCTTACAGGCCCTGCATGCTCTGGCCGCTGTCTACTTCTCTCTCTCTTGTTCACGCTTCCCCAGCCTCCATGTGGCTTCCTGAATGTGCCACACTTAGCCCTGCCCTCAAGCATCTGCATGTTCAGTTCCTATTGCCTGTTGCAGGATCTCCCTCTTTATTCCCACAGCAAGTCCTTCGTCATTCTTGAGGACTCAGATGCCATGTTCCCCAAATGCCTTCTCTCCCCAGCCCACTTAAACTGGGTCCATGCCCACCACTCTACCCAACCTCAAAACTCCATCACATCATCCAATTTCTACAAAAGCACTTATCACAATCTGCAACAGTCTTCTTTATTTATTCATTTGATTTGTACATGTCTCCCTGAGCAGTGCATAGCTTCACAAGGCAGGGACCAGATATGTTTTGATCCCTACCATATCCCCAGCACCCACAACCAGGGCTGCAACGTAGGAGGTTCTTTAAAAATATCTGTGAGATAAAAGTATCCATAGCTTAACCAGGAGTTGGCAGACTATGGCCTATGGGCCAAATCTCACCCGCTGCCTGTTTGTGTAAATAAAGTTTTATTGGAATGCAGCCTAATCATTTACATAATGTCTTCAGTTGCTTTGGTGCTATAATGACAGACAGAATAGTTGAGACAGATGTCACAGAGCCCACAAAGCTGAAATACTATCTGACCCTTTAGAGAAAATGTTTGCTGAACCCTGGCTTATACCCCAACTTAGTCTCCATGGATATTTAGAATTTCACTTACCGAGAAACCAGAGACAGAAGGATTCAGGTTGGTTTAGCAGCTCAGTGATGTCCTCAAGGACTCACAGTCAGCCCTGCTGTCTTGTCCCCTGCCTGACAGTGAAACCTTCCCTCAAGGTTCTAAGGTGGCCACCACAGCTATGACCATCATCTCCAAGCTCAAAGAAAGAGTATAATGCGAGCAACAACTGGATTTCTCCATTCCCAGAGAGAAAATATTCTCCCTGGAAGACATCAAGTGGACTTCTCCCTGTGTTTTATTGGCTAGAACTGGATCATGTGCTCATTGTTGGACTAATCACTGTAAAGAGGAAGAGGAGCCCTATGACTGGCTCAGGCCAGTGATGTTTCATGCCTTGAGGTTGAGTACATTGCCTTTAGAAACCAGAGGAAAAGAGGATGTCTACAGCACATATGAATGAAGCATGCCCCATTTCTTCACACTGGAGATGGTTGTGATGAAGGTCTAAAGTGTTCACTCCTCTCCCCTTGATAGAACTAAAAACAGGTGGGCACATTACTACTCATTTTCCTTTTCTAGGTTTCAGGTAAATATTGCCTCTCGTCTTTTGCCCTTGCCACCATTTTCTCTCTACCAGCCGCCAGCCTTGATCATAACTTCAGGAAAGAAGGTTTCAGGTGATTTTACAACAATCCCGCTTGATTCAGATTTTCCTAAGAAATCGAACTAGTCTGATGATAAGGATTTGAGGGACACCCAGAAGGAATGTAAAATGCCCCACATTTCATTCTCCACCAGCCAAGTCCAATTTTTTAAACCCAGTTATACAATAGACATTTTGGTTTAATGCATTGTTCTCTATAATACCTCTGTTAAAATGGATGATACTTTCAAAAGGCCATGCATGGTGAGTTTATGACTTAATCCCAGAGGTATGAGGTCATACATCATCTTGGACAGCAGAAATACTGACCTTGAGGGGAGCAGGGAGCAGTGTTATAATGGAAATAGAACCATGAGCCAGTATACCTGGATTCTAGTTCCCTTTGTCTCTTTATTTTCTATGCACCTAGGGAAATTCACTTTCTCTCTCCAGACCTCACCTTCCTCATCTGCTCCATGAAAAGGTTGGATTTAGTGATCTTTAGAAACACTTCCAGCTGGTTAAAAGGGATCAGCTATACACCCTATATGGTCTCATGCCTGCATTACTGCATTCATTCACCCACCATTCCGTTAGCCAATCTTTCAATATACATTCCTTGAGTACCACCGTGTGCTAGGAATTTTGCTGGATGCTGGAAATGTAGTAGTCCCTGCCCTTGTGACACTTACTGTCTGGTGTGGAAGACAGAGAGTACACAAGTATATATAACATCTGTGACAAGCATAATAATACGGAAGATGCTGGCTCACTGCACGCTCATGGCAGTTCAGGGCAAGGACAGCAGATGATACCTGGAATGAGAGGTCAGGGGGCTACCCAGAGATGGGATGTTCATGTTAGTATGTAAATTCCAAGTTAACCAAGCTGAAGTGAAGGAGAGGAAGGAAAATTTCTCTGATAAGGGTATCAGCAGATGTTAAGAACTGTTGATAAACTATTTATCATTTATTCCAGATCTGAAGTTTTGTCCCCTGCCCCCATCAATTCACTTGCTATATAACCTATTTGAAATTATGGTAGAAAGAACAATTAGATATATTTTAAAAGAACTTGAGTCAAGTTTATCCAACCAACCACTAGCGTGATAGTAGTTGGTATCTGTTTCATTTATTTGAAACCTTAGATGTTCATTTCAAACATGCTGCATATATCAGATCCATTAATTTAAAACAGAATTATCAAGGTGTCACAGTGTGCTAGGCACTTGGCTCAAGCCAGAGATATAAAGTAGGGGAGGAGTCAGTCCATACTTTCTAGGAGCTCACACCTCAGTGTGGAGACAGACAAGTACTTTAATGAGCAGAGTACGATGTGTCCTAGGTGCATAGAGGATGGTGGGCTAGTCTGGCTGGTTCCAGGAAAGTTCTCAGAAGGCCATGAGCTCTGAACTGAATTTGTTCTCTTACTTATTCATTCTTTTATTTTAATTGTTGTAAAATACATGTACATAAAATTCACCCTCTTAATCATTTTAAGTGCACAATTCAGAGACATTAAATTCATCCACAATGCAAAGATCACCACTATCCCTCTCCAGAAACCTCCCATTGTTCTACATAGAAACCCTGAACATAATAAACCCTAAGTCCCACTCCCCCTCCTCCCAGCCCCCAAAAGCCTCTGCTCTGCTTTCTGTCTCCATGAATTTGCTCATTCTAAATACTTCATATAAGTCAAATCACACAATATTTGTCTTTTAATCTCTCTCAGCGCAATGTTTTCAAGACTCATCCATGTTGTAGCACAAATCACTGTTTCTTTCCTTTTTAAAAAACATCTACCTATTTTTTAGAGGGGGGGGGAAGGGGCAGAGAGAGAGGGTGATAGAGGGTCCAAAGAAGTCTCTGTGCCAACACCAGTGAGCCTGATGCAGGGCTCGAACTCATGGACTGCGAGATCATGACCTGAGCTAAGTCAGGTGCTCAGCCGACTGAGCCACCCAGGCTCCTCTCCTTCTTTTTTAAGGATGAATAATATTCCATTGTATGGATATGTCCCACTTGGTTTATCCGTTCACTTGCTCGTGGTTGCTTCAGTTGTTTCCACCCTTTGGTGAATAATACCAGTATGAACATTAATGTTCGATATCTGTCTGAGTTCCTGGTTTCAATCTGTCTGGGTATGTACCTAGGAGTGGCACTTCTAGATCATACAGTAATTCTATTTGAACTGACTTTTGAAGGCTGAGAAGACTAAGCAGGAGGAAGCATGGATTAATGCCAAGGGAGGGTGCATTTCTGTGGGGTTGCCCATTGGTCACATAGTCTCTCACTCGTTCACCTCTCAAGGACCAGGCTGTGTGCGCACTGTGACGACCACCAAGGTCAATCCCAGTTTCCCTCAGAGGGTGACTCTATTGTTCCCTGGATGATATCTGCTGCTTTCCTACCTCTTTCTCCAGTTCCATCTGGCCCAGAACATCCTAGGTCTTTCCCTGGGTTGGTAACACTCCCCTGCCTACCTCATTGAGTTGTTTTGAAGAGCAAGGAATAAAACTCATAAACAGTGGTACAGACGTTTGTGATCATGGCTGTTGCCTTTGTCTTCATTGTCATCATTGTTAGAACACTTCGCTGTGGTGAAAAACAAGTTCCTTCATTCACAACCAAGTCATCAAGGCCCAAGGAAAAGAAAAACTCCAAGTATGACATCTTAAATTGCTGTATCTCTGCACTACACCCCAATTCCTCCCGACACCCAAATCTGTGATAATAACAGGCGTGGAAATTCATGTGCCACATCCTGAGAGATACAAAGAAAGCCAGGCTGCTTTTCTCACTTATAGGGTTGACAGACGTGTTTGGGAGAATATGTTAGAAATTCCAGAGCAGAAGCCTCCTACCTCAAAGAGTTAATTCTCCAAGGCTTGGATTATTTGTTTTCAAACATCTAAAACATATTTACTGAGAAACAGCTGAGTGCTTGGCACACTGCTAGGTCCTGTGTGGGCACAGAAGCCTAATACATGGGGGTCCTAGCCTTCATCCTGCTGGTGCATTTTTTCTAAGGTCCTCAAATGCTCTGTGTCTATTTTCTGACACCTCCATTCCAGTTATATCTGCTGGTCTGGGCTCTAAGTGTGACTGTCTTTGCTGCCAAAAGGCTGTCCATTTAAGTAATTCTTTTACTTTCGTTTGGGGAAGCTGACTTAGCTACTGACTGCCTGTCTGGTTTCTACCTACAGTCAGTGGAAACACTGGAACTTACCTGACACAGGATATGATAACATGTGTGACTCATAAAATGACCCTGGAAGTGCCTAAACTGCTTGAGACCTCTAGTAAAAAACATAGCTCCAGTTACCTCATGGGCTCAGAATGGCAAATAGGTGCCACTGATGCTGCCGTTCCTTAGCTCACAGCAGGCATGAATAATCCATTATGGTGCTTTGTGGCTGAGCCAAGGTGTGGCTTCTCACTCTTTCTCAAATGTTATGATCCTGGAAGCCACCTTCAATTGATCTGAGCTGCCACTTACAGTGTGTAGTAGACACTGATGGTGTCACACCCAGATCTTTTTGGGCCTCCTACTCAGACCCCAGCTGCTGGGAGTATCATCTATAAGAGACCACGATAGCACCTTCTTCCTGAGCATTGACCTCCATTGGGCCAGATGGGAGCCACCTCTCTAGGAAATGTCTCCAATGGCATGCCTTGGCTGATTCAAGGGTACAAAAACCTAGTCCCCTTGCTATTCACGCATATTCATATCCCTGACATCAGGCTTGCTTGGCTTCTCTGCTTGCTCTGGTCTGCTTCCCTCACACCCTTACAGATTGTAATCTCCAATAAATCCTCACACCAGTATCCTTGCTTCAGTTTTTCTTCCTAGTGAACCTGACCTAAGCTGGTCATTTGTCACACCTGTCTCTGGCCATATAGCCAGGAAGGAAAAGTCAAGGACAAGGAAAACTTTTTATTTTATTTTATTTTATTTTATTTTATTTTATTTTACAAATAGTTTATTGTCAAATTAGTTTCCACATAACACTCAGTGCTCATCCCCACAAGTGCCCTCCTCCATGCCCATCCCCCCTCCCCCCCACATCCATCAGTCCTCAGTTTTTGTCAGCATTCAAGAGTCTCTCATGGTTTGCCTCTCTCCCTTTCCCCCACCATTTCCCCTCTTCTTCTCCCCCTTGTTCCTCTGTCAAGTTCCTCCTAATCCTCCTATACGTGCAAACATATGATATTTGAAGGACAAGGAAAACTTGAGTGAATGTACAAAGCTTTATACTCTCTGTTCCATACAATAAATAATCCCCACAAATGTGTACTGAGCCCTGGACATGTGTCAGGCACCGTGTTGGGTACTGGGGATACACTGGTACAGGAGACCAAGGTGGTCCGTGCCTTCATGGGCCTCCCATTCCAATGGGATGGGTATAGATATGATGGTCCTGAGATCAGGGACCCTCTACCTTGGACCAAAGGGAAGGAGGATGGTACAATGAAAAGAACAGAATAGATCCTGAAGAATCCTTCAAGAGACAGGCATGGAAGCACATATTTTGCTCCAGTTTTCTCATTGCCAAGAGCAGGAGTTTTATAATTTGTGGCTCAGAGATCCTTGGAGATTCATGACAGAGCTTCAGAGGTTCATAATCCCCACCCCCTAATTAAAATGCATGTCTATTTTTTCTTGCAGAATGATCCATACCTTCCACCACATTCCTGAAGGTGTCTATGAGCCATAAAAGTCAAGAATCACTGCTTAGGTTTTGTGGCCAGCCTATCCAAAGGTCTTGAGAAAAAGATGGAAGAGGTTTTTGTATAATACCAAAACATCCCCTAAGGAGGTAACAATTGTGTGAGCAGGCCCAGCTGCGATATCACTGGAACATCTGGCTGATAAATGAATTCTCTTTCCAAAGGCTTTGAATCATGCAGTGACTGCATTTTAGGGCTGGAAGCCTGCTCACTGCTGGGCACTTGATTGTCTCTCTGGGTGTCCTCCTTGGTCAAATGAGCAGATGATGCTATCTTATATTCAAGGTCCATCACTGACTTTCTCTGATTTTGTAAAGAACCTCAGAAACCATGTATTTTAGGATCTATTTTAAAGGTGGCAGGGTAAAGTGGCCAAGTGTGGGGCTCCAGAGCTAGAAAGCTAAGGTCTGAATCTCAGCTTTGCCACTCAAGCAAGTTTCCTCTTGAGGCCTCTAGGAAATGGTGACAATAATGGATAATAGTGGCACCGCCCCCCACCCCACAAGCACACATGGATGCTTCAAAGAACAAGAATCAACCATGTATAGTGCTTAGACCACAGCCAGGAACACCATAGGTACTCAGTCAGTGTTGGCTTTTCTATTATTTGTATATAGAAGAGAGAACTGAAGGGGCAGAGGATGATTTTCAGGTCAAGACCGTGAACTTGCATCAGTCTGGGTCCTCTCCACTGCACATCCTGCCTGCCACACCTGCTGGCAGCCTTCGCTTCTCTCAGGACGGCCTGGTTTCTCAGTATCTGCGGGACTCCAACAACCAGAGCCTCAGAAAACCCCATCCCCAGGATGGCTTCTTATGCCCCAACAATCAGGAGGCTTTGAAGATTCCTCTAAGTGCCAGAAAGCCCCTGGAGCTGTTATTTTCAACTCATATTCCCATACCCACCTCCCTCCACCAATTCCCAACACTGCATCTCTGGGCTCTGTCCTGTCAGAGAGATCCTGCTTTGCCTCTGATGCAGGATATCTTGCTGGGCCTTAGATCACTCTTCCTTTAAGATTGATACTATCTGCTCTATGTGTCCTCTGGATTCCAGGCTGCCATTGGCCATCTGGTGGGTATTCACAGTGCTGGCATTCTGCCATATTCTGACATAGGTCATCTCCCAGTCAGATGGTTGACTCAGTCTTAACCTCTGTGGTCACCAGCTGCTTGCTTCCAGAACCTTCTTTGAAGCAGCTGTAATTTCAGGCTGGCCCCATCCTACACCAGGGCATGTGTGATTTGAGAAGGTGTGTGTCAGATGAAGCCTGAAGTGAGAGCAACCCAGGGACGGTCAGCATTGTCTGTAATGAGTTAAAATACAATTTATGTCACTATCACAAACAGCATCATTCTCTTGCATTCAGTAATTGGCAATTTACAAGTCGCATTTATGCTGTCACATTGTTCCTACAACAATCTTGTAAGGTAGACTTGATGATCATTGTACATGCAGGTAGTAAGCTCAGGCCTGGAGAAATTAAGTAATGTGCCCAAGGCCAGACGATATTGGTAAGAGGTCTGACTGACCTGAGGTCCAGGGCTCTTCCTGCTACACTATAGCTGGGGTCCCGGAGGGTTAGGAGGCCCAGAGCAAGTGGAAAGACACCAGCAAGACAGGGAAGAGGGGCGGGATTCTCAGGAGATACGGGGCTGGAGGACCAGAGCCAGGTTCTTCTAAGACAGAGCACACCTCAATGAGGGACATCTTTTGCCTTCCTACCTAGGGAGCCTCCAGCTGGATGAGGAGTATGGGGAGCCTCAGCCACAGGGACCCCTGCCCCTGTCTCTTCCTCTCACAACTCCCTGTCAGCAAAATGAGTCTGAATTCAGAGACCAGTCAGATCTGAGTTTCGATCTTTATTTTACTGCTGAAGAGACCTCCGGCTAGTTACTCAGCATCCCTGAGCTTCTGTTCCTTCATCTGCAAAACTTAATAGGCACATCTGCCTTGTAGGGCTGCTGAAAAGATTAGATTAAATAATGAGTGCATTGTTGTAGGCAATAGTTGGGGAGCAATGGCCCGAGAAGAGAATTAGCCACATGGCCAGAGGCACCGAGAGGCCTCTCTGTGGGGTGACAGGCCAGGCTGAGCTGCATCCTGTCCGCTCTGGGTTCCCTTTCTTCTCTGGGTTCCCCTCTGTTCCCAGCTAATAGTCCTCCCCCTGACTGGTGTTGACGCTGTCTCCTCTGGCTACAGACTAGCTAATGCTCCCTGCCTGGCAGTTCTTAGCCAAGCTGGGCCAATTAAGCTGCATTCCTCTAATTGTTTTGGTGGCTCTTCTCTGAACTCCCTCCAACTTATCTACAAATCGGTTCTAAATTTAGACTTAAGCGCCAAGTCTGGGAGCTCGGAGCTTCTCTCAGCTCTAGCCAGCCGTGAGGCTGTGTGCCTTCCCTGGTAGGGCTGGGTGTTTCTCCTCCTTTCCATCCCTCTCCTTCTGGCTCCCCCTCCCCCTAGCCCCTAATCATCAACACAAAAGCAAGGAACGACTGTGACATGATTTATTTTGTTTGTAGAGTGCAGGTTCATAATCAGTTAGAAAACAGTTTTTCTTATTTAAACTTCCAGGAAAGTGACAGTAGAGAATTAAAGGGGGATTAATTGAATGCACAAATTCTTTCTGCGCCCTGGAAACTGCACAGAGGAAACAAAACGACTCTGAAATAGCAAGGGAAGGGAGGAAGGGGGCGGGGTAAGAGTAAGGTGGTTCCTTTGCAGTTTCTTAGTGCCAAACCCCTACACCTGCCTGGTTTGCGCTCCTTAAAGCACCAGCCTTCAGCTTTGACCCTGCAGTGTCTTCAGTAGGCGGTTAGGACCCGCCCAACCCCAGGGAGCAGATTTAAAAACACCCTCTTATCCCTTCCCTCCTGTCCTTCCCTCCCCTCCCCCTTTCCTCTCCTCCTCATCTTTGATTTCATCCTTCTCCCCTCCCTTTTCTGCTTTCCACCTCCTCCTCCCTGTCATCTCCCTTTCTGCTCCCTCTTGTCCTCCCCACACTTCTCTCCTTTCTCTCACCTTCCTCTCCCCTCTCCTCTTGTCCTGCTCCATGGCAACATCAGATTCCTTGCTGCCAAGCATCTTTTATCACCAGTACAGCCGCTTATGCTCTGGAAAGCCCTCTCCTGCCCCCAGTCTCATGGGAGTTGGACAGCAGCGCTGTGGACATGGGCAGATGCCTAGGAAAGAATGAGCTCACTGCTGGTTAGAGGAGCAGATCAACAGAGCCGAGGTCTCATGACAAGGCTGGTAGAAGAGCCAGACTCTTCTGTTGTCTCAGAGTCTCATTCCCAGCAACCCAGAGGACACCTGTTGGCTGTCCCCAACAAATCACAGTGAAAACATACCTTTTTGTCGTCACCAAATCTCACATATTCTGGAGGATTGCCCAGAGGGTTCTGCAGGCAAGGTGACATGGTGGAGGGGGCTGGAATGTATGTCTGGACAGCCCGCCACAGTTTTGTCACTTCCTGTGGATCAAATCTCTTTCTTCTAGCATCTCAAAGGGGTGTCAGCTCACAAATTTGAATCTATCAACAAGTGTTGGATCTAACAATATTCTAGGCGCATGCAGGGATAACAGTCCTGGTACCTGCAAAGGTGACACGTCCCTGTTCTGTCTAACGGACCTCTCACTCATACATATGTGACCTAAGCTTTATTTCTGTAGCATTCAGGTGGGATAATGAGTGTGAAGAAGTTTTACAAACTACAAAGTTCTACACAAACACAAGAAACTCTTTTGTTGCTGGGATTACAATAATCCTAGGGATATAAAGTTGGTCTTAACACTGCAGGGAACCAGTGCTGGCAACAACCTTTGAGGTCATGTTGCCCAACCCCTCATTTTGTGGGTGAGGAAAGTGAGACCCAGAGAGAAGTAATAGTCCAACAGGCTACACTGCAGGTGACAGGACTGGACGGTCTCAGCCTTTGCCTCTTTCTAGATGCTGCTTATAATTTCTTTTTTTCTTTCCTTGATGGTTCCCTCTTTCTTTTTCTTCCTCGAAATTTAATACATGCAAAGTCCCTTCAGAATACTCTTTATCCACACCTTTCCCTCTATCCAAATATTATCTGTCCTATATCCCATCATATCAAGATCCTGTGAAACGGCTTAAAAACACATCTGTACTGAGGGGTAAAGAAAGAAACCATGGTGTATAACTATGCCACTCCACCTGCAGGCCATTTTCATCTCAACAGAGGCCTTCACAGACCTTAAAGAAGGAGCAATGCCTACCAGGGAATTTAAGTTTTGTGTCAGGCCACTGAAGATTTTATCCACACAGCCTGCTGATCCAGCTTATTTTTCTGTATTGCGGACTCATCTCTTCAAGTCATCCTCACGCACTTATCTCATGACAAACCCTCTGGCTTCTTTCCCTCCATTGGCTCATTTCTCTACCCTTCTTGAGCTCCATGACCCTGGCTGGTGGTACTGACCATTCCTACTGGCTTGGCCTAGAAGCCCTCCATCATGTGGGTTGTTTCTGACACAGAGTATGTGCAAGTTACTTCCTACTCTCTTCCTTCTGTATATTCAGAAGTTAGATCTAGTAAGTTCTCAAAGAGTACGAGTGTAGGGCAAGGGAAGAGTTTCTGCAATATGTGTCCAGGGGAGAAACAGTAGGTATGTACAAAGGCATGGGATGGGTCTCAAAGGTGAGGGGTGTCTAAAAGAAAACTGCCCAGGGGAAGAAGTGAACAGACAGTGTCCCGCTGGGTAACAGTCATCTGTCCCCTTTTCTCCTCCCTGGCTGGCTTGTGGACTTGTGTTTCTTATTTCTTCCTGCATGCTTAGCGCCCATTACAGATGTGGAAATGTCACGTTTGATGAATTCTGGTGCTAGACTAAGAAGCTTTGGTGCCTCTAGGATAAGCGAGGCTGAAATGTCAGAATTTGGAGAACCTAATGTCAGCAATTTTAGAAATTATTTAGTTCAACTCCCCTTGAGCGCCTTGTCAGGAAGGCGAAGGCTGCCCATCGGGTATCCAAGAAGGCATTTTGCTGGAAAGAACCAGTACCATTTGGACTGCACAGCACACACTTAACAAAGAGTTGTGTCCGTGTGCACACGTGTGCCCATCTGCCCTGGTGTGTGTGTGTGGGGGGGTGGTCTCTCTTATATGTGTGTTTATCTTATGGTTGTAGGAAATCAGAGCTGAAGGGGCAAGAGAGGTAATCTAAGTGAACCCTCTGACTGCAGAGAAGAAGAAACTGAAGCTGAGGAGTGGCATCCTCATCTGTAAAGTGGGAACCTTGATATCTGCCCTGTTTGCCTGGTAACAGTATGGATAGGCTCAATAAGATCATGACTATAAACTTGCAAAAAAAAAACCAAACCGAACAAACAAACCAACATTAAAAATATGATTAAAAACCTAGTATGTATAGGATTAGGTTCAGAGTTAGGGAATGCTGTGCTTGTGAAGGGCATTGCTACTTCGGGGGTATGGGGAGCAAAAGGCAGGGAGAGGTGGAAGGGAAGGCCATCCTCCAGACTCACTGGGATCCCCATCCCATGCACACAGAGCTGAAGGTTGGAGCCACAAGCCAGCCAAGCAGGAAATACAGTGGGAAGAGTGAGGTCATTGGATCAGGAGGAGGCTGGAGTGCACAAGAGAGATGGCTCTGGGTCAGAGCATGTGTGAGGCTTCTTTGTTTGGAAGATTCTCCAGATAATAGGGCATCCCGTGGAGGTGCCAAGGTGCTGGAGACAACAAGGTCTGGGGCTCAGAGCTGCTGAGGCCTGATTGCCAATGTTCCCAGATGACCACTGTCTGGTGTGCAGGGGCAGGTGTGTGAGGAAACAGGTAAGGGGAGTCAGAGACACTTAGCCGAAGCTACATAGTGGGATGTCTGGGAGGGAGAGACTGGACACAGGCTCCCAAAGCAGGACTGCCCCTCCTCTGGGAGGACTCTGTCACCAACAAGCAGGTGAAGGGAACGTGGCATTCTGTCCAGGTGTGGAGCCCAAAGCGTGGCCCTTGCTGGAGCTCTGGGTGGGGAAGGCCTGGCCCGTTGATGGCTTCCTTCCCATCCTCTCAAGGGAGGCTTGGTGAGCCCCAGCACTCCTCCAGAGAAGAGGGCTCAGACTCTCGGCCCGTCTCCTTTGTCTACTCTGCTATCCAGTTGCTCGAGCCAAAATCCTTCGTTTAAGCCTTTCACCTTTTCTTCCTGGTGGACTCCTCTTTGAAGTATGTCCGAAATCCGGCAGTTCCCAACCTCTTCAAAGCTACCACCCCACCCCACCATCTCACCTTGGACCCCTGCTTCTCCCCACATCCACCCTTACAGCCCTACACTCTCATTTCTTCCCAGCAGCCAGACAGACCTGCTCACACATCACCCAGATCCTGCCTCTCTTCCAAGAAACACCTCAGAGGCTCCCCCACTCACTCAGATACAGAGTCCAGAAACTGCATCTCCCAACAAAAGAACACTCTGATTTCCTCTTGCCACTTCCACCCGCCCTTACTCACTGTGCTTCAGCCACATCGGCCTCTTCTGTCTCAGGACCTTTGCACAGGCTGGTCCCTTTGCCTCCCCCAACGTGGCCACACAGCTCATGCTCTCACTACCTGCAGGGTCGCTGGTCAAATGTCACCTCTTCCTAAATCCTGTCCCTGTTCTCCTCATATGGAATAGCTAATTGCCTCTCTGCTCAGGTACTTTTAACCTCACTGAGCCAGCTTTCTTTTTCTCTTCCTTTAGCTCTTATCTCCACCTGACATATGTGGCCACCACTGTTTTCTGGCTGCTGCAGTGCACAAAGCTAAGGGCACCGTTTGCTGTACAGAAGGCCACAGGGGCATGCCACCTCCATGTGCACAGGGTAGGAATCCTGTTCATTTTGACTCACTGCCGTAGCTCCAGCAATAGGATCAAACCAGTGTTCTGGAAATACCTGTGGAATGAAGCTTACCCCCCTTCTCTTCACTACAGCTTCTACCCTGCATCTTTCTCTTTGGTACTTTTTCCTCTTGAGTGCACCCTACAATCTTCTTAGGGCTCTGAGAGCCCTTCCCATTACCTCCTGGTGTTGCAGAAAGGGAGATTGAAGGTACTGAGTCTGAACACCATTTTCAAAATTCCCAGTCCTTCCCCCGGCTCCACGTCCCCTGCCCCCACCTCCAGAAGCCCCATGCTCTCCTCCATGTACCAGGCTGTTCTCTGCCCACCCAGCAGGAATAAAGTTACTATTGTCATCCTTCACTGTGACTCGTTGCCATGGCAACAGGGACACCAGCCATCCACAGAGCTCTGGGTCAATGTGCACCTGGAGTTTAGCAAGGTAGCAGTGGTGGTGGTGGGAGTGGCAGCGGGGGGCGGGGGGGGGAGGCCGGGTTGCTGTAAGGGGAATTCTTGTGAAGCAAGCATCCGAGAAGGGAACAGCTGCTGTAGCCTCCAAGTCCTCCCTCCCCTGGCTTCAGAGCCCATTTAGGACTCCAGGACAGTGGCACATGTGATTACACACCGCTTGGAAGGAGCATGACCCTAACACAGAGGCACAGGTAACTGCGGGGGCGGGGGGGGGGCTTGCACGCGGTCAGTTGTAGCCCCTGGGAAAGGTACTCTGTGCAGCATGGCCCCACAAGCTCCCACAGGCTCTCTTCCTCTCTCGGGACTTGGCTGACCTGGCCCAGGGCACAGAAGAGTAGATGGAAGGAGAAATGGACAAGAGGGAAAAGAAACACATAGCAAAGTGAAGAGATGGGGCCACTCACATGGCTAAACCCAGACACGGCCCCGTTTCACCGCTAGGGTCAAGTCCCATAAGAAGTCAGATTGGATTCTCCATCCTTCCCCTGGCATACACAGGTTACGTTGACCTGGCTACATGGGTTAATATATTGGTTTAGGTGATGTTAGTTGCTACAAAAGGCAAACTCCCCAATCACAGTAATTTAGGCCAATAGATGTTTCCTCCGTACTCCACATAAAGAGCAATCAGCATCTTTGAAGGTAGGGGAAGAGAGGAGCACTCAGGGACCCAAGCTGATAATGGGTCTGCCAAACTCAGGTGGCTTCCAAAGGTGATCTTGACCTCGACACCCAGCAGACAGCCTGTGAGGAAGAGGAGAGGGTCACATAGGCATTTTTGGGGGCCGCATCTGGAACGGGGCTATACTATTTTGCCCACATTCCAGAGGCCACAACTCCATCACCTAGCTTTGTCTAATTGCAAAAGTGTCTGGAAATGTGTCGTTAGCTGTGTGCCCAGGAAGAAAAGGAAACCCACTTGATGAATGGTCTCCAGCACAGGCTGGAAGGGAGCCTGGCCCTGCAGGCAGCACGCAGTATCTGAAGGGAGTGGCCGGGAAGTGGACACTTGCCCAAAGCCAAACTGGAGGGCACCCCCAGGGGTGTAAACAGCACCCAGTGCCATAACCAGTCAGGCTTAGAATGCAGACTGGCCTACCTCCAGAACCTTTGGTTATTTATATCATGAAGTTTCCTTCCTCTCACAGGAGCTTCCGGGGTTGTTGAGAAGAGGAAGGAAGAGAGAATGAAGCAGGTGAGGGGGGTGGGCATGGAAAGCAGTGGTGACAAAGCGTGTTTGTAGCCTAACCACTGGAACTGTTGTCTCAGCCCTTGGGTCATGCTAGCTTTGTCCGCTACATGGCACTCCTCGGGGGTGACTTACCATCGTCCTGGAGCCCAGAGGGGTGCTCAGGATTAATGAGCACATCGGCACATGGGGGAAGCCAGGAGTGGAACAAATGAAATCACAGCAGACTCCAGGAACCCTCAGGCCAAAAGCCTCCTACCCAAGGGTTCTCAGAGAAAGAGAACCTTCAGAGAACCCTGGGGGGAGGGAGGGCAAAGGCAGGCTGAAACCATCAGGAGGTTGGGCACAGAGCACCGTGACAGGCTGGTGAGCCAGAGGGTGCGAGGAAGGCCACATTAGACTTACCCCGGGACCTTTCTAGAAAGACCCAAGCCTAATCCCAGGCCTTTGGAGTCAGATTTTTCAGAGGTGGGGTTCCAGTATGAAAAAGATGCCCCCCAAAACCTGTTAATTCTATATATGGGGAAATGAGGCTCACAGAGGAGAATAATTCCCCCAAAGCCAAAAAACTAATTGGAAGCAGGGCTGACCTAGAACTCTTTTCTCACGTCTGCTAGGCACTGCCTGTCCCACTGCTGTAACACACACACACACACACACACACACACACACACACACACACACACCACTAAGCCCTCAGAAACCCAGTGGACTCATAATCTCCTGCAGAAACTCTGACACTCAGGCAGTTGGAGGCTGATTTAGCTGCGTGTTCCCATAATTGATCTTGCAGCTTGTATGGATCTAATCCATATTTATCATTTCACATCGGGCGAACAGTGCCTTCTGTGCCTGCTGGTGCAGCGAGTCTTCGCTGGAATTTGCATATATAGAAGTGGGTCTCCACCTCAGGAGTAGCCCCGGAGAGAAGACTCCTCTCATCTCTGACAATGGCAGCATTTTCCTCGAGTGGCCCCTCCCCTGCACAAACAGGGTCCATTTAGAAATCCTCAGCGATATGCAAAAATGGATTGGGAGTGAAATCCCTGGTCGGAATTATATGAAGTCTGAGTTACAGAGAACTTTAAAAAAAAAAAAAAGTTTATTTATTTATTTGGAGAGAGAGAGCAGGGAAGGAGCAAAGAGAGAGAGAGGGAGAGAGAGACAATCCCAAGCAGGCTTGGCACCGTCAGTGTAGGGCTGAACACAGGCTCGATTCCACAAACCGCAAGGTTATGACCTGAGCCAAAATCAAGAGTCAGACGCTTAACCAACTGAGCCACCCGGGCGCCCATGAATTACAGAGAACTTTTAAATACAGCGGTGTTTAACTGCTTTCAAGGCATTCAGGAATAAAATGGACAGATAGGGAGCAAAATGAGCCCAATTAGAGGCACTTTGGGGACCACTTTAATGAATAGTAAAGAAAGTCCTGTATAATTAGCATGTTTTTTTGCTGCTAAGTTAGTATTCCATGTATTGAAAATGAATTTTTTTAAACTGAACATAATAATTTGGAGGTAAAAGACAACATACACTATTCCTTTGCACGGGGAACAATTAATGTGCATATAATAATGAAGCAGTTACACAAACCAGATTATCAATCACACCAGCCAAGGAGATTCTAGACCCCATGCAAACCTAGGACACAGCATTCCCTGATTCCCTGGCAGCCTAGCTCGCTCACTCCTGCCTCAGACCCAGTGCCCCTTGTCCAGGACGCTCCTCTCCCCTTCTCTCTGCACTCCTGCCTCCCCTGGGTGAGCAGCACAGGTCCAAAATGTATTACAATAACACAGCCATGAGAACGCCATTGATTTCTCACTCCCAGTCTCTGCTTTAATCCACATTTTTATTAAACTTTTTTTTTTGTGCAGGAAAGAATATTTAGGGAAAACCATGAAGGACTGTCAGGCGCTGTTATTAGTCTTCTCAGCTCCCGCCAATGAACTGTTCCAGGGCAGAAATATTTGCCATTGGGCAGTGGACCCAGGGGCCAGATTGGAAGCGGGAGCTCATTTGGCCAACAGAAGGGAGGATAAAAGACCTCTCTCGAGATGCTAGGAGGACAATGGGAGCAGTGGTTTCCAATTTATTTCACTTCTATTGAATGCTTTTTAGAACCCAGCTCCCACATCTGGCAAGCTGGCACCATCCCTCTCTTAGAATCACTGAGGCTTAGAGCTGGGCGGCACAGAACATCCAAGTCTCTCCGCTCAGTTCTTTTCAGGTCTTTCCAGCCTTTGGGGGGTTAGGCTAGGTGCTGCTATACACAGAGGAGCCCAGCAGGTGCTGTGGAAGCCCCTACCCCCCAATCTGAGTTCAAGGCTAAGTCCTTAAAGAGGCTCCCACCCTGAGCCTGGAGTTGCTCCATTGTGATGCTGATTTCAGTATTAACGTGGTCTGTGCTGCTTCTTGCTAGACTGTGAAGTGTTTGGAGATAAGAGTGAGGATCTTAGCCACCTTTTATCTCCAGAATGTAGCACAATGCCTGGCACATTACTAGGCACTCAGAAAATGAATGAATGAATGAATGGATGGATGGATGGATGAATGAATGAATGAGCAAATGGCTGAGTTCACCACATTGCAACTGACAAACCCTGGGGTACTTGCTGAGAGGGAAGAGGAGATAACAGCCAGGAAAGGCAAGTTGTCCCTAAATGAAGCACAGCGCCCCACACTAGGGTCTGGAGGATCTGAGGACCACCTTGCCTACTTTACACTTGTATCCAATCGCATCTTTAGATCGTGGTGCCTCGTAGCTTCACCCCCAGTTTCTCTATCGGTTTCCTCCCTACCAGCTGCAGTGGTGCAGAGGAGGGAAGGTAAGGGATGTGAGAACAGCAAACCTCTTCCTTGGGGCAGTGGTTTGACCAGTGTGTGCTGGACACACACTGAGTCCCCGGCACTGGTTTGGCCTAGTGGGGGTGACTGAGCATTGTGTTGAAAAATCAAGGTGCTTCTGGTCAAGCAAGAGGAGCGTGAATTAGGATCATAAGACACGGTGGCAAAGAAGAACCCGAGAAAATTTCAGCAGCAGCCCAACAAGGGCCACATGACAGAGTGGGAACAAAGACCAGAAGGTGGAGGAGGGCTTCTAATGCTCTGTGGGTGTTCCCTGCCCAGGCATGGCCTCCTGGGGGAATCTGCGGGGATGAAAACATCAGGAAGAAACAGCAAAGCCGGAGGGTGTAGGGGAGGGAGGAAGCTCACCCTGGGGACCACCTGCTAGGACCAGAGCTCCAGCTCCTCTAGCCCCAGCCTCTCCTCCTTCCATTCCCACCCTGATTTCCAGGCCAGAGCCTCTTCTCACCCACACCCTCTTTTAGCTAAATCCAGATCTCCCTGGAAGACGCAGATACAGTCTTTGGACAGTGCGCTTGCTCTTTCACTTGGGAAGTGGCCATGGTTATATTTTTCTCTTGCATTTTCTGTGTGGTGGTGGTAACAGTGACAACAATACCAACAGCTCCCAGACAGGGAAGCAATGGAGACATCTACCTGTCATGGGCCCCTGCCTTGCAGCTCTCTGTCCGCCCCGGTCTTGGGAAGCTGTGTTCACAGAGTCCATCCTGGACTCCAGCTAGCGGCTTTGGACCACTGGCTACAGAAATATCAGCAAAACTGTGGTCCCAATGAGCTCATCTGTGGTCTCCTGGACACCACATTCTTAGGACATTAGGAAATAGGAATGTGTCCCCAGGAGAGAGGCAGTCATGTGGGCTGTTGGAGCATGAGGGATGGGGCTTGCTCTGTGTCACCCAAAAGGCAAAAGCAGAGTCAATAGGTGGAAGTTACAGGAAATAGAATCAGATCAAGGGAAGGCAGCTGTTAGAACTTTCAGAAGACAAAATTAATGAGGTCAGCACAATGGAAGCTTTTGTCCCTCCAAACAGAATACCTCCTTGAGCACGGAATTACATACTTTTCCCATGTATTTACTTCTTTTAATTCTCCACCATCCCCATAAGGAAGTCAGGCTTATTGCCCCCATCTTTAGAGGGTAAGACTGAGGTTCAGGGAGGTCAAGTGGTTTCCAAGAGAATCCCCTCTCCAGCATGGGGCAGAGCTGGGTTTGAAGCTGAGTTTCCTATTTCCAGTCTGGTCCTCCCTCCAATGGGCCCCAAGTCCTGGGGTTCAAATACAAGTCTCAGGGATGTTGGAAGGGACTTATGCATTTGTAGATCCTTATATTCAAAGGGGGCTAGGGGCGCCTGGGTGGCTTAGTCGGTTAAGCGTCCGACTTTCGCTTAGGTCATGATCTCGCGGTTCGTGGGTTCGAGCCCCGCCTCGGGCTCTGTGCTGACTGCCAGCTCAGAGCCTGCAGCCTGTTTCAGAGTCTGTGTCTCCCTCTCTCTCTGACCCTCCCCTGCTCACGCTCTCTCTCTCTCTCTCTCTCTCTCTCCTAGAAATAAAAAAAACATTTAAAAAATTTTAAAAAAGGGGGGGCTAGAGGTACCTTTCTCCCAGTGTTGATAGTCGGGGGGTGGGGGGAGCCCTGAGACTCCCGCAGTGCTGGGGACTCTAGGGCCCCATTTGCTTTCATGGGCTCCATATGGGACTAGGACAGATCTCATTTGCTCTAAGGTTCCCCCCAAATTGGGGGGAGACTTTCATCTTCCCTTTATCTATGTGAACTACATGGGTATATAACAGGTATTATCAACTTTCTTTTTTTTTTAAAATGTTTTATTTATTTCTAGGAGAGACAGAGAGAGACAGCGTGAGCAGGGGAGGGTCAGAGAGAGAGGAAGTCACAGACTGAAACAGGCTCCAGGCTCTGAGCTGGCAGTCAGCACAGAGCCTGATGCGGGGCTCGAACCCACGAACCGCGAGATCATGACCTAAGCGAAAGTCGGACGTTTAACCGACTAAGCCACCCAGGCGCCCCCAGGTATTATCAACTTTCTTATTCCTCTGGGTCTGTCCGTCTCCCCCCCAAGTCCAGCCTAGTCTTGTTTCCTTCCCTGTCTTTCTGTTGCTTACCTGAGTCTTGGCTCTTTGACTCAAAGACCAAGGATATGATGTCCTTCTCCAGCTCCACCCTGGACACTCCCCTCCAACAGCAGATGCCTCTGGCTCAGCTGCCTGAATGGGGAGGGTCGCTGAGTGATGGGACTGTGAGGCTGGGGGCTTCACGAATGTCCTGCTGCCTGACCATCAGCACCCCACCCCTCACATTCCACCTGAACTGCCATGATGGAATTCTAAACCTCTGGCTTCTCTCTCTACCATATCCCCCTTAGCTGCCGAGCTCATGTCTCTACAGTGTAAAACTGGATCATGGCAATCCTGTTCTTACAAGATGCTGGCAGCCGCCCATTAAACTGAAGATAAACCACAGTATCCTTGTCTGCCCCTCTCATCTGTGCACAGCCTCCCTCTTGTTCTCTGGGCCACGGTCACTCCATGGTCACTGCAGCCTCCACCCAGATTCCTGAGCACACCAAGGACGTTCCTTCACACACACTGGAGCCTCTGACCAGCATTCTTTTCATCCTGATCCCTGCTCCCCACTTGATTCTTCCCTGGCCTATCCTTCAAGCACGGGGTTAAATGCCCCTTCCTTAGAATCCTTCTTGTGCCCCCAGTTTAAGCCAGACTCCCATAGAATCCCTTCCCATTGGATGGCCCTCTTCTTCACTGACTTTATCATAGCTTGGGATTATAGATTTGTTTTTGTGTTTCGTTATTACTTGCTGTCTCTTCCGAAAGGTAAGCTCCACAAAGCAAGGGCTGTTGTCTGTTGAACCCTGGGTCTACAGAGGAGCTCACCTCTTACTTGCGAAGCATATGAAGAGGGAGAGGGGGAGGGGAAGGGAAGACAAAATGTAAGTGGGGGAGGAGAAGGCAAGGAGGAAGAAGAAAGGAGGAAGGAGAGGGAGGCTGAGGAAAAGAAGAGAAGATAGAGGATGGGAGAATGGCTAATAAGGACCAGAGTCCTCCAAGCTGACCTCGGGCTTCCTCCTCCTCCCTGTGAGCAGCCTGGGATTGTCTCTACCGGACTGTGCCACCCTCACCCGTCAGGTGGAGCTCATGCACCTGCCAGGGGCCCTGGAAGAAGTCACAGGGGCATGTGTGCGCATGCACATGTCCTCATACACACATTCAGATGCATGTCATGGAGCCAGAAAAGAAGCAGCCACTTGGGCCCCTCCCCACTTTGCCTCTTGCTCGAGGCTCCTTCTCCTGATGGCCTGAGGTATTTTGAATATAACAGCCATAAAAAGCCAGACAGCAGGAGCAGCACACCATACAAATGGTGCCTGGAAAATCTGCACAGAGCGCTTGCAGGCCTCCAGGAATCTGGCTTGCCATCAGAATGGTTTCTGGGAATTGGTGTGGTAACTGAGCAGGAAATCCACAGATTGCAGGATTCCCAGACTTCAGCTAATCAGGGAGGTGAGAGAAAGCCACTTGGTCCCCTCCCCCGCTGCTGGTAGCCCTTGACTTCACAACTAACACTTCTAGCCTCTGCCTGACTCCTTCTCTTAATTTCCGCCCTGCCCAAATCAAAATGCCAGCAGCTCCAGGCCTCAGAACCTGGCTGGTGGATGTCTGGGCATAAAAATGTACTGGCTTGAGCCCTGCAACTCTAGACACTGGTCTTGGCTCTGTGACCTCAGGTATGTCTCTTCCCTCTCTGGGCTCTGTATTACTCATCTACAATGTGGCCTTCAGTAGCCCTAAGACCCCGACTTACGTGCTCTCTGCTTCCTTTCGGATTAACTTTTCATGGCACTCCTTGTCCGTCAATTTTTTCTGCGTAACAAAAACCTTAAAATCGCAATGGCTTACAACAAGAAGCACTTCACATTCGCTGGTCTACAGGCTATCTGAAGTTCAACTGATCCAGGATAGCCAGGTGTGGCCAAGCCAGAGTTCAGGCCAGGTCAGATTCAAGCTTGTTCTACATATCCTTATTCTGGGACCAAACTGAATGGCTGTCTGGAGCATGATCATCTCACTAGAGGTCACAAGAGTATAAAAAGCCAAGTGAAAATGTAACACCTCTGCTCATATAGTGTCCACTAACATTGCATTGCCCTAAGAAAGTCCCATGGCCATGGCCAATTCAGTGAGGTGGAGAAATGTTCTCTGGCTTCTCCAGTGGGAGGCAGTGCAGAGTCGCAAAAAGCTGGGGTGTGTTATTCTGTTACAGAGAGGGAATGAAGAACTTGGAACAGTGAATTGTGTTCTGCAGTGCCTTTGAGAGGCCATTTGGGTATCCTGGCCAGGCACTGAGGAAGACAGCTAAGGGCAAGGTTTCTTTCCATGTCCCATACATTTTGCTACATAGAGGGGTGTCTGCTCGGAGCCTCCTGCTTGTAACAGCGAGTAGCAGAGGTCAGCAATGTCCCTGTGATGCTCTACAGTTCCCAGCTTCTAGCTTTTGTGTTAGAATGTGCACAATAATGATGTGTGTCATTTTCACACTGAGATGGGTAGGTATGAGCACGCTTTCCCCTTCGCTCTTGAAGTCTCAGGAAAACAGAACTACAAGCAGATGCAGCCTTGATCTCTGAGTTACCAGGCAGAGCAGAGGTACACAGCCTACATCAAATTATGTCATGAGCAAGACATAAGCTTCTGTATTGTGAAGCTACTACGTTTTGGGATTTATTTGTTATTGCAGCCCAGCACAGCCTTGTCCTGGTGAACACACTACTCGTGCACTGGCTCCTTGAGTAAGAGCATCATATCTTCTTCTGTTTCTAATTCAGACTTATTCATTGACAGGCAGAACCAGAGGCAGAACCCAGGAGGAGCTGGTGCAGAAAGATCCTGTGCTTGGCCCAGAGAAGCCCTACCTCTGGACAGGGAGATGGGTTCTGAGCGAATCTTGGCGAACATTGTCAGTTACATTTAAAAATAAAATGATAGTTACTAGGTGTGTGTAACATGTGTAACATGTTAACACATGTGCGTGCGCGCATGTGTGCGTATGCACGTGCATGTTTTGTTTTAGTATAGAGACATAAAAAACCGCCAGACAAAATGGTCTACAATTTCCCTGAGAACCTTTGCTTTCGTTTTTAAAATAACAGTAATATGTAGTTGAGCATTCAAACAAAATAGATACAAAATGAAAATCAAAATCTCCTCGCTCCTCCAGTCCCTCTGTTTTATAGGTGCTGACTTTAAGCAGTATATGAACAGTTCTTTGTATTTTTCCTTTGGTGGTGGTGGGGGAAGGGGGAGGGAATGTGTATAGCCTTCTTTATTTAAGACTCTGTTCTGTAGTCTGCTTTTCATTACTTAATAAGACAGCATCAAAATCTTCCTAAAACACCATTTTCAGGTCTCTCTCATGCTGTTGAATGCTTCCAGAGTATTCCATCAGATGGTGGTGCTGGTACTGTAATTTGTTTATTACGGCCCTGATTGAGGGACGCTGTTCCCACTACGGTTCAACTTTTCTGCCACAGTCAGTGGTGTAATGACTACAGCGGATATCCCTGTCCTTCTATTTATCAGGCAGCTTCCCAGCAATGGAATTTTTAGGTTCAATGGGATGCATGCTTTAGATTTTGATATATACTGTTAAACTGTCCTCCTCCAAATTGTACCAATGTCCATTCCCAACAGCAGTACAGCGGCCTGTGATGCCTCCTTACCAGCGCTGGGTTTTCATTTTTGTCAATTTCACAGTTGAAAAATCGCATATTATTCTTCTCAGAGTGAATTTTTTAGGGAGGGTTTCCTTCTTATGGTCCACTAGAAACCAGGTTCTTGAATGAACAAGGTACCTAATAGGCTGTGAAGTAAATGAGCCAGAATGAGATGGGATATTCTAGGGGCTTCTTCACTTCTGGCTGGAGCTGTGGCCCTATGAAGCTCCCCAAGGATGTTCTCAGCATCCCTGAACTTTTGCCCTGAATCCATTCACTGGGTCCCTACCCTGTGAGCTGGGCTGCACCACATCAATATAACCCCAAAGTCACCTTTCCTTTCCTCCTTAGACAGAACCAATCCTGAACAGCCAGAGCCATGAGCTTCTTGTCAACAGAGCCGTTCAAGTAAAGGCAAATGATTGCTTGTGGAAATGGTACAGAAATAAATGCTTGCCTTAGGTGGGGGACTACATGACATCCCATCTTGGATTTTTTTCTTTTTAACTTTATCCACTGTACTGTCTTCTGGTTTAAAAAAACCATAGCGCCCTTGAAGTGAATTTGAAAGATGCAGAAAAACATAAAGAAAAAAGGATAAGTGGCTTGCAATCATGCAGTTTTCACATGTTGTATAGACATCTAGTCCTTTTATACACACACCCACACACAAGTACACACATTTACCAAAACCATTAGCCATTCTCCAGAGGCAGTGTAACATGGCCATGAACAGTGTGGACTTTTGAACAGGACAGTTTGGGCTTATATCTTAACTTTACCACTTACTGGCTGTGGGGCTATGTGCAAGTCACTTTTGTTCCCAGAGCCTCAATTCTGTCATCTGTAAAATGGCCGTAAAATAGTTACCCCCTCATAGGGCTGGTGGGTGTGTTACATACCTTAATTATGTTACTACAAGTTAAGCTGGGAAATAATAAAAGCTCTATGTGTTATTATGTTTTATTATTACTAAAGACGGCCTTCCTTTTTATGGATGTACCATCATTTATTTATCTGAATCCACTTCTACTGAACTTTTAGGGTTTTCCCACCTAGAGTTCCCATCATTAATAATACTGCAATCATCTACCTGTGTGTGAAATGGCATGGCCATTTGTAGCTATGGGAATGGTCTATCTAATAACACAGCTAATTTCAAAGCCTTTGACCTGCACTGCTAGGTTTTCCTATAAAGATGGTGGCACCTCTTCATTTCTTTCAGCAGTATATGAGAACACTTACTGCCTTGTTCTTTCTCCCAAGTTGCGTATTATTTTACAGACCTACTAAGCTTCTCTCTTGCTCCAGAATATGTGACTCGATAGGCCTTTTTTTTTTTTTTACAAATAGTTTATTGTCAAATTAGTTTCCACATAACACCCAGTGCTCTTCCCCACAAGTTCCCTCCTCCATGCCCATCCCACCCCATCCATCAGTTCTCAGTTTTTGTCAGCATTCAAGAGTCTCTCATGGTTTGCCTCTCTCCCTTTCCCTCACCATTTCCCCCCTTCTTCTCCCCCTTGGTCCTCTGTTAAGTTCCTCCTAATCCTCCTATACGTGCAAACATATGATATGTGTCCTCCTCTGCCTGACTTACTTCACTCAGCATAACACCCTCAAGGTCCATCCATGTTGCTACACATGGCCAGACTTCATTGTTTCTTATTGCCATGCAGTATTCCATGGTATAGATAAACCACATCTTCTCGATAGGCCTTTTTAAGAGGGAAAATGATTTCAGAAGAACAGCAAAGGGCAGACAAAAGGCGAAACTAAAACCGGGACATTTGCAGGATAAACCTTTGAAAACGGAAGCTTCTGAGGTTACCTCAAGGGGCTCCCACCGCTAATAAAGCTATTGTCTTGGTTCCAACATCATCACAAACACAAACCACCCTGATTTCACTGGGTTTCTGAGAGCCTTGGTTTCACAGGGTGACAGGGAGCCTGGGAAGACGTACTAATCAGCACACAGTATCCCACTTCTGAAAATCAACAGAAATATCTACATTAGCCTTCATCTTTCAGATTTCCAGGGACTCTGGAGAATGCCTTTAAAATAACAGTGAAACCAGCTGCAAATATTTTCTCCTGGTGAACTAGTAGTTCTGGAGTATTGCCACTCCCAGGGAGCATAAGCTTGGCTAAGTCGTGTCCCCCATCCTGCATTCAGGATTCCAGTGGATGAAGGCGGTGGAGGGTTCACAGGTCATGCTCTCAAAGACCCCTTCCAGCTCTAGCATTTCATTAGTCTGCACTACCTGTTTACTAGAGAGATTAGTAGCGTGCAGGGCAACGTGTTTTAAACCATGGCCCTTGACCAGCACATGTAATTGGAGGCACTCTTCAAAGTGACAAAATGCATTAGCGGGTCTTGGCCCTTCGCGGGACCTCTGTTAGCACCAGCTGTCAGCAGCGACTGTTTCAGCACAGGAGTCTATGCTGTGTTGGCATTCAGGTCTCCTGAGTCTCTCATCTCAGCCTCGTCTTCTCTGGGGCAAGGGATCCAGCCTCTACCTTCCCCATCAGATGAGAAAGGACTTGGGGGAGAGGGAGTAGGTACCAGTTGCACATGAGATGGGGGCCTGATGCAGAGAACAGAAGTGGAGGCTGACAGTAAGAGCTGCCGTTCAGCAGCACCTTCCAGTTTACAGGCCGTCCACAGCCCCTAAGCCACAGTGGAACGTGACTCGGCCTCACGTTTGCCAGTCTGGTCTTCGGAGCCAGACTCCCTTGCTGGTCATACTGACTGAACTTCCCAGTGAGACCTGAGCAAGTCACTTTACCTTCTGTGCCTTCATCTGCTCCTCTGTAGATGAGGATGGGGATAACAAGAATACAGGACCTGCCTCATCAGGCCACGGGCATTGAATGAATTAGTATCTGTAAAGTACCCAGAAGAGTGTCTGGCATGCAATAAGTTTTATATAAGCATTTGCTGAATAAGTCAATAAACGACTTTGAGGGCTTGGTGTAGTCCTTCTAGAAAGACTAAAGGTGTTGGAGTCCACTCTTGATCTGCCACTCCTTACCTATGGTGCCCAGGCTACGTGCACAACCTCTCTGAGCAACGGGTTCCTCACCTGTATATCAGATTTTACAACACTCACTTCCTCGGAGGTCTTATGGATGTGAAGGACTTTGTGGAGGTCCTGGCCCATGGCAATGCTCAATCACTGTGATGGTTAAATGTATTTAGCAATGTATTCAGAGATCCCATGTAGTTGATTTTATCAGTGTCTTTATTTCACAAATGGGGAAACCGAAGCTCAGAAAACCTAAGTGTTTTGTCCAAGGCCACACAGCTAGATAGTAACGGAGCTCAGATGGGAACTCTGGCCATGTACCTCCAAACCTTACACTCTCTAGGATAAGAATTCCAATTAAATGCATTGCGCACACTGAGAGTGGGGAGGAGGGGTGTGTGTGCAAGCAAATGGGAGAGGACCACACAGTCCTCCTGGGTCACAGATCAGAAGCATCTCCTTCTGCCATAAGGAGCAGTCTATCACTCAGGACCTTGTGTCCCCAGCTTACATAAGATGCTGAGTCAATACCCTAACCTTTCAATAAGCATAAAATTAAGACTTTGTATTCTGGGTTTCCACGTGGAAAGGTCAAGGCTAAATTAGTGGGTCAGATGCCTCCAGAAAATCTTCATTTTATCTTAGTTCGTTTCAGGGGCATCAGTGTGGAAGGGCAGCAGTTTGGAGGTGAAGGGCAGTGTTGAAACTGCCAGGGACAGAGAGAGATAGTGGAGAAGGAGCCCAAAGAAGCATCTAGAGTGGGAAAGGATGGAAAAGGCCTTGTCTGTGTTACTATGTGCAAGGCACCCAGCAAGATGTTCCCATAGAGTCACAGATTCTTAAATCCTCCTATGTGAATCGTATCATTCAATGCAAAGGTGGGGAAACCCAGGCTCAGAGAGGTTGAGAGGTTTATCCCTGGTCACACAGGGATCAAAACCAGAGAATAAAGTTTCCTTTCGTCTTTGACCAGTGATAACCAGACAGAGGTGGCTAAATATATCATAAAATCCACCACGATATACTCCAAAGTGAGTTTTGTCATTAACTTCAAGGCCACAAGGACCAAAGAAGAAAGGGGAATGGTGCAGGGGGACGGTATCTGAGGACAGAACCATAAGTCAAGGACACCAATGAACAAGCCTGCTGTTGACAGGTAGTGTGGGGCTTACCGCGGACCTGTGGAGACACTGTATAAAATAGCATTCTAACTGTCCACGGCCAATCTGAAGCTGCTATTCAGAGCTCAAATCCAGCTTCTCATTTTGCTTGGTCCCTCATCTTCAAGATCTGGTTAGTCCCTGCACCGTCTTACACTACTGGGTTGTTGTAAAATTATAAATAATAATAATAGAAAGGAAAGCACATGTGACTATACCATGCTATTTTACTATAAAACAGTAAAAGTAAGGAAAATGGTAACAGCAAAGACGAGGGTTAAGCATTCTGTTGAAATCCTTGTATCCAGTTGTAGCTGTAAGATTCTGTGATGGAGAAATTGCCCTTGACGGTGAGCTCTACCTACCACCTCAAGAGGAACACCTTGGTGGCCAGTCCAACTCCCTGAATTCATTCTAGTTACACACCATATTTCCTTAGCATGTACTATGTGCCAGGTAGACACTGTGCTAGGTGCTCCCAAGAACCCTATAAGGTACATACCACTGTGCCATTACTCCTTTTGCAATTGAAGAAGTTCATCCACAGAAGGTGAGGTCACAAGCCAGTATAGAATGGAGCAGTAATGAAAACTACAGTCAACCTGTTCTCCTACCGCACATCCTGCCCCTTATCCGACCTGGCTCCGCCCCTTCTCAGCCATCTGCTCCCCATGCACCTGCTCATCTACCTTGGTATGGAATGCACCTTTCTCTGTTCTTTCTTCTTCAGCCATTTCCCCTTTCTGGGGGCACTGAGTTCTTCTCACTAGGTATCCATGAGGGAAAAACCACTTATTCACAGCAGAGACAAGAGAGAGAAATCCATATTTGGGGTTAACAACCCAGTGGACTGACTTTTATTCTGTACATTTCAGCTGTGATTCTGGCTAATAACCAGACATGCTGAACATTATTATCTGTTAATAGTGTCATCCCTGCTTTTCTAAGTGATCCTTGAACTTCAGGGGCTGGAAGCCTGGAAACTACATTTCCCAGACTCCCTTGCCAGCAGGGATCACTGAGATCCTGCCAAGAAGAGGCCCTTTGAGATTTATGAGATGGAAGAGAAGATCCAATTCTCCAGTAGCAGCTATGTGGCCAAAAACGTGGCCTTCAGCAGACAGTGGATGCGGTTTTCACTAGGGGCTTTTGGGTATCTTCTTGAGGACACTGAAACCTGTATTAGCTTCCTTGTGATTTCTGCATTTCCACTTTTTCTGAAACACAGCAGTACCTTCTGGTCTCTATTTCCCACCCAACAAGAGTTGTAAAGACTCCAATCCCCTATATTAAATACACTCCTATTTAAAACACCTAACGTGGCACCTGTTTCCTGACCTGACATTTGCAAGTATATTAGATATTCTCTACAAAGTAGTAGGGAGAAATCACCATGCACTTAAAATTTAAATTCTCTGTTTAAATTGCAGTTCTTCTGCTGACAATCCATATGACTCTGGGAAAGCCATTTACTTTTCTCATCTACAAAACAGGACAGACAATATTTGTTCTGCTTCCTTCACAAGATTATCAGGGGAGTTACAGGGACTAATAGATGCTAAAGGATGTTCCAAACTGTACAGATTTCTACATAAGAAGAGAATTACTATTTTTGTCTTCTTTACAGAGTTTCTTTTCGAGAAAATGTATTCTCATGTTGTGCATAAGAGAGAGGAGCCAGCTCCTGGCTAGCCTCACAACTGACTATACAGAAATCATAGCCAGTTATTCATTCCTAGAAATTTAGGACACTGCTTTACCCAGATTCAGGATTCCACCATAATGAACTCTGATTAACAGGTCATTATTCAATACTCTTTGCTTTCCAGCAAGTCTGAAACCCCCTTGGTGGAGCCAGGTATATGTCCCTATGGCTCATTCCAGGATGGTCTGTTGTAGAGAGTATGTCTAATGGTTAGCGTTTAATGGGGACAGAATTTCAGTTTGGGAAGATAAAAACTTCTGGAGGTGGACGGTGGTGATGGTTACACAACAGGGTGAATGGACTTAATGCCACTGGGTTGTGCATGTAAACATGGCTAAAAGAGTACATTTTATATTACGTATATGTTACCATGACAAAAAAGAAGTCCTCCAACACGGATGTAGAGGGTGTTATCCTAAGTCAGACAGAGAAAAAAAAAATAGAAAGAAAGTCTTCTGGACATACTGATGCCCACTGATGCTTGAAAAGGTTTGTGATGATTATGTTATGTCATGGTATGCATATATTGTTATGGTTTTATGGCTCTTAAGAAGAATTCCATAACCCTAATCCTTTTCTTATTAATACCTGAAATGACAATACATTTATTCAGTTTTTTAAAAAAGAGATCAGCAAAGACCAGCTGAACTGACAAGGTGTAACAGCAAAATATGTATGCAGGTTGTGAGATGTGCCATATATTTGAATGGAAGTACAGTTAAGTCTAACTTGTCTATAACTAGATCTGTTGGTTAAATTCAGTTTCAATAATAATTTCAATAATAATTTTTTATTTTTATTCTAACATTTCAATACAAATTCAATTTCACCATATGAAGAACTCCTTTTTTTTTAGGTCCCCAAAATGATATAACCAGAAAGGTTATAGCCTCAATAATAAATTACTTCTTCAATAAGATGCAATATTTCAGGAGAAAAAAACTGTGGACGTGTAATCTCAGATATAGCTGCTGCTTTGATTGCAACAAAAAAGAATTCAGAGGACGTCCCTGTGAAACTCATCCATTGATTTATTTATAAGCAAATGACTGTGCTAAGAAATGGAAGCAAGCAGTAAAGGAAAGGCCACAGACCCCACTAATGTAGTTACATACATAAAAACAAGGGCTTAAACACACAAGCATTAGGTGCTTTATAATGAGAAGGGAGGTGACCACAGCATTCCTTGCAGTTCCAGTCTTCTCTGATTACATCACAGAGAGCACTTAGAACAGGTGAGACTCCTTCCACTTAGCATAGTACCTTCCAGTTCCATCCACTCATCTGTGGAACTTGAGAAACTTAACAGAAGACCGTGGGGGAAGGAGAGGGAAAAAATTGTTACAAACAGAAGGGGAGGGAGGTAAACCATAGGGGACTCTTAAATACAGAGAACAAACTGTGGGTGGGAGAGAGAGGAAAATGGATGATGGACATTGAAGAGGGCACTTCTTGGGATTAGCACTGGGTGTTGTATGTAAGCAATGAACCACGGGAATCTACCCCAAAAACCAAGAGCACACTGCATACACTGCATGTTAGCCAACATGACCATAAATTATATTTAAAAAAAAAAAAAGATGAAAGAACTGGTGAGAAACTTGAAGTAGAGCTGTGTGTTCCTTCTTTTTTTAAAAAGACAAGCATTCCAAATTTGATGACCTTTTCTGTAATGGTAAGTGGCTGTCATGAGTCTACTACTTAGCAGATATTTTCCAAAAAGAAAAAAAAAAAGCACACTTAATCTGTTCCTTCAAGGTAGAGGTGACACTTTAACAACACATAAGAGAGCAATTGCCTCTCCAAAAAGAGTCATGATATGGAAAGAGCATTTGGAAAAATGGATGTTTGGAAATGTTGCCATTGTTATGTGATTTTATTACCAGAGATGATGTACTTCCCCTAGGAAAGTTTTCATATCCATATGCTCAAAAAATAAAACAAACAAACAAACAAACATGGAAAGAGAATGCTCTGATCTGTTTTGAAATCCCCTGAAGGGAAGGTTTGGGTGGAATTTTGAAACCATTTGTTAAACTTGCAAAAGTACAATATCTTTAATTTGTCAGAAAATCTAAACAGCTTGTGGGCTTTCAGACAATGTCTATGTAGGGCTGGATCCAAGCAGAGGAGAGAGGGAAAATCACCTCCTATGTTATCCATACTAAACCTCTATTGATGCAGCCAAGGGGATCATCAGTTAATTAGGCTGCCAGAGCACACAGCTGATGGCAAAGTTCCTCTGGGTCTCTGGGTCTCTACTTCATTTCATCCATTTTTTTTTAACTTGGGCAATTTGTGATGGGCTCCTGTGTACGGTGTCAAAACCTCCTATCAAGAAGTTCCATTCGTCTGCATTAGCCATGGGGATTTGGTATTGTTTTATGCAGTATTTTTTGAAGCTGGCAAAAGTCTCGAAAGGAATCTAGTGACAGCCTGTGAGAAATGAAATCATCCTTATTTTAGAGCTTTCCCATAAAATTAGCAACTTTGCTATTTTTCTGTGGAGAGATTGATTTTTATATGTCTCAGAAAATAATTCAGAAAACATTTTAAAGGCTAGAGTTGCATCGGCAGCTTTCTTCTTTCTTACAAAGTAGAGAAGATGATTTTTAATGGACAACATCTATTTTAAAAGAGTCAGGCTATAAAGCTTGGTTCAATTGCTCCTTCAATGAATTCTTACCTTTTATCCATCCTGACTCAAATCCATGCCCGTCGTAGGGGCTCCAAGACCCTGCACGCCTGTCACCCCAGTCCCCAGCCTCTTGGAACACCTCTCCTTCTGCCACCACTCATGAGCCACTCTGGCTGTCTTTCCATACTTGGAGTACACACATTTATCCCGCTTTGGGGTCTCTATCCTTGCTATTCCCTCTTCTAGGAATGCTCTTCCCCCAGATCTTACCAAGGCTAGCCCCCTGGGCAGTAAAATGCCACCTGTCCCATGCCCTTCCCTAATGCAGTACCACCTTGCCCTAGCAGTTCTCATTACATCATGATGTTTTATGGTCTTTGGGTCTTAGCTTACTCATATGTTATTAATAGTAATAGAAGCTACCCTATAAGTAATACAACAATAGTGGTAAACTATTTGGTTTACCACTGTATCCTCAGCACCACAATAGCGCCTGGCATATAGCAGCTGATCAATATATATTTGTTAGAAGAATAAATGAATGGATGTCTAAGCCAAAGTCCTCTTCTCAAAGTAGATGAGGAAATACAAGGAGCAGCAGGTGTGGGAGGTCCACAGCAGAGAGACTGGGAACTAGTGTTTATGCAATGTCCGGCATGTGCTGATCCCTTCTGATAAGCATCACACCCTCTCCACAGGGTTTCAGGTGGGTGGGGCTGGCTACCTCATCCAGAAGAGGAAGCAGAGGCTTAGCAAGTTAGTGAACACTTGGAGTCACATAGCTGACCCCTGGCAAAACTGTGCCTAGGGGTCAGTATGTCAGACTCAGACCCTGTTCTTCCCCCTGCAGTCCTCTGAGGAGCACAGAGCTGCAGTTTCTGGAAGGTTCTGTCACCAATCTGCTGGGGTCCAAACTTCTAATTATCTTCTACTAATTAGATAGTTTCTTCTAAGTCTTTTAGATTTATCTTCTAAATCTTCTACTAAAAATCTACTAATTAGCTGTGTGACTGTAAACAAGTAATATAACCTGTTAAATCAGGATGATAACAGTGCTTACCCTGGGGGTTATTGTAAGCATTAAATGAGATGATACAATTCAGGCACCTAGAAGAGAACTTGGACTATCACATGTCTCAATAAATGCTGGCATTATGATCACTGTCATTATTGCCATAAATCCTATTGTTTCTGAAGCATTTCTTTCCCTTCCTCCCCCCAAGAAATACTCCTTTAGCTCCTACTAGGTGCCTGACACTGTGCTAGGTGTCTGAGATAAGAGGGTAAATAGAAGGCGGTATCTGCAAAGCACCATGGAATGTGGAGGAGGGCGTGTGTCTTCTTGTTTCAGGGATCACTGAAAGCTTTGTGGAGCCGGCTGATATTTGAGTTAAGCCTGAAGGATGGAATGGAATGCTTCCAAATGGAGAAATGGAGCTAAAGAAAAACATAATGAAATTCCTGTCAGGACTGGGCTTTAGAAGTGGGTGAACATTTTCTATGGAATCAACAAACTAATTACAGTTAAGGGGGAAAAGCAAAAACACACCATACATGCAATTTGAAGGCTGAGTGCAAAATGTGGCTAAATTCAATCTTTCTATCAAATTCCAGCTCCGGTTTTCTACGGACAATGTTTTTCAGAAGAAAGAACACAGGTTTTGTTGTCAAAAAGTATGGAGTCAGAATAGCAAGTAAGCTGTGTGACTTTGGGCAAAATTATTTATCTCTCTGGTGTTTAGGTTCCTGACTTGTTTCTAAAACAATGGAAAAGAGGTAACAATTCTGACTTCATGGAGTTAAGAATTATTAAAAAGACATGTAAAAACCTAATACAGTGATTGGCAAATAGAAGATATTCAGTATGTGTTAATTTCCTTCTTTCCAAATCTGGCTCCATGGGCACTGACCACACTGTCATCTCCAACTGTAAACTTTCAAGCAATCTCATTGTTTCAACATTGTTTTCACCTAACAACTTAACTCAGTGATCAGCTTAAATGAGAGGCAGGTTTTTCCTTCCCCAAAATGGAAGCCAAGAGAAGTCAGGGCTCCTGGCATAGTAGTTCATTCATTACTGATGTTTCTCCTTTAGTGCCAACCAAGTGACAGATACCTTGGTGAGTGCTTGGTTTCTTTGTTCATTGAGTCCTCACAACTAGCTTGAGGGTAGGAACTCTTCCCATCTTCCAGATGAGGGCAATTTAAGCTTCAAGAAATAATGTGCTCAGGATTACACCCTGGCAAATGACCCCCCCAGGGCTGGTTCCCAGAGTGCCCTGACTACAACTTTACGCACTCATCCTGGGGCGCCTCTAGAAATATCTCCCCGGGGCGGTGAGAAGAAGTACTTCCAGCCTGGATGTACAGCTATGAAGAGCAGAGCCAGGGCAAGCCAGAACTGTCCATGGTCCTTATATTTTCCTTACTGGAACATGAGCATTATTTTTTTAATTTAAATTTTAGTTAGTTGATGTACAATGCAATAACGATTTCAGGGGTAGATTTCAGTGATTCCTCACTTACATACGACGCTCAGTGCGCGTCACAACAAGTGCTCTCCTTAATGCCCAAACACAGGCATTATGGTGCATTTCTCTCTGTCTGATTTGTCTACTTTTCTCTCCGTGTCTCTCTCTCATCCTCTCTGTATGTAGGCATATGTATATCATTCCCTAACCACATTCCTCCCTCTCTTTCTCTATTCCAAGTGGAGAAACTGAGCATCACAATCTTAGAGGGGATTTCCAACCTTTACAGAGTGTTCTGCTGGGGCTGGGATTTGAGGCTCCATCCTCCTACTTTCCCATCTGTGGCCTTCCTCTGCCTTATCCCTCTAGCGTCAGACACAGACCTTCCACTTCCCTGCCTGCCAGTCTGACGCATGCTTCAGGCCAGAACTACTTAGGAATAATTTTTTAAAAACAAATAAACTCTTCTCCCAGTGATCTTTACTCTCCTCACATCTGCACCAAGCAGTGGCTATTTTTACTCACCCCAGTTCCTGGCAGGTCTCTTTGGAAAGTCACCATGACATTTCGTGCGGCCTGGCCTGGCATTCATCTAAAATATTTTTTCAAAAACATCCTGCTCTGGAGAAATGTCAGCGTTTATGGTGCATCCACAGGGATGTATCAGCAGAGGAAAAGATCCACTTAAGAAAGTCCCAGCTTGACAAGGAGTTGGTTTGGAGGCAGACTCACCCAGAAGTAGCAAAGCACATGGGGGCATGCTGGGAAGGAGTGGTGGTGAATACTGATGTTGTGGTGAGGTCATAAGGCGAGTCTGGAGACTGGAGAGAGGATGGACACACAGACTGACCACAAGTAGGTGGGTGTTCAGGACAAAGCAGGGAGGGTGTATGGGTCAGTGAAGTCCAGCTGGTCTTGGATTTGAACAAGTCATATTTTCTCCCTACCTCCATCTGAAGCCCCCTCTTAGATCTGGCATGGATTTGGGGGCAAGCATTCCTTTCACGTTGGGGACAGAGAGGAAGCATGGGAAGAGGAACCTCAGGTTCTAGTCCTGGTTTTGCTACTAAGTTATTGCTGATCTTAAGCTACTCACAACTGTTTCTCTTGGCCCCTTATTTTGCATCTGTAAAACAAAGTGGGCACTAGATGGTCCTTTCTAGACCTTACATTCTTTGAGTCAAAGATCAAACCATGAAGATGGTTGCTTATCAGAGTGCCAAACATGTGGGATTTAAATACTTAAAGGTCATTATTTTCATCCATCTATTAATTCATCTATCCATCTATCTATCCACCCACTTACCCTTGCTAAGAACTTTTTATATGCCAAGAACTAAGCTGGGCACTATGAAACTGACTCAACCCAAGACTTATTATCAAAGATCATATTGTAAGGAGGTATGGTAGCCAGCCTCCAACATGACTCCAATGAGCCCTGCATTATGGTATTTATACCCTTGTGTAGACCTTTCCTACATTGTACCAGGGTCAGTCTGTGTGACCAGTGGAATACCACAGAAGTTAGGTATGTCACTCCTGAGTTTATGTTATGAAAGACAAGTCTTGGGGCGCCTGGGTGGCTTAGTCGGTTGAGCGTCCGACTTTCGCTTAGGTCATGATCTCGCGGTTCGTGGGTTCGAGCCCCGCGTCGGGCTCTGTGCTGATTGCCAGCTCAGAGCCTGGAGCCTGTTTCAGTCTGTGACTCCCCTCTCTCTCTGACCCTCCGTTGCTCACGCTGTCTCTCTCTCTCCTAGAAATAAATAAAAATATTAAAAAAAAAAAAAAAGACAAGTCTTCTCCCCCCCCTGCCCCCTTGCTCTAAGGGAAGCTAGCTCCATATTGCAGAGAAACTCACTCAGCCTATGGATAAGCCCACATAATGAGGAACTGAGCTCTGTATGTAATAATCAGTGAAGAACTAAGGCCTTGAACCACCACATGATTGAACTTAGACATATACCCTCCCCCATTTGAGCCTTCAATTGAGCACAGCCCCAGCCAACAACCTGACTATAACTTCCTGAGAGACCCTGAGCCAGAACCACCTACCTAAGCTGTTCCCTGATTCCTGGCCCACAGATATCCTGGCTAATAAATGTTGTTTTAACATCTAAATTGGGAATAATTTGTAACACAGCAATAGATAACTAATACAGAAAGAAAATGAAAACAGGGACCAATAGAATTATAACACAAACATTTTGAATATTCTTAAACATCAAAAATACAAATAAGGATGAGTGTCCACTTTCAGAGAATATACATTTGAAATAAAAAATGCTATAAGGAGATAGGATTGACAAGTTTGCCATGGGAGTTTTAAGGAGGACAAGTTCATGGCCAGCTGAAGAGGGAAGGGGTGGGGGGCGGTTTATATCTCTTAGCTTGGGAATGTTTCATGAGTGAATGTCTTTAAACTGAAAGAGTGAATGTCTTTAAACTGATTCTGAAAGACTGGTGAGATTATGGAGCATAAATGGAAAGGTATACCAATTGCTAAGGTCATTATAAGCCAAAGCCAATCATTGGATAAATTTGGATATGTTAAGAATGACTGGTAGTTTAATGTGGCTGGTTAAGTATGGGAAGAAAAGACCTTGAATGCCATGCACAGACATGTGCCCTTTCTCCTTTGAGCCATGTCTCTCGAGATGTCATTATCTCATTACCATCTTTATTGCTTTTGATCTACACATCCCATGTATTATACTGTTTATTTTTAATTTAAATTGACCAGCTTTGTAAAGTTAAAATTTTACATTTTAAATGTTTTTATTAAAATTAATATTTTATTTTTTAAAATTTCAGTGTTTATTTATTTAAAAATTTTTAATGTTTTTTATTTATTTTTGAGAGAGAGAGAGACAGCTTGGGGGGGGAGGTCAGAAAGAGAGGGAGACACAGAATCTGAAGCAGGCTCCAGGTTCTGAGCTGTCAGCACAGAGCCCGATGCGGGGCTCGAACCCTCAAAATGGGAGATAATGTTCTGAGTTGAAGTCGGAGACATTTAACCAACTGAATCACCAGGTGCCCCTAAAATTAACATTTAAAAATCTCCCCAAGCAATAACGTCCATGAAACCATGGGTTTGATAGGCTACTTATATTTGTTCAAACAAACAAAAATGAATTATCACTGTTAAAAAAAATGTGCTTTCTGTGCTCCCTAAAATCCCCTCGTAGTCCAGCAGTGGTACACCACATTTTGAGAAATGCCTCAGAAAGTGGTGTTAGTGGGGCAGGGATGCCCTGATTGGAGGTGTGGTTAGGTGGAGTCAGCCCATGTTACCATGTCTGGTGTCTGTCACCCTTGAGGCTCCCCTCTCCCTTAGCACTCCTGACATCCAAGTCCACTGATCTTGTCTTCCAAATAACTCTTTATCACCTTGCCCCCATTCCCTCCGTAACTATCTTGGCTCAAGTTCTTATCACTTACCACATGCACCATTACAGTAGCTTCCTGACTTCCAGGACTCAAGCCTTCACCCTCCTCTACCTTATGAATACAAGTCTGACCACATGACTCCTTTGCTCAAGGAGTCTTCCCCATTACCTTCAAATTAAAAACCCAAAATCCTTAGCCTTTGCATTGAGTATTCATGTCTAAGACCTTCCACACCTGCCCGGCCTCATTTATGGCCCTCATTCACCCAAAACAACATATACACAGACATACTTCAGGTTCTAGCAACAGAGAAGGATTTATACTTCCCTGCACAAAACCGTTCTCACATTGCACATTTCCATGTCTTTGACCAGGCTATGCTCTCTTCCTGGAATGTCCTCCTTTGTCAGTCTACTGAAACAAGCCTACTCACCCTTTAGAGCCAGCTAAGTCTTCCCTTATTCTCTCATAGGTGCATAGGTATCCTTCCCTTGAGCTACAGTGTCATGGGGTACAAATCTCATCATATCACACTGTGTTTTAAATGTCTCTCTTTTTGAAAAAGTTTATTTATTTTGAGAGAGAGAGAGAGAGTGAGAAAGAGAGACAGAGAGAGAGACAGAGGGAGAGAGAGAGCGAGGAGGGGAGGAGGAGAGATCGAGAGAGGGGGTGGAGAGAGAGAGAAAAGGAAAGACAGAGAGAATCTTAATCAGGCTCTGAGCTAGTATCAGATGTGGGGTTTGAACTCACGAACTAGGAGATTATGACCTGAGCCGAAATGAAGAGTCAGACGCTTTAACCTACTGAGCCACCCAGGTACCCCTAATGTCTCTTGATACCCCAGCTCCAATACTAGACTATGAAGACAGAGTGGAGGGGGTTTTATCTATTCTTCCATCTTCAATACCCAGCACATACAAGCCACTAAACAATGCTTCTCAAATGAATGCATGATTTACAGGGGCACAGGGGCAGGTCAGTGGTTTGGCTAGAAGAGAAAACTTCATTCCAGCTCCCTCCTGCTGCTGCTTTGCATTGGTGAAATGTTTCTTCCCAACAGGAAGAATAAATGGGCCCTGGGCAATGGTGTGGGTATCAGGCGGCAGGGGCAAATGTGATGAACCCTGGGCTGATCTCCCCAGTGCCGGAAGCTGAGGCTCTGGTCAATGCTTCCTGATTCCTGTCAAGTTCAATGTTTTTTGACAGACACAAGCCAATTGGCTGTCTGCTGCCAGTGGCTGGTTTGCTCAACATGGTTTGCCTTTTTGATTTGAAAACCTAATATTTTTCATGGATTTGATTTGGTTCCACTGGGGAGCTGAGATAAGCCATTCAGTCTCAGCCACTGAGCCGGCTCTAATGGTCTTCATCTGCTTCATACCCAGCATCAAGCGAGTTCTCAGCCTCTGTCTCCAGCTTGGATGTAGGCAGAGGCCTCCTGGGCTGTGGACACACCTGCACAGGTGGCTAGGACAATGCTATTTGGGCCCAAAGGAAGGCAAAGGATACCAATCTCCCCACCAATTAACAAAGTGGTGGTGGATGCCTGGGGGTCTGTCCAGCTCCTTTTATGAGAATCTAGTCTAATTCAGCTTCTGTTCCCCGGGTCCCCCTCCCTCCCATCCCTGCATCATCCTCTGATTTGCTGCTAGGGTAGGAGCCCAATCCATCTGGCTTTAAAAGAACAGAGTACTCTGTTCCATTCATGTTTGCATCCCCGGTGTGAGCTTATAATAATAACCACTTTTAACAATGTTTAAGCCTGTGTCCAGGGCTGGTACAGTATTAAGCACTGTCAACATCCCGTATTACACTTAATCCCCATAACAGCTCTCTGAGCTTGATACAGTTATTACCTCCCTTTAATAGGAGCAGAAACTTAAGTCAAATGAGATTAAGGAATTTATCTTTGCCAACCTTCACATTCTAGCAAGAGACTAGGCTGGGTCTGAATTCAAGTCGGCTCGATACCACATCCCATGGCCCTGCCTGGCACAGCAGTCCACTGCCATGGGGAATGCTAGGCAACGTGTGGGTGAAGAAGGCATGGATACAAGCATTCTCTACGTCCAAAGCCCTCTTGGGTGCTGGGTGGGGGCTACTGTGGACTGGCTGACCTCCCAGAAATCACAGCTGCCTTCATGAACCTGACCCTCCTGAAGATCCTGCCCACTGGATCAGGTGCCGTGTTGCCAACATCTCTCTGAGCCTCATTTGTATCTGCTATTCTGGTTAGACCCAGCTCATTGACCCTCCTGGCCTTCCTGGCCTCCGTCCCAGAAACTAGCTTCTGCACCTGGAGAAGGATCCCCAGCCCTCGCCCTGCCTTCCTTCCTTGCTCTCTGCCAGCTTTTCTTCCACTTTGTAGTTTGCTTAAGATCTTAAGTCTCTTTGGATCCATTCTTAGGGAAGAATGATTTGGCTTAAAATTAGAAGACACTTAAGAATGTCCAAAGGGGAGACATTTTATTCCAGTGGGGAGTTTCTAATTAATTCCCAGATCAATATACAGCTCTAGTAATTGGGGGAATCTGAGGGAAATTAGAAGGATACTCTGGTTTTATAAAAAAATCTCTAAAACTTAGTAGGTTAGGAGGCTGATGCTAACCAAGTGACCAGGTTGGGGCTGTGTTACTACAGGCATTGTCTGCAGAATGAGACAGGTGATTGGCCGTTGATTTGCTGACTCCCAGGTGGTTACATGGGGAAAACAGACATTATTTCCTGAGAAGAAGGAAGAGAATTAAGGAACACCAGAGGCAGGGTACCAAAACCAGGACTCTCTGGTGCTTCTTGAATTTGACAAGCTGGCATTACTTCACACCTGAAAAGTAGTGGGGGAGCCAGGTCTTCCCCCTCTCCACCCTTCATACAGGTGCCCAAGGGACCTTCTTATACTTTGCATCTCATCATTGTTCTCCCTTGCTCTCCATCGCTCAGAGGCCACCCATTATCTGTGGGGTCTTTGGGATCTCACTCTTGACAATACCTCTAGCCTCTTCACTCCCCAGTTTCTCCCTAGCCCACCCTACTGAAGTCAGCCACATGCCGACAGTTCCCCGAAAGACCAGGTTGTGCCAGCCCTCCAGGTCTTTGGTCACATTGCTCCCTCTGCCTGGAGTGCCCCCTCTGCTCCTGCCTATGCAATGGTCCCCTATGCAGCTTTCAGGGACCAGCCTGCAGGTACTTGACTCCATAAAACATTTCCTGACTCTCTCTGCCCCTTCCTCATTTGCATACACTCCATGAAGATGTCTGTCATGCACCTGTTAGCACACTGTTGTCCCTTTCTGGACCATGCTCTTCAGCTCTCTATGACATGCTATATATAGCACAGCAGGCAAGGGCTCAGGCTCTGGGCTCCAAGTTGTAGCTCTGATACTCCTGCTGTATGATCTTAACAATCTACTTACCCTTCCTGTTTCCCTGTCTGTACAATGGGGATGATAATAGTACCTCCCCCACTGGATTATTGAAAGAATCAAATATGAACATTCAAGCAGAGTGTTTTGCTACATTGTCTGGCCCATGGGGACACTCAGCAAAGCTTAGTTATTACTGTTTTTGTTGTTGTCATCATTACTATCACAACTGGCATCCCAAAACTGCTATGGCACCTAGCAGGTGCTATAGATAATAAATGTAAAAGCAAGGACCGATGTGGAAAATCCAATCTCACTGAGAGAGCAAGACCATTAATTAAATTCCTGTCTGCTAAAGAATGAGCGAGCAAGAGAGGATAAAGTATGACTCCAGACCGAATGAAGTTGCAGAATGAGCCCAGGGTGGGTAGAGGGCCGATGGGAGGTTGCCCACTCTCTGTGGTTAAGAGCCAAGATGGCGCTGCTACAGGATGTCAGGAAGGAGGGAGCCAGGAGTCCCTGAAGCTGGGTAGTGAACAGGTGGGTGGTGCCAGCCCTTTGGGTCAAGGAAATAATTATTGGAGGATCAGAAATTTGTACTTTGAGAACCTTTATGCATCTGATGTTTTCTGTAATTATTTCCTTTGTGCCCTCTTTCAGTATTTAGCATAGTATGCTATTTTTTAAAAAGTTTTATTTATTTTGAGAGAGACAGAGACAGGACAAGTGAGGGAGGGGCAAAGAGAGGGAGGGTGAGAGAATTCCTCTGCACTGTCCGTGCAGACAGAGCTTGATGTGGGGCTCGAACTCACAAACCGTGAGATCATGACCTGAGCCGAAACCAAGAGTCAGATGCTCAACCGACTAAGCCACTCTGGTGCCCGGCATAATATATTCTTTTTTAGGGTTTTTTTTTGTGTGTGTGGGGAGAGAGGGAAGGGTTGGTTGTTTTTGATGCCAGCCTGTCTCAGCTGTTCTAAGGAGAAACCAGGAAAACGACTGAACTAAAATGTAAAATAAAAGAATGCAGTTGACTGATGACAAGATAGGATTTTGGAGTGAGACCCACCAGAGAGTGATGCCTGCTGATTCTGTGACTGTTTTGCGTCTCAGTTTCCTTATCAGGAAAATGGGGGTAAGAATAATATCCACTGCAGAATGTTGCTGGGAAGCTGTAATGAGATCATGCCTGTAGAGCATGTGGACAGAGAGGATAAGCAGAAATTAAAGGCGGGGGAGGGGGGCAGTGGAGCATTCATAAGTGGGAGGGAGGGGCAAGAAAGGGGGCAGAGGGGGGCAGAGTCTCAGATCCCCCAAAGGGCAAGTGAAGTTTGGAGCATTGAGAATCTGGAGCACCTGAGAATCTCCTTCCACAGTGTAACCTATTCATCTGGAGTGTTGTTTGTTCTGTTCACATAAGGAAGGCTGTTGTCTTGTGGGGACTTGATAACCATTTTCAAATACCTGATAAACAGGATGAGAGGGAATAGTACAGGACCAGGTGATCTTGTTCTTTTCAAGCCCAAGTTTCTCTGATCTAAGAATGGGGAAGAGCCTGGGGGGGGGGGGTCAAAGCAGGGCTGATCACACAGGTCTCAGAGAAGAGGACGCAGCAAGACAGGTTATGATGTGGGCTTGGGACACAGAACTGGCTTTGGTTTCTGGCTCTACCACTCACTAGCTGTGCAGCCTTGGGAAAATTACTTAACCTCTCTGAGTCTCAATGTTTTTCATTTGAAAAGATGATAATAATTCCACAGCGGGGTTTTGTGAGGATAAAATGATAGGATGCAGGGAAATCCTTTGCCTGGTGCATGAAACATGGTTAAGTGATTGATTAATTACCTTTTAGGTTTGTAATATTTATAGCAATAAGATAAGTAATTATAATAATAAGATAACTTCACTTACAAGAATAATAATATATCAAACAACACAATAATGTTTATGATTGTCATTGCTGTTGGTGAAGCAATGCACAATTCTGTGTCATGGTTCAGATTAAACTTGGAGATGGGGGATGGGGACGCTGTACCTCGAGCACTCAGGGCTTCCCGGTGTTGGAATGGCATCTTGAGTCTCATATCTTGAGAGCAATCAGAAGCATATCGTGCCCCTACCCTGTCCCACCCCCTGACCATGAACCATAAGAACCCAGAAGCTTCTTCCCTGGCGAATGGTGGAGAGTATTAGTCCACCCTTTGGAGGCCCCTCTCCCTTTTGCTGACTCTCTTCCTTGACAAGCTTTGTCTCTGATCTCACAGCAACTACAGCCCAGATGATGATAGTCATGGCTGGCATTTATCTTGCATTTGCTTTCTATTTGGCATCATAATGGGAAGCATTCTTCACATATCACCTAATTTAATCTTTAAACAACTTTATAAAGTGTCTCCACTTTATAAATGGGGCTCCAGGAGGTCCAATAATTTTCCCAAAGCCATAGGGGATGAGCAGAATGGCTCACTCATTAAGGGAGTATCAGAGGCCCTTTCTTTTATAATAAGTACCAGAATAACAGAAGTGACCAGCCTCACTGCTCCCTGCTGCTTTTCCCAGAGGCACCAGCACCAGAGCCCCTTAGAAACATCAGGCCTCAACCACGCTGCTCTTCTCTAAGGACTGGACAGGGTGAAGTCTGCAGGAAGTCATCTGAGCAAACGTTAGCCCTTTCCTTACTGGGGTGCATCCAGACAACAGTCCATGAAGCTCAGGGGCTTGCTGTGACTCTCTTGGCCACTGTGAAGTGCTTCCCCCGGATCAGGGAAAGCTCCTGTGTAAGCAATTCCTTACCTGGGAGGGGTCACCTGCTTCTCCAGGTAGCCCTGATGTCTGGGCATAACATTGAAGCATCCCTGGAGTGGATACCATAGAAAGGTCAAAGACAGCGAGAAAGGACCTCTTAGGCAATAAACAGCACATCATCCTTCCACTCCCAATCCTTGCCTACCTAAGGTCTGGGCCTCCTGAGCTCTGGGTCACAGAGAGCCCATTTCTGTTGGGTAGAAGACCTTCTGGAGTTGGCTCCACCAATGCTTTGGTTGTTCAGACCTTGCATTTATATGGACCTGCCATGGCTACCAATTGGTTAGGCCAACAAAGCCATCAAAAGGCAGGACATGCATTCTGTCCTTCCTGTGCACAGGCATTGCACCCAGATGTCACTATCTGTAGCAACCCTTCCCACCACCATGTAGCAACTTCTCAGCCAATCCTGCTCTAAGGTAGGAAAGGGTTAGAGGTAGTTCTATTCCATCTTCAGGGTCTGACACTCAGGGTCATTAACCTCCTCACTTGGTCAGTAACATGGTGTCCCTGAGATTCTGTCTGGATGGACCAAGACCATTGGTGTAGTCCTTAAGAGTTAGGGGATTCCAGAGATATTTCCAGCCTTATTACTTGTTCCTTCATCTGTCTCAGGATTCATCCCTGCCCGTGGCATTCTAGGCTCCTTCCAGTTATTTGCCAGACCTGGTGGTCACTGTGGGGCTGCAGCTTGTACACCTGGGCTCCCGCAACAAGCCCACAAAGGTCTGATTGCCAGTCTACTTGGGTCTCAGAACAAAGCCCGCCCCTGGATTACCCATTGCTGGGCCCCACATGCCCATCACAGCCTCTACTTACCTGAATGGGCTGTTCACATGCCAACAGTGACATGGGACTGTCTGCTATTGTCTGTCCTCCAAATTTCAGGGGAATTGGTTCTGTCTGCTAGATTAACACCTCTCCTTTGGGGCTGACTAGTTCCTGATCCCATCCTCTCCTGGCCTCCCCTATCTGGCTACAATGAACATGGCTATATCTGGCCCTATCCCAAGGCTTACCACAACCTTCACCTAAGTTGTGAAGAATATGACATTTAATGTTTATTTACTTATTTTGAGAGACAGAGAGAGAGCGAACAAGCAGAGGAGGGTTAGAGAGAGAAGGAAAGAGAGAAACCAAAGCAGGCTCCATGTTGTCAGTGCAAAACATGGGGCTCGAACTCACTAACCGTGAGATCATTACCTAAGCCGAAATTAAGAGTTAGAGGCTTAACCGAATGAGCCACCCAGGTGTCCCAAGAACATAGCATTCTTAATAATCACCAAATATTCATTCAAAATGCTTTTACTGCATTCCTGCAACATACCAATTTAGGATGCATGATGCTGAATATTCAGAGAGAGGAACACTTATCATTCTTGTGATATTGAAGCTTTGGTTTAGTGGAGGAGGGAGTCAGTCAATAAACTGGCAAGCAAGGAAATAGAGAAATATGCTTTGGCAAATAGTGATTATCTTGGACAGAGAATTATGTGGAATTTCACACATTCCAAGTCACACATTTCTATAATATTAGAAATTTTACAAGCATGAGGTAAGCAGTGAAAGAAGTAAATATAAACAAATAAAAGAATCTCTGTCATCCAACTCTAAGACTATCACCAAATTACTGTTTCTAAATCAAACAACTGAGTATGTAGTGATGTCTTTATGAAGATAAGGAAGACCGTAGTGAAGTTAGGTTGAATTATATACAACTGCTGTATTTGTAGGGAAGTAATGATAATAATAATGTAGCTTGGATTTAGTGAGCACATGCTATGTCTCTGACACTATGCTAATTGCTTTAAATACATTGTTTCAATGAACACTCTAGGCATTATTATCCTCATTTCTAGGAACTGTAGGTTAGGTTAGAACGAGTCACTTGACCACTATCTCCAAGCTGGAAGGCTGAGGAGCTGGGACCAGGTCATTCTTCTCTCAGGCTGGCAGATCTATTTCCTTTAGAAATACTGTCTGCATTAGGGGGTGTTAGCACATCACAGCAGCACCGCTGAAAGCCTAAAGTGGGAGGCAGCATTTAATCTTCTTTGGTACAAGTGAATTGTTGAAGTATGTATTTTTAAACCTCCATGGATATGCTGAGAATCTTTAAGGAAGGTAGTTTAATAAACAGAGTGACGAAGAGGCAGGTGTATTTATTTTTAGCATCTCTCTATGTACAGAAAAGGTACTAAAGGCAGAGAATGAGAAATTGTCCTGCACGTTAAGCAGGGAAGCTAAGAACTGAGAACAGAGGCACTAGAGGCTCCTGGTTCTCTAGCCTCTGCTTCCTGGCGGGTCCCCATTAGAACAGAACCTCCTCTCCATGATCTCACTGAAAGTATCACACAAAAGCACCCACAAGGATGACCACTGCAGCCACAGAACTTAGAAAACCACAGAAATGTCCACTGTGGAGACACTGGCTAAACAGGTTGGAGCCCACCCACACAAGGGAACAGTATAGAGCCCTTTCAATGCATTGAAGCAATTTCATTTGAATTGACATGGACTGATGTCCACGAGGTGTTATTTAGAGAAATAAGCATGTTTCAGAACAATATTGTATTATTTTGTTTTTATAAAGATAATGAGATGTATGTGTGTGAACGTGTGCAAATGCATTGTGTGCATCTATGCATATTAATAATATCCAAAATGCTAGTATATGCAAAGAAATATGTGGAGAGATCAAAATGCTAACATCAAAATATGCTAACAGGAGCATGGGAGAATTTCATGTTTAAGTTGTACATTTCTGAAATGCTATAATGTTTCTACGGAGAGCCTTGATTTGAAAAAGAAACAGGCATTAAAAAGAAACAGAATAATCTTCGGCTTACTTTTACTCCCCTCCACCCCACTCCTGGCCAGCGTGAGGAACCTGGGTTGGAAGAGGGCTGCCTTCAATCCCTCTCATTACCTTACCATGTGTCAGGCCATCTGGCCCCAGATATCAGTATTAGGCCACCTCCTTGTCCTAGAAAGCTAACGGGACCCACCCTGGCTGGTTAAGGAGACAGACAAGCTTAGGAAAACAATCTTGGGAAGATGCCTCCGTCTCCTTTTTTCATCTCCATAGGCTGCCCTGATTTCTCCCTCAGAGCCCAGATTTGCAGGGAACCTCTCTCAGTGCTGCTTTCCGCAGCCTAGAATATGTTAACTGAAGATTTCTCACTCATTCACTCTTCTCCTTTCGAGGGAGCAAATGGGTCTCAAGGTCTCCACCTAGCTACACATATACGCACACAGGATACACACACACACACCCATACACACACGCACACATGCATACACGCACACATCAACACACTAAATGACCAAGACCAACGACCTACAACTGCTCAAACCCCATGTTCACAAAGCTATAGACATGTGGCAATAACACACAGGCCAATACACACACACATACATACACATGTACCACACAACCTGCCAATTATCTCCAGCTTTTAAGGAGGGAAAAGAGGTGTAGCTCCAGCCCCTGCAGAAGGCTGACCACAGACCTGTCTGAACTTGCAAACCTGTTTTTCCTTCTCCTCCCCCCCCACTTCCTCACCCCACCTCTCCACCTCCTTCATCTTGCCCCCCTCCTCTCCTGTTCTGCTGCTGTCCCTACCCAAGATTTTTTTTAAGCTCCCTTTTCATCTTAGTGCTAGAGGTTAAATGATGCACAAATAGAAGCAGGAGTGGACCACCAATTAAAAGCTGCCTAGGGCAGCAAGAAACAGGTTTCTCCTTGATTGTTTATTTCTACACTGGGTCTGTTTGTTTCTACCCTGGGTCTATCTGTCCCCCGCTGTCCCTCCCAAAGCAACAAGCTGGCACTTAAAATGCCCTTTCTCAGCAAGCAGCTCAGACCTTGGTCTCTAATCTCCCAGCTCTTCTCCACTCTTTTTCTTCCCTGTAGCCATCCCCTCCAGCCTCTGTGGCTATCTCCACAGCTCCCGCACTCTACCTTCCTTCCACATATGGAGGGTGGGTTTGGAGAGAGGAGGAAAAAGGGCTTGGAAGGAGATCTTTGGGGTCAGGGAGGGACGAAGGACATTTTTGCTGGGCGAAGATGTTTTTTCACATCTTTGTTCACACGTTCCAATGAAAGCGGTTAGGGCTGATAAGAGGTATGTCCACTTCCCACCTAGTGGCTATTAAGAGGCATGCTTTTGTCAGCATCACTAAGAAGATTTGATTGATGAATATTGTCTGCTCTGAAGCCAAGAATGTTAGATGGAGGTGTAAAACTACCTATATGTACTATTTGCACGCATGCACACCTAGTCTGCACGTATACACCCACATTTAAGGTCCTTTATGGAGACTACTACACGCTGGACACAGTGTAGGGACCTAGGACTTGTGATCTAAGCGCTGTTGTTGAATAGGGAGATGGGGGAAACAGATTCTGCCAGTGCCTCACCCTCATGAGGCTGCTTACAGAGAACCACTGCAACTGCCTGGGGGTCCCCCTCGTCCCCCTGTGTCCCCCACTAGCTGTGCAAGCACATTTCATCCCTATACAGGACAGGCTAAAAATACCAGAGGATTGATAGCGCTGGAAATACTTTCAGCCAAGGATACACAGGAAGATAGTGGGCACATCCCAGCTTCCTCATCTCTCAGTAGCTGAAACTCAGGCATGCTGCCCAGAGCCCCAGGGCAGGACTGAGCTAGGAATGTCCCAGTGGGAACAAGCTTGATAACACAGCCTTTACTGCTTCCTCTCCTCTGCCTCCTTTCTCCAAGCCAAGAGAAGGAAAATAAGCCATAATCAGACTGTGATGAGTGACAGGTAGGTGTTCTGGTGGACACAGTGAGGAGACCCAACCTAGACTATGGGTAGTTAAGAAGAGTGTCTGCAGGAAGGGATATGGGGCTGAGCCCAAGTCAGGCACGGGTGAGGATGAAGGACTCTAAGTCTGACTCACTTTTCACTCAGAAGAGTCAGTCTGCTTCAGAGTCATGAAATGAGGCAATGCATGTGGAGGCATTTGGTAAACTGGCAAGACTTGTGTCATGTGAAAAATCATTAAAATATGACCAGACAAAGCTCCGATTTCATCCCCTCTCTGGGGTCTGCACTCAGTAAAATTGTGAGATTGGGCAGTTTATCTTCAAAGCCACAGCTCTTTATGGGATCTTTTCCAGGACTTCATGGTCACATCACCTCATGAACCTTTTGCTCTCTTCTTTTAAAATCGGCTCTTAGAAAAGTCTCTGATGTTCATCCTGTACCCATCGGGGTGATTTTAAGTCAAAAGGTTTCCCGTCTGGTATCCCTAAGGAGCCTCCTTATTACTGACCATGATACTCCTGGAGAGGAACTGCCCTGTGCAGCCACCTCTGGGAGGGGGCAGGGCTGCTGAAAAGAGCCACGCAGGGCATCCGTGTTTCTTCCCAATGGGAGACCCATTTTCAGTTCACATCCCAGTCTGGAAGTGAAAATCTTCTCACCAAAACAGGTGGCAGAAAATCTCCTGTTTGCCCCACACTGAGGGTGGATAGAAAGCACAGGTTAAAAGAAAAGCCAAACAGAACAAAGCTCTCCCTTATTTAACAAATAGAATCAGCAGCCGGCATTTGACAGAGAGTATTGGAGGGAATAAAAGTCTCCCCCCAAAAATCGATGGATAATGATTATACTTAAAGTGCCCTTTGAGCAACTGCATTAGCAGAGATAGAGAATGCCTGTAAATAGTAACAAGGGCCCCAATAGAAGGAAATGACTGTAACAGGACAAAGATTACCCGTGTTTGAATACTCCTGAGCTCCCCCACCCTCGTCAGGAAGATTTTTTATTTTTTTGCTTGCTGGGTCAGATCTTGGCCTTTTTTTCTTGCAGAAAATTTCAAATGAGGACTGCAGTAAAGAGAGTGCTAAGGAAGTCAGAGAGGTTTTTGATCTGCATAAAAAAGATGTAAAGGAAAAAAGAAAAGCTGTCAAGGGGGCTGAGGATTGAGGGAGAGAGTCTGGGGGTAAATAATATTTAGGAAGAGGTTGTTTAGAAGACCAATAAGGAATGAGGAGTTTTTTTTAATGCTTATTTTTGAGAGAAAAAGAGAGAGAGAGAGAGAGAGAGAGAGAGAGAGAATATAAGTGGGGGACGGGCATAGAAAGAGGGAGACAGAATCTGAAGCAGGCTCCAGGCTCTGAGCTGTCAGCACAGAGCCCAAAGCAGGGCTCAAACTCGCCAACCGTGGGATCATGACCTGAGCTGACTTGAGCCACCCAGGTGCCCCAGGAATGAGGAGATTTTTCAAGAGATTTTCCTCGAATTAAAAATACACACCTACCTTTGGCATTTCATCAAAAGACAAACCAAGAATTAAAACACTATTTGGTTGCCAGACTCTCTTTGAAACTGAAGCTCAAGGTCTACCTTGATTACACTGCATCCCACACAGAGAAGGGCAACTTTCCATGGCATGGGATGCACACAAGGATCAACGGAGCCCAGAACTGTGACACAGACCATGTTGGCACCAAGATGCTTCCAGCAGCTGCACATGTTTTTACCAAGTGTTCAATGAGGAGAAACTGTGCAGTTCTCTCGGGCCCCACTGCATACACAGTGTTTGGAGTTTTCTGTATCTATGCATGGCAATGTTAATTACATAGTCAACTGTGTGTAGTTGTCCGGAGTGTTGAGTCAGCCCTGGTTATCTACAAAGCCCTGCAAGTACTGCTGTAGGAAGAGACTGGTGCCCCTCTGCTGTGAGAGTCAGGTTTCAGCTGCTGAGAGCAGGCAGCCCCGTGAAGGCAAACCCCTTATAGAATGTGATGTTTACAAGACATGTTTCAATTTGGGTTTGCTACATATTGCACTTGAGTCTCTCTTTCAGAAAAATAAAAACTCTATCCCTGGCTAAAGGAATAGTAGGCAACATGGATCCCGTGGGAGAGGAATCTTTCCTTAGGCTATGGAGTCTCTTGGATGCTGAAATTATGCTTTATGAGGCTGGGATGCCTATTTCCCTAAAGGCAATGATGATTCTGTCCCCTTTCCTCTCTCCATAGACTGCTCTTCCCCTGGGCCAGAAGAGTGACTTCCTGGATTCTTCCTGCATCTAGCCCCATTTTTACCCCAACATACAGACATTTCTGCTCCTCTGCCCAGCACCTACCTGTGGACAGGGCTCATAGAGGAATTCTGAGCAGATTGAAAAAGTTGGGGGCGGGGGGGGAAGGAAAAACACAAACCTTTCTCTGCTGTTTGAAGGAATACTGGCATGCGGCATGATGCCCTGTATACAATGTTCAGCATGTAACACAAGCTCTGGTCTTCTCTTCTGTCACATATACCCTTGAACAATAATGTTCTCTGCCTACATGGAGTCCCAGTTTTCAGTGCTGGAATGGGCCTTAGGGATTTAACAGGTGAGGAAACTGAACCCAGGGAAGGTCAAGGACTTGCTCAAGGATACACAACAGGCTGACTCAGGACTGGAGCTAGTATTCCAGCTTCTTTGTGCACCACTCTTCTTAGTCAGATCAGATATGTAGACACAAAGTGCAAGGCATGTCCCACTTCATCATCCTAGAAGCTCCTCTTTTTGCAACTGAATGCAATCACTCAGGATGTAGGAAAACTGAACCTCCCTCCCCCCACCGAAGTTGCAAAAACTTTACCCTTTCTTGCTTGGGCCCACAGAGCAGGACACTGAGGGATTCAAGGTGACAGGAAAGTTAAAAGCCAGTTAGGAACACCATCAGCACCAGTTAAGTGGTACATGCAAAAGGGGCTGGCAAGGGCTAGAGGAAGCCTCAGTCTCCTTATCTGTAGGATGCATGTATAACAGGCTCTATCATACAGGGCTGAGGAAAGGATTAAGTGAGCCTAAGAAAATCATACATACCTGAGTACAGGGCCAATAAATTTAGTAATGGTTATTAAGAGGACATGGAGACCTTAGGTGGGACAACAGGACCTATTTTGATTGTGGCTGGATGTATAGCTGCAAACCATTTCAAGCAGGAAGTAGACAGGGCTATAACTCAGGCTCTTAGAGCGACAGAAAAAACCCCAGCAGTTCCAGCTGCCCAGCTGGTCTCCACACAGTGAAACCTGAGACCTCCTTACCAGGTAGGTAGCAAAGGACACTGTGATCCCCCCATTTCATTTGGGAGTAGCTCAGGAGGTGTCACTGATCTGAGCATGCAGCAAGGGGCCCCTGAGGACACGATGCAGCTCTGGGGAAGGCAGAAGTGAGCAAACCGGGTACCCGCTCACTACCACGAGCCTCTGAAGTCAGTTCTGACACAACATGCTATTTGTAATCTCCAGCAGTCTTAGCACAATGCCTGACCTTTTTGGGTGCTTTGTAAATATTGGTTGAATGAATGGATCCGTCAATTATACAGACCGAGGTCAAATTTGACCCCAAAGTTCTAAAGCCTTTATCCCCTCACTTTCTATCCATCAAGCCCTCCTGTCAGAAGTCAGAATTTCCTTTGTAAAACCCTGGGCTGGCCTTTCAGCTATCTTCCACAGCCTCCAGCTCAGAGTCTTACAAACATTGCCTGGCAAATATCAATTCCCATTTGATTTTCTCCCAAACACCTCAATTAATTACCTGATGCTGTCTGGTCAGGACCTTATCTCTGTATAATATGAACCTGAGAACAGAACATCCCTGGGTCGCATCCTTGAAATGCCGTGTGCCTTCATTAATGCTTGGCCTTGGAACAGGGTGGGACACCTTTGAGCCTTGTTGTGATGTGGCTGTCCAAGGGGTGGATCACAGGGGCACCTTGCAGCCAGAGATCAGCCCACACTGCCTGTGGCTGGGCACACTAATTGGTTGGCCATACCAGGTACTCTTTTGCCAGCTCCAGTCACTGTGTGGGTGTCCCAGTCACCTTCTCCACCATTAAGGACAGCGGTTTTCAAACTCTACTGGCCATGACCCACAGTAAGAGATCATTTCACAGAGTGACCCAGTGAGTCTATGAATGCATTGTATTCCATCATTCTCAGGCAGATTTTTTTTCACATTTTAACCTCTTGGAAATTTGGATGAGTCTTATAAACTGTAACATCTTGCCATTAGTTGGCAATATTTTTTTTCCTTTTGAGTGGCACATAAAATTTTGTGTCTTCCAATAGATTATAACCTTGATTTAGTGAAATATGGCATATGGGTGCTGGAAAAATACTTTTTACCTTTACTACATGATGTCTTAGGATATTTTCTATGTACTATTCTATTTGTTTTCGTTTTTTTTTTGATGTTGGTCACTACTATCTAGTTGGTCACTATTTAATCAACTTCATCACCCTCGAAAGAGTCTCAGTCCACTGTTTTCAACACACTGCCATGGAGACTGTTGTGTACTCTGTTTGTGTCCCCCCAGATTCGTATGTTGAAATCCTAACCCACAGTGATAATATTCGGTGGGGTTTTGGAGGGTGATTAGGTCTGAGAGTGGAGCCCTCATGAATTAGATTAGTGTCCTTATAAAAGGGACAAGAGAGTTCCCTAACCCTCTTCACCATGTGAGGACATAGTGGAAAATTGACTGTCTATGAACAGGATGTTGGTCTCAGCAGATGCTAAATCTGTGGACACCTTGAGCTTGGACTTTCCAGCCTCTAGATTGATGAGGAATAACTGTTTAAGCCACTCAGTCTGTGGTTTTCTGTTAGAGTAGCCAAAAGATGCTCAAATACACTGCGACTAAAGGAGGTTTTTAGGGGTGCCTGGGTGGGTCAGTCAGTTAAGTGTCTGACTTTGGCTCAGATCATGACCTCATGATTTGTGAGTTCCAGCCCTGCATCAGGCTCTGTGCTGACAGCTCAGAGCCTGGAGCCTGCTCTGAGCAGCAGAACATTTTTAATAAGCATTAAAAAATTTTAAGAAGGTTTTTAATATAAAGGTGGATCTGATATTTACAAGGGTTGAGCTATTGGGCCAAGTGCAAAGGTCATGATTAGGGATGTGAGGAAGAAAGACAACAAAGGAGTTTTTACCTGACAAACCTGAGTTTCTACCACAGCTCTTCTTTACCAATCATGACAATGTGGACATGATATTTAAATTATTAGTATCTCAGTTTTCTCAGCTATAAAGCATTGATCAGAGCTCCTCTCATTCAAAGCTCTTGTAAACATGGGAAATAAAGAGTTCAAGGGTTTGATCCAGGACCTGCAGGTAGCAGGTGCTCGGTATATGGTAGCAATCAGATCATTGGTAATGATCATGATGTGAATAACATGAAAGGAAGTAGTTCAATAAATACCAATTGTTATTTTTAAACGTAGTAAAAAGAGTTGTACCCAATGTGACATCAGATGATATAAAGATTTTGACAATTATCAGTAAAATTATAAGCTATTTTATTCATTTAATTATATACGTCCTTGTAACTAGAACTAAAACCCTGGTTCTTGTCTAATTCAATACTCAGGGAGACCATAGAAGACACCTATGTAAGAGCCATGTATGGGTCCCCACTGATGGGACCTCCATTGCTCTTATCCTCTTAGGCGAGTTCTCTGGCTTTCAGTTGTACTTCTCATCAGAGTATAGATATCCCAAACTTTGGACTCAAACCTTTCCAACATGACCATATGATTCTTATATTTTATGTGTTAACATGTGCCTCCAATAAATTGCTTTGCTAGCTTACTGTGGTGATGCATTTTTCTGACAAGTCACTTCTCATTGGTTACTACAGCCATTGATTATCTGGACCTGATCCTTTTACTTGATCAACTCGACAGTTTCACCCCTTTTCATTATCAATTTTTCTCCTCTTTCATCAGTGTTCTCTGTCAGTCTTTGTCAGCCTAGGTGTTCATTTTGGTTTCATCTTTATTTGATCTGCCCTCTAATGTTTCATTAACATTTCTTCTATCGTTTCTCAGGATTAGTTCCCATGATTCAGCCATTATACACTTCTTAAAAGTTTTAAACCTTTGAATAACTGAATGGATTGCTCATGGAAGCATGACTTTTTTTGATTACATAAACTAACCCTCAGAAATGCATTTAATTATCAAGAATACATTAATGCACCATATTAAGCTCAAATTGGGTGAGGTTATGTTTAATATTACATACTGAAAAAGTTCTAAGCTTATTTTCAAAAATATTAAGTAAGTAAATGCTCAGAGATGCATACAATTCTAATAAACAGATACTTCCTGTCTGTCACCTATTGTTGTCAACATATGTAAATTAAGAAGCATGATTTTATACAGAGTACTGAGTGTATTCATTGGCTTCAGTCAATATGTGAAATATGTGTGGATATTTTTAGCTAGATATATAGGAAGATAGGTAGGCAAGGAGGAAAGAAGATAGGTAGGTAGGAAAGTAGATGGGCATATAGGTAGATAGGAGATTAGGCAGGTAGAAAAGCAGGTATGTTTGTCTTTAGTAAGTAGGAAGCTAGATATGTGGGGAAGTAGGTATGTACATAAGTAAGAAGATAGGAAATTAGAAAGGTAGGTAGGTTGAAAGATAGGTAAGAAAGTAGGGAGGTAGGAAGGCAGGTTGGTGGGAAGGTAAATAGGAAAGAAGGTAGGAAGACAGACAGATAGATGATATACAGATGGATGGATGGATAAGATAGACAGATAGATAATACAGAAAAGATAATACAGAAAGAAGGAAAGAAAGATTTGAAAATGTAATTATTGATAATAAGGATTATCATCATTATTACTTCGCTTTGCTTTCCAGAATTAGCTATATGATGTATTATTGCAATCCACTGCATGTGTTATAGGTGTTTTAGTTTCAAAGAGCATTGTTAAAGTAGTCAAACGTAGAGGCTGTGAGACTGAGGTGGTTCTAACACCCACAGTCCACGTAAGCAAATCAAAACTTAAGCTAGAATCAGTGTGTTCAAATATATGATAAAATGGAGCTTCAGGACAATCAGTCACAAACAGTCACTTGGGCTTTCCCAAATAAGGTAACCACTTAAGCTACAGCCAACCAAATCATTTCCTTGCTTTGCTTCCCATCTTCTCTGTAGAAACCTTTCCCCTAGCTCCTGTCGATGGACTGCTCCTAACTACTTTTCATCTGGCACTGCCCTATTCGAATCAATGAATGCTTGAAATAAACTCTTGACAATTTTAATATGCCTCAGTTTATCTTCAAGCATTCATCCCCATCATTTCCTTACAACTCAGTAATAGAGGCAGAGTGAATATTTCCATGTGACAGAGGGAGAAATGGAATCTCAGAGAGGGGAAGTGACTCATCTAATGTAATGCCACAAATAAATGGCAAATCTGGAACTCAGCCCCTGGGTTCCTAATTCAGTGCTCCTTCTACCATACCAGGTAGGCAGAGGTGACAAGAGGGACAGCTGGAAACAGCAAAGGCAGTTCTGCTCTCTCCATTCCTTCCCTATCAACTTTGGTTCCATTTAGACCACAGAACACGTTAGTGGCAGCCTTTGGCCCACGCCTCTTTGGCCATCTCAGAAAGCAATATTAAAACAAAGCAGCACAGGTCACCACTTGCTCAGTGGGCAGCCTCAGGCCTAAGCAAGTTTGTGAAGCAGAAAATCTTGATTTTCAACTTTCTTGGCCAGCTCTTTGGAGCCCTGAGCCCTCTCCTTCTTCTCCACGACACTGAGCTAAGAACTGGGATATCCTGAGGCTTAAATAGGATGTTTACTCCTTACCCAGGTATCTAATATCTGATGACTGATCTAAATATGCAACAGGCTAATTCCTGGAGAGTCCTGACAGGGTTAACCCACAAATGCTATTCGCTGGTCATCCCCTTTGTGACCCGCCTCCACTGGGCATTGGGGCCAGCTAATTCTAATCCTTGGTTGTCAAAGTGCAATTTAGTCATTGCAGGAATGGGGCAGCCTTACTCAACAAATTGAATAGTGTTATTGTGTGTCTGGTGTACATCTACCACTTGCCATTACATAATTCTAATTCTCACAACACACCTATGAGGATATTATTATTCCCATTTTTAAAGACAATGCCAAAGCCCACTCTATTTGCACTATATCAGATTAGTGACTCCTGAGTGCCTTTTTTGAGACCTCAACTCCACAGAGAGTTGGACCCCAAATTTTCCAGGTCAGTTATTCTACCATGAACAAAGATCCTAAGCTGTATGAGAAATTTTAGCAGCTATGGTGCAGTTCTCTGAAGCCTGATATAGATAAGGAACAGAGAGAAGATAAGAGGTGTGTTTATTACAGATTATGGGCAAAGGACTTGGATAAGGAAAAGATTGCAATGTACTAAGCAATGATCTTAGGCACAGTAAGGAAGAAACATGCCACCCATTGGCTAGAACCCCAGATGCTAGCATGGCAGCAAAGGCACACTTGGAATGGGCAAAGGAGGGGAGGAAGAGAAAGCCAAGAGAATACGTCACCCCTAGCCTCCTCCTGCACCTGGATGATGTGAGAGAGAGGGAGGAATGGGGACTTGGCGTTCTTAGGGCAACAGGAGCAGAGACACCACAGGAAGGAGTAGAGGGCTTTGGACTGAGCCCCCTCCTGCTTCTGTTCTGCAGGCTTTGTCCAAACCCTGGCTTCCTCAAATTCTAAGTATTGGAAACAGAAATAACAAAAACATGTCTCTTTCACAAATTCAAGTCTACTGAAAACCAGATTCCTTGGCAAGCTGAGATGGGACTATTGGTGAGAAGACAGTGTGACAATAGCCTCGGTGACAACAACTTCTGAGTGTGGAGCAGCCACAGTGGGGGGCAGGGCCTCAGAGAAAGAGGCTGTGTGTTTCCTGCCCTAAAAATACTTGTATCAACAACCAGCAAGAAGGCAGCAGAGTTGCAGAGCAAAGTAGGAAGGAAAGTTTAGGAAAACCAGCAGGAGCCTTGCTGGGAGGGCCTGACAGATAGAGACAGGAGAGGGGCAGCATTGCCACCAGGGACACTGTTTGGAAATGACCCTGAGGACTGAGCCCACAGCCCCTGAGCCTGTGCTTTGGCCGGGTGGAGGGCTGTCTTGAACAGCATGCGAAGATAAGGTAGAAGAAGGCCATGAAAATTACCTGCCTCAGGTGGCCACAAGCCCTTGCTACCTCTGTTTCCTAATCTGCAATATGGGGAGAGTAATATCTGCTTTATAATGATGTTGGAGGTATTAAAGAGTCTGTGTATGTCAAGGGCCAAACCCACTGCTTGGCCTACAACAGTTGTTTTATGATTGGTCACTTCTTGGATGCCATTCATGGGAAAAAACTAGTTCCTTGGGGCTCCTCTTGCATACGTTATGTGTTGGTGCCCCTCTCAGGCACAGCATAATGCCTCCACCCTACTCTGCCTCATCCTACCCCCAGAGTCAGGCAGAGGGCCGCCAGGCATCATGCATGGTTCCAACTTCTCTTCTTTCCGCTGCAGCTTGCAGTGGAAAGAGGCCTGGGACCTGAAGATGAGGAAGCAGACCAGCAGGAGTTGGGCCCCAAGCCACTCACACTGAGGGACTCTGCCCCACCATGGATTTGTGTGTATGTGAGTGTGCTGCCCACTTAAGATGGACCACGGAGGCATGTGTGCATTTATGTTCACGTATATTATTCTCTAATACTACTCTAAAGCCTGGAGAATGACAGACGGAGGAGGAGTAAAGTTAAAACCAAAGATAATTGTCATTGATCGATCTACTTAATGGCCTGAAAATGCCCAATTAGAGACGTGTGCATGGTTGGCTGCTGAGCCGGAGGGCTGAGTAATGGTCTGTTTTCATCAAGGTGCCCTGCAGATGGCCACGGTTTGCTGCCAGGGACTCCTTCCTGACTCACTCCCACTGGCCACCTCCTGCCTCCCTGGGAGAAGGGTTCTAGATTCCAGGTGCTGGGGGAGAAAGTACCCTTCCCCCTCCCCCACACACTACACACTCTGTGGCCAGTTAGCCAGTAGTGGCCTCAGACTTTGGTCTCTGAGCTTGGTATGTGTGAACATTCACCCTCGTGAATCATGAGGTACTGCACTTCCTAACTGCCTCCTCTTTTTACCTGAGAGTGAAGAAGAGGTGAATGTAGTGTTATCAGGATGGAAGTCCAGAGGAGCCTGGAGAGCGAGGTTCCATCTAGTGGCAGCCATGCGCCATTCTGAGGGACCCAGTGAGAACCAGATCTACCATGGCTTACTTCCCAGAGCTGCCAGCTGTGTGACACTGGGCCGTTCACTCAGTCTCTGAGCAAAGGCGGCATTATGATAAAATCTAACCATTTGGGGTTTACTAACACTGTATCATTCCAGCTAGAGCCACCACCATCCTCTGCTGGGGTTATTAAAACATGAGGACTTTGTTATTCACTGTAGTATCCCCATCACCTCCAACAAACAGTACCTGCTAGGAGGTAGTCAGTAGCTATATACTGAATAAAAAAACTGAAGGGTAAATCAGGTGACTGCCTAGAGCCTCAAATCCGCAAAGTCTTTATGTAAATGAGGGACCTTCTCAGTCAGGATTGTCTAGTAAAACAAAGTGAACATTCTCTCACAGGGGGCCCACTGAACTGCACAACTCCTATTTACATAGGGGGGTCCTATTTACATAGAATACAGTGGGGAATGTGTCTCTGAGGCTGCTGCATGAGGACACAGCCAGACCAATGAAGAACTTCCAATCTTTGCCCATGAACATTCTTGATTCATTTACACAACTATTGTCTGTGTAGACTATTCAGTACATATGTGCACTTCTAGAGGAAGGCATGTTTTAAAATATTTCATCTCTGGACTCTATGAAACTATCTTGTTAAAATATCCCTGAGAACCCATTCATTATAAGAAGTCTTAGGAAAAAAAGAAAGAAATAGAGGGAGCTTGCCTAACTTGATAAAGAGCATATACAAAAAAATCTACAGCTAATATCATACTTAATGATAAAAGACTGGATGCTTCCCCCCTACCATCTGGAACTGAGCAAGAATGTCTTCTCTCACAACTTTCATTTAACATAGTGCCAGAAGTCCAAGTCAGAGCAGCAAGGCAAGTGACAGAAATAAAAGGCATATCGATCAGAAAGAAAGAAAGAAAATTATTCCTATTTGCAGATGGCATGACTATTTACATATAAAGTCCCACAGAATCTGTGATAAAGCCTCCTAGAACTAACATTCAGCAATGTTGCGGGATACAGGATCAATATACAAAAATCAATTTTGTATTTCTATATGCTAGCAATAAACGCCTGGACAATAAAATTAAAAACAAAATACCATTTACAATTACTCAAATAATAAAATACTTACAATCAAATTGTTTATGTTACATATTTTATAGGGAATGTATGTTAAACTTATGGATGTTAAAAATTACACATGCTGATAAAAGTAATCAAAGACCTAAGTAAATGGAGAGATACAGCGTGTTCATGGATTGGAATTTCCCACACATATCAGTTCTCTCCAAACCGATGTACAGGTTAATGGAATTCCTATCAAAATCCCAACAAGAAGTTTTTTTTTTCTGTAGTTATAGATAAGATTATCCTGAAATGCGTATGGAAAATAAAAGGAACCAGAATAACTAAAACAGTTTTGAAAACAAATAAAGAGGTAGGGATCTGTCTACTCAATTTCAAGACTTATTACATAGCTACATCAATCAAGACTGTGTGGTATCCGTGGAGGCATAGACACATAGATCAGTAGAACTGAATAGAGAACCAAGAAACAGATCCACACAAATAAACCCAGTGAATTTTTGACAAAGTTACAGAAGCAATTCAATGGAGGAAAGATAAGACTGTTCAGCAAATGGCACTGGAGCAACTGGATATCCAGGGGCACAAAGGTGAACCTTGACCTAGACTTCACACCTTATATAAAAATTAACTCAAAATAGATCAGAGGCTTAAATCTAAAAGGTAAAAGTATAAACATTTTAGAAAAAACAGGAGAGGGGCGCCTGGGTGGCTTAGTCGGTTAAGCGTCCGACTTTCGCTTAGGTCATGATCTCGCGGTTCGTCGGTTCGAGCCCCGCGTCGGGCTCTGTGCTGACTGCCAGCTCAGAGCCTGGAGCCTCTTTCGGTCTGTGACTCCCTCTCTCTCTGACCCTCCCCTGCTCACGCTGTCTCTCTCTCTCCTAGAAATAAATAAAAAATATTAAAAAAAAAAGAAAAAACGGGAGAAATTCTTTAGGATTTAGAATTTGGCAAAGAGTTCTTAGACTTGACACTAAAAGCATGACCTATAGAAGGAAAAATTCATAAACTGGACTTTATCAAAATGGAAAACTTTTGCTCTTGAAAGACTCTATTATGAGTGAGAATACAAGCTACAGAAATAAGAAAGTATGTTCAAGTTACATATTGGACATCTTGTTTGGAGTATGTAAAAGACCAAAACTCTCAAAACTCAATAGTAAAAAACAACCCAGTTAGAAAATGGACATAAGACATAAAGAGACATCACTGAAGAAGATATACAAATTGCAAATAAGCACATGAAAAGGTGCTCAACATCATTATCCATTAGGAAAATACAAATATGGAGCACAATAAGATATCACTATATCCCTATTGGAATGAATAAAATAAAAGAGACCAAAACACCAAAATCTGGTGAGGACTTGAAAAATCATTCACACATTGCTGGTAGGAATGAAAAATGGCACAGCAACTCAGAAAAATGGGCAGTTTCTTAAAAAGAATTTAACATGTGGGATGGGATGCCTGGGTGGTTCAGTTGGTTAAGTGTCCAACTCTTGGTTTCAGCTCAGGTCATGATTTGATGTTCATGAATTCCAGCCCCGCATGGGGTTTCACGCTGATATGTGGAGCCTGCTTAGGATTCTCTCTCTCCCTCTCTCTGCCCTACCCTCACTCACTCTGTTTCTTTTGAAAGAAATAAACTTTATAAATTAAAAAAACCCCTAAACATGCAATTACCATATAACCCAGCAAATGTACTTCTGGGCATTTATCCCAGAGAAATGAAGGCTTATCTCGACACAAAACCCTGTACACAAATGTGTATAGACTGTACTCGTAATAGTAAAAACTATTTTTTGTTTGCTAGAGAAGTCTTTGGATAGGTCTTTGAATGAGCAAGTGGATAAACAAACTATGGCCCCTACATATCATGGAATACTACTTGGCAATAAGAAAGAACAAACTATTGTTATATGGACAATCTGGATGAATTGCCAGAGAATTATGTGGAGTGGAAAAAGCGAATCCCAGAAGGTTCGTGCTGTATGATTAATTTATATACCATTCTTGAAATGACAAAGTTATAGATTGGAGAACAGATTGGTGGTTCCCAAGGGCTTGGGGGGTAAAGACTGAAGAGACATGGGAATGGCAATAGAAGGACAACATGAGGATCTTTGTGGGCACGGAAATGCTCTGTATCTTGATTGTATCAATATCAGTATCTCGGCTGTGATATTGAGTTTTGTAAGATGTTTCCATTGGGCTAAATTGGGTAAGGGTACATGGGATCTTTCTGTATTATTTCTTACAACTGCACGTAAATCTAAAACTATGTTGAAATTAAAAATGCAATTAAAAAAGTCAAAACTATAGATGTGATAAAATTTCATAGAACACACACATGTACCCACATACCCACACATATGACTGCATACAAAATTGGTGAAATTTGAATAAAGCCTACTATTTTGTTAAATGTATTGATCTAGTTAAATATATTGTGCCAATGTCAGTTCCCTGGTGGTGATAATGCCGTGTGTTATGTAAAATGTTGGGGGAAGCTCGGTGAGTGATAGATATAGGGTTCTTCTCTGTATTAACTTGCAACTTCTTGTAAGTCTATAATTATTTCAAAATAAAAAAAGTTTTTAAAAAGTACTGAGCACAAAAAAAGAAAAGGTTTTTTTTCTTTTTAAAGTACTGGGTACAAAGTAAAATACTAATAGTTTTGTTAGAGCAGTTACCACTCCTTTCAATGTGTATCCAACGTGTAAGTAGTCCTGCTGGTGATATCAACTGCAAGTTCAACTAATCAGGATGCACGAGGAGTGCGCTGGAATGATACTTCCTCTCTGCAGCCTCAGAGAGCTTACACTATCAGACCACATACCAGGAGGTAGGGTTTGACTATGCCTCCTCTGGAGTCCATGCTCACTCTTCTAGACCATATGGCAAGACTGAGTACGGCACAGTCTTCAAGGGGCCCCTGGTCCTCTGCAGAGGGTGGGAGAGGGAATAAGATACATGCTCTCACTACAGTCACTACTGCATGGACCAGCTACCTTGACATAGTTCTTAGTTGTAGATAGCTTTTTCATACCAGTCAGACATCAAAGAAATACAAAGGATGTGGAAACAGGGATCAATTAGAGAATATATTTTGTCTACTCCTAGACAAACTGCTCTGGAAAAGTTTTCACTGTGAGGCTGACACATCATCTAGGTGTGGCATGGCATGCATCCCAGGATGGTGTGTGTGTGTGTGTGTGTGTGTGTGTGTGTGTGTGTGTGTGTAGGGTAGTGCTGCTGTAACAGAGGGTCTCATCTGCTTGTCCATCTGTGAAATGAAGGGAATGCCAGGATTACGGTTTCCTTAGGTCCTAATAGCATCCCAGAAAGAATTGGAAAATAGGGTACTGGGGTTGATATTTCAGCCCTAGGACAGAAGGATCATGAATTAGGGATCTGCAGTGGTACAGCAGCTGCTCCCAGACTTTCTGAAAATGCCCTAGGTAAGCAGTAGCTTAGTCTAAAACAGGAGGCTCGGGTGCTAGACTCTGTCTGGAGATTCTGGCTGAATGACACTTGAATGTCCTCTATCCTCAGCAGGACACTTGAATGTCCTCTGACCCTCCTCAAACTCTTATGCAGGAGACATTAATAATAGCGCACATGCAGGGAGTAGTAGTGATGTGCATGGTCTAGTGTAATCCTCAAAAGGACTCAATGTGGTAGGTCTTATCATAACCTCTAGTTGACAGATGAGGAAACTGAGGTGCAGAGAGGCCAGGCGTCTGACCTAAAGTCATGCATTACTGGTAGCGATGGGATTGCAATTTCTAGCTCCAGAGCTCAGGTTTTAACCACAATTTTGGATTCTTTCCTTCTGCTATTTGCCTTCTTGCTGACACATCCTGAGAAAGCCAGGGGCAGTCACACCCCAAGCCCATTCCTGGCCCAAGTTGAGATACAGATGAGGGAATCTTCTCCCACCTCAGGGAAGCCACCACATTGGCAGTGAGAAGGGCACACATTCATGAAGTATGTCTGTACACATGTGCTCCCCAAACTCCCCAGTGTTCCTCAACAACAATGCCAGAGACTAACTGGAATGCTAGTCTAGGTCACTGGAGACCAGAAGGCCCAAAAGCCAGGGACTGGGGCACATCTGGGAGACCCAGCCTGATAAAGTTGAAATGGGACGGAGATGGGTATCAAGAGATTCAGAGTCAGATTCTAATTCATCCACTTTCTGGCCATATGAGCTTGGTAGGCTTTTGCTCTCTTTGTGCTTCGACTGCATCCCCTGGAAAGGGAATGATATCTGTCTGACCATCAAGGGTGTTTTGAGGATAAAGCTATGGAGGCTCAGACCTTATGCTTTATTCCAATGGATGGAACCACTGCTGTTATTCCCAGGGTAGAGAAAGCCAGAAGTTCAGGTAGCAGAGGAGAGTTTGCTGGCCCTTTTCTCTGCTCTGTCTTCATTAGCAGTGGGGCTGTCTTTGTATGTCTCCTCCAGTCAGTGAGGTTTCTGCAACCTTTGTATTTAAAATAGCATCACCCACCCTGGCACCTCTCCCCATCTTCCTTCCTCTCTTCACAGCACTTATTATCCTTTGACTTATGGGTTCTTTGAGATGGTTACATGAAATAATGTATAATACACCTAAAAGATTAGGAGTTCAGCACACGTTCTTTCCTGGAGTAGAGGGAACCCTTTCTGCATGTAATTATACAAATGTTCATCTGGTACAGTCTTCTGGAATGAGTATTTTGATCCCAGCCCCACCGAACAGAAGCGAGGTCAATTACAGCTTGGTTGTCTGGCTCCAGGCCTACAACAATCTCCCTGTTTCAGGTATTTGGTATTACTCTGTTATTAGTTTCTAGAATTCAAGTTTCCCAGAAGTTTAAGGAGGCCAGGGATTGCTTTGGCCACCTTCCCAGTCTTCTAAACAAAAGTAGTGTGCTTAATTTCAGAACATGTGGCATACGGGAAAAACATGGGCTCTGGAACCATTCAGAGCTGAGGTCAGTACCCACAGCTAACATTTACTATCTAGAAACATTATTATTATTAACAAAAGTAACAGGTGTGGGCCACGGAGTTCTCAGTACATGCAGGCATTGTACAGGAAAATCTGTGTGCATTACTTCATTTGTTCCTTGAAACAACCCAGAAGAACGAACAGTAAGCTCCTTTTAGCAGAAGAGGATATTGAAGCTTATTGGATTTCAGGTCCACTAAAATCCATAGACTCTGTTCTTTCTACTCTATTTAAGACTCTTTGAGCCTCATTTTTCACATACAAAATGGAGCTGCTTATGCCTGTCTTACAGAGTAATTATAAGGATAGGATAAGATACTGTCTGGGAAGAACAGAGGTCTTAGTAGAGGTTTGATTCATGCCATCTCTTTCCCATCTGCATGTGCCCAAAAGCTCATCAGGAACACGAAGAGCTTGCAATGGCTTCTGGTTGAGAGTACAGAGGTCAAGAGGAGACTAAGCATTTACTTAAGCAGATGTAAAACTCAACTTTATCTCCTCTTCAATGTAAAATTTGAGCACCCATTTCTCCCCTAGGCATGTTTGGTCTGATAAAAGGAATGGCCAAGAAACCTTTGTATCTCTATCCTTGGGTTCCTGGCTCTGAGCTTCAATCAATAACCTGCTTCTGACCTGAAAGAAACAAAATGGTGAGAACTGACACACTCTCACTCTCTATAGTAATCACCATAGTCCAGCGATGGGATATCAGAACTAGAAGGTAGGGGAGAAATTATTTATAGAAGCCATGGTTTATAGCATCTTTGTATCTTTTGGAATCCTAAAGCCAAGATACTTGGTACAATCATCTGGCTTTGATTTGAGGTCCAGAGCTCTCACACTAAAATTGCTCCCAAGTTAACTGGAGATTAGTCTACACTTTGTAGAATCAGCCTTTAGAAAAATTAAAGGAAGGTCTTCAGGATGCTAAGCCATCCATGGGATGAGTTTGGTCAAGAAGAAGACTGCCTAACTCTTAGAAAAGTCCCTCAGGCAGTGTCTTGACTGGCTCCTCCCCTCTCTATGACTCCACTGGGTCAGCTGCACCCCATACCCTGGGGCAGTTTCCAACCCCTTGGAATAGGTTTCTAGCTCCTCCTCTATTTTTTTCTCCAGGTTCCTGGAGATTCCTATTTCCCCTCTAAGTTTTTCTCCAGTTTCCTAATCCTGTGTCAGAAATCTGTCTGGATTGGATCTGCTCTGGTTCAGATTCATCTGCCTTCCTAAGTGTTGGAGGATGGATCTGCCCACTGGATTCCTTCTACCTGCCATGAAAATAAACTATGCTGCTCTTCTACTCACCCCAGCTCCATGCACTGACATCTCAGTTTCTAATTTGCTCTTGGGCTTCACTTTCCTGCTTGTCTACCTCAAGTTAATGACTCCATTTGAGCATTCCTGAATCAGTATCCAGTTTTTGCTAAATTAAATGACTTTTCCAGAAGACCTACTCATTGCTTCTCTTGTCTGGTCCATTCCATCCAAATCTAGGTGTGAGTCTGCAAGATTACACCTCTATTTTGAGTATGATTACTGCTATGATGATTGATTCTATTTTTCCTGCCCAATAAAATAGAGCAATAATTAATCATCATGTGATGAATTGGGTGTTGAATGGTCTATTCAGTCCTCATGTAGGAAATAAAAACCCAGCGTGTTCTGTGTGTCTATAATGAAGAGAGATATTTTTTCTTTTTTTTTAATTTCTAATGTTGGGGTGGAAATTAAATTCAGTGATTCCTGGTTCAAACTGAGTTAGTACTTTTGGGGTTTTCTTTTGGCAGGGGGAAAGAGTGTTATAATTTCTATCTTTTGTGGTTTGTTTTTAGAAGCAGCATGGCATAGTAGAAATAGAAAGGGCCCTTAGGATATTTGTAACATTTGCCCTAGGTTCCAGTCATTGGACTCTTTCCTGGGGACTGAAAAGCAAAGGGAAGGGGGAAGCAGAAGAAAACTTTATGTTCAGAGATGCTTATCATAATATTATGGAATTGTAGCAAAAAAAATTAGAAGTGACTTAAATGTTCAACAATGAGATAATGGTTAAGTAAAGGATATATAACTCTGAAAAAAAAGTGAGAATCAGATTTCTCATGAGTGATGTGAAGGTTGTGTTAATACAAATAAACCACAGGTTCAGTTCTCACATCAAATCATTAGCTTCCTGATGTTCCACTATGTCTAGGTATGTCCTTGCCCCCAAGACTGCGAGTGGCCTAGGACCAAACCATACCAGTTTCCAGAACAGAACTCAAATCATGTGTCCATGGTGTCTCCCAGGCAAGGCTGATCTTTATCCCTGTACTTCTTGTCTGTCACCAAACCTGCCTGGTTATCTCTGGTCTGAGTCTTTACATATTCTATTCTCACTGCCTGAAATATTCTCCCTGCTCCTCCTTCGAATCTTACTTAAGAAGTCTCTTCCTCCAGGAAGCTTTCCTTGAACCTCCAAGTCTGGGTTCTGTGTTCCCCCTCTGAGTGTGGCTAAAATCAAGAGCATGTGCTGAGCTGGGAGTCATGTGAGGGTGTTGTTGGAAGAGAGGGTTGTTCAGATATGGGAAAGACAGAGAAGGGAATCTTGATAGTTCATCCAAACGGGGACTGGGAGCCTGAAGCAGATATAAGAGCCAGATGACTGAGCCAGAGCAATGAGAACAGGGAGGATGGGCAGAGTGGCTAAGAGTGAAGAGTTCCTGGATGGGTATTTGAGATAGGAGATCTTATATTGTGATATGATAAGAAATGTATATTTTGGTCTTCATCCTCAGATCCTGGCCAGAGTTCCAAAACTTTTATAATTTTCTAATCTTATAAAATTGCTAGGAGCATCTCTTGTTCTAATATTTGGTCTATGACCCCAATTCCTGACACAAATCTCCAAAGTTCCTTGGAATTTCCTGGGATGTGTGTCTTTTGTTCTAATGAAGAGACCCTGAATGAGCTCCCAGATGGCTTCAGGATGGGGACTGGTCACCAGAAAGACCATCCCATGATTAGAAGCTTGGAAAATTTAGCCCCCATCCTTCAGGCAGGGGGAGAGGCTGGAGGCTCAGTAATGATCAATCATGCCTACATGATGAGGCCTCCATAAAAATCCCTGAAGTGCAGGATTTGAAGAGCATCCAGGTTGGTGAACATGTTGGGGTGCTGGGTCAGTGGCACCCCTGGAGAGGGCATGGAAGCACTACATCCCTCCCTCATACATTGGCTTGTGCATCTCATTCATCTGACTGTTCTTGAGTTGTATCCTTTGACAATATGTGGGTAGTACTAAGTAAAGCACTTTCCTGAGTTCTGTGAGCCATTCTAGCAAGTCATTGAACATAAGGCTAGGGTTGTGGGAACCCCCAATGGATAACTGATCAGTCAGAAGTATGGGAGGCCTGGCCAATGACTGCCACCTGAAGCAGGAGCAGTCACATGGGACTGAATCCTAAACTTGTGAGATCTGATATCAATTCCAGGTTGGATGCCCAGATGTGTCAGAGACTTGGTTGGTATGAGGGAAAAAACCCACAAAGTCAGTGTCAGAGTGTTGTTGCTTGTAGAGAGAAAACCATGGTTTCTTTATAGGGGAATGTCCCCTCCAGTGACATGTGTGATCATCAGCATGCTGTGTGACAGAAGCATGAATGGGCCTCCCAGTATAGCTATGTGTTTGTTTCTCCAGCACTACTGATAACACCCTGACATGGCACACTTACAGGTAACCCCTGCTAGTCTATAAGGGGGACTGGACAGAATACCCCATCCAGGATACCCACCCATCCAGGAATGCTTCGCTGGGAAGATGCAGTGCACACCGGCTAGACTGTGGATCACTATGTTTTCCTGGCTGGCTTGCACGCAAAATCTCCACTACCTTTCTCCCCTAGCCTGTCCCCATTATGACAATGGCACTGTTACTTCTGAACAGTGTCCATGAAGAGGCTGGGACTGGCTGACCATGTACCGGCTTCTGAAAGCTCAGGAGAAGCCAAGCCCTCAAAGCAAGAGAAGAGATGAAATTCAGCAGGATGCCGGGCAGAGTATTTTGGGGTCCCAAGCCAGCCTTTTCCTCCCAATTCTGTCTTGTGATGGGAATGAATAATCACCCCAATTACAAAGCAGCCTAAAGAAGGCAAAACCACTTAACTAAATGAGGTGCTTAGGGAGTGGAAGAAGGGAGCAGTCTGCAAAGATTTTGGCAGAAGGCTCTGGGCCAGCTCCCCAGAAAGCTCATATTAAGCAAGCAATATGGCTTTCAGAGCTCTTAAGTTGGTGGCCTCAGATACCTTCGGCAGTTTCTAGAAAACATCGGCTGCATAATCATGATCTCCAGGATGTTTAGAGAAGCCAATGCTGAATTAAACTTAGTTGGAATCCAACAGCGACCTAATAAAGGGCAGGATGAGAATATGAGGAGGTGCGCTGGAGCTAATCAGAGCCCTGGGGAAGCATGGCGCTTGGCTGTCTTCTTCCAACAACTCCTTGGGGATATAATTAGCTCAATGCCTCTTGGGAGACCTGCCCTCTGCCTACTACAGTAAGCCAGTCTAGAAAAGCAAGAGCCCGGGGCGCCTGGGTGGCTTAGTCGGTTGAGCGTCTGACTTTCACTTAGGTCATGATCTCGCGGTTTGACGGTTCGAGCCCCGCGTTGGGCTCTGTGCTGACTGCCAGCTCAGAGCCTGGAGCCTGTTTCAGTCTGTGACTCCCTCTCTCTCTGACCCTTCCCTGCTCACGCTGTCTCTCTCTCTCTCTCCTAGAAATAAATAAAAAATAAAAACATTAAAAAAAAAAAAAAAGAAAGAAAAGCAAGAGCCCAACAACTAGTGTGGCAGGGAGGCCTTGGAGCTGAAGCCTGCACAGCCCTCACCTGACCCCACTAATCTCACTCATCAACGCTGCTCAAAGCCTGGGCTTTAGTGTGGGCTCAGTCTAGTTTGTGTTCTTTGGAAGTGGTGTGAGCCTTGTGCACAGTGGGAGGCAAGACAACAGGGTCTGTTTTTAAAACAAAGAGAGACAGAGAGCCCACGTTCGCCAAAAGCCCAGATGAGCAGAGCAAAGAATAGGAACCTAGATTTCCTTTGGCCAATGGGGCAAGTTCCTGTAGTCCTCTTTCATGAGGTGTGGGCTATGGCTGACAGGAGCTTGTCAGGTACTGATCCTTTTCTTTGCTACTTCACAATAAGGCAGTTGTGCTCTGGAATTGGCGAGCAGGCACAATAGCAGAGGGACCTAGTGTGGACACTAAGGAGAGTGTGGCTGGCCACTTGCTGGTGCACATGCATCCCACATGCATCCCATCTTTATGTTCAATGGCTCTCTGGGACATTTCATTGCAATAAGGTTGCTGTACTGGACACTAAAGACCTCCTACCACCAAACCCTTCTCCAGATCCTTCTTAGTATTTTTGAACTTTACCCTCTCACTGCACTACAGGCTGAGAGCTGCAGGACTCTTTTAAGCCCACAAACCTACCTTTAATGCACAAAGCCTTCTCCACCTTAAACTGCACCTCTGGATTCTTCTTTTTTTTAAGTGTATTTATTTATTTTGAGAGAGAGAGAGAGCAAGCACACGAGGGACAGCTAGAGAGAGGGAGAGAGAGAGAATGCTAAACACGCTCTGCACTAGCAGCATGGAGCCCAATGCTTAAACATACAAAACCATGAGATCATTACCTGAATTGAAACCAAGAGTTGGACACTCAACCAACTGAGACACCCAGGCACCCCTACACCTCTGGCTTCTTAACCTTTATCTCAGACTCTGTTCTAAACACTTCATCAGGCTGCCCTTTACTACATAGCCTCCTCAAGATATTTCAGCTGGACCCTCTTTGAGCTACACTGTGACCTCATCTGACTTAACTCCACGAGTGGCTAAGCTAAACTCCCATCTGTTCCTTGGTCCATGTTGTTCTCTGATGCAACCGTACCTTCCTTTCCTTTTACCTCTCACTCAGCTGGTGCTAAGCCTCATTTAGCACCAGCCTCCAAGAGCAAACACACTGTTAACTTGAGCTCATGTCTAGCAAGGCACTGCTCTGACTGAAGGAATCTGAACATCAGAAAATAGTTCCTACACTTCTGAGTATTAAGTCCTTCAAAAGGCAGATTCTTTGTGAGATGTTCCTGCAGCATGATGGAAGGAGCATGAGATGAGAAGTAAAATACCTGGATCCAAGCTTGATAGTCTCACTCAGGGCTGCCCCATTGGGACAGCACCACTTCCCACCACTTTTGTAGAACAAACATAAACAGAACACCTTGAAGCTATTGGATCCACCTTCCTCTGCACATTGAGTGATATGGCCTCAGGCAAGATAACAAATGACTCTGGGCCTCAGTTTCCCTATCTGCTTCCTAGCGTAATGTCCTTCCTCCAGGACCCCAAGCTCAGGGCAAGGGGCTCTTTAGAGAATATTTAGAAATGTTATCTGAGCTTTGCTTTATGGCCACCAAGCATGGAGAAACAGAAGCTCATTTGGGGAAGTCCTTTGAGGACTGGGAAGTCAAAACTTGTTTGCAGGCCAGACATGCTATTTCATTGGCTTTTACTGTGGAAATGAGTCCTGGAATTGTTCTGAACGGACATTGGTTCTCTTTTTTCTGTCCCATCACACTTGTGGTGTGTGGAAAATCAAGTGCTGGGCAGAAATCAATTCACTGCAGGACCTACTTTGGCACCTGTTGCTGCCCTAGGACCCACAGGACCCTACAAGGATGAGGCTTCACTGCCCTCTTCCTTCCCAAACGGCTTAGGACTTACAGCACACTTTTCCTGCCATTGAAGCTTTCCCCTCTACCTAGCCCTGCATTTCTTTTCCCTCCAAGGCTATTGGGAGAGAAGATTGAGGGCATCCTTGCTCAATTCTTCCTTGGGAAATAACATTCCCTACTATGCATGATGTACAGAGCAAGGATCTTTTGTGTGTATTGTATCATTTAATACTCACCAGAAAACTTGGTAAGGTGGATGCTATTACTATCCCATCTTAAAGAGGAAGAAACCAAGGGTCAGAGAAGCTAAGCAACTTGCCTGGAGCCACACAGAAGGAGATGGCAGAGCCTGGGTTTCCTCATCTGTGAGATGCAGATGATTGTAGTTCCTGCCTCAGAGCATTTATGTGATGGTTAAAGGAATGGATGTATTCAGAATTTAGAGCAGGGCCTGATGAAGAGGAAGCTCTATTCAAATGCTTCCTATTTTGCTGTTGTTGGTTTTTCCATCGCTCCTTCCCAACTTCCTTCCTTTCTTCCTGGACTCCCTTCCTCCCTTCTTCCTGCCTTCTTTTCTCTTTTCTTCCTAGAATTTAAGGATACTTCCAAGAACACAGAAAGTATAATAAGAACAATTTAAGTGACTTGGTCAAGGTCACTTACCAGCAAGTGGGTCACAAAAACAACAGAGTTGGCCATTTAAACAATTTGGAGGTTTTCAAAAGGGTTTATATTTGTCCTGGACTAGTAGTGAAATGTAAATGGGTGAAGACCCACCAGCTGTAGCCTCTTTCTAACTTCTTAGATGATGTCATGAAACAGGTCTGCACATGCATGTGAGTGCACACACAAGTGCCCGTGCGCACACATGCACACACTGATGAGGAACACACACACACTAATGCATCAGAGGCATCAGTCATTTCTGTTCCCTATCTCATGTAAACTTCATAATAACCCTGCAAGGTGAATATATATTGTCCCCATTTGGTAAATGAGGAAATCAAGGCTTTGAGAGATTAAGCAAACCTTCCAGGCTCACATAACAGGTAACTGAGGGATCATAGCTTCAAGCCTGGGTCTGTCTGATTCCAAAACCCTTGCTCTTTTGCCTACACAATGCTGCCTTGCCAAAACCACAAACACATCTCAGGGTAAATATTAGTTTCTCAGCACGAGCTCTGTGAATGGCTTCCAGTGGCTCCTACAATGTTTACCCAGAGTAAAGAAGTGTGTTTTGCTCATTGAATGTAACGGAGATTAAAGCTGTAGTTTTGTTCTTTTTCCCTTCCTCCAATCTTTGCAGGATGTGCTTGCATGGGGAAGCGTGTTTGTAGAGTCTTCTTTTTAGATCTTAAGTGTAAAGTGGCATTAATTAAATGCAGGTTATAACACAATTTATATTTCATTTGAAAGTCTTGTGCCTGGAGGTTCTGGACAGAGCTGAGTTGAGCTGTACCATGTGGCAAAGGAACTAATGTATAATTTAACACTGCAGTGGGGGCATGGGGACGCAGACTATAATTTTAAAATGAGGGAAAGACTTGCCAGTAGACAGTGTGTTTGAGTTTTTATCGGCAGCTGTGATTGTTGTCAACAGATCCCTAGCCCTTGTCTGCATACTTCACTACACTCTGTCATTAGTCATCTCTCTTGGTCCTTGGGATATTCTCAGATGAATAGCAATGGGCTCAGGACAGACCTCCCTGGAGTTCCTGGAGCCCATGCCACCAACCACCCCAAACCTCTTCCTACCCAGGGTCCCAATGAGCAATCTGTCCTTACCATTGCTGTTCCCAACCTCTCAGACTCTTTTCATCCTGGGGTGTTTTCTCAGCACCTCCTTTGAGATGCATCTGAAGAGTCTAGGAGATATCAGGGTTTATCTTATACTACTGCCTCCCCCTCCCCTGCCTTGATTTCTGTGTACCACCACACCAGCCTCCGTGCAGTTCCCCTCATGGATTCTGCTTCCTCTGACATCAGGGCCTTTGCAATTTTTTCTTTTCCCTTCCCTCCCCTCCCCTCCCCCCCCCCCCCCCCCCCCCCCCCNCCCCCCCTCCCTCCCTCCCTCCCTCCCTCCCTCCCTTTCTTTCTTTCTTTCTTTCTTTCTTCTTTCTTCCTTTCTATAATCTGGCCATCTCTTCTCCAACTCTGTCTGGGAAACTATTGTCTTTGGAGCTCAGCTCAATTGGTTTTCTGCAGGGAAAATGCCTGGTCATCTAGACAAAGTCAAGGCCCCTTTTTCAGCTGCCTGGATTTTTCTTCATTGCAACCACCCTGGTTGATATTCATCTGTGTGATTCTTTGGCTCATATTGCCCCACCTTGTAGATGGGTAGTTTCCAAAGAAGAATATACAAGGTGATCCAGAAAGTGCTGAGATGATAAAAGGAGATTAAAAAAAAAAAAAAGTGTAAACTGACCCCTCCTTGTATTTTATATACACATTGACACTAGTGCCCTAAGTCAACCCAGTGTCAGGTGGCCACAGTCACCTGTGGTCTACAAGCCCCCAGGGAAGGGTGGGGGAAAGTCCAAGCAGTGGAGTTGGCAGTACTAAGCCCCACTTCTTTCACTTGCAGGCATGTTGTAATGGGTTGTCTGTGTGTGCCTAGCTAAGGAAAATTTTACAATATATTATCCCGTTTTAACTGAACCAACCCTTACAAAACAGACAAGTAGCTTTCAAAGATTCCTATGAAGAAACCATGGGCTGAAATGATGCTAAGAGGGTGGATGCAATGGTCCTCCTGGGGCTAACTCACTGTCAGCCTGATTTCTAGGCTAAAGACAACTTTGATATAATAAGGACTGAAAACAAAAGTCAGCCAAAAAGGTTGTAATTGCCAAAATGACTGAGTTATGTAAGTACATCTAGTATCATTCATGATGCTTTGTTAATAAAAACATTAAATTAATGTTTATCTTATCTATTCATTGTTCTAACGTTTCTATTTGTCCATGTTTTATTATTTTTGCAAACTATTGGGATAGTGGTTGTCTTAGCTGGGGCCATTATGACAAAATACCATAGACTAGGCAGCTTAAACAGCAAACATTTCCTTTTCATAGTTCTAAGGGCTGGGAAATCCAAGATCAAGGTGCTACAGATTTGGTGCCTGGTAAGATCTGCTTTCCAGTTTGCAGAAAGCCATCTTCATACTATGCTTTCATATGGCCAAGAGAGAGACTGTCTGCCTCTGTCTTTTTTTATAAGGGCACTAATCCAATCATGAGGGCTCCATTCTCATGACCTCATCACCTCTCAAAGGTCCCACCTCTCAGTATCACATTAAGGATTAGGACTCCATACAATAATTTTGGGAGCACACAAATATTCAGTACATAGTAGTGGACCATTTATTTAATATATTAAATTATAAATACCTTTACACATATGGGGGAGGTGTGTTTATGTCTGATTCAAATTCCGTAGACAATGGCATTACATTGTAAAGACATAGAACAAAGACCATAACTCTTATCCCTTGGCTATAGAGAAAGTAGCAAGCTGGGCATGAGTGGCATGTCTGTGTGGAATGAATGAGTGACAGGCTGGAGTTGTCCAAGTGATTACAGTCAGGACTTTGGTTATTCAAAGCTAGTATTTCTACTCGAGGTTATAGGAGATACGAAGGCCAGATGGTAAACAATTAACAATCTTTCAAGGAAAACCAAGGCTCAAATGCAAAGCTCCTATACTCTTGACTAAGGTACAGCAGTCAGGAGATCACCTTTTGTTGCTTGAGCATGCCCTCAGAATCCTTCCTCACCTTCAGTGCCAAAACAGCTTATCCAAGTATATTTTCCAGACGGGTTCAGTGGTCATTCCCCGGGAGAAATTCTGGTGAATAAGTTTTTCTCCATCTAATCACACAAATAATGGAAGAAGCAGGATTCAATATTCAAGATCTCAAAGGGATGTTATGGGGGTGGGTATCTCTGTGGTTTTGAATTCAGAAAGACCTCAATAAATCCAGCTCTCCCCAAATGACCTTGAGAAACTTATTTAACATTTCTGAAGCTGAGTTTCCTCACATGAACCATACAGACAATGTGTAACTTGCCAGCTTTTTATGACAGTCAAATGAGAAAGCTTGTATGGTATTCTCAGCACAGTGAGTAGCTCTACAAGTTTAATCTCCGCCCCCCACAATCCCACTCATGTCATCATGTTCTGCCCAGCTCTGAAGATACCTACTTCCTGTAAGACATTTCTGAAGTCAACTGGTCATATATCAGTGGCTGCTGGATCCCTCCCATGATCCACAGTGGGTCTACCCACACACCCGTGTCCAATCCAGTGGGTCTGTCTAATAACACTGACTCTGCCAGCTCCCTCAACTCAAGGGGCACTGAAATTCCACTGTGACAAACTCTTCAAGCTCAGGTCATACTCCTTTCTGACTACACCACTCAGCAATGATCTCACCTCCCCTTTAGAAACAGACATCTGAATCTATGGTTAGGTCCTCCCCAGCCACCTTTAGCCCATCTCCATTCTAGTTGCCTTGGAACACCTGCAGTTTTCACAACACGTATGCTTCCTTCTCCCTGAAACATCCTTTCCACCGTACCTTCGACCAACCTTATGACCTTCATTCATCTAACTGACTTCTCTTTCTAGAGACTGTTCAGGCCTTACCACATCAACAAAACCCTCTCCTACTCTCCAGGCTGGGTTAGGGACCTCTTCCCTATTCATTCCAGCAACTTTTTATTTCTGTATCTCCTCAGCTGAGTGAGCTCCCCACCTTGTTTTCCATGTGTCTAGTACCCAACATGGTGATCAATGTCTGATGGATGTTTCATAAGGGACAGAACCATCTTGGCATTTTTCATTTTTCCCCCATATAATCAAATCTTATTTTTTTTTTGTTTGACCGTACGCTCCTCTTGGACTGGTATTTGTCTTTATTACTGGGGATAACATATTCTTATGTTAGGCAATAGCCTAACACAGCAGGTACTCAATAACTACTTCTTGTTTATTGGTTGATTGATGGATTGATCGAAGATTGAATTCCCCAAAACCAATACAATGGCTAGTAGAAAAGTAAAAGTTTGAGACAAGATTGAGAATTATGCTGGTTGAGAAGATTCTGAGTGATTGGGTGGTAGAGGGTATTATAGGGGTATTATAGGAGTAATAGTATAGCTGACATGCAACCAAAACTCAGGTTTCCTAGACCTGGGCATCTACCCCATAGACAAACTACTGTGACAGCCAAGAGACCCAAAGGCCCCAAATGGTGGCTCTTTCCCTGGCCAATATGAGCACCCCATTTGTAAATACACTGGAGTAGTCATCTGGAAGGCTGAAGATGACTGCACAGCATCTTCTGGGTCATGATTACTTATCCATCCTAGCCCATCTCCTCTACCCCATTCTCCCTCAGCTGCTCTTACCCCCTCCCTGGGACTGGAGCACCTGCTTAGAACAACCAAGCAGTGCAGAAGATATTTGTCTCCATCCTGGCCTGGGATGGACAGTTATCCCTAGGGTGGTTCAAGGGGCTATAAAAGTCTCCTACCCCAGATTAGCTTCCTTACTGTGTGCCATGGGTAGAGTTACCAATAAAATATAGGATCCCTAGTTAAATTTGAATTTCATATAAACAAATAATTTTTAGTATAAATATATCCCATGCAATGTTTGAGGCACAGTTATACTAAAAAATTATTTTCTATTTATTTGAGATTCAGTTTTCCATGAGTATTCTGGTTTCTATTTGCTAAATCTGGTAACTCCAGTTGTGGCCCAAACAGGTTGTTTAGAGGACCTAGACAGGAGGTTAAATCAGCATAAGGATGGTGTGTCTATAGACACAAATGAGATAACAACATTTCCTAAATCTCACCCAAAAGCCACCAACCTGAATGCAAAGCGATGTGCTTGTGTGCACTCTGGCATCTTAGAAATTCTACCAGGCCCTGATCAGAGATGCCCAGATAAAGGTGTTTTTGGCATGGGTTCTAGAAGGTGCACTGTTAGGTGCTTCTAGCGCTATAAGAGGGAGTAGTGGAGGAGAGAGTGAGCTAGCTCTATGGTTATTGTTAAGTAAGCAGAAATATCCTCATAATAGAAATGGATAGAACAAAAGGCTGTATCCAACTCACACAAAAATTTTTCTTTCTGCCCTTCTTTTCTTCCTTCCTTTCTCTCATATTCTTTCATTCTTCCTTTTCTTATTCATTTACTAATTCTGTGGATAATGGCAGTAAAATTGACCATGTTACAGAGTAGTCAAGGGCATGAGTTTTGAAACCAGACTGCTTGGGGTTTAGCTCTAGCTCTATCACTTATTACCTGTGTTACTTATTTTCTGAAAATCTATATTAGTTCTTTATCACTACAGTAACCCATTTCCACAAATATAGCAGCTTTAAACTACCCAAATTTATTCTCTTCCAGTTCTGAAGATTAGAAGTCTGATATAGGTCTTACTGGGCTGAAATCCAGATGTAAGCAGGGCTGTGTTCCTCCTGGAAGCTCTAGGGGAGAATCCATTTCCTTGCTTTCTCTGGCTTCTCAAGGCTACCTACATTCCTTGTATCATGACCCCTCCCTCCATCTTCAGAGTCAGCAGTAGGGCACAGTCCTTCTCATGGTGCCTTTGCTTTGTTCTCTATAGCTAGAAATCATAGTTCTCCAATGTTAAGGACTCATATGAGTAGACTATACCCACCTGCCTTATCCAGGACCATCTTCCCATTTCAAGATCCTTAACCTTAATCACATTTGCAAAATCCCTTTTGCCATATAAGGTAATATATTCACAGGTTTCAAAGGTTAGGTCATCAACATCTTTTGGAAGCTATTACTCTGCCACCCATAGCCTCAATTCCCTTATATTTTAAATGAGGATAATTAACAGCATCTACCCTCTAGGGTGGTTGTGAGGATTAGATGAGTCCATACATGCCAAATGTTTCGAACATAGTCTGGTATTCAGTAATGCCCATTATTTTTGGCTCTGTTGAGCCGGGGTTGTGCTTGGTGCCGAAGTGGATGCAAAGATAAATTTCTCACACACTTCAAACTCTGCCAGTCTAACAGAAACCTTCTTGGCAACACTGAAGTTTTCTTCCTTAAGTCTATGCTCACCAGCAGGCTTCTGAACTGTGACTGGTCCTTCCAACAAACAGCACCAGAAGGAGGTAGCCCAGGTAATTGGACCCAGCAACTTCTACTCTGAAGAAATGACAATATCAGAATTTAGGCTGTTTGATCCATCTCATTTGCATCTGGCTGTGGAAGTTGGTCCCCTAGATGAGTCATTTCTGGGTAAGTGACCAAACTTCATATCCATGAGTTTGGAAAACTTGATGCCTGCCCAATGGTTCAGCCACTCCAGAAATCTCCTCAGGTACCTCATATCACTTAGGAATAAAACATAATATCTCTCTGTAACACATAAAGATGCTAAATAAAAGGGGTAATGTATGACCACAGTGGTGTCTACTTGTGCTCATTTCCACCTAAACAAAGACCAAGTCAACAGACACCAAAAGCATGTACTCAAACACACCCAAAAGTGTGTGTACAGGTATATGAACCAAGTGTGTATGTGTGTATACTTAAATAGAGAGACAGATAGGTATATGTATGGACGGATGGATGGAGAGAGGGAGGGAGGGAGGAACAGACATAGTAGGAACTTCCTCACTTCTTCCACATTAAATATAATGATAATTCATCACTACTACTTTTATAATCTATTTAGCATCTCCCAGGTTTCTCTGGCTATACTACTGATTAGATTTTGTTAAACTTTCTGCACCCAATTCAGAGAAGAACATGTAGTAACATAGACACTTATGCCTTTAAAAGAAGTTTATCCAGGGGAAGACTAAAGAGAAGATGGAGGTGGTCTGAGAAGGAGAGAGGCTCGGAAGGCAGGGAGAGGTGGAGATGGGCTACCCTGAAGGGTTCTTCCCACAGTGACACTGAGTGGCTGAGGGTGGTATATTCCATGAGAATTGAGGGTCCATGCAATGCTTAGGGATTTGTGCAAAGGAAGGCTGGACATGGGGTACAAGGACACTCACCTTGGCACCAACCACAGAGCCCAAACTTGACCAAAGCAGAGACTGGTAGCCTTAGGCAGTGAGCAAATCAGCTATGACCAGTATGAGCTGAAGACCAAGATATAAGAGAGCTCCCAGGGCTTCTGAATGACCCTGCCCCCTCCAGCCATGCTAAGGGTGATCTAATACAGAGACGTTTTTCAAGCCTAAACTAGTAAGAAACATTGCATGGGAATGTTGAATATTCAAGACTAAGAACCTTTAAGGAATCAAAGAAGCAAAAGTAAGAGTTGCAAACAAGTACAAAATCTGGCAACTCTTCTCAATGGTTAAGAAACCTCCCGGAACGGGAACTTGGCGCAGGCAGCACCATTCCGAGCTCCATGCCATGGCAGCTTCTTCAACCAGGCAATGAGCTGCTGCAGCTATTTTTGGACTAGTGTCCCAGCCACCTGACTTGCTCCCTCTATCCCACCAACCCATTCTTCTGAAACATGAACTTAAAGCTTGCCTCTCCTCCTCTTAAAACCCTACCCCACATTTCCATCCATCACCTGCTGAAGTGTTTCTCCTACTGAGTGGACAAGGTCCATGTGTGTGTGACAGGAAAGACCCTCAGGTAAACATGAAACATTTTCTTAGGGTTCTATCATTTTTATTTTTATATTGGTCTCTATTGCGGAGTAGTACACAAATTTAGAGCAGGTTTTAAAGATAAAATACGAGACTCCCTCAAAATACCAATCCTAGAAAAAGCTTCTTTGGGCTTTGTCCCTAGATCCCTCAGATTCCTTGTTCCTTTATGTCTGCTCTTAAGAAATGGGAAGGTTTAAGAACCTATGGGGCAAAAATCCAAATTCTACAAGGATGCCTTTCCTATTGTCCATATGTATAGCTCCTTCATCAATTACTCCATGGACATACCTTACTCTTAACAATATAAACTTTGCAACTTCCTGTTCCAAATGCAAGTAAGTGTTAGTTCATATCCCAAGCCTTCCTTGACCTCCCTTGTCAGTTTCAACATGGTACATTGTGCTAACCACTCCTCCTCCCCAAGACAACACACAACATGGTGCAACACACAGCATAACATTTATCACGTGGTGGGTAAAATCAGAAAAGCAACAGATATACTAGCAAAGACTAACCTTTATTGAGGGTGTACTGTGTGCTAGGATCAGTTCTGAGCACTTCATTGGCATTAACTCTGCACCACCCCTATGACCAAGTTCTGGTGGATGGCGAGTTGTCCAACACTAGAGACTGAAGCAATGAAAGCAGTTCTTTATGCCTGAGAGCCAGAATGGGTTGAAGTATGGGAAAGGTGAGGACGGGGGATGGAGAGGCAGATTATTGTGATGTACTCTTTGGGCAACATTTGGTAAGGCACCGGATCACTGAAACACAGGATCCAGGTTTCTCAGATGGTAAGAACATCCAGCTGGACACAGCCAAAAAACCCTTGGGAAGGTTACAATTAATACATATATATCTGCAAGTCAACCATGGATGCTGGGGAGGGGGGTGGGAATTCCAGATTAGATCTTAGTGCCTCCCATGACCTGGTCCAGGTCCTGAGCCACGAGACACACCATGTCATGCTTTTATTAGGAACCTGATAGATGGAAACACCTATCCTTTTATTCTCATCCCTTAAAGCTAATGAAAGAGAAGTCAGGCTCGGGACCTTGAACCTTATTTATTGACTAATTCCAGTCTCATTCTGTGATCATTCCCGTGTTGCTCCCCACTTTAAATCAATTGAAATTGCACTCTTGTTGCAAATTGGAACCACTTCAGTTCACTTTTTTCCCCCTATTAATTTGGAGGTTTGAAAAGCCAAGAAAAAAATTTCCCAGAACAAAAAGAAGGATGTGGAACTTGTTGCTGCACAAATGAAAAATAAACCTCCTGGTTCTTAACCCTTGGCAACCATTTTTCAAATATCTTGTCCCAAAGGGCCAGTTTTGCACACTCCATTAATGCTGGCTGCCACTGGGACAATTACAGCTGGGACAGACAGCTTTTCCCCTCTGAGCAGCTTCTTGAATTAAAAACAACCATGCAGGAAGGGAAGGGGTGTGTGTCAATTCCTTTGCATCCCCATAAAAGAGTTTCCTTCTACTCTATCCCTACCCACGCCCCCAACACACACAGTGTGTCCACCTTTCCCACCAAGTGCAAGAACCAAGTTAAAAATTGGATTTCATTTGTGTTGTGGTTATCTTATTTTCCGCTCTCAGCTTTTCTTAAAAGTCATCAGTGTAATAAATTGCATCACCTAAACATTTCCTAGGATGTCATACAAAGTCTGGATCTGAACCCAGAGCATTCTATGGGCGTCCTCAGCCTGCTAGGAACAGACAGAGTTCGCTGCTTTGGGCTAAGGTGAAGTGGACCCAACATTTTGTTTCTTAATGGTTTTTCCTATTTTTAAGTGTCCCAAGACATACTGTTTACTCTCCACCCACCCATCGTGTCCTGACATTGTTATCTTCCCAGAGATGCTGCATCTTTCCATACAAGATTTCAAGTTCTCCTCTGAGCGCCTGAGAAATACAAGTAGCGGCATTTGGGATTGCTAGGGGGAGTCTTCAGTTGAGCACTGAGGTGGATACCTACAGAAGCTACTGGAATAAACAGCAGAGTCTCCAGGGGCAAGGTATTTAACCACCCTGGATCTCAGTTTCTTCACCTATAAAATGCAGATGGCCATGGTATCAATATCATAGTCTAGTGAAAGGAGTCAATAAAATAAAACACGCACATAGCAAGCACTCTGTAAACGTGAGCTGATGGCAGTAACCACGATAATGGTGCCAGGTTTGGCATGGGAAGCCCAGAAAAGAGAAGTCACCTCATTCGGGAACAGCTCACAGGAGAAGCAGCATTTGAAAAAGAATCTTGTAGGATTTGGGAGGCTCAGCTTCAGGGACAGAAGGATCGAAAGTTGGAGGGATGATGAGAATATCAGGCTGGTAGATGATGCAGAGACGGATGAGAATGTGAAGGATACTGGGGAAGAGTAGGCAGATCATTCCTTCATTTTAACTGAAGCATAAAGGAAATGAGACGGGCAGAAGGTAAAATATCCAAGAGGACCCTAAGCCCTGGGAGAAAGGGCCTGGACTTTTTTTTTTTTTTTTTTCCCCTGTAGGGAAGAGGGCACTCTAGAATGCATGGAATAGATCTCTATTGAAGTGCGCGCTGCCTTATCTAACAGGCTCCCTTACAGAGCAGCTATGTCCACATAAAAGTCATATTACATCAGGGCTGAAAGGCATCTGAAGATCATCTGATGCAGTCCCCGTTTGTAAAGATAAGAAACTGAGGCTCAAAGAGGAGTGATATTCAAGCAAAGGCTCCAGGACCACATGCCATGGGGGTGGTGAAGAAGGTTCCTACATTGGGGATGAAGCCCCACGTCCCTTTCTTTTAAGCTTCTACAGTCCCTACCCAGTCCGTGGCACCCGCAGTAATGGCAAGCCCTTCCCAGGAAAGAGCAGGTTCCCCGGCGGCCCTCATCTTCAGAGAATTAGATCCTATGCATATTTCAACAGCCAGCCAAGTGCTTCCCTGAACCTAGCTTATTATCAGAATCACTTGTGGAACCTTATGAAGATACAGACCAGCCAATTCCATCTTTGGAGCTGGGGATTCTGTGGGTCTGGGCTGAGGCTCGTGCATCTGTGCTTTCAAGAAGCTATTTATTTCAAAGGCTTAGCCTTCCAAGAACATGCCCTTCATGTCTCCCACCAGCAGGAACCCCCATCAAGTTTCCCCACAGTTGATCACAGTTACTTGGCAGTGTATGCTCTCTCTGTTTTAGGAGAGCACATCTTAGTCATCTTGGAGACTCACCCCCACCCACAGAACACCGAGGGCAGTATATTTTACATAATAGATACTAGACGAATGCATGGTGCATTAGAATGATTGAGTGAATGAATGAACTATTGTGTGAGTCAATAAATAATGGTAATAGTAATAGCTACTATTTTTTTTAGCACTTGCTCTGTGCCAGAAACTGCTAAATAGATGTGTTATGTCCTTTAAACCTGTATCCCTATGAGGCAAATACTATTCTCCTCGTTGCATAAGTATAGGAACTAAGGCTCAGAAAGATCAAGTGACTTGTCCAAGTTTGAACAACCTGTAAATTAACAAATAAATTTTTAAGAAAGCTGGTGAATGGATGGATGATGCCTTCGGCTGGACTAGTGCCTTCCCAGGAAGGCCTGGAAAGAGCAATGTTGCTCTCTTCTGCCCTCTGCTGACCCAATGCAGTGTAACAGAGCACAGAAGCAGGTCCGGCTTCCTTAGAAGGATCTGAGCCTCCTTTCTGTCTTATCCCCTTTTCATCAGATCTGTCATACTCTTTCCCCCATGAGATCTTCCTTTAGCGCAGCTCATCTCTCTGCAGGCCAGCTTTCGGCACCTAGAATTCCCAAGGAACATCTCTGCCCTTGAACTCAGTAGGAGCCCTATGGCTAGCTCCACCTAAGTTTGTCCTAAAAAAAAAGAAAAAAAACAAAAAACCAAAACACGAGCTCAGAGTTTGGATGTCACTTAAAGATCTTCCTATCTAGGGCTGTTGACTGAGGTTAATGGATAAATTTCAGGGCATCTTCGTCTCATTTGCTTGAGTTTATGTCTATTCTCTGGGGATGGGAAAGAATTTTCATTAAGATCTCCAAGTTATGAACCATGGTGCCTGGTTTAATCCCAACACACCCATACACACACTGTAGAGGCAAAGGTGTCACAGCTCAGAAAGAGGAAGGTATTGGCCTAAAGAGGGTCAGTGGTACTTGACTGTAGTTCCCGAAACCCCATCCACAGAAAATCACTGTACCACACTGTCCCAAGCCTATTTACATTTCCTTTAACAAGAGGTCAATTTTCAATCAAGATTGTCCATCCAGAATGTATGCTTCCTGGAGACTGCATGAAGGGCATAGCCTTGTCTAGGGAGATCTATACTACCACACGGACAACTGCATCCAGCTGGTCGCACAGAGATTCTCACAACTGAGTGCCCACATCTAGGAAAGCATGGGGTCACTGGGCACCCCAGGGGCTGCTCTGAAGCTCCCTTCATGATTCAGAGTCTCCTTGGGAGATTTTTGGTGCAAACAAGTAACTTTCCACTTAACAGGTGGAGAAATTGAGTCTTTGAGAGATTAGGTAACTTGCTCTGAGTCTCACGGCTGGATAGAGGCAGAACTGGCCAGCCCCTCAGCTCCGTGTTTTTTGTCTACCTCCAAGCCGGCTCTGGGTTTCATGTGGTTGTGTTTGAGCAAGAATGTATGTTCAAAGGTCAGACACATATTACCTCTGCTAAATTGTACCACTACAATCAGTCTTCCCAGAAATATTTCTAACAAGGTAGTACAGAAACAAACCCCACATACTTCAGTTGCATGTGACCTTGGATTAGCTCCTATGTACAGATGGAAAAGGAAATAGGTCTCTTACTAGCAAGTACCCCCTGTACCCTTCCCCAGTATTTCTCTCGACTGGCCCTGGTCCCTTTCTTTCCCAAAAGATGATCAAACTGAATATGCCGATCCACTTTTGAACAGAAAGGAAGGGAAGGAAGTACAATTAATTAACTACCTTTGGCATCCCAAGGGTTGGCCGTGGCTATTATCTCATTTTTTTATTGATTAATGATTCCATGCATTAATTCGGCACAGATTTCTTTTTAATATTGATTTTTGAGACAGAGACAGAGTGTGAGAGGAGGAGGGGCAGAGAGAGGGAGACACACAATCCAAAGCAGGCTCCAGGCTCTGAGCTGTCAATGCACAGAGCCTGACGCAGGGTTCGAACCCACAAACTGGGAGATCATGACCTGAGCAGAAGTCAAACACTTAACTGACTGAGCCACCCAGGTGCCCCTCAGCACAGATTTCTTGATGGCCTACTTGGCCCCAGGCCTGTGGTCCCGGGATGCAGCAGTGAACAGAGTCATGGCCCGACCCCCATGGAGAGCCATCTAGCTAGAGAGACAGACAATAATGGCAAAAACCAATAGAAGGCAACCAACAGGATTCCAGACAGAACAATGTGGAGTGGGGAATGGGGGCACGGCCTCCCTGAGAAGACCCTTTATGCTGAGACGGACCAAGATGGGTGAAAGCAGAGGGAACAGCATTCCAGTCAGAGGGAACAGCAAGTGCAAAGACCTTGAGGTAGAGCAAGATGTGGTTTAGCTGAGGAGCAGGAAGAAGAACACGACTGAAGCAGCAGCATGACAGCTGGAGAGAGGACAGGAGCTGAAAAGGGAGCCACAGGGAGGGATTTTCAGTTTTTCAGTAAAGAGCCTGGATTTTAGCTTTTGTAACTGGTGCAGTGTGCACTATTATTTACACTTCAGTTTTTACAGTTAAAAAAAAAACAGAGAACAGCATAAATATAGTGGAGTCCTGGGTTTGGGGTGGGTTGCTATCTGGTGGGGTCCCTCCCCTGATGGTCAGAAGTGGGGTGCGGGTGGAGGCAGTCAGCAGCACAGCCCCTGAACACTACTCTGAATGGAGGGGCAAAGCCAGGAATGTGATAAGAGCCTGTACCCCTGGGCCTTCTCCCCAGCTCTCTCTGGGGCAGTTGGAAAAGGTCCATGGAAAGGAGGTGGCTTGCATAATGGTCCCCATCGCCAGGCCAGAAACATGGCTGGCAGGTCACTAAGCCTTGTTCAAAGCATCGACTCTCCAGCTGCTCAAGCCAAAGGGAAGTGGTACCCACACAACCCACGTGGAGGGGATGCTTGAGACCCCAGGTCTGGAGAGGGAGCTCCTCTGTAGGCTGGGAAGACTCCTGTTGGGGGTGCAAAGGTTTGCAGAAAAGCGTTCCAGACAGAGCTGGGCTGAACCCCTGATACTTGTTCCCACACCCCCAGTGTCTGCTTCCACTAGAGGAGGCATCCAAAAGACTTGCCATTCCTCCTAAGAAAAGGCAAGAGCTCATGCAGGTCATCTCCTGTTGAGAGCCACATAGGACCTGGGGAACCCGAGGGCCTTATCCCCACCCACTGCGGTGCATTTGCTGCTGAGCTGATGGGACCTGGGCTCTGAACCATGTCCGCATGGCCCCTTCTGGCTGCAGTACTTGGTAGTTTACCTTAAATGTGTCATCTGTTTGGATGTGTTTTCCCCTTCTAAATATATAGTAGCTTTTCTGTCTGATCTTGTACTTAAGAGGACTTCTGGTTGCCTGGGCTTTAGCAACGGCTCTAAAATCTCTGCTGCGTCTGGCACTTGGTCCATCCCTTCTGCTCACATGCTCTACTTCCCTGGCTTCCATGGACCTGGCTTCCATGGACAGGGCTTCTCAATGGATGTCCTCAGTCGCACCAGCTCACACTTCTGCAGTGTTCACCTCATGTATGGCTCCATTCTAACTGCCTGCCGTGAACTGCATTGTTTAATCACCATGATAATGCTTTAAGGTGAATGCAACTCTAAACCCCATTTTTACTGATGAGGAAACTGAGGACAGAGAAGTGAAGACACTTGACCTAGGTCACACAGCTAGTAAGATGAAGACTTGGGACTTCACAGCCAGTCCTCGCTTTGTCTGCTCTTGGCTCCAGGTCTAGTTGGCATGTCCCTCCACTGCCTCAGACTTCCATGTGTCCAACCATTCACTGGATAGTCCACTGCCCACAGACTCAGCCTCTTCAGACTGAATTCTTTCTCAGGCCCAGCATTGGCCTCTCCTGTCTGCGTCTCTCTGATGGCTAATAGCACCACAAAGGGGAAAGTCTACCATCTTCTTCTCGCTCATCAGCTTTCCTTGCCTTTGTCACGTCATACCAGCTTTCACCTCCCTTCCAGGAGAACCTCTCTTTCTCCCTCTCTCCCTCTCCCTCTCTCCTTATGGCCTTGTGAGCTGTCAGTCCTAGAACCCAGCCATGGGCCAACCTCCAGCCATGGCAATGGGCCCAGGGAGGGGCATGTTCCTGGGACTAGGAAATCAAGGGGCTCCTTGACATATGTATAGACAGTCTCTGCACTGAGACAGTATGAGCCTGGTGCTACTCACAGCTGGGGGTGCCCTCCCACCAGCTACAGAGGGCAAGGGTGAGGCCAACACAGATGCTGAGATGAGACAATGGAGAGGGAATATAGAAGTATGTCACACATGTTCCCAAGTCCCTCATGCCAGTGGGACCCCTGGATGTCCCAGGGAGGTGGATGGTTTCAGCTAGGTTTCTATCACTTGCAACCACCCAATATGACCCCAAACTAGGAAGCTTGTGGCCTTTCTAATCACCTCTGTCTCCCTCAAGAGGCAGCCTATTGATGCCCAAGTCCAATCTGTCCCCAGTATGTCTGGTTCTGGCTCCTTGTCTCCAGGACCACTGTTCCCTGTCCAAGTCACCTTCAATCCTCACCTGTGCCACTGGCATGATTTTTCCCAACCAGCTTTCTCCAGCCCCACCTCCCCCTCTCTACCAGACAGAGCTGTGTAAACACACACACAGGTCAGCCAGGTCCTTCCCAAAGCATTTCGAGGCTTTCCCACCATTTTCCAGCAATGCTTGATTTCTTTGGAACAACAGATGAAGTTCTACATGGGTGAAGGACTGGACTGCCTCAGTATCAGGTTATCACTTATGGAGTCGCCCACTTCCTGAAACACTTGACCTTCACCTGGCCAGCTCTTGTCATGTTCCCAAGTTCAGCTGAAGTGTTTCCCCTCCAGAAAACTATCCATGATCACCACTCTAAAGGCCCCAAAGCCTCTCCTCTCTGCTGCTCTAATGTCCCATGCATGTGCCCTTCTCTGTCCTCTGTCCCCCATTAGACCATATGACCCTTGGGAGCAGGAGATGGGATCCAGGAGGACACCCTAGTACCCTCCCAATGGCTGGAACATGGTGGAGCCTCAGCCAATGATTTAACCCACATTAACCTTCTGATCCTTACTTTCTCATCTGTCAAAGATGGCCCTTTATACAAGGTGACCTCTGTAGAACTCTATGATTCTATAAGAGGAAAGCCAGATCAACACATGATTACTTTGGGACATCTTCTGTAACTGAATTTTTGTAACCAAGTTGCTGGAAGGAGGTGAGCTTCTCTTTCTTATTTCCTGTTCTCCCCCTAGCCAAGAGATCTGTGTGTGGCCTCTAGAAATCATATTAGATGGCTCAATTTAAAAAAACAATAACAATAATTTTCATTTTCAGTCCCAATCGTCCAAAATGTTAATCTCTCACGTTTGCTCTTGGCTGAATGCCAGAGACAAATTAGATTTATGAAGTTAGCATGATTGTAAGTTAACAGATAACTCCATGTTCTGCTGAACCAATGCAAACCATTAATGTTTAATCAAGAATTGGAATTAGGAGTTAAGGATGCCTTACTTAGGATATTTTTTTTTAAAAATGAAATAAGAAATGCCCCTAAGTCATCTGATCAGAGGTAACTTCCAGCCTTTCCAGCCTGCCAAAGGTTATTCTCTGCTGATAGGAAAACACTGCTGGGAATAGTGGTTTCCAGTATTACGGTTAATGGGATCTTCACTTTAACAGAGGAGGGAGGAATGGAGTAAACCATACGGGCAAGAGGAAGCACTTCAGTGTCATCCCAGAGCCCCCTTCCCCTGCAAGGGATATTTTCCTAGGGCCTCAGTAACAAAGTACCGTATGCTGAGTGGCTCAAACAAGAGAGCTTTATTGTCTCACAGTTCTGGAGGCTGGACGTCTGAGATCAAGGTGTAGACAAGGCCATACTCCTTCTGAAGGCTGAAGGAAGCATCTGTTCCCGGCCTCTCTCCCAGCTTCTGGTAGTGCCTTTGCTTGTGGCAACCTAACACCACTCTTCAGGTAGCATTCTCCCTGTGTGGGTGCCTCTGTGTCCAAATTTCCCCATTTTATACAGACACCAGTCATACTGGATTAGGGCTCACCCTCTTCCTGTATGACCGCATCTTAACTAATTATATCTGCAAAGACTGTATTTCCAAATAAGATTACATGTTGAGGTCCCGGGGTGGGGTGGGTGTCAGGACTTTCATGTATGAATCTGGGGGTGGGGTGATACAATTTAACCCGTAACCCACAACCCATTCAATGCTGATGGGAAAGTATTTGAACACTCAGTCATTTGCATGTAGACTTTGGTATTAGTTCTTTCCACCAGACTCTAGCTAATTGTTTTGAGGGTTTCTGCTAATCATTTTCTATGCTAATCCTTTCTGCTTATAGCCTTCTATAGGTTATCATAAAAGGCTCTAGAATACATTAACTTGATGTACAAATTATATAGCTTGGCATCTTCAAAAGCAAAATGCTGGCCTGAATCTCCAGGAAAAGCAGAAATGTCAGAAAAGGTGGTGGCCGCTATAGACTTCAGGAGTCTATCCGTGCCTTTCTGGAAACTTCTCTTCAAGCAGCTTATTCCAGAGCTGGCTTCTCAAGTGCCACAAGCAACAACTTTTTAAATATGTTCAGCCATCAGAGCAGCTAGACGTGATGGTTCTTCTTTGCAGAAAACCATGAAATATGATATGTTAAGCTAAAATGAATATAATAAACATATAATTGCTGCTAAATTGGTCATCATCTTTTCTAGATTCTGGTTTTGACAGGAAACAGGAGGCCCCAATGGTTTCAGGGGAATTTTCTTAAATTGAGGAAATTATATTCATGTCATTTTTAAAATTATTGTTGAAAAGATGTCCACGATCAGATTTCAGAGGGAGAACTTATTGGTCCAAGTCAGGAACACCAACGTCTTGTGGGAATACCATGGCATACAGTACCAAGTTGGAAAATACAGAATGGCAGGATCCTGTTGTGAAGGTATTGTGTAAAGTCTATGGCATGGGACAAATATAGGAGGTGCTTCTGTGTCAAAGCAGAGACAGCAGCCCGGAGATTTTCTACTCCCCTTTGTCCTTTGCCCCAGCACCAACACAAGTTCTTAAGGCAAGAAAGTCAGCCAGTCTGACCTTGAACTTATCCTCATTGTTTGCTTTCTCCAGAGGTGACAACCTTTCTCTGAGGGGTGAGACATGGCACACACCTACAGAGTTGGGCTTTACCCCTCTGCCCATGGCAGGGAATGGTGCCTGCCACTGTCTAGGTCAATAGAAATCATTTCTGCACTCCCAGCTTGGTCCTAAGGGGGCTCCAGATCAACGGGATCACGCTGTGCATGGAGATGAATGGCTTCCCCCAGCTCAGCTCCCACCCCTCCATCCATCACCGGCTGCCTGCTTGTGGCCTTTGCCAGATTCTCCAGCCTTCCCAGCTACATGCTCCAGAGGCCTCCTCCAATGCAATTCTCCTGCCTGAGCTCTTAATTACCCTGACAGCTTGTCCTTGATAAGGGATGACTGAGGATCATGTTCCCCATCAGGGGTTGAATAGTTGTGAAATGCAAAGTCCAAGACCCCAAAGTGCTGGCTGTCTTCTGGAAACCAAGAAAGGAGCCTACCAGCCAGATGGTGATTGCTTGAATTCAAAGAGGAGGGAGCTGGCAGGCTTGGTGATTTTACTCATTTGAAGAATTTATCAGTCCCTTGGTTTTTTACTTCCTGGTCATTTGTTCCACAATCCATCCTCTCAGGCTTCCCAATAGCAGAGTTCCTGGGTGGTATGGCCCCATTTGTCAGATGAGTAGACTGAGCCCTGGAGCAAGATTCTCAAGAGCTATAAAAGGGCCACAACATCTGATGCAACGCCCGTATCTCTCCCCTGACTGAGTCAAATAAGGACAGATAATTAGGAGGTTGTGTTGACAGTTGACATGCCCATCCTCAACTGAATGACCGCTGCTCTCTGTCAGGGTGGTTGCCACATTGGGAGCCCTGGGACTTCCCCACACGTGATGCTTTCATGATTAGTCTCCCACATGAGACTGGGTTAAGGCTGTTTTCCCACATGACTACCTTATCAGTCTGATTCCCACCTCAGAAGAAGAACCCAAGTCCAAGTCCTGAGCTCCAGTAGGAAAGCAGGGCTGGGCTGGGTTGGGCAAGAGTGAGTGCTGAGGTTGATGGCTGCAGTACAGAGGTCCACAATGGCACTTTCAGGGCTGGAAGAGTGGGCAAAGCTAAAGCCAGGCAGGAGAATCAAGGTCCACAAGGCCTGATCAGGTAGGAGAAAGATGACAAAATTCAACGCCTCTGAGATGAGGATTAGAAGTCAGGCACAGGTCTGTTGGAGTAGCGTGTGTCTGGTGTAGTCAGAACAGAGGTTTCCTTTCTCATGCTGGCTCTGAATGTGTTTGGCTTGAGAAGGGTCCTTGGGTAACCCTGAGGCCGCACAGGGATCAGGAGAGCTACGATCAACTAGTGATGTCTGCCATGGGCACCATGTCTGGGAAGGGCCAGACACATTGGGTGTTAACCATCCTTGGCCAAGAAGAAACACTTACATTTATGATTCCCATCCAGTTCAGTTGAACAAGTATTTATGGAGCTTCTCCATGTGCTAAATATGAAAGTCAGTCCCTGGAGTACAGAAATAAGCAAAGTGCTCTCTTCATCGTAGACGAGCTCCTGTGGCAGTGTGGGAGGCAGACACATAAATAAAGTGTTTTACAGAGCAAGCTAGAGACAGAGGTAGACACAGGGGTTCTATACCTGCCTGTGGATACCAGAGAAGGTCTCCTGAAGGAAAATGATGTTGTGGATACCATGATCTCCCACCCCTGGTAGTAAGCCCCTGATTAGCTTACAGTATAGGACAATGATGATGGTGAATGCCATTCTCATGATTAGGTTATGGTATAAGGTGTGGGTGAATGGATTTTACAGATTAAAGTCCTAAATCAGTTGACTTTGAGTTAATCAAAAGGAAGATTCTTTTTGGTGGGCCTTATGTAATCAGTTGGAGCTTCTTTCAAAAGAAGTATATAGGCTTTCCCTGAGGCCAGGGATGCTCTCCTGCTGCCCTTGAAGAAGCAAACTTCCCTGTTGTGCAGAAGGGCACATGGCAGGAAATTTTAGGAGCTAAGGAAGCAATCCTGGCTGACAGCAAACAAGGAAAAGGGACCTTTGTCCTACAGCTGTAAAGAGATAAATTCTGCCAACAATATGAGTGGGCTTCAAAGTAGATATTCCCCTGTCTAGTATCCAGATGAGCACACAGCTCTAGACCACACCTTGACTGCAACCTTGGGAACCCTGAGCTGAGGACCCAGCTGAGGCAGCCCAGACTTCTGCCACTTGGACACTGAGATCATGAATGCATGTTGTTCTCAGCCTCTACGTTTGCAGCAATAGAAAACTAATAAGAAGGCCCAAGCCAGAGAGGTGAAGGAGTGAGCCAGGTCCAGATGGAGAGCAGGGAGGACATTTTTAAGACCAAGGAATCATGGACAAAGGACACAGTGTGAACAGGTACTAAGATGAATGGGATTCATGGGGCAGCAAGAGGTGAGGTTGAGAGGAACAAGGTCTGAGCAGTGGGGGACCTGGAGTGCCCAGGTCACCTTGCTGAGGGTGAGCAGTAGGGCCATTCTCATGGCAGCAAAGTCTATTTCTCTCAAGACCAACACCACAAGCATGCTTCCCTCTGTAGGGACAAGGCCCTAAGCAGTTAGCTCTTTACACAGTAGTGGCTTCACTTTGATCAGAGAGGATAGCCCCCCAGTTCAAATCTTGGCCAAAATTGACTGGGTCAGAGTTAAGGGCAGCAAATATTAAGTGGCACTGACTTCCTGAAAGCAGATCTGAGGAGATTATTTCCCAACTTTAGATTAGGCCTGGGCAGCCAGAGCCTCAGGCCATAATTGGTTTAGGGGAGGACACGATTGGGGTTCTGTCAGTGGGGTCAAGTCAGAAAAGGGCAGGAGGTTAGAAAAGAAACCTTAATGCATCTAGCTAATACTTGCATGATGACTGAGGGGAACATGTGCAGACTTTGGAGTCACATAGACCCAGGTTTCAATCTTGGTTCTCCTACTTCCTGCGTGTCCTTGGATGAACTGATTAACCTTTCTGGGCCTTAGTTTTCTCATATACAGCAAGGACAATAGGGGTGCCTTCTTCATAGGATTATCGTGAAAACTGAATGGGACAGCATCTAAAATACTTGATACTGTGCCAGGCATGCAGTAGGCGGCTAATCAGAGTTCTTTCTTCACCTTCTCCATGTTCATGGCCCATAAGCAGAGGTGGGTCAGTGCCAGGGAGTTTTGTTGCAGAGGCCTAGGAAGTTGGAGTTTGGAAGGATAGGTTCAGATGAGAACTGGGTCATTCCCTCAAAGAAAGGTCGAGTTGAGCCATAAGCAGGATCAAAACAAGAGAAGGGAGGGACACAGCAAGCCACCATGGGGTGCTACCCAGAACAATGTTTCTCATACATCGGGATAGATTCTTCCAACCACTGAGTCATGCTGCCTCTGCCTTATTCCCTGGGAAAGTTGGGCCCCTCCCTTTGCCACAAAGAACTGTTGCCCTTGTATTGTGGAAGGGGAGAAGACAGGGGCTCTTAGAGAGAAATCTCTCTGTCCCCATGTGGCTCAGGGCCACTCAGATCTCTTTGCGGTATGCTTTTCCCCTTCAACATGGCTCTGGGCGGCAGGTGCCAAAGGGAGATTCCAGATAGCTTATGGGCCATTTCCTCTGCAGCTGAACAATAACAGAGGACAATTATCCATCAAATGTAGTTTACTGCGTTTCGTTTCAGGTCCTGTGCCTAGGCATGATCACAGTCTGAGCCTCCCTAATGACCTGGAGAGCACAGCAAAGGATGTGATTATTCTGTTTATTGAGAATTAAAATAAATCTGGTCAGACGAGAAGCCATCCGCTATTTGGCTTTTCCCAAAAGCAATTACCTGTAATTCTCCTGCTTCAGAAAAGAGAATCACTAGTATTTGAGGACCAAAACCATTATAGTAACCTGAGAAGGCCCAGAGGAGACTAACCACCACATTTTTTCCCTCAGAGTCCCATCAACCTCACTTCCTTTTGACTTGGGCTCAATTTATAGGCTACACAGCCCCTCAACAGTAGAGGGAGAGGGGTCAGTGTGTGTGTTGGCAGAGTAAATTCTGCAAACCACCTTTATGAACGGCAGGGTGGCCTGCTGGCCTATTAGTTCACATGGTTTCATCATGCCCAACTGAGAGGTATTCTGGTTGTGGAGACTTCTTATTGGGTTTGTATATTTATACGTGTTTAAATTAAAGATGCTAACAAAATGGGGCAGTTGCTGTGGCCCACTGTGTATCGGGACCAATTGCAAGGTGCAGTGCAAGTTAGTTTTTACTACTAATGGTAAAATATTGATTTTTGCAAATAACTTACTTAAAAAAAAACACTTAGATCCCGGAGTGCTTGGGTGGCTCAGTGGGTTAAGGGTCTGACTTCAGCTCAGGTCACGATCTCATGGTTCGTGGGTTCGAGCCCCGCATCAGGCTCTGGGCTGACAGCTCAGAACCTGGAACCTGCTTCAGATTCTGTGTCTCCCTCTCTCTCTGTCCTTTCCCCACTCATGCTCTCTCTCTCTTTCTCTCCCCCCACTCAAAAATAAATAAACATTAAAAAAACAGATCCCAATGGAATGAAAATCATCCTGATATTATTATTATTATTTATTATTATTATATCATTGCTCCCCCCAAAAGATCACTATGAGTCATCACCTCCAGTTCTTAGCTAGAGAGATGGGGTTCTGGAAGTCCCTTTGAATGGTCCGTACTTTCCTAGTGTCTTAGTGGGAAGCACATAGGCAGCCTCAGAAGTTGGAAGAGCAGAAACTGACCTGATGGTGTTGAGGATGCTGCAGTTGCTAGCACCTGATGCCCACAGCTGTCCCTGTAATACAAAGGCAGTGGGCTTTATAAAGGGGCTGAAGCATCTGCCTGCCCTCATTCAGCTTTGAAACGTCTGACCACACATGCAAGCCAAACTGTAATGGAGAAAGCAAAGGGAAAGCAAAGAGAAGTTGTTTCTCATTAGCACCTTGAAAAGAAGGTGGTTGAGACCCTCTGCTTAATGAGAAACCCAAATGAATGTAAAATCTACACCTCCCTTTCTTCGTTTGTGATTTCTCTAGATCACTGACCATGGCAGCTGGGTTTAAAGTGTGGAGAAGGGGACTAACAGCTATGGACCGTACAAGTCCAGAACTTCATAAATTTCCAACAGCTCTAACATATGGTTAATATGACATGGGATACTGTCTGCTTCCCACCCAGCATCCTTTCCCTCTCTTCCTCCTCCTAAGTAGAGCGCATATGACTAACCTCCAGCTGCAAGAGTGAAATGTCACTGCTACAAGCCAATGATAGCTTTCCCATCCCTTTTCTACTGCCGGATTCAGAATTCACGCTTATCCAATCAGTGCATAACAATCTCCCAGTGAATGCTGTTGGTCCAGAGTGGACATATGACTTCAGCTGGCCCAAGAAGATTGATGGAACATTTGTTATTAATCCCATGGTTGTTCCCACAATATATAAACCAGATAGCACTCAACCTTCTGTTTCTAATAGTGTTCTTCTTCTGACCACCTGAAGAGCTGGTCAGGGCAAGGTTGACACCATGAATTATGGGGACACAACACAGCCAGAACCTGCTCTACCACAGGGCTGCCTGTCACGAGAATACATTCTTAATCATTAAGCCAGTTTAAGGATGGATTCTACTATTTACAGTCTAGAGCTTTCCAAGCAAATATGATTGGTGCCACTCCTCTTGATGCAGAGTGTGAATCACACATCATATGGTGAGTGGGTTTAGGATTAACAGTCCTTGAGTCAAGTGACCCTTCCTGGTCCAACTGAGACAGTCTTCAGGGATGAGAGGGAAGGAAATGCAATGGTTTAGAACAAGGCTGGCTGCCCAAGACCAGGGCTGTTTCTTTGAAAAGGAATTTAGATACAGCCAGCTTCCCAAATCACATCTACCATACCCAGCTGGAAGGGAACTGTCCCTTTTTATGGTATTTTCCACTCCAGAGTCCAGCTACACATCTGACACACACTTTTAAAAATAGGCTCCACACCCAATGAGGGACTTGAACTCATAACCTTGAGATCAAGATACACATGCTCCTCTGACTGAGCCAGCCAGGCACCCCTCAGCAACCCTTTAAATGTCTATACCAGCTTGTTAGAGAGAACATGAATAAACATCTCTCTGCTATGGTCTCAGAGTGCCATCTCTGAGGAGAGAATCCGGAGCACCGTCGTAACAGATGGTATTTCTGATATCCACCCCACGCTGGGGCCCAGTTTGCATCAGCTCCTTGCCTAGGATCACGAGCCCAAGGGAAGCACTATTTAATTGTACTTACAAAAACAATGCTGACCCAATGACCTACTAAAGTAAAAGATGTGCCTACGCTGAGCCCCAGCAATTCTGTTTCTAGGTCTCTACCCTGGAGAAACTCACTCTCATGTTTAGCTGGAGGCTTGTATATGGATACTCACTACCATATTGTTTGTAAGAGAGAAAGACAGAAGGGAAATAAATTCCGGTGCTATCATACAATGGAATAAAATGAACTAGCTCCATATATCAACATGGACGGGCCTCAACAGTGGATGAAAACAGCAAGTGGCAGAAAAAATATAGGCATTATATAGCATTTACCTGAAAATTTAGAAATATGAAAAGTAGATTAATATATTTCTATAGATATGTGTGTGAGTGTGTATGTGTGTGTTAAGTAAAAATACATTTTAGAACACACAGGCTGAAAAGGACAACATTAAATTTATAATCCTAATTGCTTTTGCAGGGATTGGAGTTTATAGGAATGAAATGGGGGACATATGTCTCTATCTGTAAGGTTATATTTAATGTGTATGTGTGTGTGTTTATGTAAAATATATCTGAAGCAAAAACAAGCAAAACTTTTCATCTGCTTAGCTGTCCAGTGAAAACACTATTTTCAGGAAGCCTCAGGAAATAGGTCCTTCTGTATAGCTTAGCTTGCCAGACTTCTGAGAGCTCATCTCATTAAGAACTAAATCTTCTTAAAAATATGTACATTTTTACACTATTTAATGACTTTTAAGAAAACCACCTTTTCAAGGTAATACATGCATACATGTTCTTAAAAATTAAAAATAAAGACAACAAAAATGCATATAACATACACTAGACAATTGCCCATTCTTGCCACACCCCTCAGCTACCCTACCCCCATAGCAACCTTTTTCAACTCTTCTTGCTGCTTTTTCTGGATGGACCCCCACAGTTCTTAACCCTATGCTTGCATAGCTCTTTCTGTATTTTCAGAGTGAGACATGAAGCTCCTGATGAGAGAGAGAGGGATATTTAACTCACCCTTACCATGCCCTCTTCCCCTCCCCCATTCTTCCAGCATCATCTTATTTCAAATTTTTTAAAAGTTTTTTTTTTTATGTTTATTTACTTTTGAGAAACAGAGAGAGACAGGGCATGAGCAGGGGAAGGGCAAAGAGAGAGGGAGACACAATCCAAAACAGGTTCCAGGCTCTGGCTGTCAGCACAGAGCCCAACGTGGGGCTCAAACTCAAAACCACGAGATCATGACCTGAGCCGAAGTTGGACGCTCAACTGACTGAGCCACCCAGGAGCTCCCATCTTATTTCAATGTTCTATCAAATCAAGTCCTTGCCTATGTTATTATAGCTAGATAAACACTGTTCCTGCTAGTCAGAGAATTTTATTGTGATTTACTTCCTTTCTCTCACAATTTTCAGTTTTCTTCGGTTATCACCGCCTTTTAAAAAAGCTTCATTTTCTACATATGCATATGATTTTATCTCAGTACGTACTCAGCTTTCTTAAATTCATTTTTCAGATGATAACCTATTGTCTACCAATTAGTAGCAATAATCGCAGTAGCAGGATTCAAACTAGACACCTCATTTCCAGGGCATTCCATGTTCTTATTCATGGCAAGGCCCATGGGGACTTCTTTCTGCAGTTTTCTTAGGAACTCCCTTGCCAGTGCCATCTGTTGAGGTCCCCTTTCCTGCATTCTTTACCCTCCTCATTTTCAGATGACCCCCTTCAGCACATGGGTACTTCTTAAGAAAGAATGCACCTGGGGGCGGGGGGTGTGGGGCTGGGTGGTTCAGTCGGTTAAGTTAAGCATTTGACTTTGGCCCCAGGTCATGATCCCACAGTTTGTGGGTTAGAGCCTCGAGTAGGGCTCTGTACTGACAGCTCAGAGCCTGGAGCCTGCTTCAGATTCTGTGTTTCCTTCTCTCTCTGCCCCTCCCCCACTTGTGCTCTGTCTCTCAAAGATAAATAAATGTAAAGAAAAATTAAAAGAGTCCACCTGAAGGTGTGAGCCGTTGTAAATCTGAAAATCACTGCAGTTTACCCATATGCCTGATCAACTATTTGCTCTGGTGAAGATTCTAGGTTGCAAAGCATCTTCCTTCATAAATATGAAGGCATAAACAAATTAGAATTTTAGCTTCTAATATGGTTAGTCAATAGTTTTAATGTCTATCTCTTTATGTGTTACTTTCTTCCCCCATCTCTGGACTTTAGAAGGCCAAAATGAAGAGTACAGTTTTGAGGCTTGCTTTAAAATTAATAACTCCACAATGATAGTTTTATTTTTTTAAGTTTATTTCCTTATTTTGAGAGAGACAGACAGACAGACAGACAGACAAATAGAGAACATGTGGGGAAAGGGCAGAAAGAGAGGGAGAGAGAAAGAATCCCAAGCAGGCTCTGCACATTCAGAGCAGGGGGCTCAAACTCATGAACCATGAGATCATGACCTGAACTGAAATTAAGAGTTGGTCACCTAACTGACTAAGCCCCCACAATAATAATTTTAAAAAGCAGTTGCCAAAGACAGTGGAATAAAGTTGCTGATATCATAGTATGGAGCTATCATTTTGATGTCCAGGTCTCAAAGAGGTCAGTATGCTATGGCTATAGTACATGTTACTTTTGATAAAATCATACACACACCAGGGGACAGTGAGGAACCTGAAAACTCCTCTGATGGAGCACCTGGGGTTCAGATGGAGAGGGGCACCCCGAGAAGTGGGGTGTAAGGACTCCTCATGCATGAGTGGAATTCACCCCTTGTCTCTTGACTTTCTGCTCAATATTTAAATTCCACACAAAGTATCTTGATTGGCCAAGCCTTGGGTCCTTCTGCTTAAAGCCTCACCTGACTGCAGCCAATACATAAATAACTAAACAGCTAATTTACTCACTGTAGAAATAATTATCTTCTGCAGGACACAAAGAAGAAAAAGAAAGCCATTTCTTGTCATAGTACTGAGGTCAATTCACTCCTACACAAGGGAAAGGAAGTCAGTCTGGGTACATCTCCCAAGCAACAGGAGGTTCCACAAGGGGTTGGTCCCAGGGTCTATCCTGGTTAAAAACTAGTTCAATGTTGGCGCCCCTGGGTGGCTCAGTTGGTTAAGCGCCTGACTTCAGCTCAGGTCATGATCTCATGGCCTGTGAGTTAAAGCCCCACTTCAGGCTCTGTGCTGACAGTTCAGGGCCTGGAGCCTGCTTCAGATTCTGTGTCTCCCTCTCTCTCTGCCCCTCTCCTGCTCATGCTGTCTCTCTCTCAAAAATAAATAAACATTAAAAAAAACCTAGTTCAATGTGGAGTTCACACCTAGACACAATATAAACTCCCTACTGGTCAGGGCCAGCCATGCTTCTTTGCAGCACTACCCTGGATAATACATTTTAACCAACTTGATTATGAGGGATTGTCAGAGCGAGGTACTTGCAAGGCTTTTAACTGACAAAAAGTCTTTGGATTAAGATGGCAACCAGCCATCTTCCATCAGTGTTCCCTCGCTAGGAATAGTCCAGCCTGCTTCCCACATCAATCTGTGTTAGTCTATGGATCATCATAAGATGCATGCATTTCACTGCCGATACTCCTAATCCAGTGGCTAATTTGTCTAAGTGACAGCTGGAGATCTGCAGACAGTGGAAGCTGGCGGGGTTCAGCCCAGCTGGGCCAGCTGGACAGGGCGTTCCCATTGGTGTGGTGGATAACAGGGCTCATTCTGCAAGGCAGAAGCATCTCCCTTTCATTCTGCTCCAGCGTAAGCATCATGTTCTGGTTTAGGAATTTGAAAGATGTGAGTTTGTTTCGGCTCTGAAATATACTAGCTTTGGTACCTTGGGCAACTAAGTTTTCTCATCTGTAAAGCAGTGATGTCCATCTTTTCCAACTATTAGGAGGATCAAGTAACTTAGTGTTGGTAAAACAACTTAGCATATGTCTGGGATATGTCAGCCACAGCTAGTTCCATTTACCTCCAGAGAGGGGATGGCATGCCACTGGTTTAACCATGAAACAGAGATAAGCAAGGTTCCAAGGCAGCAGGAGGCTTCTTGTGAAGGAAGAGAGGATAAAAATCTGCATCTCTTAATTTAACAGTCCAGTGGAACTGGAAATCTACATGACCCATCAAGCTCTTACAAGCTTCTGTAAGAGCCAACACACACCAGTCCTCTGTTTCTTTGTCCAAAGGAGAGGGCCCTTGTCCTGATGGAGGGGTTAGGGAGATCCTGGTGAGAAAGTGACCTAGGTGATAGTTTAGGAATACTAAGGATCCAGAAGGGTTGGGGATTAAGTAGTTGGGATACTCATGCACTCTCTGCTTCCCAAATGTCCAGGACTTTCTAAATTACAGAGAAGTGAAGGACAGAGGTTCATGGATTAGAGAATATGATATGCTCTGAACATCAGGGATCAGGAGCCCTGGGGTCTAGTTCTGTCTCGGCTGCTTTGGGAATCACTAATTCACCCCTTGGGTCCTCTCTGAATTCCCTAAACTGTTCCATGTTGGGGTTGGACCCAATGATCTTTAAGGTCTCTTTCAATTGTGGTACTCTAATTTGGAGTATCATCATATGGCCTATCCTAGCATCTGAGAAAAACAGAAGAAAAAAAAAGCCTGAAGATAAGAAGCAGATATGCTATCTGTTTGAGAGCAAATGACTCCTTAGACTGGGCTTAAAACTATTCTTTGGTGTTTTAAAGCCCCACAAAACCCCTCTCCAGCCCCGTGAGCTCTTGGCTTCTGACAGCTGCATGTTTTAAACACACATATGTCTTCCAGGGAACAACATAAATGTCAGTGTCACTTAATTGGAGAGTTGCCTGGTGTTTGTATTTGAAATGAAAGACTTGGAACTAGTTGGTCTCAAATGTAGATCAGCCAGAGCATGAAATCTTTCTCTCTGCCTCTTTTTTTTCCCTAACATATTAACATTTTATGTTAGTAATACATGTTCATTATTCAAGAGCACTATAGAGACACATGATATAAAATTGGAAGTCTACCATGACATTCCACTAATAACCACAATTTTAAAAAATGGTACATACTTGGGGCGCCTAGGTGGCTTAGTCAGTTAAGCGTCCGACTTTCGCTTAGGTCATGGTCTCGCGGTTCGTGGGTTCGAGCCCCACGTCAGGCTCTGTGCTGACTGCCAGCTCAGAGCCTGGAGCCTGTTTCAGTCTGTGACTCCCTCTCTCTCTGACCCTCCCCTGCTCACACTGTCTCTCTCTCTCTCCTAGAAATAAATAAAAACATTTAAAAAATTTTTTTTAAAAAATGGTACATACTCTTTTATTTATGTATCTATGTATGTGTGTATGTGTACATATATATAAATATATTTATCATATAAATACACTAAAAAGACTTTTTATTATTTTTAATTTTTAAATGTTTATTTATTTTGAGATAGAGAGAGCATCAGGGTGAGATGGGACAGAGAGAAGAGACACAGAATTTGAAGCAGGCTCCAGGCTTCGAGCTGTCAGCACAGAGTCCGACGAGAGGCTTGAATTCACAGACGTGAGATCATGACCTGAGCCAGAAGTTGGAAACTTAACCAACTGAGCCACCCAGGCACCCCTAAAAAGATTTTTAAACACTTGTGGTAGGTTGAATAATGCTCCCCCTAAATATGTCCTGTCCTAATCTTCAAAACCTGGGACATTATGTTATATGGGGGAAAAGTCCATATTAAGATGTGATTAAGTAAAGGATCACAGTTAAAGAGATTATCCTGGATTATCCAGGTAGGACCTAAATGTAGTCACATGTATCTTATAAGAGGATGGCAGAGAGAGATTTTACACACAGAGAGAAGGCTATGTGGAGTTGGTGCTGAGACAAATATGAAGATGTTGGCTCTGAAGATTGCATCAAGTTTTTATTTGCCCACTCTGTTTATATATCCATAACTGCATCTCCAAACTCTGTGACAAAAATAGAAAATCTCTCTCAATCACATTCCAACACATGAGATAATCTATTTTTACACCCTGACCCCCACCTTGGAAACACCTTTCCTAGATTTCCCCATCTTCTTAATTTGATCGCATTTGGTTCCTTTCTACATCTATAGCTCTGCTGTTATCTTTAAAATCCTTTTCTCTCTTTCCTGCTTCAAGTCTTGGCTTCCTGGATCCCCTGTCTCTTTCTTCATTGTGCCTCATCAAAATGAAGAATCAATTCCAGTAGATTCTGGAGAAAGGATTCATGCTGTGAAGGTGATACTGCATATCCTTATGTTGGCTCTGTACAAAATCTAGAAAAGTAATTTTCCCAGAATTTTAAAGACATTTCCCTATTGTCTTCTAGCTTCTGATACTGCTGTTGATAGCTTTGGTGCAAATCTGATTTCTGTTACTGTGAATATGCTCTTGTTTTCCTCTCTGAGAGTTTTTAGGATTTTTATTTGGCCCTCATTCTTCTGAAATTTTATAATGAGTTCATTCACTGTGCTGAGCATAAAATGACCCCTTTAGGCCTGGAAACCAATAGCCTTCAGTTACGAAAATTTTTCTCTTACTAGTTCTTGTTTTGGATAGCTCTCTCTGGTCCAATTTTTTCATTCTTTGGAAGTTTTCTCAGACTGAATATTCTGCATTATTTTTTTTTTATGTTTTATTTATTTCTAGGAGAGAGAGAGAGAGACAGCGTGAGCAGGGGAGGGTCAGAGAGAGAGGGAGTCACAGACTGAAACAGGCTCCAGGCTCTGAGCTGGCAGTCAGCACAGAGCCTGACGCGGGGCTCGAACCCACGAACCGCGAGACCATGACCTAAGCGAAAGTCGGACGCTTAACCGACTAAGCCACCCAGGCGCCCCTCTGCATTAATTTTCTAAGGTGCTTATCTGATGCCTACTTTTACCTGTCACTTTGCATTTTTATTCCACTGTCTGGGTTTGTTTTCCAAATATTTGACCTTTCTATAAACTTTATATTTTGTTTCTCAAAATTTTAGTTTCCAATAAGTTTTATTTGTTATTTTTATAGATATTTTAAATGTATCAATACTTTTTATTATCTCTCAGTATATAAATTAGAGGGTTTCTCTTCATTGTTTTCTGTTTCCCTCACATTTCTTTATTCTTTTAGTTTATTTTTTAGTTAGAGGCTTTACTCAAATGTTTCAAGTGTCTTGTATGCTTTCACATTTAAAAGCGAGGCATTGAAGAAAAGATTAGCTTTGTGTGAATGGGCTTTGCTTATCCAGAGGCAGGCTTCCTTTAGGATGCTCCTGCAGACATCAAGGGATTTTGCCAAAGGGAATCTCAACTGTCAGTATCTGTAAGAGTCTTCTCTCTTGCAGGTTAGCTTGTCTATCCTGTTGTAAGGACTAGAGGTTTTCTATTCCCTAACCCCCAGTTTTCTGTGAAACAAACTGTACCTCCCATTCTGTCCAATCTGTGCATGGTATTCTTTTTTTTTTAATATTTTTATTTATTTCTAGGAGAGAGAGAGAGAGACAGCGTGAGCAGGGGAGGGTCAGGGAGAGGGAGACACAGACTCTGAAACAGGCTCCAGGCTCTGAGCTGGCAGTCAGCACAGACCCAACGCGGGGCTCGAACCGTCGAACCGCGAGATCATGACCTAAGCGAAAGTCGGACGCTCAACCGACTAAGCCACCCAGGCGCCCCTGTGCATGGTATTCTTGAGTTTTGATCTCCTCTGGTACACCACTTCTCCAAAGAGAAAACTTCCTGTCTCCTTCTGGATGGGGGAGGAAGAGTTGCATCGCTTCCTAGGGTAGCAAGAGAATCTAGAGGGATCTAATTGATTCTTTATAGAGTTTCAACTAATCTTTTACTTTTCAGCCTCAACCATACTTTCACTTTTAAAGATACCTATTCTTTTAATGTCTGGAGTGTTTGGGAGTTCTAAAAGAGAAATCAGTCGGTTTCTTTATTAACCATCCAAGAATCTTGTAGGCATTTTATTTCAGCTTTCTCTGCTTTGCAAAGTTGAATTTTACTTACCCATCTGTTTTATAGCATTCAAAGTCTTCTTGATGTTTCTCTATTTTCTTTTTTCCTTTCCCAGTCTTTATCTTCATAAGTGCATGCCTCACTCATGTTAGTGGGCTCTTGGGTATGAGCAGAGGAAAGTGCCTGAGCCCATCATCCACGTTTTACAACAACCTAACTTCTCCTTTCCTCTTCTCTTCTAACTATGAAGCCAAGATCTCCTTATCTGATTTGGTGGTCCCAAAACTTCTTTCCAATTACAGGCAGGTGGTTATTACCTCTATTGCCTATTGGATGTGGAGCAGAGAAAGCCCCATCTATCATGCTGCACCACTCTTCCTACCATTTTGCATCAACAATCATTTCCTTTAAATCTCCTTCTAAATATCCTACCTCAGAACAACTTTTGTAGCTGAGGCATCTCACCTGATTGGTCCAGTCCTATAAGCAGAATTTTGACCTTATTCATTTGCTCCACAAACACATCTCTTTTAATCTTGACAATTCTTATGTTAAGTGTTATCTTTGCCATTTTATGGATAAATAAGCCAAGGCTGAGAAAGCTGATGCATGATGTATCCAGGCAAAGGCACTAGTAAACATTAGAGCAACAATTCAAACCCAAATCAGTTTTACATCAATGTCATGCTTTTTCAATCATACCCTGGGATCCAATCTTTGCCTCCACACCTTATGTTTACTACTGTGATGTGCCTACTCTGTGGTTATGTCAGAGACTGTCCACCATCACCACCACGACCACCACCACCACTACCATCACCTTTTGCCTATCCTACTGACCCTTAGTTGTAGCAATGGTCTAAACATTTCCCCCAACATCTGTGCATTGGGGAAAAGTCCTTAATATGCAGAGAGACAGAGTAAGCTCAAGTTAGTTATTTTCTGCCCTTGGACAAACCACTTAACCTTCCAGACATCTATTTCTTTATCTGTTTGATGATGATCTAGTTGGGCATTTGTAGTTATATTAGTGCTCAGTACTTTATGGGGCAACCCATTCTTTCACTTCAGTATTCAGATCCTCTTCCTTCTTTTTTTGCATTGACCTTGTTATCTTTGTCCTATTTTCCTAACATCTGTCTCCACATATGCCATGAATTAATTATCCCTGCTCCAAGCTCCATAGATTGTTAGAACATAAAGGAGATGAGCTTTCATCCAATCTCATGGATCTGCATGCATATTGAGATCTGGATTTCTGTGCCATTGTATGCCCTTCTCTGGCCATATTATGCAACTGTCATCAGCAAGCCATGTGACAAGAGGGAGATACAACTTCCTGGGTTGTTTCTCCAATATGTAGGGTACCCATTATGGGCAGAAGACCCACTTATCCATTCATCCATCTAGTCACTTATTAATTCAACTAATTCAACAAATAGTTACTGCTATACCACAGTGTGCCAAGACTTCCATTAGGTGCTAGGCATACAAAGAAGAAGAAGACATATGCTAGTCTCAGCTGCAAGTGTTGACCGGAGAGTGAAGGAAACAGGTTCGTAAATCAACCATCTCTGTGTAAGTTATAATCAATAAATGTGTGCCTGGGTGTTGCATCAGAGGAGCACTTCAATCAGGCCTGCAATCTGGTGGGGTCACGGGAGACTTCCCAGAGGAAGTAATGCCTGGGTTTTGAAAGATGAGCCCCATGAATGCTCACTTGCTTCTATTTTTTTCTTCTAGGCCTTCTGGTCATTTTCTAAGGAATGATTAAATGTAAGTGCTAAAGAGACCTTTAAAGATTATATAAGCTGACTCCTGATTTTACAAATATGCAAACTGAGGCAGAAGAAAGGTTACAGCATCTCTGAGCATATTGGCAGGGATGCCTGAGAAAATTCTACTTACACAGTTAAGGTCCTTTTAGCAAAAGTTACCATGATATAGGGCTTTGTCTTGGGTCATCAAATTGTCCTCTAAAATTAGCTGAAGCCTGTGGGCCTTGGATTATAAATAAAACAATGCTATTTTGTTTTAAAGTAGTAGTTTGAATTTAGGCGCAGTGCTGGTTTGAATTGTGTCATTAACTTTCAGTGACACAATTTAAAGGCCCAATGGGGCACATGTGTCTTTTCAACATCTATAGCCCACCCTGGGCTATTATAAAGAACCTGATGGGGCACCTGGGTGGCTCAGTCAGTTAAGCAACCAACTCTTGTTTTCAGTTCAGGTTCTGAACTGAACCATCTCATGGTTCATGGGTTCGAGCCCCACTGTCAGTGTGGAGCCTTCTCAGGATTCTCTCTCCCTCTCTCTCTTCCCACCCCTTACTCATCCCTCCCTCTCAAAATAAATTAATTAATTGAAAAGAAAAGAAAAAAGAGAAAAGAAAAGAAAAGAAAAGAAAAGACAAGACACGATGCACCCAGGAACCTGTCATTCTCGTTTCAGGACCACATTGTAAAACAAATCACACAAATTGGTCTATGGTACGCTGCTACACCTGCTGGAATGTCTCCTTTCTCTCACGGTGCTTTGCAGGGACTCATAAACTTCCAACTTCACATGCCCCCAACCCTGATGTAATGGCCATCATTATAACCACCTCCTCCAGGGTCAGGGAGCCTCCCCTCTTTCATAGTGGGTCTAAGGGTAGCAGGAAGGAGCAGGGAAGCTCACTTTTGTTCTCCCCAGCTCTGGTCATCCCACACACTCTGTGTAAGAATCTCCTCTTAGTTCCAACTTCAAGTGAAGAAATTAGTCTCTGCCTTTTCTAAAATCCTGGGGGCCCCCAGGATGGTAAATAATAGCCAGTTTCAGAAGTGAGGTCTCCTGACTCCCTCATCCAGAAACCTTTCTTTTCTTTTTCCCTATATCTCCTTCAGTGCAACCCTGGATGGAGAAGGGAAGTTCCAGGAAGGGACCTTTGGGTTTCTAGGTCTGTTTGAAACAGTCTTTAAGGATGCAATCCCTTGTCTCCCTTCAGGAAGTTTCCACTGAAACACACAGCCTCTGATGATGACTCTTCACATGATTAGTTTCGAACAGTTGCCTTCCTTGCAGATGACAGGAACGTGAATGTAAAGTAGAGGATGGGGGATAGCATGCCTCTGTAGCTTCTCCAGGTCACCATTCCCAGCACACAACACACAGAACCACAAGCTCTTCATGGTCTTTGTTCCCAAGCACCTGCTTTGATCTACTTGTTGTATCCATCAGTTATCTCCTGCTGCATAACCAACTACCCCAAGACTCAGAGGGTTGAAACAACAAACTCACAGTTTATTATTTCATGGTTTCTGGGGGTGAAGAGTCCAGGCATTGCTTAGGGGGTCCTCTGACTTTGGGCCTTATAGACTACAATCAAGTTCTCATCTGGGGTGGCAGCCATATCAAGGCTCACCTTGGGGCAGATCTACTTCCAAGTCCATTCATGTGGCCCTTGGCAGAGTTCCACTGCTCAGTGGCTGGGAACATTCCTCAGTTTCCTGTCATGTGAGTCTCTCCATAAAGTCATCATGATATGGCAACTTGCTTTATAAGACAGAGCAAGTGAGAGCAAGCTAGATAGAATAAGAAGTCTTCTATAACCTAATTTTGGAAATGATACCCTGTCACACCTGCTGTATTTGTTAGGACTAGGTCTCCAGGTCTAGCCCATATAAGCCAGGAGGGTGTTGCACAGGGGCATGAGCACCAGATGCTGAGAATCTGGGATGGATGCTGTACTAGCTTCCTTGGGCTTCTGTAACACAAAGCCACTGCATGGCTTAAAACAATGGAAATTTACTCTCTCATAGTACTGGAGGCTGTAAGTCCAAAATCAAGGTGTTGGAAGTACCCTGATCTTCCTGAAGGCCCTTGGGAGGATCTTTCCTTGCCTTTTCAAGCTTCTGGTGACATCGTTGATCCTTGGCTTGCATGTGGATCTTCCTGGGCTCTCTTCCATCCCCACATGGTGTGCCCCTTGTGTTGTGTCACTGTCTCCCCCCCTCCCTTTGGTTTACATTCCAGGAAAGGATAGTACTTAATATATCCTGAATTTCAAAAAGTATTTTTTACGTTTTATTTATTTTTGATAGAGAGACAGAGCATGAGCAGGGAGGGGAAGAGAGAGAGGGAGACACAGAATCTAAGGCAGGCTTCAGGCTCTGAGCTGTCAGCACAGAGCCCCCCAAAAGGCTCAGACTAATGGATCATGAGATCATGACCTGAGCCAAAGTTGGATGCTTAACCGACTAAGCCACTCAGATGCCCTCAAAAGGCTTATTAAAACATATGGGAGAATCTGAAATCATGCAAATGAATATATATGATTTCACATAAATAAAATCAGTGATACTGAAAAAAAATAATTTTGCCCATGTGAAAGTTGCATGGGACCCTTTCAGAACAGTGATATATAACTGCAGGGGGAGGGGAGATATGCTCATATGTCTGTGCCTCTGTGACTAAATTTCCCTTTCCTTATTGGATTTAGGATCCACCTTAACCTGGTGTGATTTCTTCTTAACTTGATTACTTCCTCAAAGACCCTATTTCCAAATAAGGTCACATTCATGGGTTCCAGGTAGATCTGAATTTGGAGGGGGCACTGTTTAACCCAATACAGCTGCCTACTACAACATAGGATTTTGCCCCTTCCATTCTCCCAGCGATGGCCTCATTTCATACTCCCTTTTCTGTCCTCTCATTGCTATTCAGTCCAAACTTGGTCCCACCACACAGGCTACCACTGCTTAAGAATGATTTGGTTATTCATTGCCTGGTACTGCTTCCTCTTAGCGGATCAGTCCAGCTTTGGGATCATCCTAACCTGAGGCTGATCCAGGGATTTTTAGTAGCAAAGCACTTAATACATTTGTCCCCTGTAACTCCCTGGGATCTGAACACTATTTCTGCTGAGAACAAGACTTTGAGAGATTTGGTTGCCAGAGGTAAAGACATCAAAACAAATGGGCTATGTCTTTGTGATCTTAAAGTCAATTATCTCCAATCCCTTCCTATTCCAGTACACCCAAGCCTGGGACACATTCCCTTCCAAGAATGTGTCACTAAAGCAGCAGTTCTTACTGGGGTCCATGCCTTCTTGGCAAGGGGAAGCGGCTGGTGTGGAAGTGCATAAAAATTTCTGGGTGGCTGACATATTGTCTGAAGGTAATTTTTACACTGATTTCTTTACCCTCCCTCTTGACACAGAGATATTTGGTAACATCTAATAAAATTAAAAATGAACATGTTCACTGAAGTACCAATTCACAACAATTCCACTCCTATGTGTATACTTAATATACTCAATTCGCCCTGGAGAAACTTACGTAAAAGCACATAATGAGGCATGTAAAAGGATATTCATTGCAGTATTGTGTGTAATGGCAAAAATTTGGAAACAACACAAATGTCTTTCAGTAAGGGTATGGATAAGCAAATGGCAGTATATTCCTAGAATGGAATATTATACAGCAATTAAACCAACTAGATCTATATGAATGTGTAAAAATAGATCTTGAAAACAATACAAAGTGAAAAAAGGCAAATTGTAAAACATTACATACTGAATGGTGCCATTTATGCTACAAAAAAACCCCACAGCAAACAATACGACATTATGTTTATGGGCAATTATATGTGCAGTAAAAGTTTAAATACCATGAACAGGAAGGTAGTCAACCAAATTCATGGATCTTGATGCCCTGAGGCATGGAGGGCAGAGAATAGGAAGAACGAGGAGAATTCTAACTTTATCTGTACTACCCTACTTCTTTTATGCATATGATTTTAGAAACCTAAAGCAAAACAACAAATGTTGTTGCTTCACTGGTATTTCTTGTATCACTATTAGTGATTTTTCTGGCTTTTTACAGAAAAAAAATAAGTAAGGATGAAGAATTAAGATGAAGCCCTGGTTGGCAAAGATGAAATCCCTATGGGAATGTGGTCCCCTGGAGTTGTGCAGGGCACAGCCCTCATACCACGGGCAGGATTGTGATGTCCTGACCATTTGGACAAGTGAAAAGACCATGAACAGAGCAGAGCAACATCAGGCCCTCATGACAACTTAGCTATGGGACCCTCCAAATTTTCGTTTTGAGGGCTCTCATACTGGGGCCATATGACTGCGAACCATCCTTAGAACCAGACCAAGAAGGAAGGAAAGATTTCAACCTGCTATCTATCTCACTCTGGTTTACATGAAGCCTGTCCAAATTTGAATCACTGTTTCTGGATTTCTGTGGGATGTCACTGTATCATTTCAAGAGCATCCCTTCCATCTCTTTCAGGAACAAGTTCCCATGTATATCACTTCCTTGCCACCAAAACAGCCATATTGAAAATAAGAACATGTCCCTACACATCAGTGTCACAAGTTGCTAAAATGATAGATATCCAGATACAGAAACAACGTATGCTGGAAGGGCCTAGAACACAACGTGTTCTAACGGAGCTCATCAACTTCCCTCTAGCCCCTGGTTCTCCACCCCATTTCTCTACCACCTTTAATATACCACCATCTGCAAAATCGCGATTAACACCTCCTTCCCCATCGACACATACAGTCAGTCCACTGATCATTAAGTGTGGCCCAATCTTCCTCTGAACATCCATTAAAGCCATCTGCTTTTTCTCCATTCCTTCTGCCCCTGTCCCAGTCCAGGCCTGGATCACTTACACAGATTGTGGTGACAGCCTTCTAGTTGGTTCTTCCTGTCATTCCTTTGCATTCAATCTATTGTTTATTTGGTGACCAGTGGGATGGTTCACAAAGAAATCTGTTCATGTTCCTTCACTTCGTAAAACCTTCCATGGCTTCTCTGGCTCTTTAAGATAAAAGACTCAAATCTTCAGTGGCTCACAACACCTTCTATGATAGCCCAACCACCTCTCCACTTCTATCCCTGTGTTCCAGTTGCACTGAAGTTGGCATTCTCCTTTGGGGGGCCCTCTGATGGAGAGAAAGTCTCCTTAAACCACCTGATCCCTCCCCATGATGCCAGGCACTGAATGCTGGGTTCTCGTCCTTCCCAAACTCATGCTTTAATGATCTCTCCCTGGACTTGAGATGTCTTCATCATCCTCAGTACTCTATCTACGCTACTCTTCGAGGTTCGGCTCAAATGCCACCTTCTGAAGATGTCTTTCATGGTTGTATCTCCTGCCCCAACACAGACACTCAGAATTATGCTCTATTTCCCATGTCGCAGGGTCATTTCCTGTATTCTTCCTCTTCACATCATCTGTCTGTCCTTCCTCCTGGGACTGAAGGCAGGAACACTGTCTTGCTCTGAATCAGTAACCTAACAAGGGACTTTAATATAGTAGATGCTCAATAAAGATGTGTTGCATTGAACTGAATAGCATCACTGGACTGGGAATGTTTCCAGGGTGTGAAGGAACAAACACTTATTAAAGATGCCGGTCATTCTAACTTTTTTAAAGAAGCTCCGTGGCTCACCTTTAAATTCCTCTAAACTTAAAAACCTCTGCCAGCCATTTCCCGTGAATCATTTGGACAGATGCACTAATAACGATGATTTAAAGGGAGACTTTGATGTCAGCGCCTCATTCACACTTCAAAAAATGTGTATTCAGAGACACACAAAAAGGGTGTAATTACCATTTCAGGAAAATATGTTAATTTGATGCAATGCATTACTGCTCTGACAGCTCTCAGCCCTTGCACCAAATGGTTGTAAAATGGATATTAACGGGAAAAACATGTGCGCGCGCACACATGCACGCATGCACCCAGACACACACACACACACACACACACTTTTCTTCCCGCTCAAAATATAGGTAGGGAGAAAAGGCAAAAAAGAGCAGGGGCCTGCTGTTAAGTGGGGCAAGGCTGGGATGGGGAAGGCTTTTAGTACGCCGCGGCTGACAAGTGTGCAGTTGTTGATAACATTTCTGACACGGAGGAGGCTCTCTGTGATGCCTCCCACTCACCTGGAGTGCTGAAAGTCCTAATAAAAGTGGAAGCAATAGGGAAGCAGCATATAATGCTGGCTCTTTACTCCGGGAAGAACCAGCTGCCAGTCAAGGCTGGTGCAGAGGTGCCCCATCCAGATCCTAGGGTTTCCAGACTGCCTGCTCTCTTGGCTCCAAAGGCCTCTTAAAGGCCTCCTGAGATGTTGTTGCCTTGAACAACCAACGGGAAGAGCTGCTTGCTGCCCGGCTCAGAAGACACCCCTCCCCCCGCCCCCGTGGTCCTCTCTGAGCCAAGAGCGAGAGCACGTGAGAGTCCCCCTAACTGCCCCAGCTGCTTCCTCACTGGAATGCGGTAGTCCCTCCTCCCTCACAGGGGTGTTGTGAAGATTAAATGGAGAAATGGATATAATGTTGACTTAGCTTGGTGGAAATGTTTAATAAAGATAATTAAGGTTATTATTATATCATCATCTCATTATCCTTGGGAATAAGCTGATTTAAAATAATAATCAAAGGGACTGATAAAGTGACCCTGGTCTTAGGAAAGCACCGAAACTCTCAGTTTCTGCCATCTCAGGAGGGGCTTCTACTTGTGGGAAGAGCCTTTTGCATGCATACATTTCTGGGTCCCTACGCAGAGTGTGGAAGGGACTTGGGGGGGTGCAGCAGATGGGATGACCTCCCTTGTCTGCCAGGTGTCTAGGTGATCAGAAAGTGTGAGAGGATGCCCTTGGGGTGTCTGACTCCTCCCTACTACCTACTCTGTCCAGACTGCTATAGTAGAATACCATAGACTGTGGCTTACAAACAACAGAAAGGTACTTCACGCAGTTCTGGAGGCTGAGAAGTCTAAGATCAAGGCATGGGCAGATTGGCAGACTGAGTGTCTGGTCAGAACCCCCTTCCTGGTTCCTAGATGGGCTTCTTCTCACCCCATCCTCACCTGGTGGAAGCGGCAAGAGAGCTCTCTGGCTCTTTCATCAGGTCATCAAGGGTGCCTTAATCACCACTCGAAGGCCCACCTACTAATCGTCACACTGGGGATTAGTTTTCAACATACGAATTTTGAGGAGACACAGTCTATACAGCACCCACCTCAACAAATTCAGGACACGTACAAAATCCTATTCTATCCCCACATGGTGCAGAGAGGAGGGGACAGCAACTTTGATTCCATCAGCTGGAGGTGAGCTACCTCCCACCTTCCCTACCTGCCCCACTGGTGGCCCTGGAGGCGGGCTGAGTCCACCATTGAGACCTCATTGAAGATGACACGAAGGACCCTATGTGTCCAGTGTTGCTGGGGTGGAAATTAGACCTTCGCATAGTCAGGGACACAGACCTGCCCTCATGTCTAGTTCACAACTGAAGTACTGGGGACAACAGAATGCCTTTTGTAGGGAAGTGGGTGTGGAGGAAGGCAAGTGGGGAGGGCCTTGTGGCTGGGGGCATGGGGGAGACACTGGCCAGCCAGAGCCCAGGAGGCTTGGGGGAATCTGATTAAGCTCTGCCTTGTAGAGCATTCTGGGTGAGTGAGTCCACTGCCCTGAACCCCCAGCCAGCACTGTGGCTACTGTAAGTCCACAGTCTTCTCCATGCACATTAGCAGGCACTGCCCCTTCTCAAGATGCTTACTTAGCATCTGTCAGGAGCATGTCATAATATGCTGATTTTCTTAGAACAAGAAGTTTTACTTCCATCTGCTAGAAAACTAAACTAAGCTGTCATTATAGACAAGTGTAAGACATCAGCATGTGAGTGGTGCCAGTTCAGGTACAGGGTCGAGGCACAACACACGGATCATGGTAGAGTGTGGAGCTCTCAGTCAATGTTGAAAGTTCACTTTCATTTGGGGTTGTGACAGGGTGCTGGGTCTTGCCTTGAGTTAGTTTTTGCTCCCCAAATAAGCTCAGGGTTGGGGTGGGGCTGGGGCAGCTTCAGACCTAGAACATCCTTCCCAGAACAAACTTGCAACTTGCCCCCTAAGAAACGCTGCTGCAGAGTCCAGAGGAATGCCCATCATCCACTAGGCCAAGGAAGACTTCTAGAAATAGAATACTTGCCCAGCCTAGTTTGTGTTTTCATTTAAAGAATCTAAATAAGTTAGTGGGGGCCTCCAGGAGCAAAAGAATTAAGGAGACAGCAGGCTTGGAGTTTTCTCTGAAGCCAATAAACATGGTTATAAAACAACAATCAATTTCTATGTCTCTCTCTAGTTTCCAAAATGCTTGAAGAGTCACCATATCATTTTATGCACAGAATATTTCTCTGTCAAAGGCAGAGTGGGTATTATCCTCATTTTGCAAATGAAGAATTCGTGAGGCAAAGTTTTGTGTGACTTGCCCAGTGCCACACATTCACTCAGAGACTCATGAACAAACACACAGCTTGATTTACTATATAAAGTATTCAGTCTTAGTAACTGGAGGAAGGGGGCATACCGAGAGTACACAAGAACAGCCTACTGAATGAAAAAGTGAAGAAACATGAATGAATGGATGGAAGTTGTCAGGTTATAGCATTGGTGAAGTGACCCAGTGGTTAATGGATAATGAGCCAGGTTGGCCTGGTTTGGGATAACTTGGGGTCACTGGGCTTTAGTGAGAAGCCAGTGGAAACCAACAATGAAACAGTATTTGTGATTCCGGCTACAACCCACATGGAATGATACAAAAGTGTTGAGTAACGCACATTGGGACCAGGTCTGTAACTTGGCATGCTGTAGAAGGAGCATGTGTTTCAGTCAGTCAGAGTCTGGCCCAGCTAGTTGCAAGATATTGGACTATATATTATCTCTCTGGGTCTGGGTTGGCCCAATTGTTAAATGAGGCAAGTACTATCTAATCTAGTAATCATGTAAAACACTAGGCATATTGTCCAGGAACACAATGAAAGCACAGCAAATATTCATTGCTGTTCCTTTTCTCCTGAGAACATGGTTAAAGGCATTCTTCTGCCCAGCCATTTCTCAACAGAAGACAATGTTGGTCCCATGCAACATCATGAGAGAAGATTAACAAACTGGCTGCCCCACGTCTGCTTACCCAGCCCCACCTCTTCATCTTTATTTCCCAAATTCATTCGTTCATTCATTTGTTCGTTCATTTGGGCATCGGGGCATCCACTCATGCTTATGTTCATTGCAGTAGACATCACTGGGGCTCACCAGGATTTTCAGTTCTCTCTCTATAGGCACATACCTCTTGGAGTTAGGTATGGACATGTGCCTGGCTTTGGACAATGAAATGTGAGCATAAGTGATATGCGTGACTTCTGGGTGAAGTAATTTCACAGTCAGTGCTCTATTCTCCGCTTTCTCTTCCCCCAACACAGCAAACCTCGGAGTGAGTGTTTGAGAAGGTGAATCATAAAATGGTGGCTTCTCTGTCCACCTGGATATCTGAATAACTGTAATGAACAGAATTCCCCCTCTGACCCACATTCGATATACAGCATGGGTGAGAAATAAACCTTTGGATGTTTCAAACACTGAGATTGGGGGTTATTCATTACTCCACCATACTCATACTTATTCTTACTCATAGATTCTCAATGTTTCATTCAATGACTTTCTTTAAAGTATCTAAGGAGTGCTAGGCACTCTTTAGGTGCTGGGGCCTCACGAAGAACAAAAAAGACCCAGTTCCTGCTTTTATAGAGGTAAAGTGGGGGTAGGCAAACAAATTTATAAATGAACATACGTATAAGCTTATAAATGCTATGATGAAAAATAAGACAGGGTAAGAAGCCTGGATGGAGTGGGTAGTGAAAGCCCTCTGAGAAGATACCATTTGAGCAGAGACCCAGCAAGGGAGTCAACCATCAAGATACCTGGGTGGGGGTTGAACACCTGGAGCGAGGGAAGCATGGGCAGTAAGGCACATAGGTCACACCCTGCTTCATGTGACAGGAGCAGCAAGAAGGCTGCAGAAGAAACAGAAGAAGTATAAAATGACAGGCAAAATACATGAGAGGCCAAGAGGTGACGTCACATCAAAAGACACTCCTGACAGAGGGGAAACAGCAAACCATAGGCAGAGAGGAAAACCTTTCTAATGCATATCGAAGACAGGACTCATAGCTGGAATCCCAAAAGTAGTCCTATAAATCAATAAGAAAAAGACAAACCACCTAATTTTTAAAAATAGACAAAAGATTTGAACAGGTCACTTACAAAAGAAAATACCCGAATTGTCAGTAAGTCAATGAAAAGGTGTTCAGCCTCATAACTCTATAGGGAAGGGAGATTCTGAAGCAAATGAGACACTACTATGTACTCCAGGAATGGCTAAAGAGCCTTAAAAATTCCAAGCACTTTTAAAAATAAGAAGCCAATGAAATTCTCCTCTTTCGCTGGTAGGAGTGTACGACCATGTTAGAAAATCCTGGTTAGCAATTCTAATAAGAGTGAGTCCATGCCTCTCCTACTTACCAGAAATTCCATTCCTAGGTACACACCCAGGGGAAAGGAAAAAAGAAAAGACGCATACAGTCCAAAGCTGAACACAAAACAAATGCCCATCAACAGTAAAATACATAAATAACCTGTGTCATAGTCAGACAATGGAAGACCTGACAACAATATAAAAGAATACAGTATTGACACAAGAACACGGGCAAATCTCAAAAAGGTTCCAAGCAGCTCAGAGATGAGGTCAGACTTACACCTTCTAGGTGTAAGAAGTAACTTCACTGCTCTCTGAGGTGTGAAGACCGAAGGTGGGGTAGACCTGGGTGGTGGGAGCTGTGGTCGGTCCAGGGAGGCTGACAAGCTGCTGTTTGATGACGGTCTGGACAGAAAGTCAAAGAGAAGGGCAGGAATCGGGCCTGGCCCTGGCCTGTGCACCTGGCAGAATGCAGTTGTCCATTACTGGGACAAGAAGGACCAAAGAAGTTTCAGTGTGGGAGATGGGTGGTCAAGAATTTGACTTTGAACATGACAAGTTTGAGGTGCTTATTAGTACCCAATGACGTGTGGTGGAAAAGGTGCCTGACTGAATTTGGATTAATAAGTAGATCATATAGGGGCACCTGGGTAGCTCAGTCCTTTAAGCGTCCAACTTTGGCTCAGGTCATGATCTCGCAGTTCATGGGTTCAGGTCCCACGTTGGGCTCTGGGCTGACAGCTCAGAGCCTGGAGCCTGTTTCGGATTCTGTGTCTCCCTCTCTCTCTGCCACCCCCCTCTCCCACATACACACACACACTCTTTCTCAAAAATAAACATTAAAAATTTTTTAAAAATCGATCGTGTCAATCCTCCCCCCTTCTCCGACACACACTCACATTGCCTTAAATAAAACACACGCTCCTTCCCCCTTGTTTTCTTCTTATGAAACGAAAACATGACTCTTAGAGTCGTCTTGAATCTGTCTCAGCCGTAATCACCTTCACTAGCATCTCTAGGACTGAACATGCAGGCTGTCGGGCTGGAAAACGCTGCTGCGATCTGAAAGGCCAGCTGGCATCCTGTGCTTGACACACCTTTTCCCAGATCTTCCCTCTGCCCCGCGTCACCAGAGTGGCAGAACATGGGGTCCCCTGCTGCTCTGCCCTGCACGTTCCCTGTGGTTGATACAGCTCTGCTCCCCACACCCTCGCACGTAGTGGAGGGAGAGGCTGTCAGAACAAATAGCCTCCATGCCCTGTGTTGAATAAACATGTCATTAGTGAGCCAGGGACGATATGTGGAGGAGAGGAAGAATGTCACTTTGGTAAAGGCCTCAATTAAAAGGAAGAAAAGCCATAGTGACAACATTAAATATTCAGGTTTGGGGCCCATAAGGAGGTTTTATGCAGGGCATGGACTCGGGCAGAACTGTTGATTCCTGGGAAGGAGGAGGGGCAGGTTGGAGAGGTGGGGGAAAAAACAAGGCATTACAATCTCAGCACTGCCACTTGCTAGCCATGTGGTCTTCAGAAGGAAATTCACATCTCTAATCCTCAGTTTCTACATGTTTAAATAGACCAAGGAATAGGGTAAGATCGTTGTCAAGATCAGATGATGTACAGGTCCATGATTCACGGCTACAGTGAACACTCAGAATACCTACATCCTTTCCCTCTCTTCCTGCCCCAGCCTTCGGTGCTGTTAGGTAACCCAACCTTCCTTCCTCGGGATATGAATGCAATTGCATCACATTAATATGAAGAAAACACTTTTTGGGTTGTTTTTACTGTTACTTTCTTGACACAGGACCCTGGAGACAGCATTCCAAGCCACACAGCTGTAGTAAAAGCTTTCTGCTCTGTGCCTGCGCTGATACCCCTCAGCCACATGAGGGCAGCACCACACCAGTGTCACAGTCTGGGAGGGGAGCCTGTTCCTTTCCAGGCCAAGGTGCATTCACTCGGAGCCCCAATGCTGGGGATACCGTGCGAAGCCCCAAGCCACACCTCACACCTGGTGTGACCCCCTTCCACACTGAATGTGGCTCTAAAGCTCTGTGACTCACTTCACTGATAGAAGGTGTTTGGCTTTGCCCCTTCTAGGCCTTCCACTTGCATTTTGTGTCCTTAAGTACCTTGCACCTCCATGGATGAAATCAGCCAACCCTTCTGGAGAGACCACTTGAAAGGCCCTGAAATTACAGAGAGACCCAGCTGTCCACGCCTCTCGGCTGAGCCATCTGTCTCCAGCCATTGTTGCCATCTGACCATCCTGCAAGAGGGACCCAAGTGAGACCTGCAGCAGAAGTTACCAGCCTACCCAGGCCTCTCACAGGACTGCAGGAGATAAGAGCACTGTGGTCCTAGGGACGCCTGGGGGGCACGGTCGGTTGAGCGTCTGACTTCAGCTCAGGTCATGATCTCACAATGAGTGGATTCGAGCCCCGCGTTGGGCTCTGCGCTGACAGCTTGCTCAGAGCCTGGAGTCTGCTCCAGATTCTGTGTCTGCCTCTCTCTCTGCCCCTCCCCTGTTTGTGCTCTGTCTCTCTCTGTCTCTCAATAATAAATAAATGTAAAAAAAAAAATTAGAAAACAAAATTAAGAACATGGTGGTTGTTTTAAGCCACTGGGTTGGTTATGGTGAAGTCCCAGGAAATTGAAATGAGTAACTTGTCTTGTCTTGCATCTTGAGTTGGCCAGAGACTCTGCCGTTCACAAGGGGATGGGGAGAGAGCCCCTCCTCCGTATCTCACCCCACAAAATAGCCTCCTGCATCCAGTGCCTCACTTGGTCTATGGCAAGAGCTTCCCAGGGCCTGGCTGGGGGGAGGGGGGCAGTAATACCATCAGATTCCACACCTCCTTTTGCATGTCTTCTTTCCCTCAAGATCTCATTTAAAAGATGTTGCTCCTCTCTGCTCTGCTTGAAATAACTCTCAGACAATGTAACGCCTGCAGTCTGGCTCACCTGCTCCTTAGAAGTCCCCAGGCCAACCTCAAGCCAGGACTCCCTGCTTGGTAATGATTAAATGAGAGAAATCCAAGTGTGAAGAAGTCATTTGTTAGTTGTTAAAATTATTTGGAAAGACGGACCACCTTCTGATTTGTTTATAGATGACCAAATACCCGGGGGCAGGAGGGAGGCTAAGGGACCCCCGCTCTGTGGCCATCCTCAAACGCACCAATAATTTTTGGTAGAATGAGTAAATAATTCCTCTTGCCTGCCGGCTACTAACTGGAAAATTAGCATTAATGTTCTGATTGATAAAATGTAAGTTTAAAAGAACTACTGAATGGGGATGACTGAGTGGCTCAGACCGTTAAGTGTCTGACTTTGGCTCTGGTCATGATCTCATGGTTCGTGAGTTCGAGCCCCGCATCGGGCTCTGTGCTGACAGCCTGGAGCCCGCATCAGATTCTGTCTCCTTCTCTCTCTGTTCCTCTCCTATTCGCATGTGTCTCTCTCTCAAAAATAAATAAAGATTAAAAACTATTTAAAGAACTACTGAATGTCTGAGGAGCTTTTTGTCATTATGTTCCCTCAAACAATGAATACCAAAATCAACCACAGAAAAAGATGCGTGCTCGTTAACGGACTCCATCTCCCAAGGAGGAGGGACCCTGGATCTGGTCTCTCGTTTTATTAGTGAAGAAGAAATGGCTCACAAGAGGTGGGAGGAGTACCCCAGAACCATTCTAGGCAACGTGGAATCCCACAACTGTTCACAGGAAACTCCGTGACAGAAAACAGACCTTTAAAACCTCATCCTGGGGCATCTGGGTGGCTCGGTCAGTTGGTTAAGCATCTTGACTCTTGATTTCAGCTCAGATCACGATCTCATGGTTGGTGAGTTCGAGGCTTGCAACAGGTCCCTGCTGACAGAGCAGAGCCTGCTGGGATTTTCTCTCCCTCTCTTTGCCCCTCCCCTGTTGGTGCTTGTGTTCTTCCTCTCTCAAAAATAAATGAACTTATGGGGCGCCTGGGTGGCTTAGTCGGTTGGGCGTCCGACTTTCGCTTAGGTCATGATCTCGCGGTTCGTGGGTTCGAGCCCCGCGTCGGGCTCTGTGCTGACTGCCAGCTCAGAGCCTGGAGCCTGTTTCAGTCTGTGACTCCCTCTCTCTCTGACCCTCCCCTGCTCACGCTGTCTCTCTCTGTCTGTCTCTCTCTCTCTCTCTCTCTCCTAGAAATAAATAAAAAATATAAAAAAAAAAATAAATGAACTTAAAAATTTTTTTAAAATATATCATCCGAAAACAATAATTCTGAGCTGAAATAGGCATAAATGAACTTAAAATTTAAATTTAAAATTTAAGAATGCTAGACTTTGGTCTGAGCTTTCTCATCCAGGGAGAAGAACACTTCTTCATGGTAAGCTACACAGTACTCTGTGTCTGTCATCCTTTGTCCATATTTGTCCATACATCAACGCATATTTACTGAGCAACTACTTCTCTTAGGCACCTTTGGACTTAAAGTGCTCTCCAAAAGCTTACAGAAAATTAAAACGCTGTGAGATATGCACTATGATAGAGATAGCATGGGGTACCAGGCAGACACTGCCTAGATTTCCATTATCCATTCTATTTTTTTTAATGTTTATTGATTTTTGAGAGAGAGAGAGAGAGAGAGAGAGAGTGAGCAGGGGAGGGGCGGAGAGAGTGGGAGACACAGAATCTGAAGCAGGCTCCAGGCTCTGAGCTGTCAGCACAGAGCTCGATGCAGGACTCGAACTCACAGAACCCTGAGATGATGACTTGAGCCAAAGTGGGACGGTTAACCGACAGGGCCACCCAGGCCCCCCCTTACCCATCTGTGCATCCACCTCCTGCTTCTGCATGCTTTGCTCCTACTGGCTCATACCTACAACCATCTTCAGAAGTTACTCCTGGGCTCCTGGAGCCACAGCCCTACACAGAGAGCCACCTTGATCCCAAGGGCCAGAAGCCAATGACAGCTAAGATGGAAATGAGCCCCCTGCAGGATTGCTGAGGCTGCACTTCACCTACAATTGCACTCCAGTTTGGTTTTTCCCCTTCCCTGTCCTGCTCTTTTAAGGATTAACCTCCTTGACTTGATTTAACAGGGGATAGAAAAAGCACAACTTACAAGCCTTCTTAGTATGTCATGTGCCATTGGGACAACATCATTTCCTCCTTCCAAGTTCTTTCTCTGCCTGACCTTTCCTTTGAGGCCTTATCACAGAAAGAAATGGGTTTTTTCTCACAGCATCCCTATAATTAAACTCTACCCCCAGGCTCTGATGGGGTCTGTCCCACAGAGCACAGGGTCTGCCTGGAGGAGTCTATAGAGTATGGCTAGAGCCCAGGGAACAGTGAATTAACGGAATGAGGTAGAGCCATGAAGCAATGAGTTAGAGCCATGAAGCAGCCAGGTATGGGGGCGGAGGGGGGTGCCTTCTTGGGTAGATTCCTGTGAGCCGGGAAGGCAGAGGAAGCAGTATGAGAGAGGCAGACCAAGCTGGGCTACAGGGTGTGCGCCCATGGGTCAGAATCCACTCTGGGGTGGGTGGGGAGCAGTGCCTCTGGGGACATCAGAGCCGCTTAAGAGACCGAATCCCCACTGGTGGGGCGCCCTCAGCCTTCAAAGCCCCTTCCCTACTCCCAACAACATAGGCAAATTCGAGATCTGTTGTCCAACTCCAGAGAAATGCAAAACAGGAAAATAACCCAATGGTGGGCCATGCGACAGCTTGGTGAGGTTCTAGGCTTCTACAAAGGGTTAATGAGAGGGGCAGCGTGGGGTAGCAGTCACCCACAGATGTCCAGCTCTGGAGAGCTGCATCTTGCATCTGTGATCTGAGCAAAGTGACCTGGGAAAATCACTCCCCCTGCCTTTGCCTTCATCTCCCCATCTGTAAAACGAGGTGAGCAAAATAGCCCTGATGGAGTTGTTAGGAGGAGTCAGTGAGCTAATATTCCTGAAGGGCCTGCAACAATGCCTGGTACCAGGGGAGCATTTGCTGTGGTAACGATCCTTAACACCTCTGTGTTATTTGTCTGGTTTCATTAGCTAAGGAAACCCAGGCTCAGAGGTCAAGGAAATTGACCCAAATGATGCAGCTGATTCTATTCTAGAAACATTGCTTTAACGCTTTGATGTATCCTCTCCAGAAAATGACAAAGTTGGCATTTAAACAGAGAGCCCATGGTCTTTCCACACCTCATTGCCTCACGCTGGCAAGAAATACGGGATATTTTATTATATTAAGGGACATGCAGTGATTTCAGGTTATCTAACAAAGACTCAAATAAATACAGGTCCAGTGGGGACACACTTTATGAGTTCAGAGAATGACTTCTAATTAGCATGAGCATAGTTTACCTGTTAATGAATGACTTTTAAAACATGTTAAAAAAAATCCTTCCTCTCTCCTTTGATAGGCTAAATATTTCTTTTGAAAATGCGTCTCTTCTATTAATTTGCTTAATGAACTCCTGCCTTTGATTCCCAGCTTCGGGAGAGGTAAATCAGAACAGGCACCGCTCCAGAGATGACAGATCTCAAATTCCTGCAAAGACAGTGAGGGCTTATTAATGAGGACTAATTGTGGGAGGCTGAGGCTGAGTTAGTGAAAAGTCAGAAGTGAAAATCCACTTTACCGCTTCATCATTTTGAAAACGTACCATAACTCAAACCCAGCTCACAAAACTCATCCGTCCATTTTTTTTCCCCACTCAAAAGTCCTTGGGTTTCAGGAATAGATGGGAATGATCTAAAATTAGCTTTTGGCTACTTGAATTTAAATGAACATTCTACAGTGCTGGAGGGGGCTGGAAACATTAGCTCTGCTAGACATTTGAAACATTTCCTTCCCAGGTCTTGCTTGCCTCGTTAATTTATATCAGAAACTCCTCCAGATGTCGGAAGGAAAAGGTCAACTTGGCTTTGTCTTGAACTAACTATATAGGAGTGGAATTCAGCTCCCTGAATCTTGAAAGCCCCCCGATTCCCTCACTCAGCATCTCTAAACCCTTTCTAAAATGGTATGACTAAATAAATCGCAGCCCATGTGTTCGGTGTAGTACCATGAAGAACAAAGGATTCATTCAATTCATTCAGCATGAACACCTTCTCTGCATCAGGTACTGTTCTAGGTACTAATAACTCAGTGGTTAACAAAACAATAAAACACACACACACACACACACACACACACAACAGTCCTCCCACTGCATGGAGCATGGAATCTTGCACATAGTAGATCTCTATGCTGTTCCTGTTAATTGAGGGGAACTCAAAGATTAAGACATGAGGGCCAAGTATCAAAACTGAAAAATGCTCCTCCCACCCCAACTCTGTTTCCTTTTTACAGCAAGGTCTGTGTGTTTGCTGAGCCCAGAAATTGATCCAACTCTTCTTGTAAATGACGTTTCTTCACAGTGAGGTAATGAGGGTAGGATTCTGGGTCTTTAGACCAGATCACTTGTTCATACTATGCGTTTGTCCACCTGCCCATACCCAAAGCCTACTTCCACATGAATGCTCAAATGCTCCAGAGAAGGGGCTGACTGGGTGAATGAATGAATGTAGGAGAGTTCGAATTAAAAGATTCAGAGCACAGGAATCCTATTAATTTCCCCACGCCTCCAGAAACCACCGTCATTGTTCCAGGTGTGTGGAAATGTCTAGCCGCAATGCACTGGGCGGGGGGGACACGCGCAAAGCCTCTTGTTACTCCTTTCTCAAATGCTTCTGTAAGAGTAGACATTTGCAAGCTTATGAGAGCTCTTGCTGTCCAGTCAGACATTGCCACAGGAGTGCTAAATGTTAGAGGGAATTAAAACATCATTTGGAGGGAATGCATTATTGATGGAGGGAAACTGAATATCAGGAAGGGCAGGGAAATGGAGTTTGGGGCAGACTGCTAAGAGTATGAGCTTGCAAAGTCTGAACCATACCTGAGGCTCCGAAAGAAATAGCCCTGTTGCCCCATCTATGCTAGAGGTCTCCTGGGGCTAATCAGTAAGTAACCAGAGTGAGCTGGGAATTTAATACACAGAAAGTCTGACTGAAAGAACAGTGGTAAATGGAGTGGTAAATCCCCTGGGGATTTTAGGGAAAATTTCCTGAGGAAAGAAAGCTAAGGATCTCTGGATATCCACAGCTCCTCTCCAGAATATTAGTACTTAAGCTCAGGCTCTCTTCCCTGCCCCCCGCCCCCCACCCCCCACCTCACCCACCAACCCAGGAGTATTGAATATCTGAATGCAGGTTTGTGACCTCTCTGATGTGCCCAACACCCTTGGCAAGGCCGGCCTCAGAGCAGGAGCAATGCTCATCATAGTCCATAAAATAAGACATAGTCACAGATTGGTGGGAAATGCTGCCATTATGTACATGTATCTAATAGGGGAGGGCTGGATGAACAAGACATTGGAAGGTGGCTTAAAACCAATTAAAAAAAAAGTATATATATATGTGGTAAATCATGAAGTTTTTATATAAGAGGATAATTTGGCCCTATCCACAAAATTACAAAAACCACATACCCTTGATCCAGCAACTCTACTTCCAGGAATTTAGTTTACTGAGAGATTCCCACACATGTGAAATGGCGTGAGTGTACCATATTAGCGTGACAGTAATCATGCGATCAAAAGTGTGGAAATAACCTACAGGCCAAAGCAGTACAATTCGATAAATGTGGCACATGTGTTCATGGGATCGCCAAGAGGAGCAAAGGGTTCCTTCAATTCATTTAACATTTACTGAATTCTTCCTTTGTGTCAGGCACTGTTATAGGTGCTGAAGATATAACAGCAAACAGAACAGTCAAAACTCCTTGCGCTCAGTCAGTTAAGCATCTGACTCTTGATTTCCGCTCAGGTCATGATCTCACGGTTCATGAGTTCAAGCCCCGCATTGGGCTCTGCGCTGACAGTGGAGTCTCCTTGGGATTCTCTCTCTCTCCCCCTCCCCTGCTCTTCCTCTCTCTCTCTCAAAAATAAATAAGTAGACTTGAAAAAAAGAAAGATCCTTGCCCTACAGAAGTTTACATTCTGGTGGGTGATGCATCCTTTTAGGGACCAGTAGAGAATGATCTCCATGACCTTTTTGGCAGGGGGAAAGAGCAAGATGTGAGCTTTCTGTGTAAGTAGTGTTATATGCATTGAGCATCTTTGCAAGGAAACACAAGAAACTGATAACAAGGTGGCCTTTGGCCAGAGGACAGGAGACCAGACTTTCCCTGTTTACTTTCTGGCATTCTTTGAATTTTGACCCTTGGATGTTGCCTATTCAAAAAAGCCTCCAATCCAAAAAGTATACTTTCTGGTTTTTGTTTTTTATAAACAGGTAGCATAGGGTGTGATCATTGGGCCCAATCCTGTCCCCTCACTTCCATCTCCCAGCTCTATAGGAAAGGGTTCTGGATCATGGCTGAAGTGATCACCTGGTTTGGGAGGTGGAGACAAGCTGCTTCCCTTCTCTTATTTCTACCTGCTTGTTCCCATTCACACCCTCTTCCTCTCTTTCTCTCTGTTATGGCTTTCAAAACACACTGAGGCTGCACTTACCTTTGGCCGACAAGTTGCCCTCAGCTACCAAGAACCTGGGAAGCAGGAGGGCTGTGAACGTCTGCAGTAGAAAGCAGAAAAGAGCAACGGCATTTGCTGTGAGCATTTGGCCAGAGGACCTGCTGGGTCCCATCTTTGGGGAGCCTCCACCCAGCACAGATATCTAGACGGGAGATACTTCGAGGGTGGAAAGAAGGATGCTCTGTTGGCCTGGGCAGCAGAAGGTAGGCCTAACCAGTAAATCCCTCTGTGTGTGTGAGCACACATGTCCATGTGGGTTGATGACTGACAACCCAGTTTGCCTTGGGCCTCCTCAATTCTAGCACTGAAAGTCCCACGTGCTGGGAAACTCTCAGTCCTGGGACAGTGTGTCACCCTATCGGGTGTGGAGGGGGCAGGGAAGAAGAGAAGAGGGAAAAGAGAGACGTTGCCAATATAAAGACTTTGCTGTCTGGGTTTCTCACCATCTTGGCAACTCACATTCTCAAGTCCCTGGAATGTGGCTCCTCTGCTGACCACATATATGATGGATGTCTCCCAATCTCAGTCTATTTATCCATAAAATGGGGCTGACAATCCTCCCCTGCTGGCATTGCTAAGAATCTACCATCTTTTCTCTATCACCAGCTGCTTGTTGCCACTCTGCTCTGGACCTGGCTAAGTTCCCATGGCTCATCACCGTTGGGAACCTCTCTTGGGTTTGCCTGGTTAAATCCCAACCTGGCTGAATGCAATTATCTTCGGGTTCCTTCCTGGAGCCTCAGGAAAACACGCCATCATGCTGACCGGCCTCACTCTCCATTACAAGCTCAGACATCCATGGGGCCCTTGGCGCTGCTTGGTGACACTGTCATACTCCCCAGGTCACGTGTCCTTCTCGTGTTCTCCAAGAGGACCCTGCACGCACTTCCCCTGCCCCCCTCCTCTGGCATAACACCCACCCTGCACTCCCAGTTGGGACTTTTACGTATTACCTTACTGAGAACATAGAAGCAACCAAAAGAGAAGTCTGTCACTCTCCTGTCACCAGACCTGCCCCCACCCCAGGGCACAGTGGCATTGGTACCCAGTCCCCCCGTCTTTCTGTCACAGGGGTGAAGTGTCTGCTCTCCCGTCAGAGGCTGGTGCTTCTGCTGGTGCCCTGGCTTCCTTGCCTCCTACCTGCCCAACCCCACAGCCCCTATAGTGGTAACTTCTCTCCATTGTCCCCCAAAGCCCCCCGTGGTCCCCCACACCTGGAGTGCTGCTGTCTGTTCATGGATGTGCCCTGTAATCTCACCTCATTCTCTATCCCTCTTCCCTTGCTCACTCTTAGGGACTGAATGGTTCTCCCCCAAATTCAAATGTGGAAGCCCTAACTCCCAAAGTGACTGTATTTGAAGACAAGGTCATTTAGGAGTTAAATACAGTTACATGAGGCCCTAGGGTGGGTGCTGATGCAAAGGGCCTGGTGCTCTTCTGAGAAGGGGACCACAGAGGAGAGACCACACTGTGAGAAGCCAGCCATCTGTGAGCCAAGGCCAGAGGTCTCACCAGAAGGCCGACGACATCTTGATCTTTGACTTCCAGCCTCCAAAATGGCAGGAAAATAAATTTCTGCTGTTTAAGCCACATAATCTGTGCTATTAAGTTACAGCAGCCTGAGCAGACAGAGATGCTCCCTGTGTTCCCAGCTACACTGGCCTCCTGGCTTTTCTCAGAACTTCCAAGCACATTCCCGTTTGGAGGCTGCATGTGTTATGTTGTCCCAGATGCTCTCCCCTGGCTCCAGCATGGCCACCCCACCCCCTTCCCTGGGTCACTCAGATCTGGGCTCCCGTGGAAGTTCCTCCTCCCAGCCTACATACAGGAGCCCCCCACCCCCCACCCCGGGGACCGCTCTCCCTCTTAATTCTGACTTCTTCCTGTCGCCGCCTCTGCCCGCCCTATCTGCTCATTCTCTGTGTCTCCCTTGCCAGAAGGAAAGCACTTCCGGGGAGAAACTCATTTTAGTCCCTGCTCTAGTCCTCGCCCCAAACACGGCTAGCAATGGAAGGTGCTAGTAGACTTTCCTCCAATGAATAAGTGGACAATGTGAAGGGCCCAATGTTTGCCAGGGTCTGGCCCTCAGCCCAGCATCACTGTGGCATTCTCAGCTGCTCCGTCCAGGCCTCCTGAGAAGTGGCAGGAGCCCTTAGGTGGAATTGAGGGCAGGAGCCTGTTAGAGGTGGGGAGCAAGAAAGCCTCAGCGGGGAGCCCCCTGGTGTTGGTGCAAGTGGTGGGGAAGGGCCATGCGCCTGCCCTCGATGATGCCATTCCAGCAGGGCAAGACTGAAGGAGTCTCAGAAGGTTATGGCTGCAAGAGTTCCCAATGGTACCCGGCGAAGCCCGTGTCACAGAGTTGAACCCTTTCCACAACTTTCTCAACAGTCTTACCTCTACTGGACACTCAAGGGGAGTGGTTTTCCCCAGCATTGCCTCCTCATGGGCCAGTTCTAAGAGGTAAACACATCTTCACTGTGCCCTCCACTGCCTCCTGCATCTTACCCCTAGAGCCACAGTGAACTAGCCTTGGTTTTTTCCCACTGGAAACCTCAACATTTCTTCCTTTCAAAGCTCAAGATCTTTTTTGCAAATTTTCCTTTGGAATGAATGAAAGAATGAATGAATGAATGGTTGCAAACTCCTCCCAGGCTTAGTCACCCTGCCTCTTGTCTCCACTTGTCCAATAACATCACCCTTAAGTGCGCTGCCCAGAACATTTCTTGGGATTCTTCTATCCTCAGCCCCTGATACAAGCAAAATAATAAAGGTAGGAAAATAGTGCTCAATAAATGTTTGCTGGCTGAGCGAGTGGACAAAACCTGCTCTCATTGGGTCTGCTGGGCTGGGCTGCAGGGAGGGCCACCTGGGGAATTTATTTTTCCTCCCACAATGAGAGAAAAGATTATGAAACAGAAAATCATCCGGCTGTCGCTCAGGAAAGTGGGGTCTTGGTGGGGTCAGCCCAATGCCTGAGGCAGCGATAGAAGCTCAGGCTGCTAATAATTCCCACCCTGTGAATTTATTAAAATCCTACATTTTCTCATGCAGACATTTTGGAAAGGAAATACATTTTCTATTGCCACTGACCTTTATGTCCTTATTCTAAACGCAGGCTGCCCCGCCTACTGCGATGTGCTCAGCCTCGTGGGGTCAAGACAGCCCCTGCCCAGTGTCCCTCGCCAGCCTGAAGGGCCAGTGAAACCCCCAGGCACCTGTTTCCTTTGAGGCAAGTGATTTTCATCAGCCCAGTAGGCAAGCCAGGCTCCTATGGTGATTAATTGACTCTATTTTGTTTTTTATTCCAATTTTTTTTCATGCAAAAGCAATACAAGCTTATAAAAAGTCAAATCAGAGAGAACTGTATAAAGAAAAATTTAATAGTCTCCCCACTTCTTCTGACTTTTGTAGCTGCTTCATCAAAATCATCAGTGGGGCACCCAGGAGGCTCAGCGGGTTAAGCGTCCAACTCTTCATTTCAGCTCAGGTCATGGTCTCATGTTTCATGGGATAGAAGCCCCGTGTCAGGGGCTGCACTGACAGTGCAGAGCCTGCTTGGGATTCTCTCTCTCCCTCTATCTCTGTCTCTCGGTCTCTCTCTCAAAATAAATAAATAAACTTTAAAAAAGATTCTTAGGGAATGATCTTTCATGCTTTCCCTGCACTTACATGTATGGGTGCATATATCATTGCTCCCCCATTTTTGAAACCAAAAATGAAATCATATCACACACTTTATACGGAATCTCACTTTTATTCATGAAGGCACATATTGCAAGCACCTTTTTGGTCAACATGTCTAACACATCTAAAAAGATTTAACAGGACATTTTTATTTTTTAATATTTTTATTTATTTCTAGGAGAGAGAGAGACAGCGTGAGCAGGGGAGGGTCAGAGAGAGAGGGAGACACAGAATCCGAAACAGGCTCCAGGCTCTGAGCTGTCAGCACAGAGCCCGACGCGGGGCTCGAACCCACGAACCGCGAGATCATGACCTAAGCGAAAGTCGGACGCTTAACCGACTAAGCCACCCAGGCGCCCTGTAACAGGACATTTTTTTAACAGCTTTACTGAAATATAACTAGGATCCAATAAAATGCATATATTTAACTTAAAGTGCAGGATTTGATAAGTTTGACCTTTGTACTAGTCCTTTTGATGATGCATAATAATCTGTTGTTTGGATGCAACAGAAACTATTCATCGATTTCTCTATTGGTAAACTTGAAATTATTTTCAATATTTGTTAATACAAAAAAATCTTGTAAACACACATATACACACAACCTTGCACATTTACCCTTATAAACAGAGGCTCTGTTTCATCATGGTAAATTGTTAATGGCATTTTTGCTGATCTAAAGACACCCTCGTTTTACAGTTTAATCAGTCCCATCTTATTGTTTCCCCATTTCACAGTCCTGGTCATCACGGACAGGCGGTGAGCACCTTCTTTCATTCAGGACCATGTCCTCAAACCACACTGTGACTGACTAAGTACCCATGGCCCTGCCCCAACATTCTTTGTAGGACCTCCCTGTCTCTTTTCTGAACGGGACATCCCGGGGACAGGAAGCTTGGTTTGCTTCTTTAAACCTCAATGAATCAGGGAGGTTTTCAGAACTTTTAAATCTGGGCTTCAATCTCAGTGTAGCCTATGATTCCCTATAAATGGAGGCAGGCTACAGGCTTACTTCTCTGATCCTGTTTCCTCAGATCTAAAACAAGGCCATAAAAAGGGACTCACCCACTCTTTATGGCCTTGTTTTAAGAATGAAGGGAAAGCCAATATGTGAAAGACCTCTAACAGTGCAGAGAATGGAGAGCTGGCTCCATAAATGGCAGCCATTCCTACTGCATGGATTCTCATCCACCTGCACACTGTGTCCACGCCATCCAGGCGGGGAAGACATCATTTGTTTGAAACTACACAAGCAAGAATCCCGGTTACAGTTGAAAGAAGTTTTGAGTAGGAGTCTACAAACTTTCTAGACCGTAGTCCAGTTGGTTATGGCAAAGACACCTTGGCCCCCTCTCTTACCCATTGCAACTTTCAAGAAGAAAAACAAAGAACTCAGTATAAAAATAAAAATGAGACGAACAGAATAGAGAACATAGACCCAAGCTGTTGGTGAACGTGAATAGCTCACTGGTTCAAGTTACTAGTTATCCCACCTAAGCTGCACATAAAAGCAGATGTCTAGGAAATTGAGATAATTAGCTCATAAAACCAAAAGCAAGGGCTTCATGTTGTGGCCACAAGTAGACCTTTTCAGTTCACTGGCAGCTTGAAGACTTTACTTCTAGTGTCTGATTGGGAAACACCTGCTCCACATTCCTACCCAAGGCAGGAACTCCTACTTGGTTCATTTGGTATCTGAAACATGGCTAATGATGGAGAACTCACCACCCCATAAAAGAGCCCACTCTTTGCTGGTTTACTCAAATCATTAATCATTAGCTTTTACATGGTGTCTCTTTTTCCATTCCCTGACAGGCCCCCAGTGAGTGTCATGTTTGAGGCAGAGAGAGCTCTGCCCCACAGGGGCCCAAATCTTATGACATATAATGTGGTCGCTACAAAGGTTAGTAGCAAGGACTTTGGAAATCAGACTGGGAACGTGGGCTGGGAGCAGATCTTCCTTCCTTCCTCAGGGCAGAGAAAGGGTGAGATGCTTCACCCAGGGGCATTTCAAGAATGCCTGTTAATTAAGCCATTCAAAGCTCCCCCAAGACTCATTGATAAGTATTTGGCCCTAACCACAGAGTGTGGGGTGGGGGTTTGTTTCTCCAAGCTTCTGTTAGCTTCTCTGAAAAACTCAGCAAATCCCACATCATTAGGGTTATTGTGAAGAGGAAGGCTTGCTATTTGGATTTGGAACCCCCTCATGTCACTCCCAAGAGTCTCTCTCAGCTCCCACCACAGCCCACCAGCTGTAGCAGACCCAGGAAATTTTTTCAACTTTATTTATCTTAAGAAAGACAGAGACAATGTGAGTGGGAGAAGGGCAGAGAGAAAGGGAGAGAGAGAATCCCAAGCAGGCTCCGCATCCTCATCATGGAGTCCAATGTAGGGCTCAAACCCATGAAACCATGAGAGATCATGACCTGAGCCAAAACCAAGAGTCAGATGCTTAACCAACTGGGCCACCCAGGTCCATCCAGACTCATGAAATCTTAGAAGCACAAGAGCTGTCTCCAGGCAGGTCAAGGGTAAGACAGTGTCTGCCCCGGTGGGCTCCAGACGCCTAACTTTCCATTCTCCTGGTTCCCCTTCTTCGACAAAGAGGTGCTGGTGTGTAGAAGCATTTTCTCTTTGGGGTCATAATATCTAGTTAGATTTTTTGGCTCTTCCTCTAATGGCTACACGTCACTGACACTCTCTGGGCGCTATGTTGCCCAGTTGTGAAACGGGAGTATCCATATTCATGGTCCTGTCACACAGGGCTGACGGGAAGATCCAATCAGATGAAGGAGGCTGAAGCCTGTGTGGACGCTGGTGTTTTACATGTGTGAGCCCGCCAAGTTTTGGCCTTGTGCCGGCAGAGTCACAGATTTCAGTGAATGGCAGATTAAAAACCCAACACCGCAGAGAGTCTGAGGGGACAGGGAGATACGACGATGGTGCTGGAGTGATGAAGAGTCCCTGGATTCCCTGGGCAGGCACCGAGCAACGTCCTAGACAGCGCTGGTAGCCAGACTTATCGATCTTGCTTCTGAAGTGTTTGTGTTTGATGTTGATACCTCTGACAGTGACAGACAACGCAATCTTCTCCTGCTCTCACCAGATACAACCGCCACACGTCCAGCACCAGACTGTCCAGGCTCAGGCAGGCTCAGCACTGATTCTTGATGATTTCCGAGCAGCCCCCGGGGCCACCCTTCCCGGAACCCCTGCCAGAGTTTAGCCGATGTGCGCTGATGATGGACAGAGCTGAGCCGAGCATCTTCAGTTGGGTGGGAGGGGGGATGAGAAGCTGGCTGGAGCTCCTAGTGTGAGGGACAGTGTCAGGGTCGTCATCCCCACCACAGGGATGGGCCAGTGATCAGGTCAGCCCTGACTGGACACTGAGGACATCCAGCTGGCAGCTGATCACCAGGGACTCTGGGAGAAGTGGGGCCTGGACACAGTCCTTTTTTTAGCACAGGCAGGGAAGGTATGGAGGCCAGTTTCAGACCAGGCTGTTCTAGGCGTTCAGTTCAATCTGGATACAAGAAAGCAAGAATGGAACTTGAACCGTCTGCTTCCATAGCCTCAAGTCTACCCTACCTTCTGCAGTTTCCCACTATGCCATGGTCACACATGCCTCCCTAATGCACAGGCGATTCCCCACTGCCTGGAATGTCATTTCTTCTCCCTCCCCCCCCCCCCCATTCTCCTTCTCCCTCTGCTTCTCCTTCTTTTTGTTTAAGCTGGTTGGCTAACTCCTACTTACATTCAGAAGCAGTTAAAGCACAGCTTCTGGATCCCCACACCCCAACTGGGTGAGCACACACTGGTACTATGCTCTCTCTTGTTGGCCTTATTACGGTTTATTGAAATTTCTTGTGGACATTTTGAGCTCCTTTGCAGGGGGCTTACAGGACACAGTTATTGGGCACAGAAGGGGGAGAATGGGTACATTAACAGAATAATACAAGAAACAACTCCAATATATAGGCTTTGATTTCACATGGGCCACCCTGGAGAGTAGCATCCAGGAAGGGGGCAGAGTGGCTCAGAACATAGTCGCCCTCAGTATAATGGAATCTGGTATTCATTAGGCACAACTGAAGACCAGTCAGTGACATGAAGTGCCCCGGCCACCATCCCCCCACTCCCCTGGCACACACATCTTTCCTGGCACAGTCTGGCAGGCCCACGGTCAATCCTCCTGGTTCTCTGGACCAGGCTGGTACTGATACTCACTGCTCCCATTTCCTGGCAACCTTATTTTCTTTATTTTTTTTAGCATCACTTTAAAAAAATTTTTTTTAATACAGTTGTTACACGATGTTACATTAGTTTCAAGTGTACAACATAGTGACTTGACAAGTCTATAAAGTTATGCTATGGTTACAAGTGTAGCTACCATCTGTCACCATATTACAAAGTCCTGCAACCTTCTGAGGCTAATGCTCTTCTCTAGATCCTTCCAGCTCCTACTGGTAAATCCTACTAACTTTCTTGTCTCCTGCCACTGGCATGTGCTTCCCAACCATACTCCCACATGTCTCCATGGTTGGTCCACTTACCAACCTCTCTCTGTCATTAGAAAGAGTCCTGGACTTAAATTCCCACTTCCGGATGTCAGCATGAGGGGATTCTGTGACCCACTCCCCAGCAAGACAAGACAATCTGGTGAAAATGATTTCAAAAAGCACAACTATTCAAATTCTCTGGAAATTGTCCCCAGGGCACCAAGAGCACATGAAGAAACATTTATTCAAGAAGATCTACTAAAAGGCAGTAAGAAACAGTCTGAATCACAAACCATTTCCTATCCCTGGTCCCCAGCTCAGCCTGACGGAACGTCCATCTGATCAGGAGTGACTAAGAAGATGGCACCCCCTCTTCCTTCCAGTCCCCGTCAAGGGTTATCAGACGTCACCTTACTAGGAGAGACATACCAATCGTCTTTCTCCTCTCTAACTCAAAACCGAAGAGGTAAAATTTCTGATGTGTGCAGAGGAGAGGCTGAGATTCCTTCCTCTAGGCAGCCATCACTCACAGGATGTAGACTCTGGCCCAGGTGCAGCAGGTTGAGGGTACTGGGCCCCCAGTTATCCAACCCCAGCTCACTCCTAGGGCAGGTTTCACACTGGGAAAGGCAAGCCGAGGAGAGAGAGGCTGCCACTCTGCCCAGAGCCCAGAGTGGTGGCTCAGAGATTTTTCCCAGAGACAGAGGGAGAGGGAATCCATCATAAGAGAGCTGAAGCTCTCTTCATAGAAACTAACTTTATCTGAACAGTGTGGGGAAGTTCAAGCCTGCACTTGAAAACAGTAACTTCTCTTGGGGCACCTGGGTGGTAAGCAGCCAGCTTCGACTGAGGTCATGATCTTAGTTCATGAGTTCAAGCCCCTAATCAGGCTCTGCACTGATAGCTTGGAGCCTGGAGCCTGCTTCAGATTCTCTGTCTCCCTACCCCTCTCTGTCTTTGTCTGTCCCCTGCTTACTCTCACTCGCTTGCACTCTCTCTCTCTCTCTCTCTCTCTCACTCAGAATAAAGAAATAAACATTAAAAAAAAAAAGAACACAGGGGCACTCATCAGGCTCTGCGGTGACAGCATAGGACCTGATTAGGATTCTCCCCCGCCCCCTTCCCCACTCATGCTCTGTCTCAAAATATATCAAGAAACATTTAAAAGTTTTAAAAAAGAAAACAGTAACTTCTTTTAATTAGAAACAACACACTTAATCACAAACTAAGTCATTCACCAGAGAGAACCAGGGAAAGAAAGAGCTAAGGAGACTCCACCAGGGGTCAGAATATACTGTAAGGACTAGCTTCAAAAACTACCATAGCACTAATTTAATTGGCTGGGACTGCAGAGCAATTCAGGTTTTTCAGTGTGATGGGCAAAGGGGTGGCCTGAACAATTTCTGTTCCTCAGGATGTTGATGAAAATTGAGAAAGCAGCTAGTAATTACAGCAGTAATTAGTGGAGCCTAATGGCTAGTTATGATGCCAAATAGCTTAACAGAGAGACCAGGTGAGGAGACAGTCAAAGAGAGCTCTGTGCAAACTAATGTCACCTTTAGCTGTGGGTGACTGTGCACACACCCAAGGCAGTGCTCTCTGAGTGTCACCAAATGCCCCACATCGCAGTGAAAACAGAATTCTGTAAAACAGCAAGCCAAGCAGCAAAACAACAAATAATAAGACTACAACAAAAATAAACCCTGGAGAGGGGAGATGAATCAGTATCCAGAGTTGCTACAATATATTACTGAAAATGCTTCGTTTTCAAAATTATAAGGCACACTAAGAAACTGGCAAGTGTGACCCATACACAGGAGAAAATCAAGCAGCAGAAACTGAAAGGTGTGAAAGGGATAGTCAAGGAGCACAAAGAAAAAATATCTGTGAATCATGGATCTTTTATATCCAGCAAAACTATCTTTCAAAAGGAACGTGAAACATCTTGCTGCACCGTGCACGATCCTAGGGCTCCCTCGTCCACGCGCCCCGGGGTCCCTTCGCTTCTGGATGGGATGAGGATCATGCTGCCCCCTGCTTCCCACTGCTGCTGTCAGGATGCGTTTCTTCTTCCCCAGATTCTCCCCAGCTTCCATTTTCCTCCCTGTGGCCCCACAGAATGTGAGATTTGGAATGGTCCCAAGAAGCATTTGGGCCAACTCCTCACCTAAAGATGAAGACAGTGAAACCTAGGGAGGAAGTAACTTCTCCTACGCCACAGGCCTAGAGAGTGGAGGAGCCTGGACCAAGCCGTAAGGATGCACCCCTGCGTTCCCTGAAGCCAGCCTCTGACAGGTGGGCCTCGCTTCAACCCTTTCCTCTGACATCCTCCCCGTGTCTGCAGGTCACTTTGGCACCAATGAAAGAAGACAATGCTTCCTGAGCACGTCACGTGAGCCAGTGATTCTGTGTTCTCATGTGACCCTCAACAACCAGTAGAAGATGCCACTATCATTCCCATTTCACAGATGAGGAAGTAGGAGCCCGGGAAGGTTAAGCAACTTGCCAGAGAATGCACACCCTGACTGCAATAGAATTAGGTTTGAACCCAGTCAGTCTCTCTGCAAAGTCCACCCTTCTGACTGCCAGGCTCCTGGGGCAGCTCCTCTGATCTCTCACCCTCATAGCCATTGTCCTCCTTGCTCCGGGGGCTTCATGCCTGCCTCACTATAGCCTCCCCTGAGTGCCCATCTGGGGCTTCTCCCCTTCAAACGCCCCCACCTGCCAGGTCTGGAGCTCTGGAGCCTCTGCCCCCAACTCCTGTCTTTTGTTTCTCCTCCTTTAGTGTGGGGGACCTGGTCTGTACCCTGAGCAGTTCATGAGACCCTTGTGGCCTCCTGAGCCTCTGTAAGAGGGGACACAGCACATCCACCTCACAGCGCTGGTGGGAGGATGAGGATCCTGATAAAGAAAAATAGCTCACCTTGTAAAGTGGAACTTCTGGTTATAAAGGGGACAAAACAAAACAACAGCTGGGACCCCAAATCATTAACTCACTGCGAAGGGTGGTTGACAAGACACAGGCCTCGGTATCCCCATCCCCGTCCCCATGGGTAACAGGAGACAGTGGGGCCCATGCCCTGTGGTCCCTTCCAGCTCCCACCCTCTGGGTCACATGAGTAACGGAAGCTGCCTTGTAATCTGCAAGCTGCCTTGGGGCTCCAGCACTTCAGGATGATGAATGTAAGGCTTTATTATGTCCTTTACTTCCTCCGCGTGCCTCTTAAGTGATTAGTGTAATGCTCGGTACACAATAGACTTTTAATTAATATTTGTGGAATGCATAAATGCATGAACCAAGGAAGGGCTCCAGCTGGAAGGGACCGGAGTCCTGTGTGACAACAGGCCCCTGTTGGTCGTCCCTAGATCCCTCCTGTCACAAGGGAAACAGGCACTGGCAGCTGCAGTGCGAGGGCCCAGGGCTGAGAGGGGGACACTTGGCACAGGCTTCATGCTCCCGGATGCCCTCTCCAGGGGGAGGAAAGGAAGCCGGCACCCTCTCCTGAGCAGATGAGCAGAAAGGGGAAGTAGCTAGGTGACCCAAGAGAGAGCCCCGTGTTGTGACTGGGGCCACAAGTGAAAGGCCTCCCTTTGGAAGTCTGTGCGCAGGAAGGTGGTGGTTCTCCCTTCTGGGGATGCCTTTCTTCCCAGCTCCCCTCCCCGGCTCTGCTTCCCCTGTCACCCTGCCCCCCAGGAGCACAGGGCCCCTCCCCTCCTCCTGGTTTGGCCCAGCCCACTGCCTCTGCCCGGGGGGGGGGGGGGGGGGGGGGGGGGGGGGGGGAGGAAGGAAGGGCATCCTCCCCACAAAGCACAAAGATGCTCCACAGAACAGTGCAGGTGGGGGCTCATCAGATGGTGGGGGAGGGGCAGTTTTACTAGCTAAGCCCCGCCTCTCCTCCCCATACCTGTGGGCTTCCAAGTCTCCCACATGGGTCCTGCTAATGAAGTGAACCTTTTGAGTAGCCCAGACCGTAGCAGCAGCCCCAACGCACAAATCTGGAGCTGGCGTTGGCCACACTCAGTGCTTCCCTCCTCATCTCCGGGGCTCCCTGCTGCACCACGAAGCTGCTACTGAATCGGCCTATGGCCCCCACCAGACTGGCTACTTGAGGGAGGAGATGATGGCTGGCACCTCTTGGCAGCGCGCCAGGGCCTAACACAGCGCCTGCTCCCCAGGAGGAAGCCAGAGGTCAGGGTCGCTGTCCTGTGAACCCCGCCCACCTTTCTCCATCCTCATCCCCAGCCTCATATGCTCAGGCTGCCCCAATTTCTGAGCCAATCCCAAACCAGTGTGACCTGTGGCAGGTGCAGGGTTTGGGGCCCGGCTCTGTGCTCCTGGAAATCTCCAATGCTGCCAACTTGAGAGCTTACTGCACCTGGGAACACCAGGTGCCACCCTCATGCCAACCCCCCCACCTACCCCACGGGGCTGGACTTAATGCCCCCTCCCACCTCAGTCAGGGACCAGCTTTGGTCTCCTGCCTTTCTCTTTGATCTAAGCACCCCTTCCCAGTTTGCCCCTCATCCCCTCACTCTTTCTTTCAACCCCAGCTTTCTAATACCTGTTCTGTGCCAGAAAGAGGGACTGATGTGATGTGTGGGTCTGCACAGTTCCTGAGGCTCAAGAAAGTCAGATAAGAGGCAGTCAGACGTGATGGAGGAGACCCAGAGGGCTCCCAACACCATTCGACCCCTCTCTCTCTCCTGAACATTGGTTCATCATCCTTAAATGAGCAGATTGCAAGGACTAGAGATAGTGGTTCTTAAAACTTAAGACCCTGATGAAAACAGGACCCCTTCAAAAAAAATTCAGATGTATTCACAGAGATGACATTTTGCAAAACACTCATTTTTGCAAAAGCACTTAGCTGACCCTGGAACCAGGACTGAGATGGTCTCATGGACCCCCAAGATCTGCGATGACTTAGTGCCCAGAGCCATACAGTTGATAACTCCAACACCCGTAAGGAGTACGCCCAGGCGGATGTCAGGTTTATGTTTTCTCTCCGTTCTTAATTTTTTTGTTTGCTTCATTTTGACCTAAAACTATCGTGACATCAGGCATTTTCCGACTGGTCCTGGCCACACAGCAGAACGGATGAGTGATTTCTGGTCTTCGGGACAGGCAGTCTCCTTTCCAACTACACCGAGCAAGCAACAAGCCTCTGGCAGCCAGAAGGGGGTGGGAATGGGGGCTGATTCATCTTCCTAATAAAACCCATCCATCCAGTTTCTAGAGAAAACAGATTGGAGATATCCCCAGAGCTAGACGTGGGGAAATAAAGTAATAATGTTATCAGTCTTCACAGCTATTTAAATACAGATTGGGTTGCTGGGAGATAAAAGGAAGCCTCTTTTGTTATGAAAATGAAGGGAAGTAGGAGGGTTGAGTTTGTGTTTTGATATGCTAATGAGCGTGAGCACCACCAGGGTGGGGACCGAGGGGGAGGCTGAGTTGCCCAGCATATTTATTTGTGCAGTTTAATTTAACAGCTAGGCTACAACAGGGCTGCAGTCGGGATTGTGTAAAGATAATTACAGCCCCATTATTAATCAGACGCCTGCGGGAAGTAGCTTGCTAGCTGGCTGCTGCCTGGGCAGCAAGTGAATTTGCAAGCCACCCAGACAGCACCGTCGTGGTCTTATTCTGCCATCTAGTGACCACTGCCGGAATTGCTTGGGGGAAAACAAAACAACAACAACAAAAAACCAAAAAAATCACCGGAAATATTTTGGTTCCTTTTTAAATGGTGCCAGCCACCTCCTAGAAGGAACAGAAACTGCTGCCGTTTCTCAAAATGTAAGATACAGACTAGACTTTGGAAATCAAGCAGCCAGTCTTCCCTTTTTAGTGATGATGCTGAATCTGAGATCTGTAAACATAACTTGCTCAGGGACATGGATTCTGGCTGGGATTAGTATTTTTAATTCCAAGTCCGTCGATTTTCCTAAAATGCCAATGTAGATAAACACAAATATTTCTCCAACCTTTCATGTTTTCCGTTTTTCAAATGTATATGTGAATGAATGAATGATTCAGTTCCTCATTCCTGTACAGGTAGGAAGGAGGGAGTCACTCTCTTCCTGCCTTTCCTCATCTGCCCTACCTATCCTGTTTTTTCTTTTTTTCCTTTTTTTTTTTTTAATGTTTATTGATTTTTGAGACCGACAGGGAGGCACAGCATGAGCTATCAGCACAGAGCCTGACAAGGGGCTTGAACTCATGAAGGGTGAGATGATATCTGAGCCGAAGTTGGTAACTTAACCCTTTGAACCATCCAGGTGCCCCATCCCTGTTTTTTCTTACACAGCTTGTGTGAAACTCTTCCTGCCCATCCACCCCTCTTCCTCTTGCCCACCAGCATCCATCTGTTCTTCCCAACCCTTTCTCAGACCAGGTGGAAGATCAGATATGGAAAGGGGAGGGTTCTTTCTGTGTGAATTCACCAGGTGAAGATTCCCAGCAACTGAGCTCTGGACATCCCATAAAGTCACAGGAATGCCCCCAAAGTCATCCAGTGTAGAAACAGGCCGGGAGTGGTGACCACATCCCCTCGGAGGCCACAGCCCAGCCCCAGCTGAGTGTGGGTGCATCTGTCTCCCCAGCTGGAATGCTGTTCTGTATAGAGCTTGCTTGTGTGACTTGTCATGCATTTCTGCCCAGAGCCACACATACACAATCATGGGGCCCTTATTTGGCTTGTGCTCCGTGTCTGGCCTCAGGATAAGAATGCCTGGCCCTTTTGTTTCCGACCCCAAGAGGGATTCAAGGGCTTCTCATTCCTCCTGGAGCCAGACCAGGCTGGCCCCCTGGAATGATCTGGGAGGGAAGAGGAATAAACAAATGCCCAGGCTCTTAAGATTGTGAGATATGATGAGAAAAAAACACCAGTTTGTTCAGGACTTTACTTAAGCAAACTGAATGACTAACCATAGATCACATATGGGTAGTGTACATATTGCCCTGGGAATAGTTAGTTCGAGGCCTCATCTGAGGGGAAGACACTCTGCCCAGGACCCTCAAAGGGGACTTGAAACTGATGTTCACTGTGAGAATTCCCCAGCCAGAGGGTGGATACTATGAGTACCCGATTTGATGTACTAACCCTTCTTTATTTTCTGTCCTCTGTTCCCTCTTTACATTTACTCTAATTGTTTAATTCCATATATTCCCTTTCCCTTATAAGTAATAAAACTTTCCTCCATGAAATGGAAAGTGCCGCTGTGGGGAATTACTCTTATTCAGAACAGAGCAAGCTCTGGAAAGGTGGGCACTGTGTCTAGTTGACAATGATATTCATTATCAGAACGAGTCCAGCGTCTAAGGCAGAGGGTGTGCTCAAACATGAATATCAGATAAAAGGCAGGTACAGCTGAATAATGGCCCCCTACGCACATTAGTCCTAATCCCTGAAATTTGTGAATGTTACTTTATATGATGAAATGGACTTTGCAAATAGGATTAGGTTAAGGATTTTAGAGCTGAGGTTACTCTGGATTATCCAGGGGGCTGGGAGACAGGAGACAGCGTCATAAAGAGAGTCCTCAAAAGAGGAAGGCACGTGGAGCTTGGAGCACAGAAGAGAAGAAACCAATGAAAAGAAGTGATGACAGTGATGTGGGCACAAGCCAAGCAGTGCTGGGGGCGTCAGAAGCTGGAAAAGGCCAGGAACACATTCTCTCCAAAACCTCTGGGGGGGAGCACTGCCCTTGGTCCCACCTTGGTCTCAGCCCAGTGAAACCCATTTCAGACTTCCGACTTCCAGAACTACAAGAGCATAAACTTGTGTTGTACTGAGCCACTCAGTTTGCGGTAATTTGTTACAGCAGCAGCAGGAAGCTAATGCAGTATCTTCCACTGGGGACAGTTTCCGCCTGATTCTGTCTTTCTGGGTATTTCTTTGGACTGCCACCTCGGTTTAGTGCACAAATTTGGTTTGGTAATGTTCCTAGCCTGAAGAGTCCCCTGTGGCCAGGGTGAGGGGGTGCCCTCACCGGCCGGGGCAGGGGGAGGGGGTGCTCAGAAACATCTCCTGGGTGCAACTGCAGGAAGGTAAACCCCAGCTCTTGTGCGGGGAGTTCACACGTGTGTACACAGCAGGACAGGGGAGGGCACATTTTGGCTATGGCTGTTAAAAGAGGAGTATGAGCTCTGCTGTCCGACATAGACCCCTCCCTAGACTATGTGTGGGGACTTATCCCCAAGCTCTTCACCTTAAAGCCACCAGCCCAACCACTTTCTAGTTACAAGGGCTGTTTGTTAGACAGTTGTACAGAAACAGCTTGGGGGCTGCTCATCACCTGCAGGACTGGTCCCTAAAGTCCTGCTGCTGTATCTGCCAGCAGCTGTCTGAGAGCTAAGGTGGGCTGTGCCAACACAGGCAGACAGGCTGGCACTGACCGGGTCAGCGCTCACTAACTCGAAGTCCCTGGAGAGCTGTGCATGGCCCCTGGTCGAGTGCTATGGCCTAGTGAAGGGCTGTGCCATCCATCCTGTTCTGTTTGAAGGCTATGACATGTTAATTGGTCAAGTGTGTTCAGACCATGCTGACCGGTAGATTGTTGGGATGTCATTTTTCAATTAAAAGGGGAACAGAAAGCAGAGTTGCCCATTGGCTGGACTGAATATTCACACACGTGCTAAGTAAGATCAGAGCAGGTATTCATTTCTGTCTGCCTGCCTGCCTGCCTGCCTGCCTTCCTTCCTTCCTTCCTCCCTTCCTTCCTTCCTTCCTTCCTTTTTCCTTCCTTTCTTCCTTTTTTAAAAAAAACTCCTGATTTTTTTTGAGAGAGAGACAGAGCACAAGCAGGGGAAGGGCAGAGAGAAAGGGAGACACAAAATCTGAAGCAGGCTCCAGGCTCTGAGCTGTCAGCACAAAGCCCAATGCAGGGCTTGAACCCACAAACCATAAGATCATGACCTGAAATCGGATGCTCAACTAACAGCCACCCAGGTTCCCCCCCCTTTTTTTTTTTGAAGGGGAGGGAGAGGGCATGTGAACAGGGCAGGGGTAGATGGGGGAAGAGATAGAGAATCTTAAGCAGACTACACACTCAGCAGAGAGCCCAACGCGGGGCTCCATCCCACAACTCTGGGATCATGACCTGGGCTGAAACAAAGAGTCACAGCTCAACCGACTGAGTCACCCAAGTGCCCCTGGGAGTAGGTGTTTCTGATCGTGAGGCCCAACACCTTCCCACTGTGCATTTTCATTCTGGCATACTTACCTGCACATCACATCAAGCAACATTTCTTCATTAACGGCTGCCCCCCCACCTCCACCCCCATCCTCCCACAAACTCCCTGAGGCTGAGGCAAATTTCACTTTCAAGATGATCCAAACCTAGCAATGTCTGGCAGATCTTATCACTCAATAAAGGCGCTGAGTGCCTGACTAAAGCATTCAGTCTCCCAGCGATATCCATTGAAATGTACAATTCTTCTCTAAAACCCAATTTCTGTTCATCAGAAGCCTCTGAGAGGCCCCGCCAGTCCTGAAGAGCCACGCTGCAGACTTGGGCTGGGCTCCAGGAGGGGCAGTACTCAGGGAGCTTCTGCGTGATTCTCGCAGTGACCCTGGGTCCTCCCATCCTGCCCTGTCCTTCCTGGGCCCAAGGAGAATCAGGGCCCAGGAATCAGATTCTGACGGATTCATTTCCTGGGGCCGTACATTATCCTAATGGTAACAGAGGACAAAGTGAAGACACTTTGCTCCTTGGGACCTTCTTGTGTCCCTCTTGTGTCCTCTGCCTGGAGTGACAGCAGCTTCGCATCCTGGCATCAGCATCCCGTCTTTCTCTCCCATTCTCCCCCTGAAGTTTGTGCCCTGTGTCCTTGATGATCACTGTGGGGTGTACAGGCGCTTGATGGCAGAGGGGAGCTCCTTTCTATTTAAACCCAAACAGGAGGGTAGCAGACCACATAGATTTTCACTGGTCCCCCAACAAATGTAGTTCCTAGGCCCCTTGCCCTGGACCCCACATTTCTAGAAGCCTGCACGTACAATACACAGCTCCAAAATAAATGTAGTGAAATGCTCCTGTGTAGTCTGCCCTCCAGATCTGCTGATCAGCATCTACACAGAGCTATCTGTAACCCTAAACACTGGCAGCGTCTGGTCCCATCTCTCGCCCCGTGGCCCATGAACCAAAGTAAGCGATGTTGGAAATCCAGGCAGGCATGTGCTGCTGTGTGGCCGTGCTGACAGAGACCATGGAAGGTATGAGCTGCAGAAGCCTCGGGGTTAGCACAAAAGAAAGTCATTACCTTTCAAATCCCTCCTCTCAGATGGCAGGGCAACAACTGATTCCTGCTTAAAGAGAAGGTCCAAACTATTGTTTCTTTTGTTGTAATGTGTAGTTCCGGCAGAACTCATGACTTAGTGCTGTGTTTACAGAATCACAAATGTAATAGAGGTGGCTGAAGATCATGTCGCAATAATAAATAACCGTATTCTGAAATTTGTGTGGATACTGTGTATGTGTGTGTCTGTATACACAGGAGCCAGTGAAGATCATAATATAAGTGATAGTGTATTAGGGTTCAGAACAGAACTTATAGGACATAAGTGGTTTATAGAAGAAGAGATTAATGATAGGGTTTGGCCATGCAATTATGGAGGCCAAAACGTCCCAGAGTCTGCTGTGAGCAGAAGTGGAAAGCCAGTGGTGGCTGTCCAAGACAGGAGAAGACGGATGTCCCAGCTCAAGCAAAGGGAGAAAATTCACCCTCCTTCTGCCTTTTTGTTCCATTCAACCCCTCAACAGGTTGGACAATGTCTACCTGCATCAGGGAGGCCTTTTCTCTTTACTCAGTTGACCCATCCAAATGCTAATCTCTTGTAGAACACCCTCACAGTCACACCCAGAAATCATATGTACCAGCTCCCGGGTCATCCCCTAGCCCAGCCAAGTTGACATACAATTAACCATCACAGATAGTAATTTTTGATGACACGTACCTATTTAAAAATGTCTTTTGAGACAAAAATGTAACATATGTAGCCCCTTCGCAGTGTCTGAACACAATATGTAACTGAAACTAAGAATTATTTTCATTAATATGTTTATTGACAATTCTAGTTGCTGCTGTCTTAGCAGATTAGTCTATCCAAACCGGAATTAATAATGATAATAAAAAAGTAAGAATTGCAAATACTCAAGAGAAGTTGTCTGATTTGGTATGGCTGTCAATAAAACACATCTTAGGTGAAAATATTGACTATTAGAATGCAATTAGTGTCTTTGCTGAAACTAAAAAAAAATAAATGTTATGTAATAAATATATAATATTTGTAAGTAATGTATGTTTTTATTTTATTACTCATCTGAACATCACTATATCACCAACAGAATAGCTACACATGTGCAACAAAAATTGAATGTAGTCATCTTTGATATTTTGCCTTCAGTCATATACAAACCACAGCTAGATTGTATGTATATATAAAGCAAGATGTGTGTATAAAGTTATATATATATGCATATATATATATACACACACATACACGCCATATATATACATATATATGAGGCAAGATTTTATATGTATTATATATTTTTATATGTAAAATTCTAAATGTATACACCTTATACATACATGTAGTCTTGTATATATAGATATAGATATACCTATATCTAGAAGGATAGATATGATAGATATTTATAAAGGTATATTTTTCAAGGTAAGAGGACAGAACATATTTTATTTATTTTGGGAAGGGCTTTATTTTTGCCCCTTGAATATTTAGACTTAAGATCCACAGGGCTCCATTTGCTTTCATGCTAGAGTCCCCCAAATTTAAGAGTGGGGCTGCCCCCCAGACCTGACTTTGCAACAAACCTCTGAAATACAATATGAGTATTAGATTGAATAAGAGGAGAGTTTCCTCCTAAAATATGTGGTTAGCGATCTGGTCTTGTATTCTGTGGTAGAACTTTCCAGCTGACACAGTGTATAGAAATCACTCTTACAATGCGTTTGCTTCACCTGATGTTTTGGGTTCAAGGGAGACCATACGGAAGTACCACTGATTGCACGGATATGACAGTCAGGTGACTTTGCAGCTGCTCCATGAAGCCACAGTGCCCACTGGTCTGCATCCACTGGCAGACAGTCCACTTGGACAGTCCTTACCAAATGGACACATGCCTGATCCCTCCCCCAGCCACAGCTGACTGGACCAGCATGGCTCAGTCCAGGCCTATCCCATTCTCTGTCCTCAGGACTCGTGAGCTGTAGGCACTGCACATTAAGATGCTGTGTTTGAATAGAGGAGGCCTGTGGGGGCCCCATCTGGAGCAGGGGAGCAAGGGTGGCTGAAAATGAAGCAGGGAAGTCCTATCAGAGAGGACAGAAGAAGGGGGCAGATGAGTAGAGAGAGGGATGGTAGCAATGGACAGGAACCGCTGTCCATGATTTCCAGTCCCTGTAGGACCTTAGCGTCCATCTGATATTTTTCTGTCCCTCCACTTTCTTTTTCTGTTTTAACGAAGCTAGTCCTTTGCAATGATAAGACCTGAAGGAGACAGAGAAAGTGAAGCCTATGGGGAGGAATAAACTTGGCCAAGGTTACAGTTAGGTTAGAATCAGACTCAGACATTCCAACTCCAAGTCTAGGGCTCTTTCCCCTCGAGCATGATAACCCCAATTTCAGCTGATCTTGAGGAGGTTTTGGGGTACACGTGGCCTTGACTTTGACTCCTAGGAGGTCAGGGATCACAGGTCCTGTCCATCATCCCCTCTCTGGGGTTTAGCATCACACTTGGTGCATGGGATGTTGGCTTGGCGAGCAGCCTGTGAGATGCTAGCTCCCTCTTTGGCCTGGTAAGTAGTTCAGTCCACCTTCTGTCAGCCCAAGGACGTCCTCTGGTTCCATGTCAGCAGGGCCCCTCTCCTCTCCCCAGGCACTGGGACACCCTGCCTCATTGTTCACTAGTTTCCAGTTACTCTTTCCCGTCCTTCTGAGTGGGTGCTCCCAGGGCATTGGCTTTGGCCAAAGCCACAGGAGTAGAGCTGAGCCCATATGCAACACACCACATGTTCCTTTCCCTCCGCCGCAGCCATGGAGCATGGTCCAGTAGTTGCCACCCCTTCAGGCTAGGTCCCAGAGTGAGGACAGGGCAGAGCACAGCTCTGGCCAGCCTGTGTGGATGCTGCTCAAGCCATTGAGATGTGCTGGTTGAGTGTTCCTGCGGCACAATCGTGCCGGTTTCTGACTCATACAAGCTGGGGTCCTTCTCCCGTCCTCTTCCCGGCGACCCTTCCGATGATCTCTCAGTGCTGGGTGATTTCTCCTGCAGCACATCCCTCCTGAGGACTGCTCCACTCCCTGACTCTCAGGCATTTGCTAGTTGGAGACCCTCATTCCAGAAGGAGCCTGCATCCTGGGCATCTCAGTGTGCGCATGGCAGAACCAAGCCCTTTGTTTCCATCAAGGCCTGACCCTCTTCTCCTTTCCTCTATTGTTTCTGAACTTTACCTTCTCTCTTCTGCTCATGGGTCGGCAGCCTTGGCATCCTCTGGCACTACACCTATAAAACTGCATGCCTATCATATCAAATACTTCTCAACCTGCACCAGGGTTAGCATCCCTCACTCCTCTACCCGCTCCCAGGAGGAAAAAGAGCAGCAGATGAAAATAACCACGATGTTGAGAGAATGGAACTTGATAGGGTACAATTGTAAAACAACTTCCATTTTCTCTTTTCCCCCCTCTCAGGACCATCTGACAAATCCACTGTATCAACTCTGTCTCCCCACCCAAAGATGATATCTCGGGAAGGTCCCTCCATTTCTTGTCACTTTCAGGAAATGAAAAGTCCTTCAGTCACTGCTAGTCCCTAAACAGTCTGATTTCAAGCGATAAAATGTCCAGTCTCTCATAATTCTTAAAACTTTGAACTTCAAGCAAGGGTCTTGCCAATCTCCCTGGAACCCTGGAGTAGGTGACAGTGTGGTTGGGCTCTTTTCTTTTTCCACTTCCCCTGATGTTTCCTGACCCTTCTAGAAAAAGAAAGAGCTTCTGGAGAACAGACTGGGGGCATTGATGTTTCTACTTGACAGGTGCTATCATGATTTGGTTTTAGAGTAAGATGGGGTCCAAAAACAGGACTTTTCTCTAGTCACATTTTGGGGGTGCCTCTGGAGGCCCCTCTCATGGGTTTCACTGTGCTGTATGGCGTGAGTGCTGCACTTCTGTGAGATCTCCTGTGGCATCACCACCATGACACTTTCCCCAGCAGAGCCACTTGGGAGTGACCTCTTGCTTCCGCAGGCCACTTCTTGACAGGACCCTTCAGGAGAGGTTCCTGAAAGGCAAGTGCACTAGCTAATATCTCTACAAAACACAGGGACAAGACACTTCAAAGAAATGTTCTCTGCGCAGGTCTCCTGGGTGGCTCAGTCGGTTAATCGCCCGACATTGCCTCAGGTCATGATCTCATGGTTCATGGGTTTGAGCCCCGCGTCGGCTCTGTGCTGACCGCTAGCCCAGAGCCTGGAGCCTGTTTCAGATTCTGTGTCTCCTTCTCTCTCTCAGAAATAAATAAAAAACATTTAAAAAAAAAAAAAAAAGGAATGTTCTCTGCTCACCTTCCAAACTCCACCCTTTATCCCTCTGACAGGGTATAGAGCTCAGGGTTGAGCTCATTGCTGGTGGCTTCCTGAGCGTGTCCTGCATGGCCAGTGGAGCACTTTGCTCTGAAATGTGCAAGTATATTTCAGGCTTATCTCTGATCTTGAGGGAGGGGGTAGTTCTCAGCCAAATCTGGAGAAAAATAACCATTATTTGAAGGAGCTCCCATGTTGAGAATTAAGCCCCATGATTCCAGTTTGAAAACTGGTGAAAAGAGCAAAAGATCTGAGCTGTTACTGGCTCATTCCTGGGCATCAACACAAATGTCCACACCTCCCCAGTGCACCATCTTCCTTTATTTACCAGGGGATTCTGATGCTTATAAACTCTGATTACATATAGATACAGAGCTGGCAATGACACATAGGCTTTCTAAGACTACAAAAGTAGTCCTGTCTTCTTGAAAACTTTGTTTTAAAAGTTCTAAGGCCAATTGACTTGTAACCTTGATACTATTAATATTTAAGACACTACATTTATTAAAATATTTGTTCTGAAAACAGTGTTAGTTTACTTGAGGCTGTATGCTTTGTTTGCCATAGGTGCTGGATTGTATTCACCCATCTTGAGATAATTAACCCACTGACTTCGACTTCATTGATTTAGTCCTAATTAACTCAAACAGTGTAACATCTGCATAGATTCTCTTAGAAATGAGAGCATGGGCATGGAGGAGGGCGCTTGTGGGGATGAGCACTGGGTGTTATGTGGAAACCAGCTTGACAATAAACTATTTGTAAGAAAAAAAAAAAAGAAAAGAAATGAGAGCATAGCTAAAGGTATTCCTTTTTGTAAAAAGTTACATAAACATTTTTAAAAAGTGACTCTAAATTTTTTTTCTAATATTTATTCATTTTTGAGAGAAAGAGACAGAGCATGAGTGGGAGAGGGGCAGAGAGAGAGGAAGACACAGAATCCAAGGCTCCAGGCTCTGAGTTGTCAGCACAGTGCCCAATGCAGGGCTCGAACCCATGAGCCATGAGATCATGACCTGAGCCGACATCAGACGCTCAACTGACTGAACCACCCAGATGCCTCTGGAACAATTTAATTTAAAACACAATGCAGACTTCTCCCATTATTGAAATGATCTGGAATCACTGAGCTTCAATACAAAATACTTAGAGTAATTACACCATGAATTCACTTTCGCTTCTTTTCCTCTGAATCCACAATTTCTTTTCCTCTGAACCCACCAATAAACGTTGAAATGGAGCCCAAGCTGAAGTAAACAGCTGGCGTTGTCTTCTTCTGAATGACTTCTACTTCTACTGAATGACTTGTACGGAATGACTTGTACGGAATCTTACTGTCCCAGGCCCCATAGTGGACCCAGGGGACCCAGAGATGACGGACAGAAGTGTCCCACATGGGTTCTTCCTTTCTGAAACATGAAGACCTTTATTCATTGATCCTTACTGCAGAAAAGGACATTTGCATATAGTTGCAGGGACTCATTTGCCACCTTAAGCTATCCAGAGAGACATCGAGAATTTATTTACGGCTCTTTCCTAGTTAAAGAAACTTGAGCCTGGAACGAGAGATGGTCTGCTCTCAAAATGGAGAAATCAGGTTGTGATCTCTTTTTTCTGTGAGTTGACTGGGAATTGGTGGGTTAAGAGGTAGGCACGAAAGGGGTTCTGTGGAAAGAGGGCTTCCCAGAGACAGAAAGCCGTTTCGACCCTACACCTGCCACTAATTTCCTTTGTGGCCCTTTGACAAGTCGCTCTCCCCTTCCGAGCCTCAGTTTCCTCATGTGTCAGATAATGAGGATGGACGGAGTGACCACCAAAGTCCCTGAAAGTCCTGAGACCATGGGGAGGAGTTGATGGGATGGGATGGCTGATTGGCTTGGATTCTCAAAAATTCTGTACATGGCCAGCCCCCCGGGTTCTTGTGTCTCTCCTCCCCAGCTCTGTGGTGGGCTTCCGGAAGCAAAGACAAGACCGGATCCCCAAGCTTAACTGTTTTCCTTCTTGATCAATCCAGTTTTGATAAAAGCTTTTATTTGTCAAATTATTCAAGCAAGCTTTTCACGCCAGCAGACAGCAGTTCAAATCCCAGCCCTGAAGAATCACTGTTCACTTCCCTGAGGCCCAGTCTCTTCCTCTGTAAGACGAAGGCTGGCTTCCCACAGCCAGTATAAAAATCAAGTGGGAGATTACATTGGTAAAGCCCCCACACAGTGGCTGCAAGAAGCAGAGTTCAATACATGTGCATTGTTGCCCACCTGGAGACTTGTTACCACGGCTGCTGGACAAGGCGCCCACTATCATTCCTGGCGTGTAGTAGAAATTCACTCCACGCCAGCTCTTACTACTGTTTGATGATGCTAATTTCTCTCACAGGCACCGCACCACACTTTCCAGGTTGTAAATCTGCCTCTCATCCTTCTAGCCAGCTGCCTCTTGAACAGGAACCAATTCTGTGTAATCAAGCCCAGGGAGACGGCAATTCCCCGTCCCCACATCTGCTGGGTACTCACAGCTTTGTCGCTCCCCTTGGTTAGAACTGAAATACTTTATGGCATTAACGCTTCTCAGATTGAAACCTGCAGGCTTGGTTTTCCAATTTCCCCCCCTGGGACCACAGCAGAACTTATCTTCCAGAAGACAGACTAATTGTGAGGTCCCTGACAAGGCCCTAGATCCTACTGGCTGGCTGGCTTGCTTCCGGCAAAATGAACAAGCATTATTGAGGGAGGATTTGGTCACCTGTGGTTGAAAGACTATCAACAAGAAGGACTCCTGGGACTAATATTGCTGAAGGGGCCAGCAGAGATGCAGAAGTCACATTTATCGCCCATGACATGCCAGGCACTGAGCCAAGAGCTCTGCCCCCAGACAACTCTGGGACCCAGGGTAAGAATAAAAATACTAACTTGAAAAGGTGGTTATGCAACTGAGCATTCAGAATGGGTGCTGGTCAGAGGCCCCTTCTAGTGAATTCTGCCTGAAATACAAACCTGACGATGACAGAATTATCACGGTTCCTCAATCTGCCAGATGTGAAAACTGAGGACCAGAGAGGTTAAGTAACTTGCCCAAGGCCACCAAGTAAGCGCAGGGTCTGAAGTGCAGCCCTGGTGCAATCTGTATGGGAAACCTCAGGCTCTTTCTCTTTCCCCCACTCCTTCCCACAGGCACGGATTCTGTCCTATCCCCTCTGCATTTTCTTTCTGACAATGCATCTACATAATATCTCTTGTTCCCATCTCATTCTCCTTTCTTTGTATGAATGTTCTTTGAGCCTGTGCCTGTGGGTAGAAATCAAATCCAAGCTGAGACCCTGTAGAACTTCCATTAGCATTTTTCAAGGAGCCTCAGAGCTGGTTTTGCCTGAGGGCAGAACTTTTAGGCGTTTCTGGCCCAGGCTTGTGAGGGCCTTTCCCTATCTCCTGGTACAACTAGCAAAGGTTCTTGGGGAGCTGTCAGTCAGAACAGCAGCAGACTTCACTTTCATGCATTCGTGTCTATGTTACCTGAAACCTGACTTGAAAAGGAACCAATGTTATTTGGGCCCCAACTATGTGCCAGGCACCTACCCACATGATCACACTGAATCTTAAAACCCATCTCACCATAGGATCACTGGGGTCAAGATTTGAATCCCAGGTCCGTCACTTATTCAATCTCTTGTCAGTTGGAAAAATGGATAGTAATGCTTCCTACCTAATGAGGGAATGAGGTTGTTGGTGGGGTGAAAGTAGACTAGGAGAAACTAGTAATATAAAGAAATATTTCTCATTTTTTTAAAAAAAATTCTTTTTAATGTTTATTTTTGAGAGAGAGAGACAGACAGACAGATAAGAGTGTGAGCAGGAGAGGGGCAGAGAGAGAGGGAGACAGAATCTGAAGCAGGCTCCAGGCTCTGAGCTGTCAGCACAGAGCCCGATGCGGGGCTCGAACCTACAAACCGCAAGATCATGATATGACCTGAAGTCGGAGGCTTAACTGACTGAGCCACCCAGGTGCTCCTCTCATTCTTTTTTATAGATACCTCATGCTCCATTGTGAAGATGCATCATAATTTATTGAACCATTTCCCTAATGGTGGATATGTAGGTTGTGTCCAGGTTTTGTCATATATTTTTTAAGAATCTGTTTTTATACCTAATGGGGAAAATAAAGGAGTATGTTTGGCTTAAAGAGATGACTTATACTCACAGGCTCTCAATGTACTGGGCAGTCTACATCTCAACAGATTGAAGGGGTCTTAAGTGAAGGACAATAGAGTCTAATTTAAAAAAAGAATGAAGATATCGTTGACTTCTAAGTTGTTGATTCAAAAGTGGAATAAAATATAAATTAATAGCTACTAAAAAAAAAAGAAAAAAGAAACCAGACACATAAAGTGTTTAGCATAGTACCAAGCATACAGCAGGTGCTTAACAAGTGGTAGCTGCCGTCATTGTCCCCACTGTGGACAAGAACAGTGAGGAAGGCTCAAGGCCCACACTTAGAGGCATTGATAGCTCGGGCAGCCGGACCCTCCTGACTCCCCACACATTGTGGCAGATGATCTTTCTTTGCAAAACAAAAATGAAAACAAACAAAAACACCCAAAATATACAATAAAAGCAACAAAGCTTTTAACTTTATATCTTTTAAGTTTAAACTGCTGAAAATCTTTCAGAAAATGAGGATTTAACTCCTTTTTTTTTTTTTTTTTAAGTCTACAGCTAACTACCTTTGTAATCGCTCTGGAGTACGGGGCTGTCAGAAGAAAAGCAATAGCAATAGGGCAGAGCTGTGTCTTTGCTAATAACTTTTCACACCCCAGCTTGCAGTTAGAGCCTCCCGAGGCAGGGAGCCTGTTGCCCAGCTGAGCAGGGAATTAGCTTCTTCCAGCTTTTGGCAAAGCCACAAATTCATACACGGGGGTGGCAGGGTGGGAGTGCACAGAATTCATTTTGAGAAAATCATACCAATCTCTTCCCTCATTTTCTCAGTTATGCTTCCTAATTTGGGGGTACCGTCTCCCTGTGGAATTGTACTGGAGTGGGGAGGGGAAGGGGGAAGAGAAGAAACCCGCAAGGATAGAATAAATGTCCCTGAAGGTCAGTACCCCATTCACAGATTTGGTCTTCACAACCACCCTGTGAAGTCTGCAGCGTTACCTCGACATCACAGTCAAGAAAACTCAGACTCAGGGAGGGGAGGTGACATTTCTATTTGCACACGGAGATACAGTCAGCACAAGAGATGTGGGCTCTCCAGCCCCCGAGCTCATATGCCTCCCACTGTATCAGGCTATCAGGAGTTAGGGAACTGGCTTCCAGCTCTGGCCATGACACTAATTCATTATTTCAGAAGTTCTCTCTTTCTCTCTCTCTCTCTCTCTCTCTCTCTCTCTCTCTCTCTCTCTCGGGGCTCCTTATTATGCAATATAGGGAAAAGTTTGTGTGAGATCAGATATGACTAAAGGATTTCACACAAAGGGCAGCTCTGGGCTGGAGGAGATTCTGAGGCCACATGTCTAGGCTCATTAGGAGAGAATGCTAGGAATGATCTGTGATGTCTGCCTTGGGCACATCTGTGGGTGGCTGTGGGTGGCACTCACACACAAGTGCCATGATTGTTATTCTTATCCCCATAGCTCACTGCAAGATGGTGGCCCCATCTTAGCCCTTCACCCCCATTTTTAAGCAAGAGGAAGACAAAGAAAGGGGAAATGGAGAAGAAATCTACGTGTATCTGGAAAGCAAAAACACTTATCAGAAATTCTTAGCAGACTTCCCTTCGTGTCTCATTGACCAAAATTGTGTGGCACGGTGACACTCAGCTGAATGGGAGTTTGGAAAAATAAGCATTTTGACTGGATCCACTATTACCCCTCAGAAAAATGAGGATTCTGTTAAGTAGAGAAGTGGAAACTGGATATTGGGAGGGAAAACAGCAGTGTCTGCCATGTGTCCCATCCCTGGATTGGCTATCTGCACGGTCCCTTGTAGCCAAGTCAGCCATCTGACGACTTGGCAAATTCAGTTGTTCTTGGGTTTGATGGAATTTTCTTCAATGAATATGTGCTGCTTGATGCAGGAGGGATCTTTAACAGATACTAAGTGTGCGTGAATCCATGTCAATGGGACAGTCCCTGGTAGTTTAATCCAGGAGGACAGAGAATCCATGGGACAGGAATCCCAGTGAGCAATGCTCAGAAAGCAGTGGCCTGACCACAGCACAGCACCCAGGGATTGGCAGTGATCCCACCCAGGTCTGGAGGAACAGGAGAGGGATAACAAGGAGAGTTCATGGACGCACCGGAGGACCAGGGCAGAACTCAGTCTCCTGACTCCCAGGGAATACCGCAGTGCATGGGCATCAGTGACTGTCTTCATGGGGAAAGGTGTGTCTTCATGTTCTGAGACATTAGACTTAATCCACAACAAAGCCTTTATTCACAACTGGATAAATTTGGTGAGTGACTTGGGGCGCCTGGGTGGCTCAGTCGGTTGGGTGTCCGACTTCGGCTCAGGTCATGATCTCACGGTTCGTGGGTTCAAGCCGCGCATCGGGCTCTGTGCTGACAAGTAGCTCAGAGCCTGGAGCCTGTTTCAGATTCTGTGTCTCCTTCTCTCTCTGACCCTCCCCTGCTCACGCTGTCTCTCTCTCTCTCTCTCAGAAATAAATAAAACATTAAAAATTAAAAAAAAAATTGGTGAGTGACAGATAATGTGAGCAAATAACGTCTTACTGACAGTGAGATCTGTCAGTGCAGAATGAACGAATGAAAACTGAACTGAGATTGAAATTCTAGGCAAGAGTTAAGTAGGTACCTACAGAAGTGTCCGGTAGCGTGCGTGCCTATGGTGTGTGCATGTGTGTGTGGTGGAAAAGTGTCCCTGGCAGAGGGAACTGAATCTGCAGGAAGCTACAGCCCTCCACCCTTCCTCCCCACAAGGACTGTCACCCACTTTTTGCACTTCCATCTTGTTGATAAAATTAGGGTTTTGTGACACTCTCCACTTTAGCCCTTAGCCCAAGGCCACCACTTTAATAAGTAACAATAATAGCAATTGTAATAACAAAGTCCGCTTTGATACTGGCTCAGTTTGGCCTTTTCCTCTCTCCATGGGTGACTTTCTCTAGCCTCACTCTCCATTCCATTACCCACACAGAAGCTTGGGGTGGGGGTGGGGGGTCCTTCCCTGAGCACTAGTGTGATCTCATCGCCCCTCAGGAAGGTCTACGGTGATTTCTGTGACTGTCCTCCATGAGCTGGCTCCTTAAGGCCATCCTGTCTCACATCCCACCCCACTTCCCACCTTCTGGCCATCCATGAGCATCTCAGAATGAGTTGGGCTTCCTCCCCTCTGGGCCTTTGCCTATACCCCACCCACCTGAATTACTGGATGGATAGATGGATGGATGGATGGATGGATGGATGGATGGATGGGACAAGGGGCATGTGTATAAGCCACATGGTTTCTGATTTCCAAAACTATCATCATCATTCATCACTGTTCAGTGCCTTCATCTGTGCCTCATAACAGGTCATGATGAAGGTGGCCGAGACTAACTTGGGGCTCTGGGGTAATGTTGCTGGGATGTGTTCCAGCACTTATCATGACCAGCATGATATGGTCCCTGGAAATGTGGCACATGGAAAATCCCCACCTCCCTCCCACTCCTCCTGCCCATCATGACATATCCACTTGAACAACTGAGCTGCAGCCTGAGGTCAATATACGGGCCCGGCCCTTGTGCACACAGGACTTTTTAAACTGGCCACTTAGAGATCTGAATCCACTGCTGGGTAGCAGTGAAAGGGATATTTACTGGCTTATTACCTTCAGCTGGAGAAGGAATATCCAAAGTATGTACAAGCTGGGAAAAAAAATCATACCCCCACCCCCACCCACTGCATACAAATTTCCTTTGTGACAGGCACCTGGCTTGGGGTTATTATAACAAGACAACTATGTGATACCAACTGCCTCTTTCCTCCCCTAAGTGAATCATGGCATCATTTCTTGTACGAAGCCCTCCATGATTACTTTTTTTCTTTCCACTCTCCTATACTGATGCTGCTCTGGTCCATTTCCATGATGGGATGTGTGCCCATGGGATTCTTCCCAGAATGGCAGTATTGATTCCCTTACCCCATAGGCCCCTCCCCTGGGAAATAAGAAGATAAGGAGTTTGAGCCTGTACCCAATGTCCTGCTGTCATCACCGCTGACTCACTGAGCTACCAAGTGGGGGCGTCACTCATCTCAAGCCTGGTTCGTCCTTTCTCAAATGAGGAAGAGCAGCTCTTGCTGGAGACCTTGGAAAGGAACCCAGAAGAGTTTGGAGATCCTTCGTGAGTACTTGGGAAACAAGCTTTTGCTTCCAAACTAGAAATGTGAGTGGTAAAAAGGAAAATACCGATGCTGAACACACCAAAACCAATGTACCTAAAATGTCATCCCCATGCCCTTGTTTGTTTATCAGGCTTCGAGAAGCACCCGTCAGCCTGTTTATCTGTGGATAGGCATAAAACAATTTTCATGCCTTAGAGTCACACTTATGTTTTTTTAAACCTCAAATCCCATTATCCATTGAATGGCTTTGGCCTAGAAAGGAATTTTGACTATTTTTCAAAATCAAATTCACCTCCTGGGGATAAACATTTGCTACCACTGTGATAATTCAAGAGTCGATTCCCCACCAATTCCTCCTTCATCTAGAGGCAGCCTAGAATCATAGGAAGAATTTTAGAGTCGGACAGTTGGGATTGGAATCCTGGCTTCCTCACTTCACAGCTGGATAGCATTGGGCAAGTGTCTTAACCTCTCTGAGCCTCCGGGTCCCCATCTGGAGGATGGGAGCTCCTATAGAAGAATCTCACAGGGTGAGAGAGAGAAGTAAATGAGATTGTGTCCAACTGCATGGTGGATACTCATGATGTGCTAGTCCCTTCCTTCTTCCCTTGCCTCTGAATGCCACCCAGCTCTGCCTCCAGCTGCGTGGATAGGGCACATCGGCTCTTCTGGCTTGTTCATAAGTACCCTCATCCTTATTCTACATGTTCCCACACTGGCACTTCCAGTGCACAGCTGTGCTTACTCACTTCTGTATCTCTTACAGTGCTGGTGGGCTACTTAGCACATAGTAGGTACTCACAGAAAACCAAGCAAACCCAAGCCCTGTTTTAAGCCTGTCACAATGAGCCCAGTATGTCAGCAGCGCTGAAACCACTTCTCATAGGAGAGTCACAGGAATAACTGCGCCATGCAGCAGGGCCTCGCAATCAGAGAAGGATGCCATTTCCAGGGTAATAAGTAACTACTGGCAGTCATTTTGTAAACACATTTGGCCTCCCGGGGTGTCCGCTTTGAACCTCTTACGGATTGTAAATTCTGGTGTTCCTTGAAGAGTGATTTTTTTTCTGCCTTGCTGCGATTCTTCAGATGTCCTCTAGATGGCGGTGTTCAACACAGCTAAAGCCCTTAAAGCCTCTGGAAGCGCACAGAAGGGAGGGGGGGAAATCTCTTTTTATTATCAATGCATTAAGAATGAATTTATCATCCTGGCTCAGCAAAAGCCTAGTTATTCGGTAAGAAGCTTTATCCCCAGCTAACGTGCAGCTTAATCAGTTCGGTTAGATACAAAGCCAGCTCAGGCCTTTGTCTCGTGCTCAGAATGAATACGCCAGCCTTCCCAGCCTCAGTAACTCAGCTTCTCCCCAGGATCCTTGGGCTGGGAGGTGAGAGGTGGGTGTGGGGGCAATAAGCAGATGCAGAGGGGTCTACACTCTGAAGCGAGAATGAGGGGTGGATCATGATACCAGTAATAACAAGTAATTGCCCCAGATGCTTACACATGCCAGGCACTGTTCAAATGCCTTTCTGTTCCAACTCATCTAACCCTCATCACCTTGTCGTATAGACAGGGAAACTGGGATCCAGAGAGTGACTGAATCACACAATGTCCCCTGGCTAGCTAGGGGTGACAGAACAGGCATTGGACTCAGACCTGGCTACAAAAGCCATGATCTTAACGGTCAGGCCATGCCGCCTCCCATGGGTGGGCTGAAGAGACACACTCCAACCTTCAACATTCGCCCACCCTATGTGGCCAGAACATCCCCCTGCCCACCCACAAGTGAGACAAATAAGGGAGGTGGAAAAACCAAGTACAGGCTCAACCCCATTCTGGAAAAACAGTGCCAAGCATGCCCCTCCACAACTCTGGGGCAGGTGACAGCAGAGAAACTACAGGTTATTGGAAAAACGCACAGAGGGACCTGACTTGGAATCCAGACTCAGCCAGTTTCCTGGGCAAGTTAATAACATCCTAGAAGCTCAACGAATTCCAAGGGTGCAATCCAAAGGGAGGGAAACCTACACAGCTGCAAACCCTCAGAAGCCAGGAAGTGGGTGGTCAGCACAGAACACAGGTCTCAGGGATCAGCTCTGGCTCCGCTCACATGCACTAGGGCTCTCTAAAGGCAGGAGGGCCCTATGGAGAGCAAGGTCTGCTTGACTTAATGGTGAAGAGTTATGGTGCCAGGCAGCCTGGATTTCAATCTTGGGCTCTACCCCTTACTGGCCATGTTATTTAACAGCTCTGAGCCTCACCTCTCTCATCTGCAAAATGGGTAGACTAAATTAAGGTACCTAAAATCTTAGCCCAGGACCTGGCACAGATAAATGAGGCACAGAGAATGACACCTGTCACTAGGGGTAGGAGGTTGGGTTGGGAGTTTGATTATCTCAAACCTTGGTCCTAGCCGTCTTTCTCAAACTGCCTGTGTTCAGAGCCTGTGCTATCAGTCACACAGCTTAATCTTCACTGCTTGCTAAGGGGCCTGAGGCTCCTCTAGACAGTGTTTCTAAATGGCTGGCTTCTTGCTTTGCTCAGGGGTCTGTATATGCATTTCTTGGAATTGCTTTCTTGAACACAAAGATCAATACTGTCCCCGCCATTGGTCTTGAGAGAGGATGGAGACAGCATGCACAATGATGGGAGTGAGTGGGATGCAGGAGGCAAGGCGGGAGGGCAGTGATGTCAGTGAAGGGGGTGTGGCCAGGGAGGACAGTCACTCCTTTCAAGGCCATTCACCAGAATGAAGCTGCAGAGACACGTTTTTGGTAAAGGTAATACATAGACACAAGAGTCATTAAAGCCAACACTTAAAGGTTTTAGAGGAAATCGCAAGGAAAAGCAGGGGCCAGTCCTGGAAGGTCCCTTCCATTTGTGATGCTCCTTGAGAATGGTACCCAAATATTCTAAGTGTGCGCTGCTCTGTGCCATGCCATGTCCAGAATGTCAGCAGGGACCCTCTATAGACCTGTGAGTAGAGTGTGGTGCCACACTCAGGGGCCTCCAAAATCTAGAATTAGAAGTCTATAGTTTCATGAAGATGACCTTTAGACCAGTGGTCCAATGATCACTGAAAGTGCATCCAAATGACTTCTCTATGAGAAATTTCACACCGCAGTTTCTAGAGGAATGATGAATCTAACACAACCCACGCCCTCAAGAAGATGGCAAGACCCCAGAGGAGGTAGAAGACTCTACCACTAAGGAAGGCATCTGAATTATACATAGGGCTTCTTGAGCAGGACTGTGCACTTGCTGCCCAGGCTCGGATATACTGGCTCAATGTTTGTGGTGTCACCACATGTTGGTTGCAAGGCAGGGACTGTGTTCCTCTTGCCCAGGATGGGCACTGTGTCTCAGAGAGGTTCATGAACTTAACAAGATCACACATTCGGAAGTAGGAAGAGGCTGCGTTTGGACACAAGCCTAAGCTACTTCGTTCATGATGGACAGACCAGGCAGAGTACCAGGCTGTGGGGAAACATGCTTGACTCATTGGCAGAGTCAAGGACCATAAACTTGACTCAGAAATAAAAGGTGAGGCCTTAATTACCTCCTGAGAATGGACAGCGACCCAGAACACTGGGTGATTTCTCAACCCTCTTCCCTCTAGGGCTCTCAGAAAGAGCAGGCAGAGTAGAGGGAAGGGTGAAATCCAAGTTCAAATCCGGATTCCCCGGCAAGAACTAGTAAAATGAGATTAATGAAAAACGCAAGATGGCACTGGGGACTGACTTTTTATTTTGCACTTAAAAAACTTACTATCTGCTATTCCCATCATTTCACATTAAAAGGACATTTTAACACACACCTAATTAAGAAGATTTTAATCTCATAAAAAGAATCGTTCTTTAAATTTAATAACGTTTCATATATGAAAATTCTCTACTCTTTATTTTTCCCATTTTGCTGCAACCTTCATTATTCACTGTCGGCGGTTCACGGGAATCCTGGCCCCAGGCCACCCTATCCTGTGCCCTAAACTCTGGGTCGCTTTTGCTGTAGAGGGAGTCAGGCTATTCAGCCTGCTGAAGAGGGGTGATGGCCTATCTCCATTGGGTGGACAAGTCACCCTTTGGAAATCGGGGTAAAAACCGATAATTTGGCACTAACTCTACCTGAATTAGTGAGAAAATGTGCACTGTGTCGTCAGAGGTGGGTTAATTTTCTTCTTCTCAGACACACACTTGCTTCCATACTGTGAAACGAACCAATTTAGTCAAGAGTTGCTAATTAGACATCTTTGGAAAATTGGGTTTCTTGGATGGATAAGACTGATTTGCAGACACTATTCTCACTGCACACCTGCTAATGGGCACTTCTAAGGTACTTGTGACGAGTCCAGGAGAGAATGAGCCAATGGCAGGGAGCACACGTAACTCCTGGATGGCACCCACAAAAGGCAGTTTCCCTGTTTAAACACTCACTAGCTCCCACCGAAGCAATTATTTCCAAAGTTGCCTTGGATGAAAGATTGACTGTACTCTGCAAGGCTCAGGGCTATTACCGCCTTCTTGGAAGCAGCCTTTGTTATTGGCTAAGTGCTCTCCTGTGGGCGCAGCTGCACGGGAAGGTGTGTGACCTGAGCCTAGCCCCATGTTGGCGTCAGGAGGGGACACAGGGGAGAATATTCATGCGTAATGAAAAGATCAATGAAAGGATGGAGCACCTTGTTACCAAACACTAAACACCTACTGAGTCCAAGCCAAAGAGGAAGAAAATAAACGTCTCTGGGCTTCTGTGAGGTGCCACGCTGCGGTAGATGCTGAGGGTTCACAGGTAAGCTGGGCAAAGTCAGAGCCCTCAAAGTGGGTGCCAACTCGTGGGGGAGACTGACAAGTAAAATAGCAGCAAAATGAAGGTCTCTTGGGGCACCTGGGTGGCTCAGTCCATTAAGTGTCCGACTTCGGCTCAGGTCATGATCTCACGGTTCATGGGTTTGAGCCCTGCGTCGGGCTCTGTGCTGACAGCTAGGAGTCTGGGTCTCCCTCTCTCTCTGCCCCTCCTCTGCTCACTCTCTGTCTCTCAAAAATAAATAAAAAGGTTAAAAATGTTTTTTAAAAAACAACAAAAAACCAGAAAGTTGTCTCATCTGTGGGAAACTTATGTGCAGCGTTTGTGACAAGAGGAATTGCACTGAGCACCTGGAAGGTGGGGAGTCTCAGAGAAGTGACCCTTGATAATGACATTGACTCACTGAGGCTCAGGCACGCTCATGAGCACTTGTATAGCATTATTTTATCTCCCAACAACATACTACTATCCCCATTATATAGAAATGGAAGCAGGTTTTACTTCTATATGTATGTGCATATGAGTGTATATACATGTGTGTGTGTGTGTGTGTGTGTGGTTGCAGCATTTCAGCTGCCTAAAGGAACTCCTCACTTGTATGGGCTCCTTCCAAGGTCCTGGAAATCCCTGGTAATGTGGCCATATGTTTTGTTTTATTTTTAAAAATTTTTAATGTTTATTTTTGAAAGAAAGAGACAGAGTGTAAGCAGTGGAGGCAGAGAGAGAGAGGGAGACTCAGAATCCAAAACAGGCTCCCGGCTCTGAGCTGTCAGCATAGAGCCCGACATGGGGCTCAAATCCACAGACTGTGAGATCATGACCTGAGCCAAAGTCAGATGCTGAAGCCACTCAGGTGCCCAATATATTTTGATACAATTCAGAAAAATAGAATATTTTAGGGCAATCCATTAGGATTATGGTCTCCTTCCACTCTGACTACCGCTCTGTCACACTTTCCTGTACACTGAGTGTGTTGAGTGGTTTGGACAGTTTGGGCATCTGGCTCAGGGAAGGTCGTGTTTTGGAGACATTTTTGGGGGGTTCAATGGGATATATCCAACTGGATTTTAATTATTTTTTTAGTGTTTATTTATTTTTGAGACAGAAAGAGACAGAGCATGAGCAGGGGAGGGGCAGAACAAGGAGACACAGAATCCAAAGCAGGTTCCAGGCTCTGAGCTGTCAGCACAGAGCCCAATGTGGGGCTCGAACTCACGAACTGCAAGATCATGACCTTAGCCAAAGTCAAACACTTAACCAACTGAGCCACCCAGGCACACCTCCATCTGGATTTTAGTCCCTTCTGTGCACAGTTACGTTACTGCCGGCCACTCTGGTGTAGGAACGGCTTCCAGGAATACCCAGACTCTCACCTCCCAGCTCAGTGCAAGCAGCCACGTGGTGCTACAAAGGGCTCCTGCATGCCGCCGCCCCACCCCCCTGCAGATGTGGGTCATGGAGGAGAGAAACAATGTGTGAATGTCGCAGGGCCAGAAGCCAGTCTGTGAGAAATCCTCCCAATTGTGAGATACGTGGAACTGTACGGAAAGATTCAGCCTGTTCAAAGCAGGACATTTCCTCCTTTCAGAGATGTGCTCGTGGGTACATTGATATGTTCGCACCATTATGTACCATATATTTCTTTTGTTCTCTGAACGGAGTCTTACAGAAGAGAATTTCTCAGAGTTCCCGAATCTGGAAGCCACAGGCATGGCGTGGTACCCAACAATGGTTACATCTGGGTTGGATGCAGCCCCCCTCATATCTTTTCTGATCAACCATGCTAGAAAAAAGTCTGAATTATAGTTCTCTCTGCTCTTTAGAAAATTGTATCACAAAGCTGCTGTCGTGGAGCGTGCCGCCAGAAATGGCGGGGAAGAAGGTATGACCGAGGTGGGTCAAGCAGCTAATTAACAAAAAGTCTTATTTTCCTGGAAAGCGCTTGTGGCCTTTGTCGGCTATTTTACAATTTGCAGTCTGTTGTGATAGTTTTTATTCCCATTCCCATTTTTCCTCACGTTTGCACCTCATTTTGTATTTGTTATTGTGTATTCTTTTCTTAATGGGGGTCACCGGGTGGATATAAGTTTGGGGCCCTTCTGCGCCTCTTAGGGAGAGGTCTCCTTCTTGTGTCTGTCACCTGTGTGTCACTGGTGTATTGGACTGTCCTGAGCCCTCCTCCCTTCTCCTTCTCCACTGACAACATCAGCCAGACACTAACAATTCCAATTTTCCTTTCTTCCTCAGGACTAGTGGCTTTTACACTAACATCTCCCAGCTCCACACTGAAGACACAATGAGCCAGTGAATCAGTCAGATGCTGGGCGCCTTCCCCAGTCACTCCCTGCACCTGCCCCACTCCTAGTAATGAGCTCTGAAGGGCTGGATACTCCCTCCTACACTGAGTACTCTCCTGCAACCCTCTCACCCCAGACTTAACCTGGGCACTTGGATGGTTGCTCCCTGAGTGGCAGGCACAGAGAACCAGTCTCCTGTGGGCCCGGTGAAAGCCCCTGGTCTGCTGGATTAAGGCCGTCTTATGCCAGGCACCCCATAAGATTTTGGAACACCAAGGTGAGTCTCGAGCCCACAGATGTGCATCTGCCAGGGTCAAGTCCGTGTCCTCATATGGTTCAGAGAAGGGCCCTGAATCCAACCTGAAAAGTCAAAGAAGACCTTCCCAGAAGAACTTAAAGAACCAAGGCCAAGAAAGCACTGTCCAGGTGACGAAAGGCGGCCGGCATGTAACGCACACACACATCGTCTGCCAGTTACTCAGTCCAGCTCTCGTCTCGGTGCTGCTACAGAAGGATTGTGCACACACGATGCAAGCCCTGAACTGCTATCCTTAAGTTCAGCAGAAGGAAGATTGTGCTGAGTGGGTCTGACCTAATCAGTTAAGCACTTTCAAAGAAGGTTAGGCCTCCCCTGAGCTCAGAGACTCTGAACAGCCACCGGGTCTGCCATTCTTCTCCCCACACCCTCCCAAGTCCCCTTACTGACCGCACATGTGGCAACAAGCCTCAGCTCATGCTGTAGGATTCCACGATGCTCATGACCTTTGTCTGCCTGCCCTACAGACTTGGACTTAGCCATCCCACAGTTGCATAAGCTGATTTATTATAATAAATCCATGTATAAACATGTATATATCGTATATAATAAATCTTTTGTCTGTCCCGTTGGTACTGCATCTCTGACTGACTGCTAATTGATAAAGGCAATGACAATACACCAATAAGATCAGGAGCTAATACTGATAGAGAAGTTACCATTATCAGGCATTATTTTCACTTATTCTCAACAACTCCATGAGGTGGATGCTGTTATTATCCCCTTTATTTATATTTTAAGTTTATTTATTCACTTTGAGACAGAGAGAGGCAGAGAGGGTGAGTGGGGAGGGGCTGAGAGAGAGCGGGAGAGAGAATCGCAAGCAGGCTCCATGCCATCAGTGTGGAGCCCAGTGTGGGGCTCAAACTGTGAGATCACGACCTGAGCTGAAACCAAGAAGTGGACGCTTAACTCAGCCACCTACGTGCCCTATCCCCTTTTGAAGGTGAGGAACTGAGGCACAGAGGGGCTAAGCAACCTGTCATGTAGCTGGTCAGCCTCAGCATCTGGACTGTAATTCATCTCCCCTGGCCTGATGTGTGAGGAGAAACCAGCAGGTCCAGTCCTCTGACGCTTAAAGTGGGAAGTGATCAGCACTGAGATGGGAGAAGCCATAGGATTTAGGTAGGAGTCAGAGCCACCCTGTGTCCCAGCCCGTTGTCTCCCTCGACGGTGGAGAAGGTGAACAGAAGGATGTTGGAGAACAGAGGATGTCAGGAGGAAGGCACTGCTAACTTACCACCTGTTGAACTTAGGAACAAACCAGGGCCCTGCAAAGACACGGAGGAGTGGCAGGTATAAATAGGCTGTAGGTTTGTAATGTCAGGTGGACCAGGTTTCTTCTGACGCACACACCTCCCCGTGACCCTGCACCCCTTGAAACAGAGACTTCCTGGGAAGTCTTCCACGTTAGTAACCAGGCAACCTCAGGTGGGTTCCCACAAGGCTCTGCCCACTGAAAAAATCAGTAGTGCGGCAAGAGATAGTATGAGGTTTGGGGAGGAGACAAATTTGACTCTAACCTTTGGCATTGGCCAGGCAAGAAGGAGTGAGTCTCTAGACCTTGCATATAATGACACAATTACCACAAGTTTGAGAAGGTGGCTTTGTGCTTTGGTGCAAGATGTGGGCCTGTATTGCCAAAGGCGGAGAGAGAGAGAGAGAGAGAGAGAGAGAGAGAGAAAATCATGCATCCATGCAGATAATAGTAATATCAGTACTGGTATACTGGTACAATAAAGGACAAATATCATATGTTTGCACGTATAGGAGGATTAGGAGGAACTTAGCGGAGGACCATGGAGTAGGAGAAGGGGAGAAATGGTGGGGGAAAGGGAGAGAGGCAAACCTTGAGAGACTCTTGAATGCTGAGAACAAACTGAGGACTGATGTGGGGGGGAAGGAGAGAGATGGGCATGGAGGAGCGCATGTGTGGGGATGAACACCGGGTGTTATATGGAAATCAACTTGACAATAAACTATTTGTAAAAAAAAAAAAATTTTTTTTAAATAGCAATAATCACCCTCTGTATTTGTAGAGCTTCATGGTTTACAAATGATTCTCACATATTGAGGTGTCTCACAGGACATCTTTTCTCACCTCTATTAGTCCCACTTCACAAATGGACAGACAGAGGGTCATTAAGGGATTGGTTCCAGATCGCACTGGTGGGGTTGATCTTGGCATTCAGCTTGCACTTGACCCCATCCGTTGCTGTTCTGGGCTGCCCCCTGCCTCCCAGTGCTCCACACACACATGCATGCACACATCTGGACAAGGATGATCCTCCCCTGCCCTCGCTCCCTGCCTCCATTTTGTTTTGAGGACCGAATACAGGGGTGGGGAGCAGTTGGAGAACCGGCCGACTTCTAGGCTGAGAGATGATGAGGAGTTTGCACCAGTGGTGGTCAAAATAGAGAGATTAATTACACTCAACCCAAGAAGCGGGCGTTTATGGGCTGCCAGTCAGAAGAAAATATTTTGAAGCCCAAATTTGAAAAATGTCACAACTGCTGTTTTGAATTCACAGATATTTTGGGTGCCTTGCAATACCTTCTATTTTTTATTTAGAGAAAATACCTGTCTTTAAAAGTCACAGGGGCTTAGGGAAAGCTCACGCCATGGTCTAATTTTGGGCTCTGGAAGTGCCATGGGTCAGGCTGTCGGTGTGTAACACACACACAGGCAAAGATGTTCCGTTAGGAGCTTCACGTGATGGGGAACAAGACCATGGGCTCAACAATGTGACTCCCAGGTCCCCCTCTTGCCAGCTCTGCGACCTGCGGCAGATTCATCTCCATGCACCTGCTTTTTTCATCTGTGAGCTGGGACCTGAATCAACAACTTCTCCCCGCTGTGGTAGAGACTGAGATGAGATCATGTAAATTCATTAACTGCCCAGAGCAGGGCTTGGATGAGAAGTGAGATTTTAGTCCTACCCACACAGCCCTGGAAGCAACCCGCGAAGTGGTTTTCAAACAGTAAAAATGTTGGATGGGTATGTGCAGAAGGAATGAATGAAAAACGAGGGGAGCCTTACACTGAAATGTTAACGCTGTTACCCTGGCAGGGACCCTAAAATCTCTCCAGCATGTTTTATGCCTTTTGCTAAGCGAGAAATATCCATGGTGATTCACAGATTTTCTAATAAAACAGCCGTGCACATCTACCATTAGTTGATAGGGATAATGATGACAAAATACTCACAAAGCACTCTTCAAACTCTTCGTCGGCAGTTTCATCGTTTTCTCGTAATAATGCAGGGGGCTGTGGGGACCACCCTGACCCTTGCTACTGTTTTACTGCCACTCCCTGCCTGCTTTATTGGATACGTGCTGGGGGATGACCTCCGTGCTGAGCGTCATATGTACTTCAGACTGGTGGAGGTAGTTATTAACAGCATCTTACCCAAGGAAACCAAGGCTAATGCTTTAAAAATAATAATAAAATTAAACTAAAAAAAAAAAAGCCTGCCCACATGTCACCTAGCCCTGGCAGAGCCAAATTTGGACCAGACGGATCCCAAAGCTACTGTCACAAAGCAACATCTACCATTAGTTGATAAGGATAATGACGTCCATCTCTCATCACACAGATGAGAAATATGTGAGACGTGCTCCAAATGACCCATCTCGTGAGGGGTGGAATCTGGAGCCCGATCTGTGTGCTCCTGAGGCACACTTGAAGCTGCTTCAACCACCTAATGGTTTCCAGATGGGGTGATGGTGAAAAGGAGGACATAGTCAGTCTGCCTTTACTGAATCCTTCCATCTGTGAAGCACGTGCTAAGCATCTGATAAACTCGGCCATTCGATCTGCCTGGGACACAGTGATACATGTGCTCAGAAAAAGAAACTCAAGGGTTCCGTCTGGAAAATGTTAATGGCAGCTGTAAATGGCAGCCCAAGCTGGTAGAATTTCAGGTTCCTCCTATATTCTTCCTCTGAATTTTATATATGGTTTGATTTTTGTAAGCAAGTAAACAAGACTTAAAGGCATCGTTCATAACAACCCTGCATTAGAGGTATAATCCATCCCTGCTTTGCAGCTGGAGAAGTTGAGAGGAAGGGTGAAGGGTCTGTTCAATGCTACCTTCCAGAACTCCAGCTCATCCTTGCCACCGAGCTACCTCCGGGGAGCCCCAGTCTGCCCAGGGCAGGATGACCTAGTTGAATTTATAATCCCTTCCACAACAAGGACATGGCTTCTTCTGCCCCACATCAGTGCCTGGATTCACGTGGCAGTGGGCCCTGGGTATTCCTACAGCAAGGACAGGTGTGAGCTGAGGCACACCCTCAGCTCAGGTGGCTTGTGTGTTGTGAAGGCTTTTTGAGATGTAAAGGGCCCCCTGGGACCTCGCATTCTTCATCAGTCACTGCATGGGAGGGTGGAGGCAGGGATGGCACTGGGTGGGGCCGGCAGCCTTCAGTGAATGGGTGAGCATGTTGTGTGTAAGGGTGTGTCTGTCAGGTGGGGGGGGTGCACATGCCAGTTCAGTCTCCATGGTTGATCTTTCTTTAGTGTCAGGAATTTGATGCTATGCCCTAAGTGTGAAAGTTGGGGGAATACTAATTTACATGATTCGATAGAAAGTTCATGGTGAAAAATCTGCCAGACAATACTGGGTGAGCCCTCAGAGACCAGTAAATTCCAGCATTGTCCACAGAGGCAGGCAGGTCCTCCATGGCAGTAGCAGCCAGACCTACTCAGGGAACACATTCCTTAAACCATGAAATCTCCTTGTAACCTAAAGCCTCTTATCATATGGACCAATAAAAAAACCAGGAGTAGCTAGCAGGTGTAGTAAAGAGAACACTAGTCCCAAGGTGTGAATCTAATAACCCATGGCTCTGACAAGCTGGGCATCTTTGAATAAGACACTTGACCCCACTGGGTTCCTCATCTGTAAGATAAGGAAATGAATACTAGCTAACCAGTCTAGTGCAGAGGCTAGGTCATCAGAAAGACCCATGAGTACCCCAGATGCAGCTCACAGCAAACATTTATTAGGCACCAACTGTATCTAGTACTACACTGTAGGAATCAAGGAGCAGCTGGAGATGGCAGGGGCTGGATTTGATGTGGCTACAACACACTTCTCTACATTACGGGGGAAGCATGAAGCCCCTCTGCAGCAAATGCCCTGTGGGCCCCATGTCTCATTAGGTCTGAGGCACTCATTCCCCCAGTTGAGGAAGCTGCCTCACCCAACATTATTTCCTCTGCCCACTGACTGATTGGTGCTGGGGTCTGAAGGCCAAGCCCTTCTTTTGATGAGGGACATCCTTGCAGGGCGACCCCAGCCCCGGGCTCCTCATGGGAACACAGATGCTATGTGTGTTGTAGCTTTCCTCTCTGCCCCATCCTGCTTCCCTTGCTCCTTCATAGGTCTCGTCCCTAAGAACATCTCCCAGAATGTCCTGAATGCAAATATCTAAGAGTCAGTTTCTTGCGGAACACAAACATTGCCATGAGACCCCATGGACTTTGGAAAGGGGGGGTCACTCAGAATGGATGTTTCCTAACCCCTTTCCTGGGATACAGGCAAAGACATCCCTTGTATGGTTTCCAAGAGTGGATTGAGTGGTCTGTGCATTGAGAGAGAGCTCTCACGAATATGGCCCAGAGGTCTGGTAAATGTTTAACTTTGAAAAAGAAAGGAAGAAATCTCAGGTTCTTGCTCCCTGAGTATCAAAGAGCAGCATTTCTTTTGCATGAAATCAAACTCCTTTAGCCTGATTTATCCTGGCGCCCAGAAGCCCAAATCTTCCCCTTGAAGTTAAAAAAAAAATCTCTGAGTTGAGCACATGGTAGAAACTCATGGGCATTTATTGAATCTGGGAGAATTCTAATAGAAAATCAGAGCTGTAAGAGGAGGCTCTGAGAGAATGGCTGGGCGTGCCTTTGCTGCAAAAATCTCTAGGACCGCTGGGGCATTTTCCATTCAACAGGCAGAGTGCCACCATCACAGGAGAATCAAAGGACGGCTGTGCCAGAGGACAGACTCCAGCCTTCCTTCTGGACCACCAACATGTTTAACTCATACTGCAGGAAAATCAGGCTTGTGTTTAAGGCCATATGCTCCCCGGGAAATGCTGTATCCTCACCAGAGCACTGCAGGGCTTACACGGTGATGCAGATCCCAAATCTGGCACTTGCCGGAGTGTGTCCTTGGGTGAATTATCTCAACTCTTGGAATTCTTGTTTGTATGCTGATAAAATAAGACTCATCCTTAACTTGCAGGAATTTTGGCAAAATGAGAAATAACAGGACACCCTTAACAGCCGCTCGGTCCTCAAAACTGGTTACTGCTACCGGTAACAATATCTAGATAATACTGATATTACAAAGAAAATGAACATTAGCTGACCAGTATAGCACAGAGGTTAAAACCAGACTAAACATGCAGTCTATTCATTTGATTGTTGACTTTGAATAGTACGTAAACATGCACACTTCCGACACCCATCTGATGCTGGACAGCAATGCTGCCAGCCTCATTAGTGCTTTTGTTCCTTCAAACCCATCGACTGGCCAAGGCTTGCCTGGAGCCACAAGTATAGAGTGAGGGAAAATGGTGCGTCTGACATGCAGAGAAATGCTGGGCTGGCAGGGGTGACGGGTAGGAACCGTGACTCCAGGTTTGTGATCTTGGGCAAACCATTCAGTCTCCCAAGCGTCAGTTTCATCCATTCAACTCACATTGATTATATACAGATGTCTCAAGCATGGTACCTCTTATATAGGCAACTACATGGTGGGTGTGCCAGAGGCCAGCAAAGGGGACATGCTGAAGTGCTGGGGGCGTGCAAGGAGCAAGACCCAAGCGAACACTGCAAAGGCCAGATCAAAGGCCAGATCTCTTGCTGTGGGTTGTAGCCCAGGGACCTGGCACAGCATCAATCACATCAAAATATTCAACAAAGAAACAGATGAGACATCCTGCTGCATAGAACTGGGAAAGTTCGAGAGTGGAGGTATCACCAGATGTTCAATGATGAACAAGAAGAAGGTAGGAAGTCAGGATAAGAATGGACCCTTTGGGCAGACCTAAGAGCAAGTGCAAAGGCGCAGGGCTGAGAAAGTCTCTGAGGTGTTGGGGATGGCCTGGCATGGAGCTCCCAGAGTGTGCAGAGGGCAGGATGAGATCCCTTGGAGGTGGTGGAGGAATAAAATGAGATGGCCACGCACAACGGCCTGGGCAATCGGTTAGGCGGTATGTTTGCATCTTTTGCTACCTTCATGTATATACATTACAGATGCATCTTATACTTGTGCTTGTCCTGACTCCAGATTTATGTCTAATTTTGTTGGCCCATGACTGGTCATTAGCAAACGAATATGCATGTTGATGTGAAGCTCAGTTCTGTGTACAGTGTTATTGATGGATTCGTCCATTTGTCCAACAGATATTTTATTCTGATAAATGCTAACTGCTGCTCAGAGTGCCTGAGCAAGGTGATTTGCAGAGACACGAGCTTGTGCTTCCCCACTTCGGCTTGCCTGCAGACAGAAGACTGGTTGGGAGAGATCTGAGGTTTGGGTATGCTTTTTCTAAGTTTGTGTTTCTGGTCCCCAGGGACACTGTTCAGTGCACATTATGGAGAAGGAGGTCGGACTTCTCAGAGGCACTTTGGCACCCGCCCCTCCTGAGCTCCCATAGGGAGCTTCTGTCACCCAGAGTCTAGCCAAGTAGGGACACAGAGGCCAGGGAGAGATGGGGAACTTGGGGGAGGGGAAACACAGCATGCACAGGGGAGGAGGAAAAGCACATAAGGAGAGGTGGTGACAGAAGGTGGCATCTGAGGAGGGAGGGCAGGACTGTGAGGAGCAGACGGTGGCAGGGTGGGAAGGGAAGAGGCAGGAAAGAAGAAAATAAAGTGGAAGGACGGAAGATTCCAATGGATTCGAACTGAGGCACTTCAGAGAAAAAGAAGGTGTTGGAAGAAAAACATTAAGGAGGGCAGGTAAGTGGGGCGAGGAGGTGGGAGAAGGTGGGGAGAAAGTGAGTGGAGAGAACTGTGCACAACCCTAGAAGAGGGGTCTCCACGGGAGCCCTGGGCTCAGGCTGCACTGCAGAGGGGAGGGGAGGAGAGCGTCTGGCTGGCCCCACTGGCTTGCCAGCCTGCACAGATTCTCCAAAGTGAGGAGCTGTCGCATGTCAAAATATTCAGTGGTGATGCATGAATTAGCAGAGATCGGTTTGTGTTTAAGAAATCTTGATGGAACAGCCCAAAGCACAAATCAAAGCCATCAAGTGAATGAGTCTGTTCATCCAATTAACACACATCCAGCACCTGGCTCTGCAGAGCGCAGGATCAGGGCTGGGGCTGGCTTCCCGACCGAGCGCGCAACATTGGCCCATTCGCCTGTCCACCCATGTTCCGTGGCCGGGGAGGGATCGTCTCCAGAAATGGGCTCTGCTTCAAGGTCATCACATCCCTGGGTTCTCAACAATCATAAAAGAGCTCATCTCAGGGCTCAATGTAGGCAGCCTTTTCACCATCAGATTCGAACCCACGAGGGCTCCATACCAAGGGGATCAGGGCAGCCTGGCCACCAGCTCCCTCTGCGGTTTGCAAGGGCTGTGGCAAAGCCAGCCCCTTCAGAAAGGCTGAACCTGGAGATGTCACCAGACCGGCTCCAGAGAAGACAGATCTCAGAGGGTGGGAGTTGGGGTTGGCAGGGGTGGGGGAGGCATTCTGGTGGATCTGATAGTCCTTGTGCCTGGATTTCTACCTCCAGGCGAGCTGCCTCGACACATCTGACAAACACCTTGACCCACCCCCACCCCCACTTAGTTCTTCCTGCTTTTTCTTCTTTGTAGAGGGATTTGTTCCCTGTTCCCCTAAGGTTTAGCAAATGAATAAGGCCTTGGTTAACACGGAGGCCTTTCTGTGTATCATTCCTTCTCTTCTTCCCTCCCCTCCACAGGCCGCAATTATCTGTCAAATGCCAGCTCTGTGCCAGGCACCAGTTGAGCTTTGATTCTAGTTGGGGGAAATAGCTCTAGAACATACAGCATATAGGATGTTAGGTGATAAATGCCGAGGAAGAAAGTTAAGGGACGGGGCTACGAAGGTTGGATGGGAGTGTATGGACAAGTGCTGTGTGGTGGCTACAACATGAGACCCAGACGACACAGAGAAATGGTGAGCCTGCCCCTTCCTGCAGGTCACACCTCTTGGAGGTGGTTCTGCCTGGGGCTGAGTGTGGCACATGGGCCAGCAGCCCAGGTTGATTCTATAGGCTCCCCACTTTGCTTTCTGCTTTTATCCCTCTCCAGATTGCCAGCCTACTGCAGGGGGTCTCAGGGTACCACTGGTCAAGGTGGCCTGGCACCTCTGCTCTGGCATGAATTACAAATAAGCCACACCTGTTAAAAAAAAAAAAACTTAATAAAAAATAAAGAAGAACCACGCCACATCTGATGGTCTCAGGGTGACCATGGCCTCCATACATGATTGTAGTATATAGGATGTGCAGTGGACAGCCCAAAGGGTGCTCTTACAAAGACTATACTGTGAACCGTGCTCCCTAGGGTTGGTCAGCACACAGCTGTAGACCTGATCATGGTAGCCTATCTGGGTCTGTGCAGGGCCATGCTGTGGTTGGACTCCATATAAAAGAATGTCCAGCAAATAGCTTCTACCCAAGAACTGGCTTCTACCAGTGCTTGTTCTTTCTATCCTCCAACACCCATCCTGGACCTCAACCCCTTGAGACCTGCCTGCCCCTTCTTTCTGACCTTAGCTGGTCCTCCATGCTCTGTCACCTGGTTGACCTGGGCTGACCCTATGACCTCTTCACTGTATTTGCATTTCAGACCTCCGTTCCCCTCATCTCCCTGGTAAAACATCCACCCTGGCCAGCCCCTTCCAAGCTCCTAGACCAGGGCATTCTGTCTGCTTTGCCTTGTTGCTACCCATGCCCTGGAGAGGCACAGTTCAGAGAGCACCGCCCCGCTCTGTGTGTCTAGAGTCACAGGGTATCAGAGCTTGTCCATACAGCAGCCATTACACCTCAAAAAACAGCAGTCAGGTTGGGGACCAAGGCCCATCTGACTCCCAAGCTTTGTGCCTTTCACCTGGCATCGCTGCTGCCCTCAGCGTGGGTGGGTTCCCAGCACGACGTGCTCAAGAAACACACTGATTTCCCACAGAAAAGATAGCTGTCTTAGTCACTTTCTGAGAGCCAGACACATGTTAAGTTATTCGTCCAACTTCTCTGGCAATGAGAACCATCAACGGGTGCTTGCAAAACATTTAAACCCCAAAGATCACTCACATCCACAGTACCAGGATTTCTGGGAAATGTTGTATTTATTTATTTTTTATTTTTTTATGTGTATTTATTATTGAGACAGAGAGAAACAGCATGAATGGGGGAGGGGCAGACAGAGAGAGACACAGAATCCAAAGCAGGCTCCAGGCTCTGAGCTAGCTGTCAGCGCAGAGCCCGACGTGGGGCTTGAACTCACAAACCATGAGATCGTGACCTGAGCTGAAGTCAGATGCTTAACCAACTGAGCCACCCAGCTCCCCAGCAATGCTGTATTTAAAACACATCCCAGATGATTCTCATGATCATGAGATTCTAGGAAATCTGGGGAGAGGATAATAACAATAGTGGAGATTGTTGAACATACACCTTAGGCCAAGAACTATTCCAAGGGCTCTCCATATAGTAATTTTCTTATGCTGCTAACAACTTCCTGAGGTAGGCATTATCATTATTCCCACTGTATAGGTGAAGGAAGGTAAGCACAAAGAAGTTAAAAAACTTTTTCAGGATCTATAGGTAACTTCTTCTGACTGCAGAGCCTGCCCCTTGACTACCATGCTGTGCTGCCTGGCAAAGACAAAAATCTCTTGTCAGTTTGATGCACGAGAATGAGCAATCACCTAAGTGGTGAGATTAAAAAAAAAAAAAAAACCCTTCAGGAAAGGAAACCTACAATACACTAACAGTGCTTAGGATTCCATGCCATCAGAAAGCTCCAATGTCCATCAAAATCTGGCCCAAAGGACTGCAGTTGAAGCTGGTATCATTCGCTTCCAGCTCTCACAAAGGGAGGAGTTAGTAATAGCTTTGCTCAGGAAAAAGGGAGAAGAATAAGGGTCTGTCACCTGATGGTAGGAGAGAAAGGTAGCCATCAGGTGGGACCAAGTAGGACCTCCTGGCTCTGTTCTGATGCTACCATCTCTACTGCACAGCTCTGCTCCCTACAACTCTAGCTCCCAAATACCACCCCCCATATGACAGCCTGATCAAATGGGGTCTATCCTTCCTTCCACACCTGTTCTGTCATTTTTTTCATGACATTTATTTTTTACCATTAGTTTCCATATACACATGTTTTGTTCTTCTTCTTACTCACTCAACAGACATTGAACTCCTTCAAGATTGAGATGAAGTCATATGTATCTCTGCCTCCCCACAGTGCTCAGAGCATTCCTGTTCCCTGAAGGTGCTTGACAAATGTTTCACAAATACAAATACAGATGGGTGGCTGGGACACCCTGAGATAGCTTCACAGACTTCACAGCCCGGAATAGCTGCTCAAGGACAGTGTTTCTCAACATTTAACATGCAAAGGAATGATCTGGGGATGTTGTTAAATGCAGATCTTGGTTCAGAAGGTCTGACGTAGGACCAGACAGCTGCACTTGTTAACAAGCTTCCAGGTGAATACCAAAGCTGCTGGCCCAGGACCACGGTTTGAGTAGCAGGGCTTTAGATGATCACCTCCCTCTTATTCTATGTGCTGCCTCTTGTGGATTTAGTGTTTCACAAGGAATGAACTGGGAGATGGGTTAATTTCTCCTAAGAGGCTGTCTTCTGTGCTCAAGCTGAGCTAAGTTAACATTCTTATATGGACCATGCACTGATTTAAAAACCACTAAATATAGTTCAGTTCAGTTCAATTCAATTCAATTCAACTCACTGCAATATGCTGAAGTCCCAGTTTACATCATAGTTTTACCTATTTATGACATCTATCATGGCACCCCTCACATTTCTGCCTTTCAAACATTCATTCCCGCACCAACATGCCCACTGTGTGGAATAATTAAAGAAGAGTGGTTCCACTGCATTATTTTTCACATATGCCCTGCCTCTTTTGGTTGAAAACAGTCCCCAACCCCTTTAGCAGAGTGGCTGGCTTCCTGTATTCCTTGAGAGATACGGGGCTCCTGGACTTGTTCTGTTTCTGTTACTCTTTTAATGATTCCCCAGGGCTCATGGTACCATGGTGTGCAGATGATGAATCACGTGCTTGAGTCTCTCATAACATTGCAGAACCTGGTTATGATGGACAGCCAGCAGAATGGTACCTGCACCTGTTACTCATTGTCTCAAATTCTGAGGGCCAGGTTTGGCACCACCATTTATGTTCTCTTCCAGCTTAACCTCACTTTCCGCTCTTTCATGTCAAAGACGGAATCTGTAGGGCATCCGTCTTGGCACCCAATGGTTACTATGAAACTCCTCCCCTGTGTTCCCTCTTCCTAAATCTTCTCTCTGGAGGAGATAGAGTGGACTGCTGTATGAATAGCTTGGCTTCTGGGCATGTGTGGTGATCCTATTCTCATCAAATATGAGATAGAGCTTTTCTGCCCAGCATGGACTAGCAATCCTGAGTCTTCCAGCCCTGCACACCATGCAAAGGATTTGAAACTGATCGTACAAATATACAGATGTACGAAAAGATTTAATTATAGGAAAATTAAGATAACAGAGATAGAAGATTGATGGAAGATTTAATCAAAGCAGAAAGTTAAAACAGGACTACAAATCACAGCCATTAAAGGGAAATAAAAAGTACGGCTCTGAGGTTCCTTGTAGCCAAAGCATAAAGGACGATACAATCAGTTGCATGGTCAGCACTGGAAAATGCTTGCTATCTCCTTCCAGTTGACAGTGCTTTTTCCTGGTGATTAAGTCTAGAAACAATTTGTCCTATCAGTATTCATAATGGGAATGTAGTACAGCATAATAAACAACATCTTTTTCAACATCTCCACAAGGTGTGTAAGGATACTTTCCGTAATTACAAGGATATTTTCTTCAAGGCAAGTCAGAGCAAAATGTTCAAGGGCAACTCAGATAACTTGAATTCTTAACTTGTACTGAGAAGGAGAGGAGGGTATACTAAACTTTCTAATGTCATGTACAGTTCAACAAAATATTAAATATCCTAATATAATTTTATATTCATTAAATCAAAAGATCCAGTAGTCTTTATAATACAAATTACATAAAGTGAAACCCAACAGAATCAGTGTAGGTAGTGAAACATGGTCAAAGACCTTTCATGTGTTTTCTTTGATTTTGCACAACATTCAACTAAAATGTGGGATGAAACTAAAACATAGGGTTTGTTTGGAGTCAGACAGACCCCAGCTCTACCACTTAGCCTGTGAGGGACCCTGGACAAGTTCCTTACCTTATCTTTGAGCTTCAATCCTCTCCAGTAAAATGGAGATACAAATATATATACACATCAAAATGTTGATGTAAACACTGAAGGAGGTGATACATTGGAGAAGTCAGCATATCATCTGGATGTACTAAACACCCACTGAAAGAAGCTCTTCAATTGTTATTATCCATAAGTGCATTGCCCAGTATGATAGCTACTATCCATATATGGCTATTTAAAGTTAAATTAACTAAAAGTCAATAAAATCTAAACTTTAGTTTCTCATTTGCAAGTACTTAATAGCCTCACGTGACTCGTGCCTACTGTATTGGGTAGCACAGATACTGAGACTTCCCATCTTCACAGAAGGTTCTATTGGATAAAACTGATCTAGAGGGATATAGGAAGGATATATTATTCAAACCATTCTCCAAAATATTATTTCTCTCAAGCTAGCTTTGGTAAAATTTGGGCAAGTGATAGTTCTTCAGAAAAAGCCTGGTGGGAAAGTAGTTTGATTTTCTAAGCAAATTAGATCTATATCATTAAAAAAAAAAAAAAAAAAAGGAAATAGTTCATGCAATCTGAGAACACTGGTGAGGCAGACCTTCTAAATTGTCTGCCACCCCCTGGCCACATGGAAAGTGGACCGAGGATCCATCTCTAGGCAGGGTGAGAAATTGCCTTTGAAAACAGTCCTGAGCCTGCTGCAGTTACAGGAATATGTAAAGTATCAGCTCTCTAGTCTTCCTTGAATTGTTTCCAAATTCCTGTACTTTCCCCAATTTGATATAGTAAATGCTATAGTCAGAAGAATCCCCCAGACACAGAAGGAGGAACAAAGAGAACAATCACTGAAAACCCCGCTCTTGTCTGCTGTTGGCCTACAGGCCAGGGACATGCAGTTACGGACTCTTCTGCGTCTCTGCTGATTTGCTCCTGGTAAGCTCCCTTCTTGCGGCATGTCCTTCTGTCAGCGCTGGGGGTGAAAGGGGCGGGGGGGGGGCAATTCCATAATCAACCTCCAGCGTCTTGAAGAAACTCCAGCAATGAACTCTAGCCACATTAACAGCCTCTTGTTTCTTCCTTGACCTCGTCCTTAATTGCATGACCAAAGTTCAAGAAATCTTGAATGTAAGCATGCCTTCGGTTAACTGGTAAACCTCTCTCTCTTTTGCGTATCAACATAAGTCAGGAATGAGGAAATGCTGAAGAAAAGGAAGCATTTCTGAAGGTCTACAGTCCTTTAGGTGGGCTAACTGACACTCTGGAGGATAGGCTGGTAATTGCCTGTAGAGATTTCTAAGTATTGTTTTTAAACGAAAACATGGGGGGTAAAGAGAGGAAATCTGCCTGAAGAAAAGCTAGAAACACAAGCCCAACTTGATATACACATGAAAGCCAAGTACCTTCCCTCTGTGTGTGTGTGTGTGTGTGTGTGTGTGTGTGTGAGGGTGGTGAAGGGAAGGGGGTGGGAGATTCGCATAAGTGTGGATTTCCACATCTTGGATTTTTCTAAGTGGGACGCGTGCTTGCAGTATAATGAAAGTCAAGTGTGCACCCCAGGGCACGGTGGCTCGCTAAGGCTGATGGGGAGGATACCTAATGCTTACTCCTAGAAGATGAAATAATTAAAATAAGGAAATGAAAGTCCTGGCCAAGGCTGACACTTTCTTAAAAGGTTTTGGCATCATATTTATCACAAGAACAGGAGTTTGTTTTCCCTCACCTGCTTTCTGTTCAGACAAGCCCTGCAAGATAAATGTGATCTGCAATTCACCAGCAGTAAGGAAGATAAAGGCCTGCAAACTCCACAAGTGCATTCTCCTAATTATCGTAACTGGCATTTTTTTTTTTTTTATTTGGCAAACCGTCTATTCAGATTAAACTACAGCCCAGGAGTCTTTTATTTGAAGATTGCCACTGTGTGGTGAAAAGGTAGCTCAATTGTGTGATTTCCACAGCGTTAATAGCCCAAAGAGAAGTACTGAAAGAGATCCCAGTATTTGCGTGCAAGTGATTTTTGTTAGGGAAGATCTAAAAATACTCACTGCAGCCTTTCTCCCTGTCCTCTCCCCTCAAAGTCAGCCCAGGACCTTTCCTTATTTAAACACCCAGAAAAGCCGTGTCAGAAGTCGCCTGTTATTACCCCCATGTCCCAGCTTCCCCTATGATCTAAACAAACAAACGAGTCCAGCAAATGTGTCAGGAGGCTCTGGCTCCGCTTAGCATTAGGAATATATTTACCCATTTAATAACTGTTATTTATCCAGACATTTAATTGCACCATTGTAAACACACAGGGAAACCCTTGGGGGAAGGTAGCTCAGTTGCTGAGATGAGACAGATATTAAAACCCTATTCCGGCAGTGCGGCCCCCTCACAGAGCAAGTGTCTGAGTCTGGGATTCGGGTGAATTTTTTTATGTCATAGGGACCCAACAAGAGGCCTCCACCCACTTGGCATGCCACTTTGCCCAGAGTAAGTATGCGATGTATCAAAAAAGGAATGAGTGGAGACCACAGGAAAGGGGATCAGGGAAGGGAGAAGTGCTGTTTAGAAAATGTGGAGATCAAGTCCAAGTCTCCGCCAGCAAAAGCCTTCACCCATGACCAGTGCTGGTTCCAGAGGTCAGGTGGAGGCCAAGCTTTAAAAGGCTACCCATCAGTCTAGGGCCACAAGAACTGTGCACCTTGGGTTAAGCCATCACGGCAGCAGGCACCCCTAAAGGAGTGATCTGGGCATCCTGGCACCATTTCTGAATCCAGCTTTGCTTCCTCTCCTTTGACCTCTTCTATAAGTCTTCCAGATTTGGAGCCTTTTGTTTTTTTACTCTATGGGAATCCCTTAGGCCTGACAACATTCACTGTAGCTCTGAATACTTCTTTTCAGATAGAATTTTGCATTTGCCTTTGACATTTTTTTTTTTTTTTTTACCAACCTCAGGTCACTAATTCATCTGATTAGGCTCTGGACCCAGCCAAGTTCATTCACTTGGTACAGTCCAGCCTAGTGCCCCTCAAACTCCCTCCTCCCCTCCAGTTAAGGTTCCAAGTACTCCATAAAAAGCATTTGCAGCTATAATGCAGAAGCTCAGGAACCATCTAGAAGCGGCACCCCTCAACACGTTTTCCTGATCCCTCCTGCTCTGGTCTGATGTTTCTGAATTCTCTCAAGGGCCATCTTAGTTTTTTCAGTTCTTCCTCTTTGTCTAACTCTTTCAGATTGCTATTTGAGTCAGCCTAGGTTTCTGGTTTGTGATCCTGACTTTGCCCCAGGAAACCTCTGCAGATGGAGAGACATTCCTGCTATACCCTCTCACGGACCCACGCTCCAATGGTTTTCCAGCTCTTTTATGGTTAGGAAAGGACCCAGCAGCAGAGGACCTGGGATGAACACAGCATGTGAGCATCACTCACTATTGCTAGATCGTGGACTGTTAAATGTTCTCTGCAATCAAATAGGTTGGAGGAGGCCGCTTCTGACATTCCCCTTTAGAAGATCATCATGGACAAACGAACACATAAAGGTCCTCACTCATCTGTGGGGAAGAAACTGCTGGCTTTGCTCACTCAGTGCTTCCCATGCTTATGTGACCACCAAATCCATTTTTATAATGTCGCACCTAAAACATCCCTTGGAGGGACCCAGAGCACCACCCACTTTGCAAAAATGTTGACCTTGCCCAAATTCCCCCCTCTGTATTACACACACACACACACACACACACACACACACACAGGCTTGCACACAGTCAACAGAACTGCTGTACCATCCGTCTCCATCTCAAAAATGCCCCTTTACAGAAACAAGGCCCATACCCACATTTTTGCCTCCATGGGCCCTGCTGACACACAGGGAGGCACTCATACTCATAGATACTGAGAATTTATCCTGTATATCAGGGTTCACAAATTTCCGAAAAAGGACCAAACAGTAACCATTTTAGACTCCGCTCAACTTGACATTGCTCTTGCAGCATGAACGTAGCCATAGACAATATCTGAACAAACAAGTGCGGCTGTGTTCCAACAAAACTTTATTTATGGATACTAAAACTTGAGTTTGATATCATCGTCACATGCCACAAAATGTTGTTCTTCTTCTGATTCGTTTTCTACCATTCGAAAACGTGGAAGAATTCTTAGCTCACCGGCCACACAGAAACAGGCAGCAGGCTGATTTGGCCCATGGACCTCAGCTTTCCAGCTCTTACTTTATACCATTACACAGGTTTCTAAAAATTGCACGGATTTTTGCACAGAGAATCCTATTGTAATATGCCCAGAAAGCTGCTCCTTAAAGGATATTGTGATAAAGTCTTTAGCAATGCAAATCCCTCGACTCCTAAATCTGGTGTCAAGCATGGGCCTTCTGAAAAATTACTGCTCTCCTTGGCCCTCTTAAAGGGACCTCGGCACTGAAGCCTGGCTGTCAGAGATCTGGCATCTGAACTGTTTCCAGCTGGAATCTCTCTGCCCACGGTTCCACTCAAGGAGTTGTGTGTTTTAACCACAGTGATAGCAGCTGCAGGACACCAGAGATGCCAGTCTCTTGTTTGCATGCTGTTACTGCCCTGACAAACACTGCATCCCAAGTCTGAGAACTGCTTTGACTTACTGACAAGGCAGCCCTCTCCACCTGAACAACAAAGCTGGCTGCTGGCTCACACATGTGCTTTGCCATTAGCTCAGAGGCAGGAAGGAGCCACCGTCAGCCAAGAGGGTCAGAGGTAGCATCTCGCCCCTCCACTCTAGGGAAATGCAGTAATGCTCAATCACCCAATCATTTTCCCTCCAGGATGCCAGGCACCCAACCTGACAGGGACTTTTCACTGCTGTGACTGAATCAGTGGTGGCTTGAGGGAGGGAGGGGCAGGCGCTGATTTGGTGTGCTTTTTGGGGAAGGCTCTGGGTACTGAGCAGGCAGCAGGAGTTGGATGGACTCTGCACGGCTATAGGGAGTGGCTTATGTCATCCAGTTTTTCATTCATAATTCACTCAGGCATTCAACAAACACTGGCAGGGCACCTGTTTTGTGTGAGGCCCCATGCTAGCTATGGCTGATGCAGAAGCAGGGGAATGGAACAAAACTGCCTCTCTTCTGGAGCTCCCTGCGCAGTGGGACAGACAAGGACCTCACCAACCTGTCACAACATAAGACTCCGGGAGAAGGTGCACAGTCTGCCAGAGGGAGCATTTACGTCTCTTCTTCTCTCATTCCTTCACTGTCTCTCCTTTTCCCCGAACCTACCGAAATGACTTCTAACTAGTGTCCCAACTCTGATGTTGTGCCCCCCACCTTCCTTATACAAATCCACTCACAGAAACAACCATATACTTTATAACCTGCTAACCTATTCATGACATTCCCTCTCTCAAACACCTTCAATGGGTAGATGAACTTAGAACTAAAATCCTTCCAGGGCCCATGAGCTCCGTAGACCTCCAGACCATCAATCTACACCCTTCCCTCTCTGTTTATTATGATGTTTCCAGATGGCTCATACGTGTTCTTTCCTCTTCTCCCATAAGTACAATAGGTCTGGAACCAGGCGGTTGCATCTGAATGCTGACTCCCTTATGCATTAGCTGAATGATCTGGAACATGTCAGTTCACCTCTCACTGCCTCAGTTTTCTTTCTCTGTCAAATGGGCATAATAACAATGCCCCCCTTAAAGAGCTGCTGTGAAGATGAAATGAGCTAATACACACAAGTGCCTGGAAAGCACCTGGCACAGAGGACACACTCAATAAAGTCTGTCACTGCCTTGCCATTGCCGTTGCTCATCTTTCAGCTCAAAACCTGAATGCTACTTCTGCAGAAAAATCTTCCTTGACACGATCCAATTAAGTACTCCTTTTATATATTCTTTGAGTACCTCGCACTTTCTCTTTAAATCCATCGCCACAAGTGGTCATTACATGGTAATGTTAAAAATGGCTGGCTTTCGGTTTAAAATCCGTCTTCTCACTACACTCTAGTTCTGTGAGGGCTGGGTCCATGTCTATTCTGCTCCTAGTGGCATGCCTGCTATACGACAGGCATTAAATAAAAGGATACGGAATGAATGAATGAATGAATGAATGGAAAGGGTAGGACAAGGAAATTCTTTCTAGAGGAAGTGATCCTGAGACTTTTAAAAACATGAACATGAGTTTCTAGTTGGGTGAAGAAGCAGGAGCGTGGGGAGAGAGGATTCAGGGAGAGAAGGCGGCTGGGGCACAGGCAAGCAGAGGGGATACACAGTGTTACTGAGGTGGGTGTGGGGCTGACAACTGCAGTGAGTGGGCTCCCACATCATGAGCCTCTCTAGGCCTCTGTTTCGTCACCTGTAAACGAGTGGAGGACAATCTTGATCCTGAGTACCGTGGGTGGCATCTCCCTCCAAGCAGGGAGCACTAAGGGATGGTGTGTTGGGGGACTCCAGCACGGTGCTTGTAGACACATGATAGGTGCTCAGGCAGCATTGGGGCCCACCTGCCCTCATCCCCAATCCCTCTCTGCCTGCTGTCCTGCCCTCTGATGTCCCCATCTGGAGATATTTGGGACTGCTTCGATTCTGAATCAGTCCTTTATTTATTTTTTTAATTTTAAAATATATATTCACTTACTCTCTTTTTTTTTTTTTCTATGCCAGCCTTGCCTGACATCTTAGCCACCTCCTCTACCCTGTTAGTGAAGAGCTAAATCCCCCCACTCCAGGATCCAGTGCCTGGCTCACAACAGCTAGGGTCTTAAGTATCTTCCCTTCCAATCAGACTCGGGAGCAACACCCTCTGGATGACCTCCGGCTCCAGGCTGTGGCCACCTCGACACTTCCCTCTCTCCACTGGCTTTACCTGACTACCAGAGCCACCTCTCAGTCCAGTCCTCAATACCTGCGGGCCACTGGGGTCCTTGATCTGCAAAGCTGCCCTCCTCTATGCCTGGGCCCCCGGAGAGTGTACAAGTTTATAGCCAAATGAACTAGCAGGCCAAGGTGGTGGTGGCTGCCGTAAGGGGTCATGCCTGGACTGGTGTGGTTTCACAGCAGAAGAGGAGTGTCCTTCCCCAGCTGTCTCATGCACACATCTCTGGGAGCTGAGCTACTACCTAAAACTTGCCCTCAGGTGGAATGCTAACAAAGGCTTTGCTAGAAGCAGCTTTTGAATACAGGAGGAAGGGGTCAGAGGATTTGGATAAAAAAAGGGACACGTGCAAGGTCTCTCCGGTTGGTACATCCAAATACCGAAGACTGATTACCCCAGACGTTTATATAACCCAGCAGGGGACCCAGCCCCAAAGCCAGTGTCTAACAGGTTTACCTTGAGGAAGAAATGGCAGCCACACACCACAGCAGGAAGCTGTCTGGACTTCTCTGTGTGTAAGTACTAAACAGTAGATGGGTGTTATGTCCCTCTCCTTCCTGCATACACTCAGACATCACTAACAGATCACAGCACATGTTGCTGGAGACTCTAAACCGGGTCTCAGAATTCTTCTCTATAAAGCAAGCAATTTATTTTCTCTCTCATCCACTGAGGAGTTGAGTCCCCTTTTGCTGATCTCACACTCCCGAGGGCGGGGGTGGGGGTGGAGAGACATGTAGGAAAGGACTTTAGGTTTATCTTTTTCCAGCACAGACATTATTAACCTTCTGCTCTTTAATTTTCACAGGTGAACCAAATCTATGCATTTGGGGAAAAATCACTCATAGAATCTGGGTTATATTATTTAAGCTCATTCATAGTTCATTAAGAGGCAGTTTATGGGGCAAAAGGTTAAAAAATGTTTGGCAGTGGGCCAGTCTTAGGATGCTCTGGCAAAGGGCATCTTCAAATCCCCTTGACATCTCAGGATTTAGAGGAGACTGTTGTGGGTAGGTCAGGAAGTCCCATTCTGTCCCAGTGGTTCCCAAACTTCACTGCACTTGGAGGAGCTATGAAAACTCCCAAGGCCCAGGTTGGACACCATGCGAATCACGTTGGAATGTCTGCAGGTGGGCGCCAGGAACCAGTAGTTGGTGAAGATCCCAGCTGGTTCCAATAGGCAGCCCAACTGGGGAGCCACTGGTCCAGCCACAACACGCTTTAGAGCTGCCCATCGGCCTTCTCTTTGAAGAAGTCATCAGAGCTCACTGGGTCTGACGACAGCTCCGTGAGACCACTTGAAGAGGCAGCACTACCCCATGAGACATAGCAGGGGACTCAGCCACAGAGAAGCAAAGTGGGCTAAGTTCAAAAGATGTGGGTTGGTGGCCAAACGGGATCTTTTCTTCCAGGACAGGAGATGCTGCTCCAAGGTATATAAGAGAGCAGGAGAAAGATGATGTTTCCATGTTGAAATTAATATGAGGATGCACACTGAAGGATTAGCACGAGGCTCCTTAAACCGCAGTCCCATCTTTGAAGGAAGGACAATTTCCAAAACAAACTCTATACCCACTTCCCCAGTACAACTAAGGGTACCAAAAAAAAGTTCCCCTTTTTGATTGATTTTTCAAAGGCCATTGACTCTCCTGTCCCACCGGCTGTCCTGCCCCAGTCTGAGGACCAGCCCACGCAGCAAGGGGCTCCTCCATGCATTGATGGAGGAAGTTGTGTAAATTGCACCAGCCTTTATTAAAGTGAATAAACGCACGGGACACCATTTTCTCAGGCCAAGTCACAAGCTTCAGTGGCTCATGTAATGAGATTATTCCAACCTGGAGGCCAATTGGAAAACCAATTACCAGCCATTAAAGTCCCATTGCCAGCCTGCCTCCGCCCCTCTCGTGTATCTGTCACCCTGCCCAACCTCTTCCGTCCATATGCAGCCAGTGAAGAGAACAGAGCCTGGATCCAGGCAGACTGCAAGGGCGCCCCAGAAAGCAAGACAGGAGCGCACCCCTTGCTCAGTGATCATCTGTGCGAACAACTGCTAGAGAGGAGAGAAGTCGTGCTCATCGCACGCTCATCACACCTCTGTGTGCGCCAGGCACTGTGGGAAATGATTTTGCAGGCAGGGTCTCATAGCTACTAGCTAGTCCCTATCAGTCATTAGCTCACATATGCTAGAGACTTGGGGGGGGTGTTGCCCCCCGCCTCCCTGCACTTTTGCAGACATCATTAGTCGATCACAGCATGCATTCTGCTGAACCTGAATTGGGTCTTGGGAGCCGGGAGTCTGCGCTCCTGCATCCGCTTCAGAAGCCTGAGGCTGACTCTGCTGAACACAGCCTCTCAGGGGGATCCTCATTTAACTTATGAAGAAGTCACTCGCCTAATGCTGCCTCGTGGGGAAAGCAGTACAGCTGGATCTCCAGCCTGGACTCCTAATGTCAGAGTGTCTCCCAGGTCTGGTATCCCCAGTGTCATGCCTTCCCTCACCTCCATGCCTCTGAACGTGCCCCTCTGCCAGCCTGGCTAATTCCTGCTCTTCCTTCAAGTGCCACCCATGTGAAGCTGCCATCACTTCCCCCCCCACCCCGCACCCCTGGACACACATCTGGCGTCTCACAGAAAGCCCTTTATTGTAAGGTGTTTCCGATCTGTGTGACAGGATGATACTGTGAAACTTTAACAGATGTGATTTTGCACCAAGCGTTTAGCGTTACTCTTGCCTTCCGGCTCTCAGAGGAATCAGCAGGGAGCAGCACATCCTTTACCCACTGCCTAGGAGGTAGAGCTACCAAAGCAGCAATGCCATGTAATTGAGTCAACGATCAGCTCTGGAACTTCGCCACCCACTCTTGTAATCAACGAGACAACAGCGTTGGAGGAAAAGGTCCTTAGAGTGTCAAGTGTCACGTCCTGGCTTCAACAATGGACAAAGAAGCTCTAGGAGGGTCATTCTCTCCCTGCCTTTCCATGAGCTGGAGAAGGAGACTCAGAAGCATGGCCAAAGAGGGTGCCTGGGTGGCTCAGTCAGTTAAACATCCGACTTTGGCTCAGGTCTTGATCTCATGGATTGTAAGTTCAAGCCTTGCACTGGGCTCTCTGCTGTCAGCATGGATCCCACTTCAGATCCTTAGTCCCACCCACCCTCCATCTCTTCCCCTCTCCTGCTCTCTCTCTCTCTCTCTCACACACACACACACACACACACACACACACACACACACACACACAAGCCAGAGGGGACCTACGTTTGCTTCCACAGTGGGGAGGGTTGCCTGGGAAAGCAGGCAAGATACTTGGCTTCCTTCACATTGCTCCCCAGACATTGCTCATGTGACAAGTGAGAAAGAGCCCTTCCTTAGGATATTAGTGGCATTTCCCAGCATAGGAGGAATTCTGGTTCGTCAAAGGAGGAGTCAGCCTGAGTCACTGAGCTGTAAACTCTGTCTTAGCAAAGGGGTGACATCCATTGCCCAAAGGTGGTCCTCCAACCCCACTCTCCCACAAAGCACAGCCCCAGAATGCCAACATGAAGGCCAGGGTTTTGCTTTTAATTTTTTTAATGTTTATTTTATTTGTGAGGGAGAGACACAGTGTGAGTGGGTGAGGGGTAAAGAGAGATGGTGACACAGAATCTGAAGCAGGCTCCAGGATCCTAGCTGTCAGCACACAGCCTGATGCAGGACTCGAACCCAGGAACCATAAGATCATAACCTGGGCTGAAGTCGGATGCTTAACTGACTGAGCCACCCAGGAGGCATTTCTGTTTTTGTTTTTAAAAGGGAATTTCCCCTTTGCTAGTGAGAAGGTGGTGGAGGTAGGAGACAACTTAGCACTTGAGCTTGGCACATCTCCCATTTTGGGTTTTCGAGAGTAGTGATTGCCTGGGAACAGGTACTGTCTCTATGACCACAATTCCCTGTGAACTCGCTGGCTGCCCAAGGCCAGGCAGGTGGGAGAGCACAGGGGAGGGAGAAAGGTGGCAGTCTCTGCGGGGACATTCTCTTGGCCTGACCCCCACTCCTAATTCTAACCTCTGGCTCAGAGGCAGGTGGCCTTGTACAGCACAGCCATGGAGAACAGCTGAGGAAGGAAGAGTGGGGTCATGTGCAGAGAAATTAAAGTTTTCAGCGGAGTCCGGTTCTTCTTTCCTGTACTCAGGGGTAGGAGCTCTGTGGGATGGGGATTTGACAGCAGGCGCTGCTCTATTCTTTCCTCCAGGAGATATCACCTTTTCAGGCCCTACAACCCCATCACAGGGCAACCTTCCTTCGTGGGAGACACAGGAGGAGCAAATGTGAGCAACAGACCACTTCCCGGCATGCATGATTAAAGTGACATTTTATGCAATACTCATGTGTGTGTGTGTGTGTGTGTGTGTGTGTGTGTGTGTGGTGTGTGGAAAGAGGCAGAGGTCTCAAACATCCAATTTGGGGTTTAAGTTCTTAGGGCTCTGAAACAAATGCCAGCCAGCCATGCATCATTACAAGGAGTATCTAATTTATTGATTGAATCCACATAAATGTCAGTTAACAATGTTGCCATAAAATTATTCCCTGTAAAAGACCTGGAAGGGTTCTCCTGTGGGAATGAGTTCAGAGCAATGCCCCTGCACTGGACATGTAAATGGGAAGGGGGTTAATGAATTCTACAACCTGCTGACTAAGCCAAGGTGGATGGGAATCCATGGACTCCCTTTGCTTGTGTAGCGGGATTCTGTCTAGGGGTGGCACCTGTGTGTAAGTATATGTGTGCATAATCACCCATGACCTGTGTGTGTGTGCCTGTAAGGGAATCCATGGGGATCCATAAACAGGTACATGTGTACATGGATTTTACAACACGAATCTGGTCTATGTTTTTGTGTACTGATGCAAATGTTTACCCTGAGCTCTTACACGGCAGTCTATAGTTTTTCCATCTATGAACCTCTCAATGACTACCACATGGATGTGTTATAAGTGTCAACCAAAATTAAAAAAAAAAAAAGCACATGTGTCTGTGAGCCTTACTGGGGTGTGACAAATGAGGAGTTGGATAGAGGGCCATGTGTGGGTCAGTGTTGGGGGGTTGGCAGATTAGGAGTTGGACAGAGAGCCATATGTGGGCCAATGCTGTGGAAGACAGCACAGGTGTGCGTGTTTCTCAGGGTAAGTTCTTACAGGGCTCTAACTTGACTATGTTCCCCAAAGACAGAGCCACCTCAGGTCTCTAAACTCCCAGTTCTTCACAGTGGTGTCCACAGAGGCGCTCCCAGCCCTCACAGACTTCCTCCTGGCCCAGTTCCTAAGCTTTTCCAGAAACGTGGCCAAGGCAGGGGCACACTGTGACACTCTGGGTAGCATGCACACTCCTGGCAAGTCCAGTCTGGGGTATGGTCCCCACATGCTGCCACCAGGCAGGAGCTCATTCCTGAATTTTGACTCTCCAGCATTGCTCTTGAAAGTCTTGGATTGTGACTCCTCAGCCCAAACCAGTCTGGCTTACCCAGCCGTATGTCCTTCCTCTTTTTAGGTTTGTTCCTGAAAAGGACTTGACCCCACCACTTTTCTCTGGAAAATATGAATTCCTCTGATCCACCTGTCATCCCTTGGATGACCTTGATCACTGCTACTTGGAAAGCTTCCATCCCCAGGCTTGAAGGCACTGCCCTGTTCACCTGATGACACCAATGTCAAGTTAATTTTCATCCCTTTGCAATGACTTGCTGCCAGCTCATTACCACTTCCTGAATTAATTGATTTGTCTTGGTTTCTTCTCTTTCCTCTCCTTGCTCTCTAGGTCGCGCACGCGTGAGCGTGTGTGTGTGTGAGAGAGAGAGAGAGAGAGAGAGAGAGAGAGAGAGAGAATACCAGAATACCAGAATACCAGAATACCAGAGCTGGACTTACTCTTGACATACAACTGTTACAACACTCTCATTTATAGACACAGAAACCAAGGCCCAGAAAAGAGAAGTAACACAGGTCTACTGAATAATTAATTTCACAGAAATTGTATTGAGTGCTTACCATGTGTCACATCCAGGGGTAGGCTCAGTCTCTGGGAGGGATAGACACGTAGGTGGGCCATTATAATGGAGCATGATGGATGTTATTACATAGAGAAGCACGGCAGTGTGGGAACAGAGAAGTGGGGCTCCTCCCTAGATGGAGTGTATGAAGGAGGGCTTCCAGAGCAGGTGACGTGTGAGTTGTTTCCTGCATAGAAGCTCACCAGGTGAGGGGGTGGGTAGTTTGGGCAGATGGAGAAGCTTCTGATCTAACGCACTGTTATGGGCTCCTTTCCAGGGCACCTGCTTCTCATTCTTAACATCCCCAAAAGCAAGAGGTGCAGAAGGGTGGAGAGAAAAAGGAGACAGATGATACAAGCATGAATGGATGAATGGGTGGATGAATAAGTTAATGAATGCAACCCACATGATCAGTGCCCCTCATGGGCTCCTATATCGTGTAAGTTTACTCATTCCATCCTGACCACATTATCATCCTTCTCATTTGACAGAGGCAGTTAACTGCAGGTTGAGGAGATGAGGAATTGGTCACATCACACAGAGAGAGGGAAGCAGAGTTCGAACCCGGCTCTGCCCGGCTCTGCAGCTGGCTCCTCCACTCCATCCTGTTGTTGATTGCACCAACCTAGTTCAGACGGCAGATGAGAAACGCTGAAGGGTAAGGCTCTGTCCTCTCTGTATTGCAAGGGAGGGTGGGCCTGGCCCCTGGCCACCACCCCAGAGAAGGGAAGTGTCTCCCTCAGGCAGCAGAGACAGCACCATCCCATCTGCCTGAACCCATGTGTGTGACTCAAATGGAGTCTCTGCCCGTAAGCATGCTAACGGGGCCTTTACCAGTTCCCGAATCTGCTGACTCTTCATCTTCACTGGAAGCCAAATGAAGTTGATTTTTAATTCACCTCACAGAGTCATAAAGCAAACCGACGGCTGGGGCTAATGCTCAAGCCCTGTCTCTTTCTGGGCTCCAGAACTGACCCTGACCTGAAGCTTTCTGCCACCCTACCCCTGAGCAGCAGTGTGCAGTGTGTGGTGTGCCCCGGAGTCACCTTGGGGAGCCTCGACGACACTGATGCCCAGGTTCCTCCCGGGAGAGGCTGATGTCCTTCGGGTAATGAGAGCAGCCTTGGCTGACAACCCCTGGCCCAGGGTGCATCCTTACCTGAGACAGGGACTTAAATAGCCTCATGCTCTGAACAAACTTTTGATGCTGGACCACCCTGATCTTGTGCTCTATTTCCTTCTGTTTCGGGATCCTTCAACTAGCCCAGACTCTCTAGGGCTGAAGCCTGTCTCATCCTGGCCATGCTCATATCCTCCTCATACAGAGAGATGGGCTGAGCCCTGGATAGCTAATCTGCTCACACATCTTGTTGGTGCTGTCGTCTGCTGAGTCCCGGAGTCCCACCTATCATGACATCCCCTGCTATCTTGGGAGCAAGTATCATGAAAGGGACCCAGTGCCTGGAATCCTTGGCCCAAATTCTAGCTTGGACACTCACTAGCTGGGTACCCTCCCTGATAGCTGGTTTTCTTGCCCATCCAATGGTTGCTACAGTGACTCATTTTTTTGCAATAAACCAACCCAAAACTTAGCACAAAAGCAGCATTTCTCTGGCTCAAGAATCCACAATTTGGGCAGGCCTCAGCAGGGACAGCTAGTCTCTGGGGGCAGCATCATCTGGGGGCAGCTGCAAAGCTGGGACTGGAGTCCCCTGAAGCCTCTTTTACCTGCATGTGGCACCTGGGCTGCGAAGACTCAAACAGCCAGGGCAAGGCACCAAGGTCCCCAGGCATCTCTGTCTCTGTGTGGTCTCTCCATGTGGTCTACTGGCATGTGGCTTCCGGGTAACTGGAGGTCCTACCTGTTGGCTCAGAGCTCCCACAGCTCATGTCTGAGAGAGAGCGAGGTGAAGCTGCATCTTTCATGACCCAGCCTCAGTGTCCCTTCCACGTCATTCTTTCATCAAATCTGTCTCACGGGTACCTCTGGATTCAAGGACTGAAGAAACAGAATCATTCTCTTGGTGGCGGGGGAGTGGGGGATGGCGTAGCAAGGTTCAGGGAAAGCGTGTGAGACTGGAAAGTATTCTTATAGCCTCTTTAGGAAGGGACATCCTTCACAAAGGGGATACTACTACTCTCCTGTAAAATAGACTTCGTTTACTAAAAAGTACGGTGAAAACCCTTCAACTAAACTAAAGAGCATTTATCAGTAATAAGCCCTTCAAATACATCTCACTTAAGCCTCACACTGCCTGAAGTAGGTATTTGGTCATTTCACAGAAGGGAGAAGTGGGGTACAGGGGGTGAAGGGGCCAGCCCAGCTACCCACAGTGAGCGACAGGCCTGGATCTGAAGACTGTGTGGCTTTAAAGCAATGGTTCTCCGCCAAGGGTGATTTGGGACCCCAGGGAGACAACTGACAATTTTGGGGGACAGGTTTTGTTGTCACAATCTGGGGTGAGGGGGCTGCTACTGGCATCTAGTGGAGGCGAGGGAAGTTGCTAAACATCCTACAAGCCACAGGTGGTGCCCACCCCACCCCTTCCCCCCCCCCCGCCCCCATAGGAATTATCCGGTCTGAATGTCAGCAATGCCAAGATTGAGATTGAGAAACCAAGCTCTAGAGATGAGATTCTAATCACTACATTATATGCATTTTTTAGTGTTAGTTTTTTCCCTCTGTTCTAATTTCCTCCACCATTCTAGCTTCTTTTCTAGACTAGCCCTTGGCTGGCGTCTGTTCTACTGGGTTTGGGGTTATTTATGGCACCTACAATCTGGCATGTCTGTCAAGCCCTGTTTGTTTTTTTTTAAATTTTAAATGTTTATTTATTTTTGAGAGAGAGGAAAGGGGGAGGACAGAGAGAGAGAGAGAGAGAGATTCTGAAGCAGGCTCCAGGCTCTGAGCTGTCAGCACAGAGCCCAACGTGGGGCTTGAACTCACGAACTGTGAGATCATGACCTGAGCTGAAGCCTGATACTCAACCGACTGAGCCACCCAGGTGCCCATCAAGCCCCAGTTTTGTCCGTGGGAGTTGTATTCAGGGCCAGGTGGTGGGTAGTCTCAGGCTGTCTCATCCTGCGGGGTCTACCGGGCTGGCCCCTGCTGGGCGGTGAGACACAGCCTTGCACTGGCCGGCTGGGACCCTGTTAGGTCAAGAACCAGATGCAATTTAAGAAAAGAGCAGGGGAAACGCTGCTGGAAGCCTGCAGCCTAAGTGTTACCACTCCTTCCCCAGGTGCTCCTCATGCAGGGAGATGGGCAGGCTTCCAGCTCCAGGAAGGAAGTAGGCATTCTTTCACATTTGCATTGACGTTCTTACAATGTAGTCAGCAGTCAGATATTTTAAAAGCACTGCAAGTTAACCTTTAGCTTAAAGGTATGCTTTTGTTGCCCTCTCCTCCTTTCTCCACTGCTTGTGGGCAAGCTGCCTAATGAGCCCAGCTCAGACCATTAGAGGCTGGGCAGATGCTGGGTGCAGCATGAGGTCACCCTCTGAAGCCTTTTAGGAAGAGCTAGCAAACTGACAATGGGAGAGGAGATCCATTCATTCCAAGACAATAACTGCCCTCATGCTCTTGACAGAGAACTCCATTAATTCTGGATGTGGTCAAGGCCTGGCACGCCAAGGGCACCCTCTGGAATTAAGTCTTCTAATGTGGCCACAATCCCGACAGGTGGCCTAAGTGCAAGATCAGGCATCACTGCAGTTGGGAAATGCTAATGGTGGGACTGTGGCCTCGGCCATGAGGGGAAGCAGGGTTGCAACACGGCATCAATAGGGAGTCAAGTAAACTTGATTCTGAATCCTGGTCCTGACACTTACATGCTGAGTGATGTTGGGCAAATCACTTGACCTTTCTAAGTTACAAAAAGCATCAGATACAATGACACAGAGTAGAAACTCACTGTATAGACATTGCTATTTTTCTGAATCCAGTTCTGCAGAAGTGGCAAATCTGATCTGGAAAGTAAAACTACTGGGGTTCTTTGGGTTAGGATTTGGAGATCTGTGTTTCGCCTGAGGCTCAGGCCCCTGCCTCTAAACATTCTTTGCTGGCTACTCTCCAAAGACTGCAAATCTGAGATCCCCCTGGAGGCTACAGTCAGCTAATGAGGAAATGATAAAGATCTGTGCTGCCCAATATGGTAGCCGCTAGCCACCCTGAGAAACTGAAATATGGTTATGGTCTTTGGCTATGGAGAAACTTAAATATGGTTGATGTGACTGAGTAGCTGAATTTTAAATTGTATTTAATTTTAATTAATTTACATTTAAATTTAAAACTGACACTAAATTCACCTACTGGAAGACCTTTAAGTATGTATGGAACAAGTCTGTATTGAACCTAATTTTTCACCTGTGACTTTTATGAAATCTCAGTGCAGAGCAAGTACTTCCACTGATACCCGGGGTGAGCTGTATGCAGAAAACATACACCAGATTTTGAAGACTTAGTACTATCTCATTAATAATTTTTCTGTTGCGTACATGTTGAAATTGATTACATGTTGGAATATTTTAGATATTCTGGATTAAATACAAGATATTAAAGTAATTTCACTTGTTTCCTTTTACATCACTTCAACGCAGCTATACTGGAAAACAAAATTACATATGTGGCTGCATTATGTTTGCACTGGCCATCGCTGATGTAGACCACTGAAACAGCCTTAAATCTAGACTCCAGGCTGCCTGTAAGCTAGGGATAATAGTTCTGCCTAGAGTCCCGCACGGGGGAATCTGAGCCAAAACTTCAGATGAATAAAGCATGTACTTGTGCCAACTCCGTTTTCTTGCCTCTGTGTACACATTTCCCTATAGGAAGATGTGGCTGGGTGAGTCTGAGATCTAGATGGTCCTGAGTCTCTTTGTGAAGTAGGATCCTAATACCAGCTCTTTAAAAGTTCACTGTCCTCTTATACATGTCAATTACCCTTTACTGAATGTGTCCTATTCTCCTCGTGTTCCACCTTTTAGACATCTATGCCATGTCTCAGGCTAACTTCCTTCAAAGAAAAGGCAGAGAAAAGTTCTCCATGCTACTGGTCCCAAAGGTATCTTCGTCTATAGGGAGCCTTCTCATTCAAGTCCTGCCAGATCTAGAGAGCCCACCTTCGTGGGGTCTAACCCAACCTCTCAACCTATTACAAGCTAAGGCTTGGCTCCTTTATATCTCAGGCCTTCTGGATCCAGGTGTCCTGATAGGCCCACAAAGCTATGTTTGGGGCTGAATACATGGCCATTCCCAGTAAAAGTCCATGCAACCAAGGGATCAGGCAGGCAGCAGGTGCTGCAGCAAGTCAAACAAAGAACAGAACAGCCAAGCTTGGGTCCCAAGTGCATTTCACACAAGGCTTTGTGATATTTAACCAACTGTGGAAAGTGATTAATATTTCCCCCCTATATCCCCAAGTCGGGTCTGAAACATATCCATCAGCAAACTCATTTCCTCCTCAGGATTACTGGCAACTGTTTTGCTTGTTTACTGAAAAGCTATGGAGGCCCTAATTGAGTCCATGTGTGTTCTTTAGCTATTGGGTGGGGGAAATCCTTAGAGGCCACTAATCCAACCATTGCATTTCTCAGTAGGGGAACCAGAAGCTTGCAGGGTAAAGAGTGACCCCTTTCGGCTTTGAGGTCATGAGACATTATGGTACTAGTCTTCCAGTTTAGCTAGGAAGGTGGTTACATGTAGAGGGCATCTTGTAGGATTTGGAAAGAGATATGGCTTGATCCTGGCTTGCTTACTTAATGACCATGTGTTTCTGATCAAGATGCCTCTTCCCTAAGCCTTGGTTTGGACTCTTAAACTGGGAGTGATAATGTCTATTTCCTGGAATGGTTTGCAAGAACACAGAAACTGATGTGTAGTAAAGGCTCAATCAATGGTAGTCCAGTACTCAGAAGCTATTATAATAAGGGCCTGAATATGTTAGTTATTGCCTTATGCACTCCTGAAAAATTAAAAATCTATGAACTCCCAATCATCTTTTGTTTTATTTCAGTGTATCACTGGGGCAAATCCTTCTGGATTTCTCATTCTTGTCTCTTTCTGACATCTGTGGTGAAGGCAACTGAATCCCACATTCAATGTTATTCTTCAGACTGTTGAGTACAGGAGGGGAGAGGACCCTAAATCCTCCACCGATCACCAGCTGTGCTCACTCTTGCTTCCTTCTGACTCTCATCCTCATTAACTATAAGGCAGGAAGAAGCAGACATGGCAGACATGTCCAAATGTCCACATGGGGATATGGAGATGAGTGGGCATTAGCTCTTCACAGGTTTACTCAAAGTTGGGGAAATTGTAAGCCCTATCCTCTGGATCACGGCAGCAAAGTCTTGCCACTCTTCTAAAACTTTAGGGATCACTTAGTTGCAAGCAGTATGGTGGAAAGTAGATAACTGCTTTTAGATTTTCAACCATTAAATCAGCAGACAGGCACTCACTAGGAAAGTTAGAGCTTGTTTATCTTTGATGTTCACCTCAGTGGAGAAGTATCTTCATGCAGAGGGTCTGCAGATGGTGAACAGGAAATGCAAGTTCACTTCTAGTATCTCAGGTGACTTTCTCTGTGACCAGGAGGAAATGTTGGCTGGGTATCTTAGAGACATGGGAAGGGAGCTAACATTATTGGCCTTTTATTCCTCAGCTTGTCTAGTACCAGGGGCTTTAAGAGTCCAGCTTCTAATCAAGGCTGTAGGGTTAACTAATTTGCCCAATCACAAAAGGCTAGTAGGTGGCCTAACAAGAAGAGGGATTTAACCCAAGTCTCCTATCCCCTGAAACCCACTACACCCATCCCATTATGTCATGCTACCTCTGCAGAAGGCAAAGTCTAGAATGACCTAGACAAATGACCATGGGATTTCATGGACCCATGGAGGGTTTGAAGACATAGAGTCAAGATGACTTTGGAAACAGATGTGTATCTGGGGTCTAGATTCAAATGAGTGCCTCAGAGCCCATGCCACAAAGAACCTGCCTACCTCTACAGCTCCATGCTCTCAAAGACCATTCGTGGGTCCCAGCCTGCAACTGTGTCCATGAGACAGGATAGCAGGCTGTTGCATTGCCTTATGCTTGATGCCTTACACTGATTAGGACTGGCCGCACTTCATTTGTTGGTTCATTTATATGTGACTTCTGTTTCTTTATTCACCTGACTTTTCATCTGTATGCTGCAGACACTGGACTACAGGGATGAACAACCCAGAGTCCCAGACCCCTTCAGGGTTGGGTAGAAGCAAAGCATCTCCATACTCAATCCACTCTCCTTTCAAGGCTCAAGCACGTGAAGGTTTTCCACTGCTGGCTGTGAAGGACTTCATCACTTCTCGAACTTCACCCCATGCCCTCAGGATTGCTCTAGGTCCTTTCTGTTGGTTCATTTGGCCTCTGATCTGTTATAGCTGCCCTGATATTTATATCCTATGGATGTGCCATTCTTCTCCAGGTCTGCCTTCTCCCCAGCTCCCCTGACAGCTGCAGGGGCCTGAAACCAAGGTGAGTGAGGTGTTCCAAATCCAGGCAGTCATATATGAGACAGTCAGTCAGAATGAGGATATGGACTCGAACAGAGATACGAAAACCAGAGAAGACACAGAAATTGTGAGGAAATGTCTATGGTAATTATCTGTGGATAAGAGAGGGGCCAGGAGGGCACAGTTCCCCAGACTAGAGGTTTCAGGACTGCAAAATGACTATTTGAGACAAAAGTAGTGTTTTGGTCTCTGAATGCCCACGCAAGCCTATGAACTAAGGTTGGGGGCATTTGTTGAGATAGGGTGATGACATAGTTTTCCATTTGGGACCAGGGGCTACAGAGAGGGATGTATGAAGATACACTGTGAAGAAAGACATTGAAGGCAAGGTTTCCAATGACCATCTCAGACTGATAGCAGCATGTTGATACACTTTCTATTTGATGGTTAGAATAGAGACAGTATGGTAGTTCTGAGCATGGACTGTGTACTCAGATTCAAGCCTCAGTTCTGTCACTCACTTGCTATTTGCCTTTGGACAAATCACACCACCTCATTGAGCCTCCATTTCCTCCCTGGTAGATGACAAGAATAGTGAGTGATACTTTCCCACAGCATTGCGGAGAGCATTGAACAAGATGATACATATAGAAAGAGGAGCATGAGGCCCAGCACATAGTGAGTCTTCGAGAAACACTTGCTATTGTCATTCTGTGGTTCTGGAATGAATCATATCATCTGTCATGTGTTCTTATTCTTTGCCCTTTCCCTGCCTGCATCCCTTGCTTCTGTGCCTATAAAGTGTAGCCATAAAACCATACAGTGAAAAGGCCCTAGTCTTGTCCCTAGAGGCAACAAGGTGGGTTAAATCAACCGAGCAGGGAAGATGGGGTGAGAGGAGCCCAAATCAATAAGAGGCTGGATTGTTGGGGGGTGTGCCCCTGAAATGGGAGTGATCCCTGAGTGTGCTGGGCAGAAGAAAGAAGATATGTAGGATCCCCTCTGAGCCAGGAAAGGAGTGTTAGTGTTCTCTGCTCTAAGTAGACCCTGACTGAGGTGGCTGCACACTCTGACTAGGACGTTCTTTATGTTTCAGCGCTTCATGCATATCACACGCTATTTCTAGCCTGCACTGTAGCTAATTCGAGCAAGGGAAAACTCTGCCCTAGAAGATTTTCAACTTGCTACATCTGGCTGTTCACCACCACTTTCCCTCATTCTACATCCACTTTATAATCTCATCATGGGTTTTTGTGAGATTCACAAGTGTTTAAAGGCCTCAGCAGGCTGAAATGCTAAGGTACCTTTAAGACTGTAAAATCTAGGAATGAAAGAACCACAAAAGAAAATTCCTGGCTACTGTTTTATCCCCAAAAGCAGCTATATATAACTGTATCAACAAAATGGAATCTTGAAGACATACTGTATTCCTTTAAAAGAGTTCTAAGGTGAATTTCAGTTGTTTTCTCCACTTCAGTAATAGATATATCTAATTAAATACTTGAAAGTCCATTTAATTTTTAATTCGGGAAGTCATTCACAGTGGAGGCAATTTAAACAACTCAGGAAAAACCTCAAACCCCAACAAAATTCCATTAACTACATGGATGCTTTAAAGGTACATTTAACTAATGTTGAATTATGATGGGTCCCCGTAGAGGTACCTATGCAGTGTATCAATTCCCTTTTGGGGAATCCAAGCTTTTAGCTTTTAATGATCAGTGCAGTTGATTAGACTGACACAGTGCAGTGATCAAGGTTACCTTTTATAGTTCACTCCTCAGAAGAAGGACATTTTCTCTGGCTGTCCCTCGAAATTCAGCGATCCCGTAGAGCTTACCTAAGTGTGACTCTTAGAATCTTCCCATGGGTTTATGTATTTGCCACCTTCATGGCACGTGTGCAGGGCACAGAGACATCCCTGTGGGAGTGAGGCATGACTAGGGGTGCTGCAATCTATTTCTCAAGCTGAGGCTACAGCATTTGTCTCATGTACTGGTCCACCAACCAGATGCAGGGTTCAGTGATCTTGGCTTGAGTTTCTTCATGAGGGTCCCCTTTCCCTTTAACAGAGATAGATTCATGGGGCTGGAGGAACAATGGGGATCATCTAGATCAAGGCGCTTGTTTAATCAATGAGGAAACAAACCCAGAGAGGGCAGATGGCCAGGAGGAAAGGAGGGGCCAAAGCACAGATGTTCTACTTTCCTTCACGTGCTCTTACCACCAACCCCTATCTCGGCTACACCCCTGAGCACCAAGTAGAGTGCAGACTAGACCAGCTCTTATGATCTTGATGTTCATGTCCTAAGGGTGGAGTAGGAAAAAGAGAGAGTGGGAAAGGAGATAAATCACTAAAAGGAAAATTCCATCCTCAAAGATTGCCGTGATGAACTTAATGGAGAAGCAGAACAAACACACTTGAAGCAATTAGGAGAAAATTATAAGACAATATATAATTAGGTGCTAAATTATGTGGCACAGAAAATGGAGAAAGCTTTATGTATTGCAGTAGCCTGAAAATCTTTGTACAGGGGTTGGATACACAAGTGGCTTTGAATCGTGTGGATTATTGAAGGGATGGGTTTCTTTTCTCTGCGTTATAAAGAATATCAACATTTAATGTGGCTCTGGAGTCACACAGCCCTGACAAACTTACTGAAATTCTACAAGCCTCCATTTCCTTATCTATGAAATGGGAATACGATGCCATTACTGGGTGTGGGTTTGCCTCATAGGATATAATCACAATTTGAGGCCCAACACTAAGCTCCTTACATCAAGAACAGAAGATGGGGTCAATGACTGCCTGTTTGCTAGTATTTACTTTAGTCCCATGGGACTAGGTCCTGCTTCAACTCTAACACCCTTATCTGTTAAGTAAGAACCCCCATGTGATAGCCTATTGTAGTTTCTTTTTATCTGGTGATATGTAGTCCTTACCTACCCCCTTTGTCTACAGATAAGGTCATACAACTTGGATATGCCTTTGGTCCACTGAAGCTCAGCATACGAGGTAGGGGTGGGGTGGGTGGGGGATTCTGTCACAACACGAAAAGAACTCAACTCCATCTGGAAACGTTTTAGGCTCCTGGGAAGGTGCTGTCCTACGACAGAAATACTTAAGGAAGAGGTCAGCTTCTTGCATGAGACGTCCAAGGAGACTACACAGATGACTAATGAAGGCTCCCTGGCAGCCTCGGTAGCTCCTTTTCTCCGGATGCCTCTTAGCATGGAATGTGAGTGTAGAGATGAACTTGGTGTGAAGTATGAAACGATGATGTGAGAGAACATGAGCTGGAAACAGAGGGTGATGCATTACGGTGCTGCTTACATATGCACTGATGAAGTACATTCCTTTCAGCCCCCCTTGGGAGGCCTCATTGCCCACTCCCAATGAGAGGGGAACAGTGCTGAGAACAAAGATCCTGAAGATTGGAACACTCGGACCAGCCTTGGTCTTCTCAGAGCTCAGGGCTCCCAAGGGGCACTCGCTGCTCAAAATAAAGGGAGAAGGATTCTAGTAGAGGAAATTCCTATTTTTAAAGTCATTGCAATGGGGGTGCCTGGGTGGTTCAGTCGGTTGAGCGTCCAACTTCAGCTCAGGTCATGATCTTGTGGTTTGTGAATTCGAGCCCCACGTTTCTGTGCTGACAGCTTAGAGCCTGTAGCCTGCTTCAGATTTTGTGCTTCCCTCTCTCTCTGCCCCTCCCCTGCTTGTGCTCTGTCTCTCTCTCTCTTAAAAGTAAATAAATATTAATATATATATGTTATTAGAATATATATATTCTATATATATATATATAAAGTCATTGTAATGGCTTAAATGAATAGGGATCAAATGGGTCTATCTTAGAGCCTGGAATACAGCAGTTATGCCCCCCCCCAAAAAAAATAGCCAATTTCTTCCCAGCCTGGAGTTTTCTGAGATGGATGTGATTGAGTTAAACCAGAATGAACTACAAAAACCACTAGCTTCCACTGATAGCTTGACCCTGCCTGACTTCAGGGCTACACGTTAAAGAGAAGGGCCTTGCCTGAGAAGGAGACTCCACATAGTCATGAAAAGGATGGGGTTTAACGGTGAGGAGAAGGTCGATTAGATTCACTTTCAATTATTTTTTTTAAAAGGCAGAAAGGTCTGAATTTATTGCAAATCGTGTAAGAAATGGTTAGGTAGCTAGAAGATGAGTCCATTGTAGGATTCTGAAAGTGCTGACTCTTTTCTTTCCTTGTTCGTGGGTCTGTTCCCACTATGAACAATGGGGGGGGGGGAAGTCCCAAATAAGATTACCTTCGCTTATTCTCAGAGACAGTATGGATGGGGAGATAGCTGACATTGCCGTGTCCTGTACAGCCTTACAGTCATTTGGAGGAGTGAGATTCCTGGGCAGGAAGCAGCAGCCACGTGGAGGACAGAGAGAGAGTAGGGGGAACCGCCTGGGCTGTGGAGAAGACTGGGAACAGAACGCGGTGTAATTGCTTCAAGGCAGGGCATCATGTAAAACATTTTTACTGAGAGCTGTTCATTGATTTTCTTTTTATCTATAGAAACATAATCATTTTAGAATTAGAGAATATCACATAGCATCTAACTTTCAACTCAAAGCAGAAATCTGTTCTCTAGAATCACTGAGAGGGAGGGGGATTCTGCTTAAACACAGCCAAAACTGGGATTTCAGTGCATTCATAGGCAGCTCTTCCTATAATTGACTTTAAAAAAAAAAACAAAAAACTGTATCCCACATGTTAAAAAGCTCTACTTAAAAAAAAAAAAAAAAGCTATTTATTTTTTGAGAGAGAGAGAGAGAGAGAGAGCAAGCAAGCAGAGGAGGGGTAGTAAGAGAGAGAGGGACAGAGGATCTGAAGCTGACTCTGTGCTCTCAGCACAGAGCCCGATGAGGGGCTTGAACTCACAAGCCACGAGATCATCACCTGAGCTGAAGTCAGACGCTTAACTGAGTGAGCCACACAGGTGTCCCAAAAATTTTCCTTTATATTAAGCTGACACCTTACCTCCGCGGGTTTTATCCTGGCTGGTAGCTAAGGTCTTCTACCACATGATGGCTTATCCAAACATGAATACTCCATGTTGTCATTTCTTTAGTAACTCCTAAATGCTTCTTTCAACTCTTATTTCAAGAGCTATTCTCTCGAAGTGGGGTGACCCTCTCTCCTTGGCATCAACTTTCTCTTCTCTTTTGCCCTTTTTTCTTGTCAAAATAAAACGAGGCCCTTCAACCTGTTATTGGCATGAATATGATGCGGAAATGAGTCCCAGTTGGGCCTGCCCACAATCATGTGGTCCTCCCTTTTCTAACAGCTAAGCATCTAGGAGTGTCATATTTTCTTACAGCATCTCCCTGGTGGTGGTTTATAACATATTTGCATTTCAAAAGTAAGTGCTTAGGAATTTGGCTGTCCTTTTGAGAAAATACTAATGATATTGTATTTACATTTGAGCATAAATTATGTTGCCCCTCTCCTCCCCCACAGTCTGGAGTTTGGGGCCCCTGTTTCACTACCCACTAGATAATGGAGAACTTTTGCCCACATAGGAGATGGAAATAGGTTGTGAGTGCACTGCCCGAGGATCCCTCCTAGCTCTCTAGTGGATTCAGTGTCTCCTCAAGCATCAGGGAAGTTCCACCATATCTGCTGATCCTCCCTCCACTCCCCAGCTTTGGTTCAAGCCTTTCAAGCCTGGTGTTAAGTTCTGGGCCACCCTTTTCTTGAGGCACCTTCAGTCATTTCTATTCCTTTGGAAGAGAACATCTCTGGGAAGACTGGTTAAGTTGTTAATTTTTGGATCTTTCTCTGACCCAAAGTAGAATTGAGCTCTGGGAAAGTTCTGGTCAAAGACATTTCTGCTCTGATTTAATTCAGGAGCTGTCAGTGTTTATGCATATGCGGGCACTTAGCCCCATTTGCATCCACATCAGGCTCCTCCCTGCTGACAGCAGGCCTGTCTCTTGGAGGGGACAGATGTAATTATCCTTTTGCAAGTGTATGGCACACTGTCAGGATTTTTCTCTGGAAGACAGAAAAGAGCCTGAAGAGGAGAGGAAAGGGAAAGTGAAGATTCCGTGCCCTGTTGAACTTAGAAACTCTCCTCTTTGGAGCAGCTCCTTCCCAGCCTCATTTTTCTGTCCTTTTCCATTCTGCCTTCTCTTTGCTTGTCCCCAAAGTGCCATTGTGGAGATGGGAGGAAGAGGGATAAAAGGCATGCCGGTCCATTATAGTTAACAGAAAGGGGATAACTGGAGCTACTTTTATCATCTCAACTCCCCTCCAGATACCTGTTTCTGGCCTTCAAAGATGAAGGACGACCTATGTGGCTGGTTAAGCATTTTGTTCTTTTACTCTCCCTAGATGTAGAAAGAATATAATCAAGTTTTGACCTAGATACACTTGCTAAGTTGTATCAAAATACAGCTGGTTTTGTGAGTGGCAGGAGAGACACAATTCCTGTCATCTCATATGACCCAGGAAAATCTAGATTTACATAGAACCACATCCTGAGTCAGTCACAGCAGGCAGGGGATCTCAGTATGTTCATAACACTGAACCCAAGAGCAAGCCCATGGTCGACCAGAAAGCCGAATGAGACACAGTCTTCTGGACGACAGCTGTTCCAGACACTGGAGTGCCCTATGGGCAGCAAGATGAAGACTGCGTATGAGGGGTTGAATGCTATCAAAATTCTCCTTTATTTACACCCAGAGAAGGAGTCTGGAGCCAACCAGGAAGCTCCTGCAAAGCCCCAAATCTTCAGCATCAGCCAGACATTACCACTGACGCATATGTTACCTTTAAAAAGTGCTAGTTGATATCTACTCATTAAAAAAAAAAACACCCTAAAGATGAAATTAAATATGTTTTTGCCACATTACTGAGTAGCCCCATTTCTGGAATATATCTGCTCTAGTTCGATGCGTATGTATCTATTCCAGAGAATAGATTGTGAAATAGATACCAGAGAAAGTCGTGTGCAGGTTCTCTGAAGTGCTGATTGCTATAGTGAGGAGTCAGAGCCAACCTAGGTATCCACAGTTAGCATATGGACAAGTAAGAAAAGGTAAATAGATATAAAAGAGTATCACGTAGTAGTTGGAAGAAGCTGGCATACATATAATACATGTCTTCATCTGTGTGTGTGTGTGTGTGTGTGTGTGTGTGTGCGCGCGCGCGCGCGCGCACAAGGCCCAGATACTGGTGCAGCAGGAACTATGTAGCCTCCGTCAAATGTATGGTCATGATTTTAGGTACAAACAGCATGATGAAAGGCAGAAGATAAGCTGACCAGGAGTTAGTCTTGACTCTTGCTCTCTGAGATTCGGTTTCTTCACCTATAAAGTGAAAAGCCCAGTACTGTTTCCCAGGCTTAGTGGTGGTTCAAAATAAACCAGTGCATGGAGGCCTGGCTAAGAAATTTCAGGTGTTTGCCACCCCTGCATAAGCCATTCTCATTCTTGCTATAGTAGTACAGTCTGCTGCCGGCACCAATCCCTACCAATGCCGGCTGTTCAGATCCCAGTCACTAGCCTTCTCCTTCAAAGCCCCCTCTAGGCAGAGAGGACTTTGTAGCACTGCCAGGATCAATGTTTGAGCAGCTATCGGCGAAGACCACATTATACCTTGGAGAGCACTGAACTTCTGACTCTGAAACCCTCTAGGCAGGTTTCCTTTTTAGATGACTCTTCTTCTATTAGAGATCTCTTAGAAGCCCACTGAATCAGGTCCAAGTCCAGTTATTAGTTTTTCATGGCTTTGGTTGCACATGGTTCTTCTCTCCTGTGAACCAAGATAGATGGCAGTTCAGCCACAGCCTTCTCATCACTGGAGGGTTGTGAAGGGCCATCCCATGGGGGAAAGGAAGTCTCTTTCCCCTGTGGCAACTTGGCAAATGCAGCTGGATTCAACATGGGAGAAGGGAGTGAACCTCCAAAGCCCTTAACCTTCTGCTGTTCCCAGGCATCAGGTAACCAGTGACATATGTTTATGTTATTTTAGAAAGGTATTAAATGATACCATTTCTATCTTTTTTCATTGCAACAAATTCATCTTTGCCCCAAGAGAGTGCTGTCACTGTCCCTTGGGTGAACTAAATTATCATCTTTCCCAGAGACTTTAGAAGCTTCTGAGAGCCCCGTTATGCCCTGGCATTGTTCTACCCATCCCACTGGCCACAAGGTAGAACTCTGGAAGACCCCACCTAGGACAGTCTTCCAATTCAGTGAAGAGATACTCCTTCTAGGTGCTTCCATTCACATTTTCAGCAAACATTCATCAAGTCCCCACCATGTGCCAGACACTGCAGGGTAACAATGATTAAGGTGTGATCTCTGTTTTCATGGGACTTCCACACTGTAAGGCTATAATTCTAAAGATCCCTTTCTTTCTCATTGGAACTCAGAACTGGTGGAATATGATGGCTCACAGGGTAGGCTCTGGGCCCACAAGGCCTGGCTTCTAGTCCTGCCTCGACCAGTTCCTGGCTGCGTGATCCTGGACAAGTTACCTCATGGGTTAAAGGGAATTCACTGCAGCACACTACCTCATACTCTTACATCCAATATCAAACAGGCTGATGGGGCAACTGGGTGGCTCAGTCCGTTAAGTGTCTAAACTTCAGCTCAGGTCATGATCTCATAGTTCGTGAGTTCAAGCCTCACATTGGGCTCTGTGCTGACAACTCAGAGCCTGGAGCCTGCTTCAGATTCGGTCTCCCTCTCTCTCTTCCCCTCCCCTGCTTGTGCTCTGTCTCTGTCTCTCTCTCAAAAATAAAATAAACATTAAAAAAATAGGCTGAAACACATAAAGCACTCAGGACCAAGAGGCACAAGGTAAACTCAGTAATTTTTCCCCACCGAATACATTCCAGCAAGACTCCTACTTTCAGGCCAATGTGTTTTATATCTCATGCATGTGAATTACTAACTCCAGCCATCAGTGCTTTATACAGATTTTTATTCTTTTCCATTAATTTAGGTCTATAAATTGCTCTAAGCTCTAATCTCATCAACTCTAAAAAGCCTCTTCTAGTAAACCCCAGGTCATTTTAAGTGTCTTTACCCCTCCCCCTTCTCCCTCCAGGTATGCTCCATGGACATTTAGGTTTATACAATGTTGTGACCTCTGGATTCAGAAAAGGCAAGTGTCCAGCAAGAGATCGCACAGCTAGTTCTCCATGCTAGATGCTTGGGCTCAGATGATGGTCTGCCTGATTTCAAATTCTGTGACTTCTTACTATGTTATTCTGACTTTCATCACATTGTAGAAGACTCTAATAAAAAGAATACTATTTCAATTACTGCTATTTCACTGAGTGTTCTCTATGTTCCAGGGACTGGTAATATGTATGTGTGTGTGTGTAAGATATATATATATGTATATATATAGTACAAATATAATATAGTATATATTGTAATGTGATATATGTATATATTGTAATGTAATATATATATTGTAATGTAATATGTGTATAATATTGTATATATTGTTATATATTTTATTATGTAACATATATGTAATATATATCTTATAACACACATATGCCATATATTATTATATAGTAACATATATCTGTAATATCTATTATATATATATATTACTGTTTCATAATATATATAAACCTGAGGTTTACTAAGAAAGATTTCTTATAGTTGGCAAGATCTGAGCTCTTAGAGCAACTTACAGACATAAATTTTCACATATTATGTAATTAGTGTTATATACAACTTATAACTATTACTTACATAAATTATACACCTACTCTATTAGGTATACTTATATACTTGTACCTATGTAATACCTATGTCATATAAATATGTATATGCATTTATATAAGCACTCATTTAACCCTCCTACAGCTTGGAGAGGCAAGTACTATTATTATGCCCATTTTATAGATGAGGAAACTAAGGCTTGGAGAAGATAAGCAAGCTTCCCGAGGTCACAAAGCAAAAAATGATGGGATTTGAATCTGAATCTATCAGTTTGTATCTTTCTCGCTGTTTGTACTTCACAATATTTCATACACTTCATGCACCAGTGGCTCAATGGTTCAGGCAAAATAAATGCTAACCGAAGGGATCAGTACATCATATCTCAGTTCCTACAGGTCTTGTTCATCTTCTATACCAATCTGCTGAGCTGAAAGTTAAATGTGCTTTAGCTTGGTGTGGATTTTCTGGGCTCTCTTGTGTGTGATGGTGATAGGGCATGTGAGGGAAGCCTTCATTAGGATGATACGGTTCCATCCCTCTTTGGGGTCTGTCATATCCTCAAGTGGTGGGAAGAACTGCTGATCTAGACCCTGGACTCTGCTCATGGCTCACTGGTAGCTGCGGACGTCCTGAAGGGCCAAGGATTTGGGGTCTTGCTCAATCAGAGGACCCAGGTTGGCCCTGAGCTCCTGTTTATAGTTGGCTTTACAAATATTGGGAGATTTGAAAACAAAACAAAACAAAACAGTGCTATCCAGAAATAAATTAACCCAGTCCCAACACTCACAAAATCCATAATGGGTGTAGATATCCAGATAGACCTTAATTGTGATTTAATAGTGTTTACTGTAATTTAGCTCCAGGGAAATGTACTTGCAATTAACCAATGTAAACACAATGTCTACTTACCTCGTAAATGTTCTCCTAAATGAGCTCATTAAGGCCTACATCCAATGAGTTTCACATCATGCCTTCCTTCCTTTCGCCAAAACACCACTCTACTTTAAGATCACCTTACTTGTATCTGGATGGTTGGCATAGTGGTCTGTTACCTACCTCTAATTTTGCCTATGTACCTTAATTCACCCTCCACCCTCCACTACTGCCCCTGTTCAATTACATTCTAACTGCTGGCCCTGCATGCACACTACTCCACAATATATGGCCTCCAATCTACCCCTCAGGTCTCACCTTCCACTGTTCACCAGTATCACCTCCTCAAGCACTTTTGTATCCAGGCCTTTGTTCATGCTATTCCCTCTTTTGGAACTGCTCTTCTCACCATCTGTTCACATGAAAACCCAACCTCTCCTTCAAGTCCATCCTCAAGCCTCCACCAAAATATCCCATTTGGTAATTTGTCTGAACTTGTATGTGGCTCAACTTCCCTTTAAGCCCCATACTGATTTCTCTCTATTCTTCTCTAATGGAATCTATCTATCTATCTATCTATGGCTTTCCCCTCTACAACAAAGATTAGAAGCAGTGGTCCTATGTTTTTATCTCTGTACCTTCATACGGATCTGCCTATAGATGCTTGATAAATGATTATTAAATTAAACAGAGTTGCACTGACCTGATAGGGAGTATAACAGGCAACACCCAGCTGCTTGGCTCTTTAAGAAATAAAAAGACTCGGGCGACCACTAAGGTTCTTCCTGTGTGTGAGTATTGGCCCTTGCTGAAATGGATACCCAGCTGAGCTTCTGCATTCACGATTCATCCAGATCATGATCTTCACCTCTACACAGTTCTTGTAGCTCTTCAGTAAAATCCTTCAGGCTATCGGCTGACACAGCCTTAAGACATCTTCTCATATATAAGTGACTACAAATGTCAATAAAGATTCAGTGGTAGTTACACAATAGGACTTGAATTGGGAGTCGGGAGATCTCACTTGTAGCCCCAGAAATATCATTAAATTGCTGCAGAACTAGGTAATTGGGGCTCTGTCCTTTCATTCTTATGCCTCCATACACAGCAAAAGTGAGATAATTGGCTGGCGAACAGTATGGCGCCTTCTGATCGCATTCAGGGTGGGCATCTGTGGTCTGCCATCCTGGCCGCCCATTAAAATCACCTGGGGCTTTACAAATACCACTTTCTGCCCCAGCCCAACCAACTGATACTCTCTGAGGTTATCACCCAGGCATCAGAAGGTCTTTCAGCTCCCCCAAGTCATTCCAGAGAGCAGCCAGGGTGGAAAGCCTCTACTCTGGACATGTGCTTCTCAGATTTTAACGTGCGTACAAACCACCTGGGGAATCTCTGCAGAGTCCGATTCCTTCAGACTGAGGAAGGACCCAAGAGTCTGCATTTCTTTTTTTTTTTTTAATTTTTTTAATGTTTAATTTATTTCTAAGACAGAGAGAGAGAGAGAGAGAGAGACAGCATGAGCAGGGGAGGGTCAGAGAGAGAGGGAATCACAGACTCTGAAACAGGCTCCAGGCTCTGAGCTGGCAGTCAGCACAGAGCCCAACGCAGGGCTCGAACCCACGAACCGCGAGATCATGACCTAAGCGAAAGTCCGACACTTAACCGACTAAGCCACCCAGCCCCCACCCCCCCCAAGATTCTGCATTTCTTACCAGCTTCCAAAGTGATGTCAGTGCTGTTAGTCCGTGGGCCACACTTTAAAGAGCAAGACCCTTTTATTGTGTATAAGTTCCTCAAAGGGCTATTCTTGGAAAGAGCCACATAACTAACCACAGGATGCATTACTGGCCCTAACAGGTGCTAGCTACTCTTCAGGCCCTGGGGAGGAGCAAAGAGCGTCTGACCTCAGAAGAACTTAGGAAAATGCTCCAGAAGGCGATCAAGACAATCAGGACGGGTCTAACGAGAGCCACCAACAGACACAGATGCTTAAGGGATTGTGGTAAGACAGCTGGGAACTCAGAAATTTTGGGTGAATGCTGGCTTAAAGCCTTAAATTATAAACTAGCCACCACATCCCCAGTACCCAGAGTCCCACAGTCCTAGCATTCTCCAAATTATCCAGGCAAATTCAGACAGCATAACTGATCACTCATTGTGACAGTCTTTACTTATTGCTCCCAACCCCACTACTGCCCTTCTACACTCTGCTCTATACTTCTGGGCCTGAGACTCTGCAAACCACATTTCTCCCTTGCTTCCTGGCTCTAAGGGGACCGACTGTCCCAGTTTGCCGATAACTGTCCCCATTTTAGCATTGAAAGGCGCGCATCCCAGGAAACCCCTTACTTATTCTCACTGTTCTGCAAATAGGTGACACCAGGGGAGATTAGTAAGGGGGGAGAAGGGGCTATCTTCTTCCTGATTTGCTTGCTGTCCCCGCCACCAAGACCCAACCTGGTGGCAGGTGCCACCCAGCAGCAGCAGTTGGTCCTGGGCTCCTGTCCCTCTCAGCACTCAGAGCCAGCTCACTGCTCCACTCCGATGTCCCAGCAGTAGGCAGTGTCCCTCTGCAAAGGCTTGAGCCCTGGCCCCACAGGGTCCTCTCCTGAGCTTCTAGAAGCTGATGATCCACTTCTTCCTATGTTCCTCCAGCTCTGGGGGCGAGTTTCTATTTCTTGCATTTCTTATTTCTGGGTTACATCAGTGTGCTCCATTTAAACCTGTCTAAACATTTTTTATTATTTTTTAAGTTTATTTATTTATTTTGACAGAAACAGGGAGAGCGCAAGTGGGGAAGGGGGAGAGAAGGAGGGAGAATCTCCAACAGGTGCCATGCTGTTGGTGCAGGGCCCATGTGGGGCTCGAACTCATGAAACTGTGAGATCAAGACGGAGCCGAAATCAAGAGTCGGACGCTTAACCGACTGAGCCACGCAGGCATCTCTAAACCTGTCTCGACACTGTTTCTATGTTAAATTCCTTCTGATGATATATCTAGTGTGGTTTTCCTGACTGGTTCCTGGCTGGTCTATTTGCTCCAGACGCCATTAGTCATTCCGAGGTTAGAAATATAAAGGCAAATATGGCACAATGCCGCCCTCTAGTGGAAGGGCAGAGGAGTACCGTTTTTACAATATAATGCGCTAAATGCTAAGCTGACTACACACTCGGTGTTAGGAGAGCCCAGGGCAGGGAGGGTCCCAAAATAGAAATTCATGGAAAGCTTCCTGAAGGAGGTGCTATTTGAAATGGATTTCAACTGGGGCTTTCACAAAATGAAGAAAAGAGCAACGGCCTTTCAGGTAGAGGGAACACTGTGCCATGGCATACAGAGGTTAACAGCACAGCATGCTCTAGGAATAATTCTGCATGGTCAGAATAAGGACTGTAGGTAGAGGAGTAGTGGACAGTCCAAGCCAGTTGTCTCAGTCTGCTCAGGCTGCTACAACATACACATGGACTGGAGGGCTTACACCCCAGTTCTAGAGGCTGACAAGTCCAAGATCAAGATGCCAGCTGACTTGGTTCCTAGTGAGAGTGTGCTCCCTGCCTTCTTGCTGTGCCCTCGCATGGCAGGGAGGAGACGTGCTGGTGTCTCTTCCTTTCTCACAAGGGCAATAATTCCATCACAGGGAATCCACCCCTCAAAACCTCATCTAAACCCAATCACCTCCCAAAGGTCTCCCCTCCTGGGGCTATCACACTGGGGCTTAAAGCTTGAACATATGACTTGGAGAGAGGGCGGGGACAGGGGAACATTCAGTCATAGCAGACCTTCAGTGCCAAGTTAAGATGTTTAGAGTTCATCCTGTAACCTTGAAGCCATTAATAAGTGATTTTTAAAGAGCCATGCCAGAGTTATATTATCATGTCTGCAGCTGGCTCCCAGGGTGGTCAGGTGGGGAACTGAGAAGGAGAGCTTACACCTGTTAGAACTCTGGCTTTTAAGTGAGATTTTGCTCAATCCTTGAGGCCAGAAATCCATAGTCTACGTTGTAAGAAACAGGTGGTTGTTCTAAATAAAGATGCAGAATATGAATTCATATCCATGGAGGCCATTGCTTCAGGTACCTGGGCACATAGATATTTATACACACACAGAGCTGAGATTGTTTGATTGAAAGAATAGAATGTTTTCTTCTGAGGGCACACTAACAGGATCAGAGTGTCTTAGTTTGTCATGAAGAGGGGGTGGCCATTCTGATGGACAGCTACACAATCTTGAAGGTTCCAGAGGGCAGGCACTAGACTTAATAGCAAGCAGATGATCCCTTAATTTTCAGGGACCCAGAAGGCACTTGAATGGGGAAGATGCCTGAAAAGCGTTCACAGGTGAGACAGGGTCCTTTCATGGGCAAATGTGCCAGAGGGAGAATTCCCCAGCAGGTGGGTGAAGGTGCGGATACTGCCACCAGAGGTCCTTGCAATCAGTTTTGCAATCGGTCATTTTGGGAAATGCTGTGAGGGAGTGAAAAGGTCAGTGGGAGGCTGCGACCACTTAAATGTACCTTTTAATATTTTTTCCCATTAAAGTCTGAAAGCCAGCCTCTAAGCCTAAAGTGCTGGAGGCCGTTAGCCACCTGAGGACAGGCGGTTAGGCACAGGTGTGCCAAAGCTATAGAATTATGATAAGTACATGTCCCAAGTCCACAATGTCTGAACCACCGGGCCCTGTTTGATGCTAAAAGGGCCCACTGTGAAACCGATCAAAGATAATGCCACTTCACAGAGTGAAAGGCAGCCATTGGGAACACACTGTCCCCCAGGCAGGGTCCAGGCAGTGTGAGGAACACTGACACGCTCCAAGGGCCACCTTTACTGGCAGAAGCCCAAGAGAGAGGAAGCCATCAGTCTTTCTGAGTGGCCATTACTGATATTTTGGTCATCATCACAAGACATAATTGAGACCATCCTGCCACGTCCTGCACTAAGGTTTAAGCACAAAACCGCAAACATCCAGGAGATGGAGAGATGTGTCAGCGCCCACACCTGAGATGGTTCTGGGGCAATGCAATTGACTATAAGTCAGAAAGGAGGCCATGGTATTAGGAAACCAGAGAAAAAGCGTGTGCAAATTTGGGAGTGGAAAAGAGGGGCTTAAGAATGAGATTGTCTTGTTCTGTGCCCATCATAGGTAGAGCCACTGCAGGTCTGGACATTATTACACTCTGAGAGGGATGCGAAGGAACTGCAGCACTCGGTGGACATGGAGACGCTGGGAAGTGAGACAAGGGAGCTTCAGGGGTGTTCAGGCTGGGAGACTGGTGGCCCAGGAAAGCACCATCCACAGCACATCACTGACACGTGATGGGCTGTCTCAGGAAGATCAAAGGCAACTGCTAGGAGAGGCCAGCGGGGAGAACCAGGAAAGGCAGGAAGAATTCCATGATGCCCTGCTGTATTCGTAGTACCTACACCTGGCATGGTCTTGTTTATCTGTTGGCTTGTTGACTGTTTTCCAGTAGACTACAAACTCCATGAGAGCAACAACCTCATCTGTCTTGTCTTCTGCTGTGTCCCAGGAGCCTGAAACAGTGCCTGGCGTGTGACAGCTGACCAGTGAGTATTGATACAATGACTGAGGGAGGCTAAGGAACAGACTCAGCCCCTGTTTGTAAGGTAGGTCTCAGAACTGGCTTTCCAAACTTAAAAAAAAACTCCCTTTCTTGAATGGCCCCTCACATGGGACCCCAATATAGACGATAGAGCAATGTGGCATTTTAATAGTATACATTTCTATCGTAAGTCCCAATATAAAACATGTATTGTTAACTTATAACGGATGAGAACTCAGACTATTTTGATAAACATAAGAAAACCTTTGAAATTGAGGCTACCAGAAGACTGAGAATATAATTTATTCCTCTCTTATCTTTGGCTTGCGGAACACCGAGAAAACCCTGATTCATGCAGAGAAGTAGTTGCAAATGATGCCAGTCTCCAATAGCTCATCTGGCAATCTCGGGATAATTCTTTAATTAAACGGATGCAGGAATCTGAAAAGGGAGTAGCTGGAAAACTGAGCTTGAAAGTTTGTAACCGTGGGTTGTGCCCCTTACTATACATTCAGAAGTCAGACAAGAAGAGTTAAACCAGACAATAGGTGCCAATTCCACTCTGATGTGTGATATTATCATGACTCTGATGAGTTACACATTTGGTTATAATTATACAACCAACCACTGGGCCATGCTGGGAGTCACGCACCTTCTCCCTGCCTCACTCCTGATGGAACACGAGACTGTGTTTCTGTGCCATGAAACTCTAATTCCACAGATGTAGGAGCTCAGGCATGAAGTTATCTTTTTTAAAAATTTCAGTGCAAGGGCGCCTGGGTGGCTCAGTTGGTTAAGCATCTGACTCTTGATTTCATCTCAGGTCATGATCTCACGGTTTGTGGGTTTGAGCCCCGTGTTGGGCTCTGTACTGACAGTACGGAGCCTGCTAGGGATTTTCTCTCTCCCTCTCTCTTTCCCCCTTCCCTGTTCATTCTCTCCCTCTCCCTCAAAACAAATAAACCTAAAACAATCTGTGCAAAGATGCAGCCTTCATAACCAATGACTCATTTTCAGTAAGTTCTGATGTGACAGATAACCCTACTGGGAGAAGGGTTCCCAGAACCACACGAAGTGATCTGGTATTGCAAATTAACGTATTTGTGGTTAAAATTTGGTATATGGGCATGTAAGTTGTATATTGTTATTCTAAAAGACCTTATTAATCAAATCTACGTAAACCTATGTATCTACATGAATAAAGTTGGAATTAAAAATCTTGCAGGATTCCCGCGGCCCTCGGACTTAAGCATTATCAGACAAAGCCAAATCTAAGGGTTCCCTGGGTTCCCTGAGATTCTTCCAGACTGGCTGGGGTATAGTCCTAACCTTTCTGATGCATGAAGACCACACACACACACACACACACACACACACACACACTGCAGCAATGAAGGAAGACTGAGTGATGCCCAGTTATGGGCTTTACCATGAGACTTGCCATTATAGGTGCCCAAGTGAGCACGAACCATGACCCCCAGGCTCCCTGTCCCAACATTCCAGTGTGGGAAGGCACTTCCACCATCACAGAGATGGCAAATGGGCATATGTAGAGAGAGGTGATGGTCACCTGGGGATGGAGAGGAACCAGCCCCCAAACCTTCACAGAGATGGCAGGGACCCTCATTTCTGTAGGCCAGTAAGGGAAGAAACAAATTCCCTCACCCTGTTTAAGGGACTATCCAACTGCTAAATATAAAATGTCACCTTGTTGTTTAACTATATTTGTGATTATAAAACATCAGATTATGGGGCATCTGGGTGGCTCAGTCAGTTAAGCACCTGACTTTGGCTCAGGTCATGATCTCATAGTTTGTGAGTTTGAGCCCCACGTTGGGGTCTGTGTTGACAGCCCAGAGCTTGAAGCCTGCTTTGGATTCTGTGTCTCCCTCTTTCTCTGTCCCTCCCCTGCTCACACTCTGTCTTGCTCTCTCCTCTCAAAAATAAATTAAAAACATTAATTTTTTTTAAAAAACCATAAGATTATAACAGCTGCCATCATTTATTAAGTACTTACTAATAAAGTATCTAGCATACTTTCATAATTGATTTATACAAATTATTTTTTCTAGCAATCCTAGAATTCTCATTTTTTTCCTATCCCCATTTTACAGAGGAGAAAACTGAGGAATGTCAATGTGAACCTGACTCACATGCAGCTAAGCATGCAGTGAAGCCATGATTTGTATCCTTACAACTTGGCTCCAAAGTCCAAACTTTTAACCACTTTGAACATATGAACAGGAGCACCTGGGTGGCTCAGTCTGTTAAGCATCGGCTTTTGATTTCAGCTCAGGTCATGATCTTGCAGTTTGTGGACTGAGCCCCATGCCGAGCTCTGCACTAACAGCACAGATCCTGCTTAGCATTCTCTCTCTCTCCCTCTTTCTGTCCCTCCCCTGCTCATGTTCTGTCTCTCTCTCTTGAAATAAATAAATACACACGAAAAAAATTAAGAAAAACATATAAACAGATCACAGGGAAAGATAAGTTCAGGAAATAAAGTGTTAAGCCTTCGGATACCTGAGATTTTGGGGAATAAAGGAAAAGAAGAAGAAGGGGCGCCTGGGTGCTCAGTCGGTTAAGCGTCTGACTTCAGCTCAGGTCACAATCTCACAGTTAATGAGTTTGAGCCCCACATCGGGCTCTGTGCTGACAGAGGGGAGCTTGCTTGGGATTCTCTCTCCCTCGCTCTCTGTCCCTCCACTGCTCACTCTGTGTCTCCCTCTCTCAAAGATAAGTAAGCATTAAAAAAAGAAAAGAAACGGGGCGCCTGGGTGGCTTAGTCGGTTAAGCGTCCGACTTTCGCTTAGGTCATGATCTCGCGGTTCGTGGGTTCGAGCCCCGCGTCGGGCTCTGTGCTGACTGCCAGCTCAGAGCCTGGAGCCTGTTTCAGTCTATGACTCCCTCTCTCTCTGACCCTCCCCTGCTCACGCTGTCTCTCTCTCTCTCTCCTAGAAATAAATAAAACATAAAAAAATTAAAAAAAAAAAGAAAGAAAAGAAATCCAGAGTTATGGAATTCTCAAAAATTTGGTAAAGTTTTTCAGAAGTCAAGTAAGTGTCATACCACTGGTGCCCATTTCTATGAGTTTATTGATACCCAGTTATATTAATTGATATCAGGTTTCATCCTAGCCTGTGTTGAAACCTTTTTCTCTTTCATGGAAACTTATCTACAAATTTATCATGTATGCCAAAGGGAAAACAGATTCACTCTCCATCATTTTGGTGTGTAACTGACATCACCACGATGCCTTTATATTGTTGAGTGAAGGATGCACATACAGGTGTGGTGGTGAACTCTGAGATATATGGCAGGTGGGAAAACAGGAGCTCTGCATGAATAAGCTTATATGACACAGTGGGAAGGACACCATTCAGGAGGCAGATGGCGGCTCTGCCACTGAACACTTGATGGCCTTGGACTGCGCACTTAACGTCTCTAAATTTCAGTTTTCTGAGCTGAGAAATGGGGATCATGTAGCCCTATATTATCCCTGTTGGGATAATAGGATGATCACATTACATTTTTTATTATTTGTATTTTAATGTTTATTTAGTTTTGAGAGAGGGAGAGAGAGAGAGAGAGAGAGAGAATGCGTGGTGGAGGGGCAGAGAGAGAGGAGAACAGAGGATCTGAAGCAGTCTCTATGTTGACAGCAGAGAGCCTGACTCGGGGCTCGATTCCACGAATGAGATCATGACCCGAGCCAAAGTCAGACACTTAACGGACTGAGCCCCCCAGGTGCCCCAGAATGGTCACATTTTAAATGTTTGCTACACAGGGGCCCCTTACATGTTTGAATTTTTCCTCCCCATCCTCATTTTACTCATGAGGTTTATATACATGATTCAAATGATCTCACATATCCAGTATATAAAAGTGGGTCTTGTATCAAAAGTTGTAACAGGGAATTTTAAACTCCATGAAGTGTTAGGCATATCTGAATAAAAGGCTATGAGAATGAGGCTGTGTTATCTCAGAGCCCTGGCTGCCTCCAGCCTTACCAAAGCTCCTATCAATATTTAGCAAGGTAGCTAAAACGGACTTTTTCTTCTTTAAATGACTTTTGAATGAAGGAGACTCTGGAGAATTCATGCAAAGACCTTCCTGTTGTTTTCCAAGTGACAGATAAAATGTCTAATATTCCACAGGGCAGCTGGGTGGCTCAGTTGGTTAAACATCTGATTCTTGCTTTTGGCTCCGTTCATGATCTCGTGGTACACAGCTTGAGCCCTGCGTTGGGCTCCACACTAATAGTTTGCAGTTTACTTGGGATCCTCTTTCTTCCTCTCTCTCTCTCCCTCCCCTGCTCATTCTCTCTCCCCCCCCCCAAATTAATACATAAACTTAAAAAGAACTAAGATTCCAAAGCCAAGGTGACAGCTGGGGACACTAGGCATAAACAAAATGGCCTAAATGGGATGCTGAAAGAGCACAAAAGGCCTCCGTGTCTGGATGCAATGAGCACAGGACAAGTTCTGGCTTTGGACCTTCTCCTGTGGGAACGTGGTGCAGTTTTCTGGGAGTCAGCTCCCCCAGGATGGGGTCTGAGGCAGGGAACTCAGCAGACTGGACAGTAAGCAGTGGCTAAGCAGCCAGTGCATGAGCCTGGCTGGGGTGCTCGCCCAGCACTCTACCAGTGGCCAACATCCACCTGCTTGGCTGCCCAGGTCTTCTGGGGGCTGACTCGATGAGCTATTTCCCCTACCCAGGCGTGTGCCCCCTCCGGGGGTAGCCTCACTAATAGCTCTGACGGCCAAGCCCTTGGCCATCACCTTGTTCTGTTGAATCCCACGTGCAGAGAGAGTGGGGTTAGTGACAATGGGTGAGTTAGTCCTGGATTCAGCAGATACAGGGAGATGTGATGCCACATCTCCATAATGAATATCTGTCAGTCAGCTTAAGTGACATTTCCAATCTGACTCCTTTCAAAGTGGATGTTTGCTGTTAAACACACATGCGCACCCACCCACACAAAACAACACTATTTCTTTCACAGCCTACACCTGTGAGCAGCTGGGATTCTCGGTGATCACTTCTAGGAGCCTCGTTTTTTCTCCAGCGACCTGACCCTCCAAGGCAGAGTCTAGATGGCCCGGAAAGTCTAGTTTTTGAAAGCTCCCCATGTCACCTTCTCCCACTCCAGACAAGTTTGTCCCGAATCCCGGGGCACCTAGCGAGTTCTGGTTTCTCCCAGACCTTCCCAGGTGCTGTGCAGAAGAATCCCCAAGCCCAGCCAGGCGAACATAAACCCAGGTACCTAGAGGATTTGGAACAGCTCCGAGGACCTCTTTGAATCCTCCCCCAAAAGCAGAGACCTCTGGGAGGCACTTGGTGGGGAAGAAGGAGGAGCCTCAAAGAAGCAATGTTCTATTAGTTTCAGGATCTATCACTGCCAGAGGATCTGGTAAAGACCTACCCATTCCTCCAGAGTCTGTTTTCTCATCAAGCGGGCAGTGCAGATCTGCCTTGTCCGGGACTAGTAAGTCCCAGGTCAATGGGCCTTGTGAACAGCCCGCATCATCACCATCTCCCCAGCATCCAGCCAGATGCTCCATCTTTCACCTCTCCCTGAAGGCCTCAGCTCCTGGTCTCCCGCACCTTCCGGCCCATGCATGGGCACATAGAAACCGCAGAAATGAGACTACTCTTGCTCCTTAGGTACATGCACCTTCTTTCTCTACTCCAGACAGTTCCAGGGTACCGCAGTGCCCTCAGCTAGCAATGGTAAACTAAACACAGCCCATTCTCCCTGTTAATTCATTAATCAGTGTTCCTGAAGAGTCCCTATCCGCTGGGGACAGAGAGGAGAATGGACTTGCCCCTGCTCTTGAGGATGGCCTAGAGGGTGAGGCAGATGAGCAAATGGGCAAGAACAAAGCCCTGTGGTGCATGTTGGTATAAAGCAAAGCATAGGGGTGGGAATCCAATGGAGGGGAGTCTGGGAAGGCTTAAGGAAGGAAGGAAGGGAGGGAGAGAGGGAGGAAGGAGTGGAGGAATGGAGAGAGGAAGGAAGGGAGGGAGGTGGGAGGGAGGAATGGAGGAGGGAGGAAGGAATGGAGGGAGGAAGGGAGGGAGAGAGGAAGGGAGGGAGGGAGGAAGGGAGGGAGGGAGGAAGGGGGAAAGGGGAGGAAGGAAGGAAGGGAGGGAGGGAGGGAGGGAGGAAGCTAGGGAGGGAGAAAGAAGTAAGCATTTACTGGGCAAACGGGTGTGGGAGTGGAAAGTGCAGGGAGCATTCCAGGCTGAAGGAGACGCAAATGCACACATATGTGGACAAACAGAAGGACAGCTCTCCCCGGGAGCCTATGAGCTTTGTGCACTGTCCCCACTGGACGGAAGAGAAGACTGAGATCCAGGGCCCCACAGCCAGCCCCCTGCAGAGCCCGCACTCATTCCAGTACATACCTTGCCTTTCCAGGAAAAGGGCCAGCGGCAGTGCCAGAGGTGCAGCTGCTAAAATAAAGCAGAGTCACTGCTGCGTTTGCCAACAAGCCCACTTGACTGGAGATCTGATGAGCTAACTGGGTGTATGAGCCCTTTCCAAAGAGGACAGGAATGGGTTACTGCTAGAAGTAAAACAAGCCTCTGCCAGCAGCGGGGTCTACTTTCTATCCCCAGCAACAATAAATACATAACTAAGGGACAAACATCACTGGTTAGCCCTTGGGCTGAGGGTCTCCCCTATTCTCCTGACACTGTCAGCTGCTTGGGTCACACACCTCTGCCATCCTTTCAGTAAGCCACTGCCTGGGGGACGTGAGCATGTCAGCCTCTGTTCCCAGGTCGGGGAGGAATGTCATTAACCTGACAGCAACAGAGGCGGGCGCTGAGATGCCATCCCCTTCCCTGCCTCAAAGCAGGCTCGCTTTAGAAGCACCGATGCTCTCAGGAATCTCTCGCTAATCTTTTTATCTGGATATTTATACAACATTCCGCAGAGCCGACGGCCTCCCGCTTTTATAAAAGAACAGAAATGACAACGTCAGCATTTCATGTACAGAGTAATTCCCAATGCCTTGCTCCCCAAGGCATCCCAGGCAGCGGCTGGGTGTGCAGGTGAGGGGGCAGAGAGGCTCTCGGGAGGGGGACAGGCTCCAGTCCAGGGCCCACAGTGTTATTGGCATGGCTCTCCACTCGGGGACTCTGCCAAGCAAAACAGGAAAACACAGAAAAGGGAGGGTAATATTTGCCAATAAGCACATGATGTGCCTATTATCCTCATGACAGGTAGGCAGTGTTCTGATTCCACAGCTGAGGAAGCTGAGGCTTTGAGAGGCGCTAACGCATGGTGAAGTAACACATTTCCGATGTGGCAGATTCTGCCCACAGGTTGATTCCTGGGCTCTTTCTGCATTCCTGTTTCTGACAACTAGCCTAATGTCCACAACTGATTTGTGCTAAAGTCAAGAGTAAAACCTGGATCCCAGGGGTTCTACTCTAGTGAATAAATGTGCTCATTCTCCACCGTACTCATTCACAAATTTGCAGCTGGGGCTGACTCTGGGCTGGATCCTGTGCTCAGCCTCTACTCTCTGGGAGATCCGTAGTAAAACCCGGACTGGGAAGCAGAGAGGGAGCTCCTGTGAGTGGCCTGTGGCCCAGGACACTGCCTGGGAGCTGGTGATCGATCTGCTGCACAGTCTCAACTAACCCTTTCAAGTGACCCAACAGGTCACTACTATTCCTACTTTGTAGTGGAAGAAGCTGAGGAGTCAGAGATGTCATGTAACTTGCTGAAGCTCATGTGGTCAATAAGTGATCAAACCAAGATCCAAGCCTAGGTCTTGTCTGACACCAAAATCCATTCTCTTAAAAAACCATGCACTTTGCTGCCAAGGACCCTGGGTAGATGGAAATCATAACAAGCTTTCTTGGGAAGTGATCTTAGCTGATCATGGAAGGTATTCAGAGTCAACCGAGAAAGGAATGGGAATGTCAGATATTCCGCAAGACTGCATCAGAGGCTGGGAACAGAAGGATAGAAAACTCTGAGTCAGGAGTAAGCAGGTCTCAGGCAAGGAAATCTTTTCATGCCCTGCAAAAGAGTCCAGATTCTATCTGAAAGGCAATAAGGAGCCAAGGAAGACTATATTGCAAAGGAGGGCTTGCAATCCCCCAATGTGATCTGCTTTTGAGGATGGACACTTTTGCTGCAGCATGGGTCGGATTAAGGCAAGTCTGGAGGCGGAGAAATTTGTGGGTGCTACCACAGTCCTAAGCAATTGCAAAGGTAGAGGCAGCAGGGACACAAAGTGATTTTTGAATTCAGATATGTTAAAGGTTATGCTGGTTTTTGTTTTTGTTTTTTTGGGTTTTTTTTTTTTTTTTTTTTGCCAGAAACACATCCTGAAACACATGGCCCTTCACTTACTGCAGTTTACAGTCTAATCGTGCCTGCCATCCCTCCATTACTGTTCCTTCCGGATGCTCCAAATAAGCAGGGATTCTGTGCACGGGGCTTGGGGAGTCAGTGTTGAGGCTGGGAGCAGGGAAGCGATGTATGAAGGCGAACGTGCCTGCGTTATAGTCCTTTCGTCTCATTAAACAGCATGTTCATGAGAATTTATATGCATCAGTCCAAAATAAAGTGAAATAGACACCGAGGGGCTAGGAGCTGGACCAATGTAGCTTTCCTCTCTGTCCCTTGTGTGTGCTCATGTCCCCAACATGCAGAAAGACAGTTCCTGGATACCATTTCTCTCCATGTTTAGCTCTTCTTGCATAAATTTCCTTAAGCCTCTGGCAGCAATTACCACTTGTCTGCTAGTGAGTACCAGCCGCTGACAAAGGGAGTGAACAATAGCAAAGAGATATTAAAGGAAGAACTTGAAAACAGCTGATCTACTTAGTTTGACAGCCTGTTGTTGGGTTTTGCCTTGGGGAGGGGGAGTTGTTTGTGGGCATGTTTCCTTTGGGTCGTGATTGGAGAATACACATATAATAGAGTCATATTTTCTGCGGGTAGAATCGTTGCTAGTTCTTTTGACACAATGGAAGCTATCAAAAGTTGCAGGCACTCTGCATCAAGCCCTAGACGTCCAGGGCTGCTTTCGCCGGACTGGTTTGACTTTTATGTTGGAGTCATTCGACCACATCATTTCCTGACACTCTGGGCGTGTAGCATCTTGGTGCCATTATCTGAGCCCAGAAATCTAATCCCAGCAAAATGACTTGGACCTGGCCGTTCTGGCCCATTAACCCATGGACAGGGTTGGGAAAAGCATGCCCAGCACCAGTCCGCACCAGCGGTCTGGAGAAATGTGGACAGAGGATGCCGTGGAGACATTTCTGGGGAGAAGGGACAGGTTAAGAGACACAGATCTAATTTGGATGCTCCCAAGTGACCTTGGGCTTCATTTTCCCTTTCTCTAAAAGGCAGAGACCTCAAAAGGGGTGCAGGGAACAAAATGATTTCAAAGTTTCCTTCCAGTTGGAAAACATGAGGGTGTTGGGAGGAGTCGCTTCTCATGAGAGGGATGAGTGATGGCTGAGGTCTCGTGGAGAATGCTCTCTTGGAAGCAGGCATCCCCGAAGGGGAGGACCCTCCATGAAGGAGGAGAACTCCCTCCTGCACTCTCCTGTCACCACCCACGAGGGCAGGCTGATGTGACAGAGACTAGGGTGCTAGGCCGACGCCTGAAGAAGAAGCCCAGGGGAGTCAGCCTTACTGACTGAGGTGGGGCGGGGGGCAGGGGGCATCCAGGATGAAAGGGAGGAAGCTCCCTTGTCAAATTTGGTGCCCAGTTTTCAAGAACAAAAACGGCAACAAAAGAAGAAAGCTCTTTCTTACTAATCTGTTCCTGCTTAGTCTAGAAAATGTAAGCTGAGAATGTGTTTACAGATCTAAATCAGGGTTCTCGACCTCAGCAGTCTGACATTCAGACTGCCCCCTTCCTTGTTGTGGGGGCTGCCCCATGCCTTGTAGGATGGTTAGCCTCATCCCTGGCCTGTGTCCATTAGATTCACCTCCAGTTGTGGCAACCAAAAATGTGGAGACACATTGCCATATGTCCCCTGGGTGGTGGGAGGAGGAAGAGCAAAATCACTGCAGTTGGGAACCACTGCTCTAACTGGACGATCAATCTTCTTGAAACCTCAGTTTGCCTGTCTCCCAAATGGGGATCAGTTCAGTTCACAGAGTAATTGTGGGAAATTAAGGAAAACTACCTGAATGAGAAGTCCTGCTGCTGTTTCCATGATCAAAGCTAGAGTATCTACCTCTAGGGGTCAGATGAAAGAGAACTTCCCAGCAAACAGTGGCCCTTGCATTGGGATACACGCCAAGCATGTGACAGGTGTGGAGTTCCCTGCACCCCCAGCTTGCACTGGGTGACTCAGGTTTGCTCTGCGTCACTGGCAGCAAACCCTCCCAGCTTCTCTTTTGCGCGTCAGACAGAGAAAGAATGCTAGACAGCCAGCAGGCTGTGCAAACAGAATGGGGAGCCAGCACCTGTACTCATCATCATGCATGGCTATTCTTTAATAAGGAAAACAGAATGCTCGTCTTCCTTCCAAGAGAGCAATGAGGCCCTTTGCCAAGCAGTTGACTCCTTCTAGAATCTTCTCGATACAATGAAGCCACAGAAACCCATGGTATAGGAAGTTTTCCTTGTGTCATCATTATTGATCATTGGATTGTGGTCATTTGTAGGTTGGAGTGGGGAAGGAGGATATCTGCAAGGTCAGAGGGGACAAGAATACAATTAGCTTAGCCTTCTCCAATGGCCTTGAGATAATCCATGTCTCTTTCCTACTGGAGATCAGAAGCTACTGACCTAATACATATCTTCTCTTGGGGGAAAGGATAGCAGAAGGAAGCAAGTGTCTGAGCACCAACTATGTTAAAGCAACATGCTAGATTCTACATGCGTTATCTCAATCCACATATAAGCCTGATGCTTCATAATTTTGATTTTACAGCCTAGGAACTGAAATACAGAAAGGTTAAATAACTTGCCCAGGATGCCTGGAGGGGGAGTCAGCATTTTAACTTATGTCTTTCTGATGGCAAAGCTATGTTCCTCCCCCCTTTACCTTGTTGTCTTCTGAAAAGGACATTGTTTTTCCAAAGTGAGAAACAAGATACTGAGGGCCTAGCACTGAGTCTGGTCCAGAGGAAATGTTCACCAAAGACTTGCTGAATTTGATAAGCAAGTAGACACATACAGAGATAATCAGATTGGGAGCTACGAGACCAGAATTCTGATGCTAGTTTTCCCACCAAGTAGATGCTTGACCTTAATCTCCCAAATTCTGCAGACTTCAGTTTCATTATATCTAAATCACCTTTGTAAATGTTTCCCTTTGATTTCATGAACCTATCTCTCATCAATGGTAAAAGTCTTAGACCCCTGATTTGTCAGCCATTCTGACCAGGAGGGAATGGACTCGACAGAGGTCAACTCTGGTGCAATATATCTCCTAGTTTGGGGACTGTTCATCCCAGGACATATCTAATGTTCAGGAACTGGGGTGGGGGGAGGCACATGTCTCAACTCCAGCTGAGTTTTGGAAACAAAGGAGTGATTCTATGTGCTCTGCACTGAGGACAGGTGTGCATGTCTATTTAGAGGGCAGAGTATCTACTTATGAACAGAGTGTGCAGAGTGTGTGCATGTGGGGGCCATGTGTGCAGTCCTGCTAGGTTGCATGGAATGGCATTTGTTGGTGTATGTCTTCTGTGTTCCTCCATGTCTGTGTATATTTGTGTGCATACATATGATACACTGTACAGCAATGGGCTTCTGTGGTGAGCAAATATAGACATATACTTGGCACGTGTGTGCTTATGTGGTTAACGTGCATTCCTCTGACATGTGCATATTTGCATGCCTTGGTTGTGGTGAGCATGTCAGAACAGGGGTCTGAGAATCATGCCCCAAGACTCCATCAGTGTATGGGATTTAGGGACAGGAGGAGGGGTTTCTTTACATAAACAGAAGCCGCAGAGTGAGCCGAGCTGTTGCACATGCTGTCCAGCTGCCAGCCCGCAGACACTTGGGTAGGCATCCCCTGTCGATGGTCCTAATGATGTGTGTGCACAGCTGAGTCAACTGGGGCTGAGATCTGGGACCTCTGTCACACAAATGGCCAGCTCCTATTTGTCTTCTGCCTGGGATGAGTTTTCCTGATGGGGTCATCTTTCCTTGTGCATGGTGTGCACAGGCTTGTGGCTGTTAACATTCAGAAGGATGTGCTGTCTCTGGGGCTGAGTGAGGCTATGGCTTCGCCACTTCCCTCTGGTTGCTAGGCTTGAGCAAGAGTGGGAGGAACGTCTGACCCAGGCTCTTGTAGGGAGGACAGCTGAGTTAGGTAACTGGTGCTTTCCTCTTGAGATGGAGGAAGGCATGGGGAGAGATGCAGGCAGCAGCGTGGACAAGAGATATTCTACTAGGTTACCAATTGGGAGAGACGGGTTGCTGGAGAAGGCAGATGGGATGACATGAGGAGGGAGGGATGGGGTGCTGTGAGACACCCCCCCACACAAATAAGTGAGCATAACTGGGTCCTTGATGCAGCAAGGAAAGCATCAGGAACCAGTCAACCCCAGCCTGAGAACTTTGGTCTGCTCCCAACTGACTGTGTGACATGGGGTCAGTTGTTTACCACCTCTGGGCTTTAAAGGTCCTCTCAGGAAAATGCTATATGCATGAGATGACACAACAGTCATCGGTGGGAAAATCACTGGCTTTGGGTCTCAACGGGTCAGGTGTGATTCTTGTCTCTTCCACTGAATAGCTGTATGATCCCAGGTGAGTGAATCTGCCAATCTGAACTATATGTAAATTCAGAATTAATAATATTATGAGCCCCAGGTGGATGTTTTGAGGATTAAATGAAATTACTCTGCAAAATGGATGAAACTACACAGTTATGATGATGATTCTTTGGTGGAAAATCTTCTAGAGACATTAGTTAGTTGTACACCATGGATGCATGGACTGAAATTCCATGTGCATCTACTCTTGGCTTACGGGACTGACCGACACTGGGATGAGGAAGATAAATCAGGGGTAAAGTGTGGTGCTCTGTGTTTCCTGACACACTTTCAGATGATGTCTTCTTTCCTGTTGTCTCACCAAAATAAGGGGGTGAAGGTTGGGAAGAAACCCGAGTTCCCACATCTCCCAGACATGGCCCCAGAATGGCCAACTCTATCAACACCTCGAGACAAGGAGAGACCAGGCATGGCTTACACTATAGTCAAGTCACTCGGCACAACCCACTTCAAGAGTTGGTGATGCTGGCTACATGCCAGCATTGTGTGGGACCCTGGGCAGTCAGAGACTAAAACATTCTAAAGTCCCTATCCCTGAGAAGCTCATAGTGTAAGATGGGAGGAAGGGAGGGGGAAGAGAGAGAGAGAGAGAGAGAGAGAGAGAGAGAGAGAGAGAGAGAGAGAGGGGGGGGGAGAATAATCTAGAGGAAGGGGAGAAAAAAAAAGAAGCAAATGACTAGCTGTATGTGTTACATAATGATCCTGCAATAAATGTATATATATGAGACATGGTACACAGACTGGCCAGTTAGCTTTGAGCCAGTAAGCCAACCCCTGTCTCTCATTTTGTCATCTGCAAAATGAGTACACATATTAGTACCAATTTCATCAGGTCATTGTGGGAATTTAATAAAATAATGTACAAAGCATTTAGAACAACACACAAAAGGAGTACTTGCTGTTATGTTATAGTAGTTGTAACAGCAGTAGTAATGGTAGCAGTGGTAGTGGTGCGGTGGTATTAATGGTAATGATGGTAGTGGCAGTAGTAGTAAAAGCAGTACTAGTAGTAGCAGTTTTAGTAATAGTAGTGAAAGCGGTAGTGGTGGTGGTGTTAGTGAGGGTAGTTGGAAGAGTAGTAGAGAAAGCAATAATGGTAGTAGTAGTGGAGGTGATGGTGGTGATGGCAGAAGTAGTGGTGATATTAATAGTAGTAATGGTAGCAGTGGTAGTACTAGTGATGGTGGTGGTGGTAGCAGTGGTAGTAGTGGCAGTAGTATCATAACCCGAGGTGGTGAGAGCTCAGAAGACGCAATGGCCTTTTCCACGTTGAGGTGCAGGACAAGCTACACATACGAGGGATCTCCCTGTGCTGTATGTGAGGGTGAGGGTGGGCGGGCGTGCTGCACACAGGGGCTGCAGCATCCCAGGCAGAGCTCACAGCACCTGCAAAGGCCCAGAGGCATAAGAGACCATGACGGTTGTTCACGGGTGAGACTTGAGTGTGGCCTCTCAGCGGACATCCACTCTTGGAGGACCCGACCAAGCTCACCTCCTGGGGCCAGGAGCTCCGGAGCCTTGGGAGATTTGTGAGTGTGTTGTGCTATTCCCCCCACCCCACCCCCATCACCCCTCTCAGCTGCTCCTCAGCTGCCCTGAAATTTGAGAGTCTTGCGTCCCTACCCTGCAGCCACACCCATGCCAGCTCTGGTTTCCAGGGCCCTGGGCACATTTTCTAGTCTCCCAGCGCCATCCTGAATGTGGTGCATTTTTTTAATGTTTATTTTATTTTTGAGAGAGAGAGACCATGCATGTACAAAGAGCAGGGGTGGGGGTCAGAAGATAGGAAGCAGGCTCTACGCTGACAGCAGAAAGTCCGATGGGGGCTCAAACTCATAAACTGTGAGATCACAACCTGAGCCAAAGTCAGACACTCAACCAAGCCACCCATGTGCCTCTGAACGCGGTGCATCTTTAACTAGATCTCTCAACCCTGTATGTCTGAATTCACTAATAGCAGAATTAAAGGTTCCGTTTGCAGAAATGTCTTTCAGTTTCATGGAAGAGCACTTATGGGGGCAGGACAGGGAACTGGAGAAGTAGAAGATCGAGTAAGGGGAGAGGTGAGAACCAGTGGGCGTCCAGGCACAGAGAGGAAAGCATGCTGCTCTTGTGTTACCCCTTTTCATAGGTCCCACGCTGGTTCAGCCAGTCCGCCTAGACCCCTTACCTACCCCACTGGGAGGGAAGGAAGAAGAAAAACAACAAGGGAGAAATGAACTTAGAGGCCGCTGAAGCCATTGGTAAGACTCACCTGGACCTCACCTGCCATTAAGTCCAACCCTTTATCTTAGAGATGCAAGCCCTGGAGCCCACAGAGAGCTGGGAACTGTCCAAGGTCCTGAGGTTTCATTTTGGAGGTGAGCAGAGAAAGGCTCAAAGACTTGCCTGAGGTCGGATGCTAACACAGCAACTGGTATTCGAACCACTGACAGCCTGTCCTTTGTGCCAACATAGCTCCTTCAAGCCACCATTGCAGATTCATGAACCGCCCTTCAAGTAGGAAAAGTGACTATTCCAAAATCCTGTTGTAAATTAGAGGCAGATCTAGAAAGATCTGGGATTTCTGACTCACCTTCCACTATCGTACAGGGAGTTACCTGGAACCAAACCCATGTCCTTAGCAAATGCTTGTTCAAGGCCAGCATCCTCAACAGAAAACTGTTACAGCCTGGGGACTAGTGAGTGTCAAGGACAGCCCAGGTAGGGGGGCATTTTATGTCCATAGCAGTCACTTTACCTTAAAATAACAGCTTTCTTTGAAAATGACATTCTAATAACTATGGAGGGAAGAGAGTTCTTCCCTCTCTCCTGATGAGAAAGGCCCTCGACAAGATTTCAGGTAAACTGTGTGTCATTGGACAAGTCAGGTCCTCTCTCTTATCCTCAGTTTCCTCATCTTTAATCACCAAAATAATGGTATTTAGATACGTAGATTTCAGGTTTAGTGCCCTTAAAGAATAAACGAGAGAGCCTGCTTCCTCTCCCCTCTCTCCAGCACTTGAGGATACAAAGAGAAGATGGTCATCTGCAAATAAGGAAGCAAGCCCTCACCAGACACCAGAGCTGCTGGCACCTTGAACTTCCCAGTCTCCAGAACTACAGGAAATAAGTGTGTGTTGTTTCTACCATCCAGTCTACAGTAATTTGTTATAGCAGTCCAAACTAAGCAGAAATTAAATTAAAACAACATAAATAAATGGTTCATATAATCATAAAGAAAAAAGAAGAGCTCAAATAACACCCGCAGGGGGTACCAAAGTCTGAGAGGACTGAGCTCTCATCCTCAGAAGAATACCCATGGGCAGGTGGGTAGACCCAGGTGGGCCAGTCCCTACCCCCACCTCAACACAGTTTCTCTCTCATCCTTAGGCCACCTACTCAGAGGAAGACCCCGGACCACATGCTTTGCATATGTTAATTTGTGCAACAACCTATATTATAAAGGAGAGAGAACAAACCTCACTCTACAGATGAAGGGAGCACAGCTGGGAGATGAATAATGCCCAGGATGCCAGACCCAGCAGTGCCAAAGCCCTCTCTCTATACCCCTCTGTGTGGCCACACTCCAGGGTCCAGCCTGCTGCTTACAGAGAAGTGGCTAATGAGGGGCTCTGTGCTATCAGCCTGGGACCAACTCTCTGTGTTCTCAACCACAGATACGAATTTTGTTCAGTTCAAAGACCTCATTAACGCTGGCGTTAGTGGGAGCAGCTTCAGAGCTGATCTATCTTCAGGAATCAAAGACGACCTGAGCCCCCCATGAGCATCAGGGGCTGAGTTGCTCAGTGAGGCATCTCTGCTGCTCTCTCTCTTCTCCCAGGTGCCTCCTTTGGCGGGCAGCCAGAGAAGGGGCCTCAGGTGTCTCTGGGAATCTCAAGGGACAACAGCCATTTGAGTTGGCCTCAGCCAGGCCCTACCTTCTAGACCAGCACTGATGGGTTGTTGGAGGTAGAGTCAACCATTACACCATACTAGACACAAGGAGGGGATATATATGGGGGTTGTAGGGAGACCTTGTCTGTCACTAACTCAGTGTGTGTCTGTGTGACATCTGAGCCCCTGATCAGTCCCACGCGTGACTAACTTAGAAGTTCATCGAGGTTCCTTTCAGCTCTGATACCAACATGACCCGGTTACCAACTAAAACTGTCCTTGGGAGGATAAGACATTCATTCATGTAATTCGTATTCACTGAGTACTTGCTACATGTCATCCATGGTGCCAAGTGCTAGAGACGCAGGGGCAGCCATGTCCATGTGCATAAATACCACTAATAATTTTAAGGGGCATGGGATAAGGAGCAAAGGAGGTATAAAAATAATAGTGTCGTGTTATATAAATCTCACTTCTATCCAAAAAGTAATCATAAGGAATAGCTTGCCCCAAATCAAAAGGAGTGTGTGTGGGCAGGGGTGGGGGGGGGGGGTTCTCCAGGTCTATAAGCTATGGCTTCATTCCTGGGTCTGTCTGCAGCACCGTAAAAGCTAGCCCAACATTCAGTGCTCAGTAGGCACCTAGCAATGAGTCACTGAAAGAAGGAGGGAAGAGTGGAGTAAATGAAAATAAAGGGGAAGGGAAAAGGAAGGAAGATACCTCAGGAAAGACAGGTAGGCATTATAGCTCTTTCCTGTTATATAAGACTCTTAAGTTCAGTCAGAAGGATAAGGGGCACCTAGGTGGCTCAGTCAGTTAAGTGTCCGACTTCAGCTCAGGTCATGATCTCACAGTTCATGGGTTTGAGCCCTGCGCTGGGCTCTGTGCTGACAGCTAGCTCAGAGCCTGGAGCCTGCTTTTGATTGTGTGTCTCCCTCTCTCTCTGACCCTCCCCTGCTCATGCTGTCTGTCTCTCAGAAACAAATAAAACATTTTTTTAAAAAGGTTAAATAACTCCCTCAGTATCATACTGGGAGCAACTGACAGATCTTAAGTGTGGAGTGAGGTCCCTGTCCACTGGGGCTCCCAGGAAAGGCCTTGTGAAGGCAGAGCAAGTAAGAAGGGAATGATGTTAATTATTGGAATTCAGTAAATCAAAGAAGCTGGGGTTGGCAGTGAGAGAGGCAATGTGACCTGGGTGTGGGCAGGAGATGGTCTTCCTTATATATGTCCCTAACTTAGCATGAGAGAGACTTAGGGACTGTAGCTTGGGGGAATGGCATCAGAATCCTGGCTCTGCCACATACCTGCTGAGCGGCTCTGAGGAAGGCTAAGCCGCAGTTTCCTAATTTTTACCATGGATGTTAAGGTGTCTACTTTCTAGATTTTTCTAAGAATGAAATAAGATAAGGCATATATAGCACCAGACATAATTTCTGCTTGGTGAATGCAAGTTCTTTCATCTTCCTTTCTGTAGTAAGTGAGGATGGGGAAGAGAAGGGTGGGCTGCTCAGAGTTCTTGAGCTAGGGTATAAAGTCACTCAGAGTAAGCACTGTGTTCCATTCTGGGACTGGTCCTCTCTCCAGAAGCAGAGTCAATGATGATCTACAGAGTCAGATTTGAGGGGTCTAGCAACCCTCCATCCTGGGGACAGAGAGTCTACCCAAAAATGGAATCTAATGAAATACCAGAATTATTTTTTAAAATAAAATCTGAGCAAACAAATATTTATCTGATTACTTCCTTCTGATGGTAAACTTTTCTATACTACACAATATGGAAGCTGCTTGCTTCTCTTTTGGAAGCCAGATCATGGGCTGAGTAATTCTCCCACAGAAGAGACTGGTGGCTCATACCAGAATCACATCACATAGTTACAGAGCCTTCTAGGACTTCTTGCTATGCTGAGGTTTTTACTTAGTTTTCTTTCCACAGCATGAGCTCATTCTTTCACAGGTAGGCTTTTTGTTGGCATTCTGAAGTTCAAAGTTAAATGGTCTATGAGTTCTGTGTGTAGACGCATGTCCAATGAGGTAGACACCAGTGGACCATTCATCCTTCAGCAGAAATGACTGTGTACCTACGATGTACTCCACACTGTGGTGGATAGCGGAGGTACATGGTTGAGTAATCAAGGCACGATCCCCATTCTCTGGAGTTTATAACCTTGGTCACCGAGGACCCAGTGCCCGCAGTCACGCACTGCCAGTGGAAGTATGAACTAGCACGAGCCTTTTGGAGAGCAATCTGTCAATTTGTAAGCAGAGCTCTGCAAACCATTGACTACTGTTCACAGTAATTTTTCTGTGCCAAGAAAATCATCTGAGATATTAAAAAGAAGGAGGAAAATCCTTATATGTACAAAGGGGGGCATTTTTAGATTAGTCTTAAAAGAAGAAAATTGAAAACAATTTTAATGTCCAATACTAAGGAGTGTATAAGTAAGTAACTTAGGGCATACTTGCTTTGTGGGATAGAAGGTGGTTATTAAAAAAGCCAGAATAGAGTTTTCAGTGACATGGGAAATGTCTAGGGGACAATGTTAAATGAAAAATGCAGGATTCAGACGCCTGGGTAGCTCACTTGGTTAAGCATCCAGCTCTTGATTTCAGCTCAAGTCATGATCTCACAGTTCCTGAGTTGGAGCCCTGCATGGGGCTCCGAGCTGACAGTCTGATGGTGCAGAGCCTGCTTATAATTCTTTCTCTCTGCCCTCCCCCGCTCATGCTTGCGGGCTCTCTCTCCTCCAGAATAAATAAATAAACTTAAAAAAAAAAGAAAAATGCATGATTCGAAATTGTTTATGCAATAATATCACAGCCGTGGAATCCTTTTTTTTTCACACTCATATGGTACTTTTTAGCTTCTGAAGTCGTTTCACATGCACTACTTAATTTTGATATTCATGGCAACTCTTTAATAGAATCAGGCCAGGCATTATTATTCCCATTCTGAACATGAGGAGACAGGTTCGCTGAGGTTGATGCATCTAATAACCACCAATTTCACTTGCCTTAGAAGTGTGGAGAGTAGGGGAGAATCGTTACCAACGCTTTGAAACGTGTTGACTTTTCTTCGTGCTTGACGCCAGCTCAAGAACTTGGAGCAGCCTGCCCCTTCCCTTCCCATCCTCTCTGCCTGCTGAGAGGAAAATGAGAGGCCTCCCATTGGTTGAATTCCAGTAATAATTTCCCACAACTGTCTCGTTACACCCCCACTACCACTGAACTCCGTAGCAAACTTCTCTGCGTTTCTGCTCGGGCACTGCTGTGGTCGGAGATAGTTTCTTTCTATACAGCATATGAGATATCCCTAGGAGGCCAGGACCTTCATTCAGTGATGGTCAAGCAATGACAAAGCTATCAGGGGCATGTGGGAGACAGTGGTCTTTAGTTCTGCCAAGCAGCTCCTCCCCACCTCTCTGGGCTCTGCATTAGCTGTCCCTTCTGCCTCTGTTTATGCTGCACCACCCTGCTTTGCAGCCAGAACTTACTCCCATACCCCTCTTCTTCATCACTGCTAAGCTTTCCTTCTGCCCAGTACCTCGTTCCTGCGTGCTCTTCCTCAAAAGAAGTCCCGCCCTCCCTTTGAGGTCAGCTAAACACTGTGTGTAACATTCTCTCCTACTGTTTGTTGAAAGCTTTATTCTGGTGTGGTTATATATTCCAGTCTGTTCCACAAGGTGTGGTTGTATATTTCAGTCTGTTCCACAAGACGGTGAAAGTTCAATAGACAATACACAATGACACCTCATCATCAGGAAAGCATCTAAGGTAGTCGTCTTCTCAATCCCAAGCCTGTAGTTGAGAAACAGGAGCAAACAAGTGTGCAGGGTAAAATAGGTGGTAAGTCACATGCCCCTATCTGAATTCACATCTACTTCCGCGACCCCAGCTCTTCTGTAATCCCAGGGCCTAAGGAGTGTTTAAGTAAGTAATTTAGGGTATACTTGCCTTGTAGGACAGAAGGCGGATATTAAAAAGCCAAAATAAAGAGCTTCCAGTGACATGGAAAATGTCTAGGGGACAATGTTAAATGAAAAATGCAGGATTTGGGCAACTGTGCTCCCATAGCTGATGAGTGAAAATTAGTGATTGATCAAAGATACTCCCCCAACAGCACCCCCTCCTTATGCACCCATGTGCACCTTCCTTCTGGTGACACAGGTTGTCATAACTCAGAGAAGAAGACTGAAATGGTCCTTCCAGGTTTCCGGTTCACTGGGCGTTCGGTGAATATCATTCACCAGATGGAGGAGGGCAACTGGGAAGTGAATAGCTCAGCTCCGGTTCACATGGGAGCCCCCAGTAGGACTTTTGCCCTTGATGATGCTTTTAACCCTAGCATATTTTACCTGATGATATTTTACTAGGTTTATGTCCCTTGTAACTGAATGAGCCCGGACTGGAACACTGGGGAACACTGCACAGGAAAACTAAGTCTGGGTATCAGCTAGCTCAGGTGACCTAACAGCTGTTTGCAGACTCTGGGAAAGGATCTCAATATCAACTCTTGGAGTCTGAAATTCCCCTCTGCTAGGGTTTATTCTCTCCTATTCTCTCCTTGCTAGAACCAGAAAGGACTTTCAAGATTACCTAGGCTGCTGTTCCTTTTAAATTATCCTATAATCAGGAGTTTATTTCCTCATTGAGTCTCTTTCAGTCCTTCTGGTATTGCCTCAGGAGAAATTCTCAAAGTGGTATTAATAAGCCTCTTACAAGTCTCTAAACATTTGCTAATTTTTTTTTTAACAAACAGAGAACAAGTATTGGGCACAGAGCCTTGGCAGAAAACGTCTAGTTACAAGTTAGCAACACTGTTTTGTTTTCATTATATGTATTTTTACAGTTACCTTCTATTTATGGTGAATAATATTTTACCATTTGTGTAGTGATTTAAAGTTCCCATTATAAACACATACATTTCTGGGGGGAAAAAAGAGAATCAATCTAAAGTAAAAGATTGTATAAATAATAGTCCAGGAGGCATGCAGGTCAGAACAAATCATGAAAATATGGAAATAACCCACCGTTTGGGAAATGCTAGTTAAGTCTAATCACCTATTTTGCAGGTGGAATAGAAGCCCAGAAAGGGCAAATGCTTTGCCAGAGATTACCCAGCCAGCTCCTGGCTCAGCTCTTCCCACTCATCTTTGCCATGAACATCTCCAAGAGTTCTTTCCATATTTTTTTGTGACTGTTAAAGAAATAGCCAAGAAAGCATTCTGTTGATGGGAAGGGGCACATGGGTTGAGACTGGGGGCTTGAGAGGCTGCATTCTGGATTCTCCAGCAATGAATAGGCCCCTTATGTTCTATGTGGGTCAGCAATGTGGCAGGCACCTTGGTGGCATCTTTGGTGACTCACTGACTAAACAGAGCTCAGAGAGAAACAGACCACTGAGAGCATACGATACAGAGGAACAGTCCATAGCTTAAAACAGAGCATTAATAAAGACCACAAAAATCTACCTAAGAGAGGGAAATGAGTCTCTCTGCCTCTGTAAATAAATCCATGGCTTGCAAACAAAAACAGGCCAGAAAAACCAACTGCAAATGCACTCCTAGAAAAGGAGACCAGATGTCCCTGGAATCTTTTTAATTAAATTGTGAGTCAACTGCAAGCCAGAGGGTGGGGGGCTGAGGGGAGTAGAATTTTGCTTTCTAAGACTGCCAGATGCAAAGTCCAATTTCCAGGATAATATATCCAGGGTGGAGGAGGCTTTCCAAAATTTAATTACATATTGCCTAGCAACTGAGGAGATGAACAGGAATGAAGTTGGGGGGCCTGAGGTGATGCATTAAAGATGTTGACGCCCCAGGTTGGAGAATGCATACTGACATCAGGCTGTGGTCAGGAGCCACAGGAGGCTGGTTCAGTTACGTAAATTGTGAGCCGCATTCTGCTCTTTCCCTTGGGCTGACCAGCACAGCAAACTGGCAGAATTAGGACCCTACTATCTTCATTTTTCAAAATTGAAGCATCTTTTTAAAATTTTTGTATAAAGTAATAGATATTAAAATGCTCCTGCCAAGTGGAGTCATAACTATTAACAGCTTGGTACATATATTTCCAGAATTTTCCAGAATCACAGCTAATCTCTCTCTTTCTAACATAAATGAGACACTACGATATATTGCTCTGAAGTCTGTTTTTTTTTCTTGAATATATGGTGGATATTCTTTTTTTAACTTCTTTTGTTTTTTACTGAAATATGAAAAACACAGGAAAGTCCACAATGAAACCACCATTGAGGACAATACTTAGGCGATTATCAGCTCCCCCTTCCCAGTGCTAGCTTCCCCTGCAATTCTCTCGTACCCCTCCACCCCCTGATCATGAATCCCTTCCTCCTCTCCAAGAATAATTATTCTCCTGACTTCAAATATATATCTGTTTTGCCTGATTTTGAACTTCATATAGAAGGAATCAAACACTATTCCTTTGTGTCTGGCTTATTTGCTTAACATTTTGTAGGAATCCTTCTAGTTCTGTATAGTTATAGTTCATTTTTATTTTACAGTACTCTGATGTCTGGTTACATAATAATCAGTGGATCCATTCTAATATTGATGAAATTTTAGCTTGTCTCCAGTTTGGGGCCATTACAAATAGAAGTTCTTTCTGCACTCCTTTTCATACACCTGTAAAGACTCTTTTCTGGGGTATATATCCAGGAGTGGAGTTGCCATTTTTCTATAACATCTGTGCCAATTTACACTCCCAACATTGATTTGGGAAAGTTCCTAAATTCATCCTTTTTAATGTCTGCATCATGTTTTACTGCATGGACACATTCGTAGTTTTCTATTGATGGAAATTTGGGTTGTTTCTGATTCTATGCACATTTTTTTAATTTAAAAAAAGCAATGACAATGCTTCCATGAATATCTTTACATTTATCTTTGAGCACTTATGGATTTATTCTTTAGGATGAACTCCTGGGAATGAGATTTGGGGGATCAAAAAGTGTATGTATTTTAAATTTGTGTATTTCCAGGTTTCCTGAGTTTTCTTTCTAAGTTAATTTCCTACAACTCCATGATCTTTGGGTCTCTCCCTGAATTTCAACTTTCTGTTTGCGTCCTTAAAAAAAGTATAACTGCCAGGTGTTCCATGAAATGTGGGCCCCCAGGACTGACCTTTGATCTCCTGGGGCAGCCTTGAAGGGGCTGGGTGAAGCAGTGGGGTCTAGAGGTGCCATGGATCTAGACATGGGGATAACAGTTCACAAAAGTCTCCTCCAAAGCCTAAGAAGGGGCCAGTCTCTGAAATGTGCTTCTAAAATTTTGCCTGAACCTCTTACCAGTTTAGAGCACACACCCTTGTTACCAAAGAACATGATTCATTTGGATCCCAGTGATATCTGAATATTTCTATATCTTTCAGACATTTCAGTCAACATGGCAAGAAAAAAGTCTATCATGTGAATTCTGACATTCAGGCACATATTGGGAGCCATTTGTGCCAGCTGCTATTCTAGACAATGGTTACCCAGAGACAATTGACATCCGGGAGACAGAAACTTAGGGCAAAAATTCTGTAATGGAGAAATGACATGTTATGTGAGCCCAGAAGAGGGAACAGATACTTTTCATAGCAACAGAAAAGGCTTCATGGAAAACTCATAAATTTTCTGCTACATCTGGGCCAGGTTGGATGGGGATTACTCAGCCTTAAGTGGGATATGATATTGTCAGTGACTCCTGTTTCCTGACCCCCTCCAGTGCCCCAGAAGCTGTATGGTGAGGTTTTATTTAGGTTAGGTTTTATCCTTTCACATTTTTACAATAACTTGATATGTTTCTTGTTCTCCCTCATTTCTCAGATGATGAATTTAGGACTCAGAGAGAATTAAATTAACTTGCCAAGATTGTGCAGCAAGGGCAAGTGAGATCAGAAACTATTTCCACCCAATCCCAAAAGCCAAGCTCTTTTCAGGGCGCCTGGGTGGCTTAGTCAGTTAAGCGTCTGACTTTCGCTTAGGTCATGATCTCACGGTTCGTGGGTTCGAGCCTCGCATCAGGCTCTGTGCTGACTGCCAGCTCAGAGCCTGGAGCCTATTTCAGAGTCTGTATCTTCCTCTCTCTCTGACCCTCCCCTGCTCACGCTCTCTCTCTCTCTCTCTCCTAGAAATAAATAAAAATATTAAAAAAAAAAAAAGCCAAGCTCTTTTCATCATCCACAAGACAATTTTTTCAATATTCATTATTTTTGAGAGAGAGACAGAAAGAATGCGAGTAGGGAAGGGGCAGAGAGAGAGGGAGACACAGAATCTGAAGTAAGCTCCAGGTTCTGAGTTATCAGCACAGAGCCCTATGCAGGGCTCGAACCCATGAACTGTGAGATCATGACTGAGCCAAAATCGGACGCTTACCTGACTGAGCCACCCTGGCGACCCTCACAAGACATTTTAACAAAAAGCAAAGCAAAAGCAAAGCTCTGCTGCAACAGATCGATGCCTTAGGGTTTCCCTCCCCATATTCACCTCTGCATCCTTACACTAAGGGAATTATGTGAGGAGCCCCTTAACAAGGTGGGTAGGAAAATGCAAAGGATGTGAAAGCCCCACTTGTGCCAGAGAACTGGCACTTTCTGAAAGCAGAGCAGAGACATGGAATTTAAAGAAAGTGACCCTAATGGCTTCCTCCCAAGGAGACTTACATAAGTGGCAAAGCTGAGACTTGAACTCACATCTCCTGGCTCATGATTTTCATACAAGAAAGTTCTTCTACACTAAGTCATTGAAACTGTTTGCTCTTAGCGAGAGCCAGGGGACACTTATTGATTGCCATGTATTTATATGTTAATTAAATTTTATTTATTTGATTACTATTTATAGGAAAGGACAATAGTTTATTTTGATTTTTAAATTTAGAGTGTGTGTGTGTGTGTGTGTGTGTGTGTGAAGACACAGTAAACAGTTCAGCCCTATTAGCCACATGGTCTATGTAACAACTATTTAACTCTACCATTGCACCATGAAAGCACCCTGAGATAATATTAAAATGAATGTGACTGTGTTCAAAGGAAAAAAAATCTTTATTTACAAACACAAATGACATGGGACATAGGATAGTCACATGCAAAAGAATGAGGTTGGACCCCTATCTCACACCGAATACGAAAACTACCTTAAAAATGGATTAAATACTTAACTATAAGAGCTGAAACTATAAAATCCAAGAAAAAGTAGACATAAATCTTTATGACCTTCAATCAGGCAATGGTTTTAGATATGATGGGAAAGGCACAAGTAACATAAGGAGAAAAATAGATAAACTGGATTCACTGAAATAAAAATCCTTGTGCTGCAAAGAACACCATTAAGAAAGTGAGAAGAATCCACAAAATGGGAAAAAAATTTGCAAACCAAATATCTTATAAGGGACTTGTATCCAAAACATATGAAGAAAGTTACAACTCAAAAATAAAAAGACAAGTAGCTCAATTAAAAAACGAACAAAGGATGTGAAGAGACATTCCTCCAGAGAAGATATATAAATGGTCAATAAGCACATGAAAAGATCCTCAAGGTCATTAGTCATCAGGGAAATGCAAATCAAGACTCACAATCAGGTATCACTTCACACTCACTAAAATGGGTATAATAAAAAAAAAAAAGACAAAGAACGGCAAGTGTTGATGTTAGAGATGCTGAAACCCTCATGACACGTTGATGGGAATGCAAAGTGGCACGGTTGTTCTAGAAAGTAGTCTGGCAGTTCCTGAAAAGTTAAACATAAACTTATCATATGAGCCATATCCAAAAGAAATACAAACATCTACACAACATTTGTGCGTGAATGTCCATAGTAGCATTATTTATTTTTTAAAAATTTTTTAAATGTTTTATTTCTTTCTGAGAGAGTGTGTGAGCAGGGGAGGGTCAGAGAGACAGGGAGACACAGAATCCAGAACAGGCTCCAGGCTCTGAGCTAGCTGTCAGCACAAAGCCTGACGCAGGGCTCAAACCCACAAACCGTGAGATCGTGACCTGAGCCAAAGTCGGACACTTAACCGACTGAGCCACCCAGGCACCCCAGTAGCATTATTTATGATAGCCAAAAGGTGAAAACAACCTAAATGTTCATCAGCTGACAAATGGATAAATAAAATATGGTATATCTTGGAATATTATTATACCTTGGAATATTATTCAGCCATAAAAAGAAATGAAGCACAAATTCATGTTCTAACATCAGTGTAACCCCAGTTATGTTGCATGATACTGGTTAGATGAAATGCCAAGATTAGGCAAATCTATAGAGACAGAATTCAGTTTAGTGGTTGCCTAGGAACGGGGATGAGGGGTTAGAGGAAAATAAGATGTGACTGCTAAGGGGTTTCTTTTTGGGATGATTAAAATATTCTAAACTGATTGGGGTAATAGTTCTACAACCCTGTGCTTATACTGAAAACCAGTGGACTGAACTGTACACTTTAAATTGGTGAATTGGTGAATGTGAATTAGATCATAATAAAACTGTTACATTACAAACACCTTTAAAAAATCAGATGGCAGACTGTATTTTTCCAACCCCTAATTTATAGGATGCCAGGAATAGTGCTGGATGAGGGAGACAGAGAAGGAAAATGACACACATCCCTTCTTTGATAGAACATTCAGTCCAGTGGCAGAGACAGGTGTGGAACACACAATCATTCTAATTGGTACACAATTAGAAACTGTAACAGGTGCTTCAAAGGAAACAATGCAGACAAGAGATGAAGAGCTAGGTCAAGTAGAGCCTGTGGGCCATGATGAGGTATTCTGTTGTTGTTGTTGTTACTGTTTTTCCTTAAGTGCTTTACCACAGGCTCTCCCTGCCTGCTGTTTAGAAAATGGGTGAGGAGAGAGCAAGAATGGAAATAGACCAGCAGGAAGGTGGATGGAATGAGAGGTGTCTAGGTGGAATGTCAAGAGGTCATGATGCTGGGTTGGATTTGGAGGGGTCAGGGGAGGGAGAAATCAAGATGCTTCCCCAGTTTTTTGGCTTAAGCAGCTGATGGAATGTAGTTTTCTGAACATATTTACTGAAGTGGGTGGTGTGTGGGGAGAAACCCAGGCCAAACTTCTTAGAAACAGGGAAAGGAAGATACTAATTTATCAATTCTCACTAGGAAGGTCCAAGTGTCAACAACTCTCAGAACTGATGTTCCTCATGTTCACAATTGCAATAACAAAACTTACCTTGATGGGTTGCTGTGAGGATTACATGAGTTAGTATTTGTAAAGTTCTTGGCACAGTGCTTAGTATATGTAAGCTCAATATGCTGATACCCAAAGACAGCAAAGAGTCATCCTCAGGAGAAAAAGAGAAGTGAGGAGAAGGAAGACGCTCTAAAACAGTGCAAACTGTCCTGGCCTGCTGCCCATAGTTATGCCTCAGTTTCCTCCCCCATAGAGTAAACAGAACTGTACCTAGTCATTACAAGTATTCAGTGAGTCAGTACATACAATGTTCTTAAAGCAGTGGCTGCCCTGGACATGTCTGTCACCCTGCTTTGGTATCTGGAGCTGGCCCTCACTAAACACAGGAGACACGATGCTTTGTCTTGACAAGTGGCATCTTCTTAAAGAAGTCAGGGCACCTGCTAGAGCTGGGAACTGGTTTTCCTCCTGTGAGAGATGGGCCTATGGTCAACTGGCACAAAGTCACTTCTAGATCTTTCCCCAGAGAGGGCTAGAGCCCCATGGCCCTGTCAGAGGTGGAGAGGACTCTGGGTCTGAGTGGGGCTGGGATGCCTCCGGAGGGTCAGTGTCTCAGTTACCCCAGCTGGGACAGAAATGAGGCAGGGTCAGACTGCAGCAAGTCACCACTTTGGAATAGTTAAAAGTGCAGTACAACTGGGAACTATTTTGGGCAGCCTTTGAAGAACTAACACTAGTGGGAGCCGACTGCATCAACAGCGTCAGCCCTGGCCCCCTTCCTCCTTGCTCCGGCCTGACCTGCTGACTTTCCCAGTTTCCAGGGTGGATGATACAGAAGAAGACCCCAAAGGGTACTCAGTAAGGAGGGGGCTTGGCTGCCTAAGTGGGGATAGGGGGAGAAAGGGCCACAGGAAAGAGGGAGGCTGATGAATTATGCATGGCTGGAGGGGATGGTAAACAGTCCCTAGATGGCTCTGATGAGCTGCTGGCAGACAGCAGCAAGGGAGAGCTGGGCGCTGAGTCACAGCAAAGGGTGTGATTAGTCTGTCAGCTGTACCCACCTCTAGGTGGGGTGAGTTTGGGGGCTGAGTCACACTCTGCAGAGGGAGAGAGAGGAGCTTGGATCCCAAAAGGGCCAAGGAAAGAGTGCATGTTCCTGATGAGCCACACTGTTGCTGTTCTGAGAACCCTCCTCTCCTTTGTTCTTAGGCTCAGTCTCCCTCTCTAGCCACCTCCCCCCCCCCCCCGCCAGGTGACTCACCTGGACTAGCCAGAACTCAACCTGAGACGGAGACTTTTCTCCCTCAGCAAGGAGAGGATGAAAATAGTCTTCTGTTGCCTTCTGTGTGTGTCAGAACATGTCTTGTGGACAGCCTCTAAGCCCAGCCTGGGAATCTTGGAGCTGGGCCTGAAGCCAGGAGTGGGGCTGATGGATGACAAGCCACAGAGCACAGAGACATAGAAAGCCAAAACATAGGGAAGCCAAGATCCCACAGATAGCCTCCAGCAAGGGTTGGTCTGAATGGGGTGGGCAGGGAGATGTTAAAAGAGATAAGACAGCAATCAGAGACACCAAAATGGATGAATGGGTGAGTAGATGGGTGGGTGGATGGATGGATGGATAGATGGAAGGAAGGAAGGAAGGAAGGAAGGAAGGAAGGAAGGAAGGAAGGAAGGAAGGAAGGAAGGAAGGAAGGGGGAGGGAGGGAAGAAAGGAGGAGTCAATGGATGGATGAATGCATGGATGGATGGATGGATGGATGCATTCATTCATTCACCAATACATGGTTACTGAGTACTACCTTGTATCAGGGACTCCTCCCAATGACAGGAATACAGGAATCAGCAAAATGGTTGCAATGCAACTATTTTCATGGATTAGTGTGATGAGGAGACAGACAAAATGCAAGCAAGCAATTGACACACAAGTTGACTTCAAGTAACAAATGCCTAGGAAAAACAAGAATGGGAATGGTATGATTGACTGGGGAGAGGGCTACTTAAGACACAGTGGTTCAGGTAGGAGACAGTGTTGCTAATACTGGAAACCAGAGGTGAGTGTATGTAAAGGTCCTGAGGCAGAGAAGAGCCATGCACATTCAGAATAGCAGAAGGGCTGGTATGTCTGGAGAGAAGAGGGAGGAGAAAGTGGGAGGAGGTGAAGGTGGAGAGCTAGAAGGGCCAGATCATGCAAAACAAGGTGCAGACGTTGGATTTCCAGTGCTGTGCGAAGCTGTCGATGACTTCCCAGGGACTGCAAATTTGTGTTTATGAGGGCAGACCCCAGGAAAGAAATGGGAGGAAATATTTGTCCAGAGCCTGCAAAGTAGCCTCAGAGTTGTAAGAACATCAAAACACTTGAAGACAAAGAGTAAAAGGAACACTTATGAAGCCAGGTTTGTATGCTGGAGATTCACAGGCATTGTCCCTTTTATTATTTATAACAATTCTCATCACAGATGAGATAAACTGAACTCAGAGTTAATTCACATGTCTTCACAGGAAGTGGCGGGACTTGATCTCTGACCCAGAGCCCATGATCTTAATCACTTGCCTCCACTCTGGGGAGCAGGAGGGATGTTTAAGATCCTGCATGTCACTTGTGCATCCGACACGTGAGGACAGGCCAGGGCTTGACAATATGGCTGGCTGGTAGTCGAGCAGAGCCAGGACAAGGGCCAAGACCTTCTAACTTGTGGGTGGCCTTCTCTCACTACACCCCTGGCAGGCAGAGTGATGTAACAGAAAAGCCAGAAGAATTTGAGATCATTCCTGTGCCTTCACTTAATACCGTGTGACCTTGGACATATTCCCTCACCTCCTTGAGCCTCAAATTCCTCACCTATAAAATAGGATATTCATATCCAGTTCTTGCTCATCCTCTTCCAGACTGACCCTGTTTTCAGTCTTTCATGCCTCCTAAGACTTCCTAGCTAATGGTCTGGAGATCAGGTCTTTAGCTCCGTATCTTTGGGCTTGAGCCCTCCTAGCTTCTAAATATCAATGACATTGTACTAGGCTTGCCCCTCCCCCTAGGATTTGATCAATGGAGACACCTAAATTTGACCATATGGGCAGAAGGGATGGAAGCACCATAGGTCTCTGCTTCAAGTAGACTTGTCATATAAAATACAGTACACCATTAAATTTGAATTTCAGATAAACAACAAGTCAATTTTTAGTATATCTAAAATACTGGGGCACCTGGGTGGCTCAGTCAGTTAAGTGTCTGACTTCGGCTCAGGTCATGATCTCACGGTTCATGGGTTCAAGCCCTGCATCGGGCTCTGTGCTCACAGCTCAGAGCCTGGAGACTGTCTTTGGATTCTGTATCTCCCTCTCTCTCTGACCCTCCCCTGCTCACATTGTCTCTATCTCTCTCTCAAAAATAAATAAAACATTTAAAAAATTTTAAAATATTGCATGGGACATCCTCATACTAAAAATTATTTGTTTGGGGCTCCTGGGTGACTCAGGCGGTGAAGCAACCGACTCTTGGTTTCATCTCAGGTCATGATCTCACAATTCATAAGCTGAACCCCCCAAGGTGGGCTCTGGAGCCTGCCTGGGATTCTCTCTCTTCCTCTCTCTGAATCCCTACCCCACTCACACTGTCTCTCTCTCTCTCAAAATAAATGAACTTTAAAATAATAATAATAATAAATAAAATTATTTATCTAAAATATGAATGTAACTGGGTGTTCTGTATTTTTCTTGGTTGAACTTAGTGAGCCTAGCCTCAAGTCAATCATTCTTCTCACAACTTGAGCCTCAGCTCTGATACTGGCTTACCTGGGACTGGGCCTTGTACCCAGACAGATGTGCCTTCATTCTCCTGGGACTGAGCCAACACATGGAAACCTACCTAATAACATCACAGGTATCCTGACATTCTCTTTCTATTACCATCCCTCTGGCGCTAGAGTCTTCCCCACTGCTCTGCCGGCCATAGATGTCTCTCCCCACTGCTCTGCCAGCCATGACAACCTTCCCCTGGCTAGCCCTTGTGAATGCTGTGTGTCCCACTGGCCTGTTCCACCTGTCTGATGCTTCCTCTGGAGAAGTCGGCCTGCTTCCGGTCACCACATGCTCTCTGGGTAGCCGGTTATCAGGCAAACCAGCTATTATTTTTTCTTGCCCCTCTTTATCAGCAGCATTCCTGTCCTGTTAAAATTAACTGCCCACCTCTCCTTGCTCTGTGCCGAGCTCTGATGACAGCTAGTCTCTGAGCTCTAAGAGGACAGGGATCGTGAATCTGAGCCAACATATACCATATTCTCCATCCACGGATAGCACCAGTCGCACAGTACTCATTAGAGAATATATGTGGAATAAATGAAAATAAAACTGAGGCTCCGAGATCACTGGACTTATTATTATTTGTATTACTGAAAATAGAAATTCAGCTGAGAGATGAGCAGAGGTTTCCAGAATACAGTTGGCCAATTTTTCCAGGATCACCATCCGACAGTCCTCTCAACACGTGCATTTTTTTTTATAACCACATATATAAACACATATAAAATATGTGGTTCCTGGGGCACCCGGGTGGCTCAGTCAGTTAAGCTCTGACTTCAGCTCAGGATGTGATCTCATGGTTCATGAGTTTAAGCCCCATGTGGGACTCTGCACTGACAGCTCAGAGCCTGGAGATTGCTTCAGATTCTGTGCCTCTCTCTCTGCCCTTTCCCTGATTGCGTTCTCTCTCTCCCTCTCTAAATACATACATACATACATACATACATACATACATACATACATAAGCATTAAATTTTTTAAAAATGTAGTTCCTTTGGCAATAGGGCCTCAGAGTGAAAGACATCCCAAAAGGGTGAAAAAAGGACAAATAGAGAGAAAGTGTGGGTACAATTTAGGCCGCTATAGCAGAATTCTCAGTTCAGGCCCCCTTTACTTGACAGGCCCTCCCTGAGCCTCACTTTTCTGCTTCTATCCCAGATCCTCTTCCTTCCCTGGCCCTGACCTCCCCGGCCTTTACCCCTGCCCTGAGAAGATGCTTAATGAATGAGCTGAACCCAAACCTTTGGCTGTCAAATTCATCCCAGCCACAGTAACCTGGCCTACAGCAAAATGATTAACTGGATGGATTTTCTTTTTTAAAAGAATAATCCCCTTGAAAGAGCAAAGGGCTCAAGAGTGAGTGGTTTAATCCCAGCTTTTATAATACCACTCAACAGAGGTCTCTTAATTCCAGTAAAAGGTAGTGAAATCATATTGATTATCACAAGGAAAGAAAAAATGCTTAAATCAGGAAAAATGCTCAATTACATTTGTCTTTAAGAAAAAGGGAGGTATTTCAGATAAGACATATTTAAAATAAAAATTAATAATTAATCCTGGGCCAAATGAACAGCAAGAAGTCATTCAAACAATGTGGGTGCAAGATGCAAATGACTTTGGTTCAAGGTCCCACCTTGGTACTTACTGGCTGTGTTATCTTTATCTCTGGTACCTCTGTGTTCTTATCTGTAAAAGGCACTAAAGTTGTGACCTTCCCTGACTCATAGGGTTATGAGAGAGTGAAGTAAGACAGGAAATGTGCTCACTCTCTTCCTTGAGGGGAGGCGGTCTCAGTATCCTCCCCATGGAATTTTGTGCCTGGGAAGGCCCTGGGGATATTGCCACTGTGAGCCCCTAGGACACTTGGTTAGGAGACAAGACTTTGACTATCCCTTTCAAGCCAGATCATCTACAATGAAGCAAATGTTTTAAAAATAACAAACAAAACAATACTAAAAATGTTAACACTGTAGTAATTTCTATATTTGAGCTTCCTTCTACCAACCACTTCCCAGTAATCAGTACTTTATTGAGTTCTCTCAACTCTTTTTAATGAGGAGGGAAAATTATTCTCCCCATTTTACAGATGGGGATAGTGAATCACAGAAAAGTGAAGTGAGATGCCCAGTGTTGCACAACTCAACAAATGGCAGAGCCCTTTTTCTAATACAAGAGTACATTCTCTTAAATGTCCTTCCTTGGACTCCCTATAGTTTTGCTCATTCAGCCATCATTTGTAGAGCAGCTATTGCCTGACCCTCACTGTGTTAGGTACTGAGAATCCTGTGGGAGGAAAGATGTGGAAAACATGCAGTCCCCATCCAGAGCTTACAGTCCAGTCACCTTCGAACTTGGGATTTGGACCAGGTCCTCTTCGCATGCTCACTTGGATGGGTAAAAAGTGGAGCAAATCCAATCCAGCCCAAGAGGTAAATTGTGATACCCAAGAGTGTGTCGCATTCATGGACTTCCACACACTCGATTCTCTGGGCATCTAGATGAGAACTGCAGCCTCCCTTGAAATGTTCCTATTATCTGAAAGCCCACGTATTGGGCTTGGGATCCGAGTTTCACATCAATTCTGGTTACTTTTGCTTTCCTGAGGCCAGGAAGTAGAGCTCTAAATTATTTCTAAGCTCACAAAGATCCAAGAATATTTACGTTGCCACAGCAAATACTAAAGCACATCTCAACTTATTAGAACAAGTGAGAGCTGCTCACGAGGCCAAGGCCATTCTTGATTATTTTTTCTTCTTTCCCCCTGCTCTTGTACAGTATCCTGCATCTGCATCCTCAACACAATTTTGGTGAATGGATGAAATCCTAGTGGGTCAATTGGCTTAGCTCCATACAAAGGCTATAGACTTTGCTGCTGGCTCCACCCAACCATTTAACACCAAGAGTGAACCTGTACTCTTGAAGAACCAGGTAGAGGGTTAGGAAGTTGCCCCCTACTTTTACATTGGAGCAAAAAGTAGCGTCATCAAGTATAGAAAGATTCCAAACCCTTCCCTTCCCAAAGACTTTTCCAGGACAGTCCCGTCTATTGCTCTGTTCTAAGAACCATCATCCCCACACAGTTGAGCCCCAAATCTGCTCTAGCCTCATAATCCTCTGCTCAGCCCTAGCACACACGGCAGCTGGCCATCTCCCCATGAACAGTCCACAGTACCACAGACCCCATAAGAATAAGACTCAAGGCTTAGCACTTAAGACAGCAACCCCTGCCCACCCACCCCCCTACCCTGGCCAGCATCTCTTGATTCCCTGTATTCACTGGTGGGCCATTATTTTGTAAAACAAATAACAAAACCCAAAATGAGGCCCACATGCCTTCAGCACTTGTATTCCAGGCACTGTGTACTATCTTGCAGCAATCAAGTTTCTTTTTTACAGATGGAACAACTGAAGCTCAGATAGGCAAAGTAACTTGCTCTCTGTCATATCATTAGGGCAAGAGTTGGGATTCCAATCCCGGCAGTCTGGCTCCAGAGCTCATGTGTAACCACAGGGCCACCCCTCTCTCCGGGCCCTATGCTGGGCATTCTTTGTTTGTAAGCCCGCACCAGTCATTTCTCTGCCTTTCTCTGCCCTTCTCTGGGCTTGAGGAGGCTGACTTTGATGCAATGCATCATGCCCTCTGAGCTTCCTTGCCCTCTAGCTGAAGGTTGGGTGTGGCCAGTGAGTCATCAGAAGAAGGTTGGGAGGGGATAAGGTGGGGATATTTACCCCCACACCTTACCTGTTCCCTCCCAACCTCACACAGGTACTAATGTGTTCCCTTACCCCTGCTCATATCTCTGTAAAAGTTCTTTTCCTCTCTTTCCTGCTGTCATCCATTCAGATCCTAGACCTCAGTGTCACCGTTGACTTCTCCCTCCCATCACCTCCCCTCTCCCAGCATTATGAAGGCCTGTGGATTCCATCTAGGAGTGTACCTAGCATTTTGCTCTTCCTGACCCTCCTGCTCTTAGACTATCTATTAGTTTCCCATCTGGCTTCCTGTGTGCAGGCTCTTGCTGTCTCCACAAGAGGCAGAGCCCTTCCCACCAAGCCCAGATTCATTCCTCTTCTTGCCTCTTCAGAACCCTTCAATGGTCCCCTAATGCCCAAAGAATTAAATCAAAGTCCAAAGCGTAGAGTAGGTCTTGTTCATTTTTGTATTTCTCTAGGGACCTTGCCTGTATTCAGTATATGTTGTGGTAAGTGAGGAAAGGATTATCATTATCTGTGAAGTTCCAAGAGGTGCAGAGCACAGGAGCACAGGGCGGCCGCAAGAGCATCCTCAAAGATTTTGTAATCTCAGCCAGTGCTGCCCTCCCAGGGCGAACAGCTCTAAACGCTCTTCCGAGCCCTATTTGCCCTTGCTTCCTACTTCACTCCGATGCCTGGGCACACAGCAGAGTTTTGGGCTTCTCTGCCTCTACACAGGGAGACAGGACCGTGCAGTGGTTAGGGGCAGGGGCTGGAGTCAAGCTGCCCAAGTCCAATTCAAAGTCTGTTTTCTTCCCTAAGAAACAGGAATAACAAGAGTTCTTACCACATAGGGTTTTTGAGAGGATGAAATAAAGTATGAAGCATGGTCCTAAGAAACTAAGCCATCAAAAATGTGTGCAGGAATTTCTATCTGCCCTGTTATAAGACAGGATTATTATACTGCATACTACTATAAGCCATGTGCTTGTTCGCAGATGATTTTATTCATACCTCCCTGATATGAAATGTGTTACCAGCCTTGCTTTGCAGAAGAGTGGCATGCAGAGAGGTTAGCTGTCTTGCTCAAGAACACCCAGCAAGTGCTGGAGTCAAGACTGAAATATGGGACTTCTGATTCAAAAATACACCGTTCCATGTACTGTGCTCTCTAATCAAAAGGCAGCCCACTTTTTGTCAAGGCCTAGCTCAAATGCCCCTTTCCTCATGAGATCTTCCTTAATTCCTTGGGAAGGAGTCACCAATCTTTCTTATGTAGCCTAGAAGTACCTCAGTTATGGACCTGCTCCGATGAATTGCATTTACTTGTGTGTTATCTTTGGGAATTCACATTTCTCGCTCATTCACTAAACTCCGGGTGCTTTGAGGATATAACTGCTGTCATAGTCATATGGCAATATGACAATGTGCAATCTCAGTGACCATCTCAGTACCTTGCATAAAGCAGACAGGAAGGCAATAAACATATGGAAGGATTTATCAGTCAGGACAAATGACTTTTGTTGCAGTAACAAATAGCCCTACAAATCTCAGGGGCTTTCAGAAACAAAGGTTTATTTCTCCCTCATTTAATATTCTCCTTGCAAGCCAACTGGAGCTCAGCTGTATGTCGCTTTAAGTGTGAGACCCTGGCTGAAGGAGAAGCTCCTGGTTCTGTCACTGACAGTCTCACGGAAGATGGACTGAGGAAAGATGGGGAGGTGATACAGAGACCTGCCCCCGCATCTCATCGGACAAGGCAGGACACATGGCTAGTTCTGATGTCAGGGGCAGGGATGTAACTCTCTTTCTGAGAGGGGCTCTGAGTATGGAGAAGAACTTGACATATCAGAAAAATCAAACAGCAGATCCATTCAGAAGGAGAACTAGTTCCACTTAGAAGCACATGGACAGCTAGATATTGAACGCGTACTACGAGGCAGGAAGTACCTTACATATTGCATATGTAATCCTTACTGAAACACACATCTGTGAGGATACAGATCACTGTTTCATTTTTACCCAACCCAAGGCTTCAAGGAGTTAAGAAAATGCCTTAAGATCACACAGATAGTGAAGTAGGAGGACCCAGATTTGACTTGAGTCCAGCTCCAAAGCTCACTTTCTCCTAAATCACCTGTTCTTTTTGATTCTTGCATAAAGTTGACAGGAAGGCAATAAACCCCTTTCCTGAGAAACAGAGTAACCTCTTGCTGCTGCAAGTGTTGTCCCTGAAACAGTGGTATTGCCATCATCAGCTAGCTGTGTAGACGCTCAGGCCCTGCCCCAGACCTACTGAGTCAGGATCTGAATCTTAACAAGATCCTCAGATGATCTGGAGGCACATTCACATTTGAGAAGCACTGATATAGAGACCAAAGGAAAATGGATCTATTTTCTCTGTACTGGAATCAGGGAGCCCTGAGAGCTATCTGGTGCTGCCCACTGTTACAAGCTCATCATGCTAATTTTGTAGAAACAGGAGAAAATGACAGAACCTGCTATTTTAGACCATGTCGGAACAGTGGTACAGGTGTTGCTGAAAGCCTGTGACCTTAACTGCATTTTCCAAAACTTTCCTCACCATTCACGTGGTCGTTAACTGAGCCAGCAATCGTTGGCTTCACATCTGCCACAAACCAGGAACTATGCCATGCACTGCAAGGTGACAAGGGTCTCTGCCCTTGAGTGGCTTACTGTTTAGTGGAGGGAGACAGATGGGCAAATAGATACTGGCAATAAGGTGAAATTTTACTTTGAGATCCAAGAAAAAGAAGGTGCTATGGACTACCTTGGATGTCAGGGAAAGCTTCATGGAGGAGGCGGTCTTTAAGGTCTGAACAGGAATTCACTATGCAGGGGCCTCCAGAGGGTCCTGGCAGCTTTCAGGCAATGACCAGCAGTTCGGACATGGAGGAGGCGTTCTTTAAGGTCTGAACAGGAATTCACTATGCAGGGGCCTCCAGAGGGTCCTGGCAGCTTTCAGGCAATGACCAGCAGTTCGGAGATCACTGAGCAACAGAGAAATACTGGGTATGGCTGGTGCTTAGGGTTGGAAGGAGGAAGGGTGAGGTCTTCAGTGTTCCTAGGCACAATTTCTAGAAGGCTTAAGTAGGAGCCTGATGGGATGTGCAGTAGGAGGCTGTAGAGGGACAGGCTCTGGTCAGGAATACCGTGCAGGGCCAGCTCCCCTCCAAGCCTCTTGATTTTGACCATCTGTAGGCTCAGGCTCCGCCCTGTTTCTGAGCTAATCTAGAGTAGAGCAGGTAGCATTTTCAATGAAATACATGGTTTGTTTTAATGTAGATAATTTTCATATAATGTAATTTAAATCTACTGTTTAATATATACATACATATAATGTAATCTATTGTTTATATGTATAAACATTATACACACACACATACATAATGGTCTTTTGTGTGTATACATGATCCTTTGCATCATAGGGGTCCATGATTTCCTCAGCTTAAACCATGAAATCTGTCCTACCTCCTAACTTTACCCCACCTACCCTGTATCCCAGTTTGATCTGGGGACAAAGACAAAAAGTGCATTGCTGGCCACAAGCAACATGGACCAGAAAGAGGAGACAGGTGCTCGAGTCTGATGTTAGGGGGAGCAGGAGGAAGGGGGCAGGGTGAGGGTGAGGGGGCTCTGGTGGCACTGAGGGGCAGAGGAGTTAGTCGTCTGTCCCCAAGCCTCTGAGTCACAAGTGATAATAATGTAGGTGCCCCTGGATACGGAGGCAATTAAAGTACAATTAACCTCCCTGAACTGCGGTTCTGAGTGCACGCCTGATAACGATTTGGAGATCATTAAATACGGGAGTGGGTGAGTGGAGGGACCGCAGAGATGGGGCGGAAGAAGCAAAACCTTTCTCTGAGACTCCAGCTACCTTTTGGGAGTTCTCTGTCACAATCAGTCCCCAGTGCAGCTGGGATATGAGACCACGGCATCAGGTAAGCAGAGAGACATAGAACGGCCTTCTCTCCCCTCCTCCAACCCTTCCTCTCCAGGCCTGGCCTTGGGAACAGAAGCAGCAACTGCAAATTCATGTTGCTGAGTACAAATGCTTCCTGTGTGGGGAGGGCTGGGAGGGGAACCACTCCTGACAGCTGCCTCCAAGGGGCCCACTCAGTTTATTAAATTAGCAGGGTCTCTCTTGTAGCGAGGGCACTGGAGAATGAAATGCCAAATGGATCCGTTTCATGGAATCTGAGACTGATAAATTTTCAGAGCTGGAGAGCTCCTTGGAGAGCATCTGGTTCAACCTCCCTCATTTTTCAGATGAGGGACCTGCAGCCCAGAGATAGGAAATGACTTCCCTAAAGTCACAGTTGCTTCCTGAAACTCAAAACTAAGAGGACCCAAATGATGGCAGGTGAATTCACTCCATAATTTATCATATCTGCATGTTTAGTGTTCTTTATATTGAATTTACTTTTAATAAGGAGTACCTGCAATCTCAGAGGTAATTTACTGTGAAAGATAATTCTTAAGATTTCCCATCATTATTAACACTGACTTGAATTATGTTGCATTTTATATTAGAACATGGGTTTAATTTAACCCACAGCAAACAATTCTCTCAGTTAAAAAAAAAAAAAAAAAAAAAGGAAGGAAAAAACCTTTCCACAATGAGAAGGCAGCCTGGCTTTCTACAAAGATAATGCTATCGTGAGTTGCAGTTCCTGGCCTGTATCTGCCTTTTCAATCAGATATTCACACCTGTCTTTAAAATCTTCATTAATGCGCATTGTTAGGCTGGGCACCTCAGAACAGGTGATCAGTCCACACCACAGCATGGATGCTACAAGCCTGACAGATTGGTTAAAGAGTTAGCCAGACTCAGCCTGGAGTTAATGAACTTCCAATGCTGGGCATTGCACTAGACCCTGAGGATGCTAAGGTCAGAACCAGACCATTAGGTGGCACTTTTCCAGAAGCTCACTGCCTCACCAGAAAAGGAAGCTGGAGAAGGGTGGTGTCCCCCAGACAAATATAACCTTCTTCTGGCATCTGCAGGGAGCTCAGCTCAGTGCACGTTGAGGCTGCATCCCATGGACGCAACTCAAATGCCTCCTTCTGGAGATGCACTGTCCAACAGAGCATCCGCTAGCCACAGACGGCATATTCCATTATATTAATATTTCAGATGAAAATTCAGTTCCTCAATCACACTAGCTACATTTCAAGTGTTTAATAGCTGTAGTGTTTTCTCATACTATTTTCCATAATAGCTGTACCAGTTTATAGTCCCACCATCCTTTTCTCCACACCCTCACCAACACTTGTTATCCCTGGTCTTTTTGATAAGAGCCATTCTAACAGGTGTGGGGGTTAGTGTCTTTATCTGAGATCATTTTTTTCTTAAGGGAGGTGTTTATCACTAATTTTCCTTCTCAGAACTGTTTTTTTTTTGTATCCCATAAGTTGTGTTTTCAATCTCCATTTGTTTCAAAATATATTTTGATTTCTCTTCTGATTTTTTATTGACCCATTGTTCAGGAATATGTTGTTTAATTTCTGTATTTGTGAATTCTCCAGTTTTTCTCCTGTTATTGACTTCTAATGTCATATCATTTGATTGGAAAAGACATTAGGTATGGCTTCAGTCTTCTTAAATTAGCTGAGGCTTGTTTTATGACCTAACATATGATCTAGTCTGGAGAGTGTCCTCTATGCACTTCAGAAGAATATGCATTCTACTGCTGTTGGATGGAATGATCTGTATATGTATGTTTGGGCCACCTGATCTATAGTTCAAGTCCAATGTTTCCTTATCGATTTTCTGCCTCAATGGTCTGTCAATTATTGAAAGTGAGGTACTGAAGTCCCCTACTATATTGTATTTTGTTTATTGCTCCCTTCAGATTTGTTAATATTTGATTAATATATTTAGATGGTCTGATTAAGGCCACAAGTATCATGAATAATTAGGAAACACGACACCACCAAAGGAAACTAATGAAATTCCAACGACTGACCTCAAAGATGTGGGGGTCTGTAAAGAGTCTGACAAAAATATCAGAATAATTTTCTTAAAGAAATTCTGTGGACTATAAGAAAATACAAATGGACAACTAAACAAAAATATGAAGTGTATAATAAAAATGAGAAGTTTGACCAAGATATAGAAACCATTACGCACATGTGCGTGTGCGCGTGCGCGCGCGCACACACACACACACACACACACACACACACATCCTAGAGTTGAATACAATAAGTTAACTGAAGAATTTAATAGCTCACTTCCATAGTAGACTCAACCAGGCAGAAGAAAGAATTAGTTAACTAGAAGACAGGTAATTTAAAATCATTCACTCAAAAGAGCAAAAAGGAAAAATGAAAAAAAAGTTTTAAAAAGCTTTTTGTGAGTTACAAGATACCATGAAGAGATACATTATTGGAGCCCCAGAAGGAGAAGAGAGGGCTAAAGAAGCAGAAAGCTTATTCAAAGAAATAATGACTGAGAACTCCCCAAATCTGTAGAGAGATGTGGATATCCAAGTTCACAAAGCTCACAGACCCCCCCCCCTAAAATTTCAACCCAAAATATATCCACTAACATACATTATAATAAAACTGTCTTAAAATCAAAAACAAAGAGAAAATTTTATAGTCAATGAGAGAAAAAAGTTACTCATATGCAAGGCAACTCCCACAATACTATCAGCAACTTTCCCAGCAGAAATCTTACAGGTCAGGAGAAAGTGGGATGATAAATTCAAAGTGCTGGAAGAAACATATCTGCTAACCAAGAACACTCTGCCTGGGAAAGTTGCCCTTCAGAAATGGAGAGATACAGACTTTCCCAAACAAAGCAGAGATGAGGGAATTCATTACCACTAGTCCTGCCTTACAAGAAATGCTGAATAGAGGTCTTCCACCTGAAAGGGAACTGGCTAATTAGCAATATGAAACATATAAAAATAAACAGCACACTGGTAAAAGCACATATATGGTCAAATTCGGAATACCCTAATAGTGTGATATGATGGTATATTAACTCCAATATAAAGGTTAAAAGACGAAATTATTAAAAAATATCCATAGCTACAATAATTTGTTAATGGATGCATAATATATAAAGGGATAAATTTTGACATCAAAAATATAAGCTGTGGTGGAGATATAAAAGGGTAGAGTTTTTAAAAGTGATCAAAGTTATTATTAGCTTAAAATATACTGTGATATCTATAAGATGTGTTATGTAACCCTCATGGTGGCCACAAAGCAAAACTTAGATAGATACGCAAAAGATTAAGAGAAGGGAAGCAAAGCATACCACTCCGAAAAAGCATCCATTCATAAAGGAAAACAGTTCATAGAGAGAGGAAGAAATAAACAAGGAACTATAAACAGTCTGAACAAGAAGTTAATAAGACGGTGGCACTAGTAAGTCCTTCCCTATCAGAATAGAGTGGCTGGACCCATATAAAGAAACAAGACCTAACTAGAGTCACTTCAGCTTTAGGGACACAGAGTCCAAATGAAGGAATGGAAGAAGATACTCCAAGGAAATAGAAACCAAAAGACAGCATGGGTAATAATACACTTCTACCAGACAAAACTGAAGTGAAGCCATAAACCATAATCACAGACAGAAGTCATTATATAATGATAATGAGGTCAAATCATTAAGAGGATGTACAAATTGTAAATATATACATGCACTCCACACTGAAGGAAATAGATAAATCGGGCAATTACTTCCACATCTCTAAGATGTTCTCCATCTCCTTCCAGTCAGCCCATCAGAGATGACCTTAGATGGCCTGGTTTGGACCACCTGTATGTAGAAAGGTTTTTGCTAAATTGCCCTTTGGCATTAGGTCATCGGTCTGCTTTAAGAAAATTTGCTGTAGTGAAACTCTTTCACGAATACCAAAGGCATGCAATTGAGGACACTCAATTCTTCAAAACATTTGCCCCTTTTGAGAACCAGTGGGGAAATATCTCAGGTTTTAGGTCCAGGAAAACCTGAGCTCCCTGAGCAATGGCTTTGGGGGTTGACATAAGTCGCTGAGCTGTGAAAGTTATCATATTTCATTCCTCCTTGTTTTAGCTATTAGGAAACTCAGAACCTAAGTTGCTACCCACCTATAGCAAGATGTTAAGGCTTCTGCGTACACTAACCTCATACTGCTTTGGGGTCAGGTTATTCATGTGCTTATTTATTTTAATGAGTTATGAAGCCATCACTAACATTTTCAAGGGGGAAGGTGAAGAAGGGGGCTCCTGGTGCACATCCCACAGCAAACAAATAAGAATTTTATTAGATATTTCTCCATCCCCATTCCCACTGCCCCCGAGCTATTCAGATGGTGATTTTATTTTGCTGCCCTTACTTTTTTTTTGCTTTGGCATTTTCATATATCATTTTCCCTTCTTGCCTGGCATGCAATTTTTTAATCTGCTTTAAACAAGTTTCTTTTAATGAGCCACGCAGTTTCATGAATCTTTGCCTAGAATAGTTATTAATGGTCTGTTAGGTGTCTAGAATTGTTCTAGGTACAGGGACAACAATAGTAAATAAACTAGACAAGGTCCTTGCCACAGTGTTTACATTGTAGTGTGCATTTGGGAAATAGAAATGGACAAGGAAACAAATAAATAAAAAATGTAACTTCACAGAGCCCGCTAGCTCTGTAAAGGGACTACAGAAGGTAGTATGATAGCAAAAGAGGGGGAAGGAGAGACATGGGTAGGGCATGAGGAAAGGCCTTTTCAGGTGGTATTTGTACCGAAATCTGCACACTGAAGTGCCAGCCTCTCAAAGATATCGGATGAGTCTTCCAGGCAGAACAATGGTTCTGATGCAGTGGTGAGGGTGATGTGTCGGAAGGATGTTTGTGCCTATCTGGTAGCCTCTAAGCGGCTCTCAAAACTGTCCTCCTTCTCACTGACATAATCCCCCTCACTCTCGAGATCACTCAAACAGAAGGTCGACCCCTTCACGTCTGCACGCTTTCACTACCTGTACAGTCCGTACTGAATTGCACCTGTCACTCTGTAAGCACACCTCCCTCACTGGACCAGGACCACGAGGGGTCCTCAGGGAGGAGAAGAACACCTCCCTTCTCTCCAGCACCATCCTGGCACATCACAAGCACCTCATCTTATTCTTCAAGATAAGCCTTTGCTAAGCTGACGGTGCAGGCAATGCTCACACTTGAGCAATATCGACAGGTGCTGGTCTAAAGTATGCTTCTGCTTGCAGAGCCACGAGCTGCTGGTGCTCTGTTCGTGGCCTGGATAGATTGGCAGCAGAGAGCCGGCCACCTGAGCAAGCACAGCCAGCCTGTTTGGGAGGAGGGAGACTGCTGCCTCTCCTCGGAAGAGCCCCTTCTGGGAAAGGAATGACTCCTACAGTGGTATTGGATTTCCCTGCAAGATTTACGACCCAATTTAAACTTATGGGGCTTTTATTAATTATAATAAACACCAATTTCATTACACTTCAACTTCCAAAGAAATTACATACTGTGGAAGGGAAATAAAATGTTAGTTTTGTGCTAATGCCAGGCACACATTAACTGGCTGGGTACGGTGTTCATTCCGGCTGTCCAGCCGGAACAAGGAAGGGGCATTATAGAAGGAAGAGGCTGAGGACCTGATTCCAGAATTTAAATCCGCTTGGTCAAAAACAATGGAAGTGAGCTGTTCTGTCCCACAGGCTTGCAGCATCCCTCCCCTCATGAGGAGCTGCTTTGCGTAATGCACTTTGAGCCCTAAGCCCTGAGTTCGAGACCTGTCTTTTATGTGCTGTGTCACCTTAAGTATGTTACTTCTCCTCTCTAAGGCTTGATATCCTCATCTTAAGCATAAAAGCTTGGCCTAGGTCAGGTTAGGCTATAAATAAAGCTAATCTCTTGCACCAGTTCCAATGGATAGAAGGTAGTCACCTACAAGGCTATTTTGAAAAGGGTTTTGAAGTTTCACCCAGGCTTCCTGGGAAGGAGCAATGTGATCAATCAGCAATATCAGCCAGGGGCACAAGCCAGGAAGACAGCCACACATGTGTATCCACTATTCCATAGAATGTCTGATGATGTCAGAGCCCATTCTGGATTCTCTATTTTAATTTAATGCCATATGACCATGTAGAAGCAGACCCAGGACAAAATCTCAGGATGCTGGATTCTTAGTCCTTTATCCCCAAAACAAGTGAAAGGAGCATGCCTCACGGTGATGTAAGGATTCAGTGATGTGTCTTATGGCTTGAAGTTTGTAGTAGAAGGAACTCACCAAATGTTATTCCCCATCCTTCTGCATTTCCATCCTGCCCTGAACTCATGCCTACATGCCGATGGGCGGCCTCTCCATCTGATGTGGGTTTCCTAGAGCTTACTCTTCCAAAGCCTCACCTAAGTTGACAGGTACTTGGGTGTTTTCAGCTATATGCCCCCTGGGCAAAGCCTATAGCTGCACGGATTCCCGAAGGAGAATTCTGATTTAAAGCTGCCTGGCTTTAGGCTGTATTGTTATGGACCTTCCAACTCTAGGCCACTTGTGGTTTTGCTGGGGAATGGAAAATATTTTGACATTTCTGGGATGATGGGGTATGGTGACCCCCTTTCCCCCAAGGGTGTGGAGAGGAGGATTCAGCAACTTTGCACAATTGCTTCCTGCCAGATGTGAAATTAAGCTTCTGGGTACAAACCCAGAGTGCATTTGGATAATGGGTGGGAAAGCCTGCTGGGGCTCTCAGGGAGGGAAGTGATGAAGAAGGAAGGACAGACTGAGAAGCTGTTGTGTGCACGCATGTGCACTGGGTCTCATTATATCCATGATCACACATTTCTGTTTTTTTTTTTATGTTTATTTAATTTTGAGAGAGAGAGAGAGAGAGACAGAGTAGAGTGGGGGAGGGGCAGAGAGAGAAGGAGACACAGAATCCGAAGCAAGTTCCAGGTTCCGAGCTGTCAGCACAGAGCCCTACACAGAGCTTGAATTCACAAGCCATGAGATCATGACCTTAGCTGAAGTCAGACGCCCAACTGACTGAGCCACCCCGGCGCCCCAATGATCACATATTTCAGAGTAGAGAACAGACAATAGCAGAGCTGTGCCCTTCCAGATGCTCTCACCTCTCAACTAGTGGCACCGTTAGGAAAGTCGCATTGACATTCCTTGGGAGAGAAGGAATGCCCACATCTGGGGTAACTCAGGTCTGAGTCTGAATTTAAACTTCAACCCTCACTAGCTGTGTGAACTTGGGAAAATCCCTTAACTTCAGTGGGCCTCAGTTTACTCATTTGTTAAATGGGGTTAACACTGGTGGGGTGGATAATCAATTGACGTACATTACGTGAGTAGGTGAGAAAGGCGCTATATTCAAGACATCTTGGTTATCGACTTGAGGTCAGTGTAACCCCAAGTCACTGCATGATGACAGACAAGATACTGGCATTTTCTGGGCCTCAGTCTCCCTGGCAGCCCACAAAAGAACAGGACTAGAGAAACAAGCACACTCTTCCAGTTATGACTGCTGGCTTAATGACAAACATGGTCAGCATTCCTGGTACCCGTAGATTATGTCCCATCGCCCGTGCTGTAAGTCTGGCCCATGTTGGGGAAGACTGACTCTGGTGTGGTTGGACTATTGGGTTTTATACCCATGCTCAGAACTTTCCAACTGCGTGGCTTTGAGTAACTCATCTCAACCCTCTACTCCTCAATCTCTCCATTTACATAATCGGGCTTGGTGGCAGTATTGTGGTGAGGACTATGTACTCTGTGCTATGTGCTTACCCTGTGCCTGGCCAGTGGTAAGTCCTGAAGCTGGGGACACTATTTGAAGGACAGGCCCCCATTCCTGCCAGGCCGTGCTTCTCTTAGGAAACGGTGGAGCCAACAAGCCCCTTAGGGGGCTGCCTCATTTACTTGGTCCAAGAGGCAAATAGCTCTTGAAAAGCTGTCATAATTCAAGCATGGTCGATACCTGGATGTCTTCCCAGGCTGAGTTGGTCTTGGTGGGGAATCTTCTCTGATTACCCTCCACCATGCTGTGACTTGGTGTCTATCCCACACGTGCAGTGACCTGGTGTCTATCCCACACATCCTGAAATATTAGCATTCTCTTTAAATTATGTGTTTAGAGAGGCATTTGGGTGACTCGGTTGGGCGTCTGACTTTGGCTCAGGTCACAATCTTGCAGTTCTTGAGTTCGAGCCCCACGTCGGGCTCTGTGCTGCAGCTCAGAGCCTGGAGCCTGCTTCAGATTCTGTGTCTCCCTCTCTCTCTACCCTTTCCCTGATAGCACTCTGTCTCTTTCTCTCTATTTCAAAAATAAACATTTAAAAAGTTAACTCAATCAATCAATCACATCCTGAGATGCAGAACAGTGGTAAGGCAGGAACATGGACTTCAGGATCCATAAAACCTCAACTCAGATCATGAATCACCATGTAGCACGTGCAGGACTCTGAAGCAAAGACCTTTAGCTTCTCTGAGCCTCAGTTCTTTCACCTGTAAAATGGAGACAAGGGTAATCATGAGGACTATGTGAAATAAGAAACTCAAAGCCCTTAGTACATAACAGGTATTCAATAAGGAACTATGGATTTCAATTATGAACGTGTTGTTCTATTTATATTGTCCATCCAGCCCCCAACTGCTTCTGGGCAAAGATATTATTTATCTGTGCTCTTTTCTTTTTCTGCCTTGGGGCCCGGTAGAGGGCAAGCGGGAGCTCTCCATGACTTGTCCTCAGGCTAGGACTCTGTTTCTCTCCCTGGTCTGAACGTGCCTTTCCCCGGGACAACATCCTGCAAGCTGGTGCACAAGCAGAAGCCACTTCCACAATAATCCTCCTGTTTCCCATCGCCAGCTTTGTTTTCCCTACCGGTTCAACCCACTCTGTCAGATGTTTTCTTTGGGGGAATCTTCCTTCCCGCCAGCCCAAGTAGGTTCTGATTTTGCACAGGCGGAGAGTCAAGTGACTCTGGCACAGCCAGAGGATGAATATTCATAATCGCTCCTCAGCTGTACAGTGGACACAACATGCTAGCCAGGAGGGAGAGGAGGAGGAGAGGGAGGAGGAGGGAGGGGAAGCGGGGAGGAGGGTCTGCACACTTGGCTTGTGGATGCTTAGAACTCTCAGAGCACGCCTTAGTCCAATGGTCTGGCTGTGTCAGGGGCTCTCTGTGGCTTGGGGGACTCTGTGAGTTCCTCTCCGGCTTCAGGAGTGGCTCCAACCTCGCTGCCATAGAGCCTTGGCCCTCTAGGCATCTCACTAACCTGAATCTTCTTGGAACTAGTGTATCCTTGCACACACTATTTATAATATGAGAAACAATTTACAATCCACATTGTTTCCTGTGGCCTGGGCCTTCCTGGCCTCTGTGTAGAAGGCAACACTCATGTTGTATTCCATGTGCCTGGTGTCCATCCCCTGGGGCCGCACCACAGGTGGCCCTCGCCCCACCTGTCACTCACTTATTCTGCCCTCTTTGAGCAAGCAAAGCAATGCACACCTTCTCGTTAAAGGGCAATTGGAGGACATCCCTGCTTGAAATGATCAGACATTAGTGAGGATCGGCCCTTTGGCCCTACTGAGTTGGAGTCTTGGGGGAGTGGCTGGAGGCTTTGAGATTATGAAGTTTCACTAAAGTTCTGAGAGGATGCTCATGAACAGGCACCTTGGAGAATCCGTGTCATAATGTGTTAAAGGGATATCACCACCTAGCACGTTATCTGCATGTGTGGCCAGTAGACAGATATTGAAAAGGAGGGACTTTGGAGAGAAATGTGAGATGCTATTCCAAATATTGTCAAAATGAGATATGCTCAGAGGCATTTCCTCCTTCCAAGTTCATTGATATTCTGCACAGCATCTATCAAATGCACTTCCATTGCTCCAGAAAAAAAAAAAAAGATGGTTTTGCCCGAAAGCCTCTCTCTCTCCCTCCCTCCTTTCACATTAAACTTTGTATCATGGCATCTCGCCCCGCTAGACTTTGCACCTGCTCGAGGACAAAGACTATGTCCTCATTATCTTTGTGCTGCCGTGACGTGGTCCAGCGTACGCTCTGTGGTGGTATTTGAAAAATGGATTTGAATTGAATAAAATGTGTCTTTATCCAGCGCTCTCCGATTGGTTTATATTGGCTTTCCCTGGAAATGAAGTTTGAAGCCACTCCCAACACACAAAAGGCACGGCTGTAAGGTGGTGAAACTGCATTTGCAGTAAATACTCCCATGTGTGCCAAACTGTGGTGCATTTCCAAATGCTGAATCTCCATGGAAAGCTCTCTACCCCTTCCAACAATATTGCTTTTGCTCAAATGCATCTGAAATTCTCGTTTCATAGCTGCTATGTTCTAACTGAAGCGCTGCATTGCGGTCCAAATGGGCTGGAGCCCATGGTGGGGAGCTCACCGGTGGCCAGAATGTGGCCCCAGATGTGCAGTTGTGGATGGGTTTCTGGGAGGGATGAGGTCTGTTGTGCAGATAAGTCTAGCCACAGTGAAAACAAGTCTGAGAGTGAGGAGAGACAGGTGGAAGTGGATTCACCCCAGGGATGCCCATGGTGGAAACTGCAAACAGATCAGAAATACAGGTTGTCGGGACAGTGACAGCAATGCAGACTGCTTATATTCAAACCAGAGGAGGCAGTATCAGCAAGGTGCTCTGGGTTAACAAAAGGGTCATATATATTTTCCCTCCAACTATACAAGCTACTGGCAAGGCAAAGGGATTCCAAATAAGATAACATTTAATTTCGTTTTATCCCCAGGTGGGGTGTTCTGCCCACATTTCCTTCTTTTGTTCAACTTTTTAAAAAAATATTTATTTTTGAGACAGAGAGAGACAGAGCATGAGTGGGGGAGGGGCAGAGAGAGAGGGAGACACAGAATCCGAAACAGGCTCCAGGCTCTGAGCTGTGAGCACAGAACCTGATGTGGGGCTTGAACTCACAGATCATGAAATCATGACCTGAGCCAAAGTCAGACGCTTAACCAACTGAGCCACCCAGGCGCCCCTTGTTCAACTTTTTATTGGAAATAATTTTCGGTTTACAGAGAAGCTACAAAAATAGTAGAGTTCATGTATTCCCTCACCCAGCTTTCCTTAACATTAGCAACATATTTATTCACAGAACCATCCAAGATCCCACACTGCATTTTGCTGTTGTATCTCTAGTTTCTTCCCATCTGTGGCCACTCTGCATGTTTTCATGATCTTGACAATTTTAATGAGTACTGGTCAGTTATTTTGTAGAACATCTCAATTTTGTCCCAATTCTAAATGCAGGAAATATATCACGGTCAACAGGTTACGGGGCCGACAAGAATACTAGCTTTCATTTTATAGTCACATTTGCTTTGATTGACCCAACATCTTCCTTCCTCCAATGACTTTTATCTGCTTCCCAAATTCATATTCAGTTGCAACGGTGAAGACTCTCAAGTTTGAAGAAACAGCAGAAAGCCGAGTCAAAGCTCTACAGAAACTCCCCAAAGATGCAGAGAAGTTTGCAGCAGAGGCGGCACCCCAAAGTATTTAACCTCCCGTGTCCTAGCTTAGCCACATAATGGGGCGAGACAGCTGCCAGCTGTCAGCACCGAGGCGGAAGTAATGAGCTGAAGCTAGGCGTGGGCTCCCGGGGTGAGCCTCCGGAAAAATGTGGGAACCAAGCTAGTGTGGCCAAGCCAGAGGATGGCTGGGATCTGACATGGGCAAAGCAGAAAGGGGCAGGCTGCATCCTAGCAAGGTACTAGTGAAAGTTAGAGCCCACAGAAAGAAGCCAGCAGTTAAGAGGACAAGGCTGGAGATGTGATTATAGGGAGAGGTCTGGGTCCCTTCTCTACAAGAGGGCCTGAGAGACCCAGCACCAGATACATAAGAGAACTGTCTCACTTCAATTTCAAATACTGAAATGTATGTTTAAAATTCAATTGCCCTGGGGCGCCTGGGTGGCTTAGTCGGTTAAGCGTCCGACTTTCCGACTTTCGCTTAGGTCATGATCTCGCGGTTCGTGGGTTCGAGCCCCGCGTCGGGCTCTGTGCTGACTGCCAGCTCAGAGCCTGGAGCCTGTTTCAGTCTGTGACTCCCTCTCTCTCTGACCCTCCCCTGCTCACGCTGATTCTCTCTCCTAGAAATAAATAAAACGTTTAAAAAAAAAAAATTCAATTGCCCTGATATTCTGTAATTTGCAAGTTATGTACAGATGTCTTCATGTTATACAATATAAGATCATATCTTCCTGCTTCCTTATTCCTAGCACATTATGCATTTTACACAATAGTGCAGGTTAAGAACCTCAACATTCCAGAGCGCCTACATGAACTGAGCTATTCGGAGTTATACAGTGCACAGCCTGTACCACTGCACAAGACAAGACAATCTTCATAGGTGATTGAATGAGTACTATGTTATGAGGGAGGGGGAGAGTATCCTCCCTTAACTTCTAGGACCCTAAGTATTTCACTGGTCACATAAGCATGGTAATCCCTTTCTCCCCGGATTATCATGCATTTCAAAAAGTTAACCTAGATAAAACACGGTACTCAGCAAATAGTGGACACTAGCAAAGTTAGTTCCTTCCCTCTCTTCACCACCCTCACTACACATTAATAAGTATCCCTGTGCATTCTTCAAGCATGAGGGTAATGGAGCCCATATGTGTTCACCAGCTAGTCAAAATGGGAAGGAAGGCAGCCATTACCACACTCATCCCCCAGATGAATCGGTCTCCCAGGACTGACAAGCAAACGAAAGTTATTACTGGTTTTGCTTTCTTGTTCTTAACATTACCAGAGGGTCCCTCCTGTGACACCCCCACCCCCACAGAGCACATAATCTTAAGAATACATATCTTACAAACACCCCATCCACATGCTCTCCCAACACTGAAAGCCTGTGCATTCTCATTCAAATAAATGCCCTACTGTGTATTATTCATTACTGCTGGGGTGGGAATAAAAATCTAAACACTAGCTGTATTATTTTGACTCATGACAAGTAAAACAAAAAAATCCCTATCAGGTTATTTATCAGCCTAGTGAAAAGTACTTAACCTCAGAACAGCAATGCTTGGTCTATTTTCATACAGTTTCCTTGCCAAAGTGCAATAAAGACCCACTAATAGACAGTTTTATACACACCCAGTGAGGTGTAAGGCAGCCCACAAGATTCTGGAGAAGGCGGGGGCATGTAGGGAGAGGACGGGCCGCTCATTTAACCATTTAACTATCTTGGAGGCTGTGCTGTAGGCCACAGATTTCTACCTGTGAGCCGCAGGCCTCTTCTGTAACCAGACTGAGTTGAAGACAGCAGGGAGGTGGTACAAAGCTAACTGGAGAGATGGGGGACTGGTTCACAGCTTTCTGAGTACTGGTCCTGGGCTCTGGCCTCTTTGGACTTAGGTTCCTCTTCTATGCAATAAGGCTCCACCGAACCTGGAAGGAACGCAGTTGAGGATGACATCTCTTCTCAGGTAGGCCAGCAGGACCAAGCTCTCTTTTTTCTTCCTCTGGCCTTTACCCTCTTCTCTCTGGCCCCCAGAGTCTCTGGTTTTGTGCTTCTGTTTCTGCATTCTTTGGAGCATCTTTTTCACCACTGATTCCTCCCTCTGGCTCACTCATGCTTCCGCCTACCCTCACTCTTTCCAAACTTGGCATATTCTGGGATTATGGTAGCAACAGTGACCACAGAAGGAAGACTCTGGAAAAGGGACACTGACTTCAGCAGCCTCCTTATTGCGGCTGTTGATCCTGACCCTGGCCTCTCACAAGAAGAGAAGGGAAGACTACACAGAGACAGGGCATGTGGGCTTTCACCTGCTTCTGCCCCCAAGTCTGTCGGTCAGGCCCGAGACAGGTGAATTCCCTCAGGTGGGCCTCAACTTCCTTACTCTTCTCCTGTTTCTCCCTTCTTTGATTCTATAGCACCCACCATGTGCCTGGAATCGAGCTCAGCACTGGGAGGCTAGAGGTGACCAAGACCCAGTCCTGCAAAGCCGCATTACATCTAGGGAGAAAGATTTGAGAGTGAAGAGTTAACAAACTGTGTGATAAGCTTTATGAAAGGAGGGATCTGAACAGGCTTATCCCCAGAGTCTCTTTAAATGCCAGAATGGGAGACATTTTGATGGCATGGCAAAAACTGTGATGTTGGTAAACAGAGGTGTAGGGATATTGACCTGGTTTCCGGGACTCTGCAAAATTGCCTTGGCAGCCTTGTTCCAATCAGAGGTTCTGCATTTCCAGTCAGGAGTACAATTGCCTCATGAATATAATAGGCTTCCTCACTAATGACAATGACATTGTGGCTATGTTCCAGGACTCCAGTAACAGGTATGGTAGATTTGCTTACTCCGAAATCATGCGAAATCATGGTGAGTTCCTTTTTGTGTGTCTTTTGGCACTGCAGAGACCGGGAAAGCTAAAACTACATTTCCCAGACTCTCTTGTACCTGGGGATCTGACTATGATCTAGTTCTCTCAATCTTTGTTTCTTCAGTCTTTGTACAAGACTGAAATTGGAATCTGAAATCTGCAGGGGGAGGCAGGGAGGACCAGAGGAGGGGCTCTCAAGGCTGCGAATCATTCCTGGGAGTTTATCTTATTCCTTCAGCCCTGCCAATTATTTTGTAAGCCACCTAAAACCTAGCAATAAATCTCTTTCCCTTCAACTACCCAAAGTTCTTTCTGATGAATGCAACCAAGCCTTAACCAACACAACACCCGAAAGAAAAATAAACCCAGCATTACAGCACAGAATCCAGTTCACACAGAAGTAAACAAGGGTGTACCCTAAAATGCACCCCTTCCCAACGCGGCTAATTCCAGAGGCTCCTAATTTTGAAGTTGCTTCTGTTTGAAAGTATCAAAATTACAAAAAGGACTGTCCACTTCAGCAATGTGGCACCAGAGTCATCCCGCCTCAGGCCGGTGAATGGATACACAGGTGCTCTAGCAGTCAGCACAAGATAATCACCATCCAGGCTTTCTACCCATTAGCGGGTAACAGGTATCCAACCACTAGCCAGAGTTCACTAGGAACCTATGTTTTGGGGGGAGGAGGAATAGTAAGACCCTAATTCTTATTTTTTTTAAATGTTTTATTTATTTCCAGGAGAGAGAGAGACAGCGTGAGCAGGGGAGGGTCAGAGAGAGCGGGAGTCACAGACTGAAACAGGCTCCAGGCTCTGAGCTGGCAGTCAGCACAGAGCCCGACGCGGGGCTCGAACCCACGAACCGCGAGATCATGACCTAAGCGAAAGTCAGACGCTTAACCGACTAAGCCACCCAGGAACCCCAGTAAGACCCTAATTCTTCAAGGAGTAGAATATAAGAGCAGAAGTTCTGCCAGAACTGTTAAAATGCTACCATTTCCCCCAAATTCGTCAATTTCCATGAGATTAATGTCAAATCCATGTGAAGAAACAAACATCACAGCAAGCATCCTGTCATAGTCTGCATGGGATGTTTGCCCATATACAGCAGTCTTCTCTGCTTGCGTCCCTGGGAATCGCTCATATTTCAAAAAATAAGAAATATGAAGAGAGGAAATTATATCCTCGACAGAGGAACATCCATTCCATTGGCCCATCTCCCAAGACCTTTGACTTTGCAAGAATATTTTAGTTTCAACCTCCCTCCCTGGTGCCATAAACACTGTGAGTGCAATTTATTCCTTTCCAGCAGCCATAAAAATTATCCCCCTTATTTCTCAAAATCATGGCAAATTAGCACCTTTGGCCATCTTTTTCTCAGGCCTGGGCTTTCTCTCTCATGGCTGAAGACACATGGACAATTTACGACAGTCCACAAAGGGTTCCCCTTTCTTGCAGGCTGATGGAAAATTCCAGCCAGTCATCTCCATACTCATCTATCCCTATGCTTATCTCACGTCTGTAGAAATAAATCTAAAGTAGCATTTTCCAAAATGAGGTTAAAAGCTCACCGGGGCTACAAAACATTTAGGTGTCCCACCCACACATAAAGAATTTTATAGTAAAAAAAAAAAAACTTTGGAAAGTGCTTCATGGTTTAGATTTCAGAACACATACTTGCCTATCTGATACATCCTACGGTGAAAAAACCTATTCAAATTTCAAATTCGGTCAGTTCAGAATTCCCAGTTTATTTAAACAGGGGAGGGTTTTGTATTTGCTTCCCAGTATTCTGCGGGTTACCAGTTAGGGTAGATGATGATATTTGGGAATAGAAAGTTGAATTATATAACCAGGGGTTTGGGCATGAGGAGAATTTCCAGCTTCAAGACACCTGCTGCCAATGGTTAAGACTCCCAGCCAGGGGGCTTAGTGTGGGGCTCGGGAGAGGGACTCAAGCTGAACAGGTTTCTTCTGCTCACTGCTCACAGTTGGTCCTGAGGAAAGAGTGTACGGCTGAGTCTGCAGGCAGGGTTTAAAAAATTACAGCTGGGGTGATGAAGAAGGCTGCAAGGGCTTTCTGCACAAGTGTGCTCCCAGACCAGCAACATCGGCATCACTAGAAATGCAGAGTCTCAGGCTTCACTTCTGAATCAGAGATTGCAATTCAATGAGATCTAAGAGATTTGTATGCACATTAAAATTTGAGAAGCACTGGTGTTAAGCTGTGGCTCTTCATCCTGTCTGCACTTCAGAATCATCTAGGGAGCCTTAAAAATAAAGATCCCTCAGATCCGTCCCCAGAGATTCTGATTCAAATGCTCTGAGGCAGAGCTCTGGCATCAGTGTTTTCTGAAACACCCTATCACGCAGCCAAGTTTGGGAACTATTGGTTTAACCTAGAGGAGTGCTGTGGGTAATGAGAGCAAACTTAGGAGACACCATAAGGACCACCACATCCAGGTTCTTCCACATCCCCTCTTGTTGGGACTGAGGAGTGGTTCTTTGGAGCTTGTGGCATGGTTTCCCGCAATGAGTAAGAACAACCTGCAGAACATTCCGCAGCGTCCAGAGAGGCCTCAACACAGATGCTATCAGATGTAAAAGCCACACTACCCTTCTGGGCTCAGTTACTATGGTGACTTCTCAAAGAAATGTAGGAGCTGTGCCATTACATCTTCTCTGGGTCTCAGCACCTCATCAGAACAACATCCTTGAAGGCAGGAAAGCATGTGAGGTAGAGGGCTAGCAGCCATAGCTACAGAATGCTCTTTCCCTGGGAGCTGGTTGGGCGCCATCTTGAAATCTTCAGTTGGGTCGAGAATCTAGGGCTGGTCAAAGAGGCACAGGCCTCTAGTCCTTAAGGGGATGATTCTTATGAGGATGAAAACAGACACCTATATGAAGCAATTCAATGTACTGAGCAATTTGCTTCAGCTGTCTAATTTAAAAGATGATTTTTCACCAGGAGGTAGATACTAGCATTCCTCTCTTTAGGACAGGAAACCATGATGACTGGCAGGTCAATGTTTTCCTCACTGTTATGTGGTAGACAGGGACTGAACTCAAGCAGGGATGACATGAAAGGTTCTTTCTTCTACACCATGGACTAGGGCATTCAGAAGGCACTGTCCCTAGCAGATATGCAAACTAGTCCTGGTTCAGACTCAAAGTAGCCATGACTGATTTCCCATATCACTGGAGATTCTGACAGTGGACCACTAGACAATCTCCACCCATCAGAGGCTGAAGCTACCCATCACTCCCTTATACCATGTTCATCCTTTGCTCCTTGCTTCAGAGACCTGTGCTGACGTACATCAGGAGTGCTTGGTGCATGTCCTCCAGCAGAGTGATATGTGAGGACAGACTGAAATGTTAACGCAGGGTCTGACCTTGCAGATACAGCATTCAGTCAACCACCTATCATCTGCCATGGTAAATAGGAGAAAGCTGATTGCCACTAATGTATCTTGAAGCTGGTCCCCACTCTGCTGGGGCAGGGAAAGAAAGAAGTCTGCCATCAGACAAGTGGGAAATGACCTGGGCAAATCTGTTAGGATGGTCACAAATGGAGGCTCATAAAAGAGGCTGACACTGAGCTGATACCTACTCCCTTGTCAGGTGCCTGGGATGCATTCCCAAACGGGAGACCTATGGTATTCTGAAAGGTCCCCCCAGTGAAGCTGGGACTTCCCATCAATGTTGATCAAATATTTCTCCCTTCACATTCTGGGTCACATCAGGGAGGTATTGGCATGGTGGAAATATACCTATTCGGAGGCTGGGCATACTATCCTTGTCCACTTGTAGGAAACTTGTTGATATTTTAATAGGTTCAAGGCAGATTCATGAAAACTCTTTCCTCACTGTGTGTCCCATAAACACATAAACACATGGGCGTATATTAGAACATGCTACTGGGAAAAGAGTACATCATTCAATTGCTCTTGAGACTCTTGGTTCCATCCACCATCTCCTCCAGGGCTGTTGGAATATAAGTAAGTATCTCATAGGACAATCAACATTTCTCTAGGACTTTGCATCATTTAAATGAAAGTGATCTGTCATCAGCTCTGAGGCCTTGGCTTCAAAGCATGCTGAGATCTCATTGGGGAGGCTGCTAGTGACAGAAGGTCACTTGGCACTGGGTGGGGCCATGGATAGAGAGACTGCTTGAGCTGGTGGGCCCTGCATTTCTAAATTACACAGTCCAGGAGGCATGCCTAAGATGGGCACCACTAGCCTGACTGATGTTTGGGGTTGTCTGATCTCTTGGGCAGGGTGTTTTTTTCAATTAGGGGAGAGATGCTCTCTTGGCTTTAGGGTCTGCCTAGGATGCAGTCAGCCCCTGTCAAGGGTTGGATCCACAGAGTTAACATCTGGTCCCCTGAGGCAGGGAATCAGGGTCTCAACTCACCAGGCTTGGAATCCCAGTCTGGGAATCGAAGGGAGGTAGGGAGCCCCTGAAGGAGACTCTCTGTTTTATGCCTTTGCCACATAAGGATGCAACAAGGTCAGCAGCTCAGAGGATGCTGGAACACTGAGGCACAGGCAGCAAGACTGACACCAGCCCCCTCTTCCCGATGGGAGTGGGACTTCTTAAGGCCTGGTTCTCTTTGACACAGGGGCTAGCCATAAAACGCAGGGGCTGACAGCCTCACTTTGCAATTGCCTTCAAGGAGCTTCTTGCTCCTGCCTTTTGACTATCTCTGCCCACCTCTCAGTGGCGTCTAAAGTACTTCTGTTTATCACCCAGGTTTGCCCCCCACTGTGCTTCCTCCTCACACATATTCTCTCACTTGGTCTCACTTGTCACTCCTCTCTGCCATGAGCACACCACGCTCATGACAGCTCTGCCCTACGTGTCCATTCATGCTGCTGGTTTGTCTTGAATTGTTTCTTTCTCTGGATACCTCCCTTGATTGTCTATCTTCAGGGAAACCTGGAGATCTTTCTCCTCTGTGAACCCTCTGTCAATGGCAGCAGTCGACTTACCACTTCATGGTAGCCCACGGTGACTACAGTGCCTTCAAAGTGTGCCCTAACTTAGAGTTTAACCCCACCTTGGCTTTAATTGTAGGCTCTTATTCAATGCCATCCCCTCTTATTCAGCTTAATTCAACAAGTATTTATGGAACACTGACAATCAGCCAAGCACATTGTGTAGAAGACTCTAATAAAAGGCAGGAAAACACCTTATGCCCCTCACAGTGAATCATAAGCTTCCATTGCAATAGAGTTTTCTAGTGTTCACAGAGCACTGAGTTCTTATAGACTGGATTGAGATATTTCCCATTATTTTGTTAACTTCTTACAGCAGCCCAGTGTCCAGAGTTGCCTTCCATCGCCCTCTGCCCTGGCACCTCTTCTTGGAAAGCCAGTCCGTGCTCCTTCTCATAGTCCTGACTCCATGCCATGCTGGATGGACAGGAGGCTGCATGGTCTTGTCCAATCCCCTGAGCAAGGCTGGGCCAACCATATTCTCTTTCTCTGGCAGTTGGAATGTGGACTCAAAAATTCCAGTGATCGTCGGACTTGCAATCATACAGACCTGAAGGCCAGGGACACAATGGTGGAGTATCTATTTTCTACTGTGCACAGGGAAGGAAAATGAGAGACAGAGACACACAGAGAGGGGCAGAGAGAGACAGCTATGAATTAAACAAATACACAGGGAAAAAAAAAACAGAGAGAAAGAGAGGAGAGAGAGATGTGGAGAGGTTGAGAAAGTACAGCTCACTCCATTCCTGATGGTGCCTCAGTTCCTGAGTCCATGCCCCCATGAGACTGGCAGTACTTCCTGCCCTTGGGCATCTTGAAACACATACAACTGTATCCTTCCAACAGTTTCTGGTTTAATAAAGTTGCCCTAATTGGGTTACTATTACTAGCGGCCACATAAAAATGGCTAAGATGAACTAGGAGAAATTGAATCATTCCATTTCACAGAATAAATAACTGAGTCTTGGAGACTCCCATCGTCTTTAGCAAATGGTTGGGACTGAAAGTTGAAGCTAAGTCTGTGGATTTGAATATGCTGCCCTACACTTAGAGCCTAATCCAGAGTTAAACACTGAGTAGGAACCTCAATTAACACTTCGTAATTTGTTTTGTCGTCAAGTTCTCTACGCGAAATGGTCTTGGTCATTCTAGCCCTTGACCCATATCCCTACTTCCCTTCTCCCCACTGCTTATCTGCTGTCCCCTGGCTGTTCCCTTAGCCATTTCCTCAGCCCAGGATGGGCTGTGAATCACAGAAAAGAGCCCGCCCATCAGCCATTGGATGGGGAGTGTGGAAATCATGTCACCATTTTGTTTTTTTTGTTTTGTTTTTTTTTTGTTTTTGTTTTTTTAAATTTTTTTTTAATGTTTTATTTATTTTAGGAGAGAGAGACAGCGTGAGCAGGGGAGGGTCAGAGAGAGAGGGAGTCACAGGCTGAAACAGGCTCCAGGCTCTGAGCTGGCAGTCAGCACAGAGCCCGATGCGGGGCTCGAACCCACGAACCACGAGATCATGACCTAAGCGAAAGTCGGACGCTTAACCGACTAAGCCACCCAGGCGCCCCTCATGTCACCATTTTGATGGTACCATCTGGGGTTGTCCATGGTTGTCTTATCAACAATTTCCCACGATGCCTCCTTACATAATTGGATAATTGGGGTGGGCGGCTAAAGGCAGAGGCAGCCCCACACATCGGAAAACATTAATCAAAAGAACAGCAGTGGCACCCACACTCTTGGCAGTTTATCACAATTTCTGTAACAAGAGGAGCTAGGGGTGTGCAAGGCATTATCTTCTCCCGGAGTTTCTAACACAATATCCCAGAACAGCAGGCCCACAAGGACACAGTGAGGCCATTCTCCATTCCAAATAACATACACTTTTTTGAAAATAAAAGAAGCAATTCAAGCATTTTGGCTTCCCAGGGTGAGTTGGCAGGCATACTTCTCATCTTGCAGATGCCTTCGGGTGAAGGTGTTTTAATAAGAGAGAGAGAGCAGGAAGAAGATAGCAGAACTCGCCAGAGGCAGGGAGGATCGGGGGAGCATGGGTCGTGGGGCCCACAGGCTGGGGGAGGTGTGGGTGGAGGAGCAGGGGAGTGGCGCCTTGCTTCTGCTCAGACACGCATGCCAGGTAACCTCGAGCCCCCGGCATAGTCCCATCAATGCCAACTGAGAGGTGAAGAATGAATTCTATTTGTTTCACTTTTTGATTCACCCACAGTTAACAAGAGAGTGCAGAAATGATTCTTATATAATTTGGGAGGGGGCAATGCATTTCTCAAATTAGTCACCTTTGGAGAACCTACACCCTGATAAGGACATGGGCCAGAGGAGGCTGCATTTCTTTGAAATGATGAATATGTTTCTTTCACCCATTGTGGAGGCAATGGGGTATAGCTGTTCGGGAATGAACCCCAGTTCCTCCACCAGCTGACCATGTGACACTCAGCAAGGGACTCAATCTGTCTGGATCTCAGCTCCTTCATTAATAACGTGGGGGCAACAGAAGCACTAGCCTCATAGAATTGTTATGCGTGTCAAATGAGTTAATGCCCATGAAGTGCTAAGAACAGTGTTTGGCCCACAGGGGAGTTCAGTCCATGCTGGTTATTATTATTCAAATGACTTTAAGGGATGCTATATCCTACACCCAGGATCCTAAGAGGAACAGGAGAAGAATCTGCCCTCAGAGCATCCCCATTCCCGATGGATGACAGACACTGAAAAATAACAAGAGATCGCAATTATTGAGCACTTGCTGTGGGCCAGGCACTATGCACTGGACTCAATGAGACAGATGCCATTCCTTCTCAGGCTTAGGATAAATGTCTGGCCCAATGTCACACAGCTAAGAAGTGGCATAGCCAGGGTGCAGACTCAAACCTGACTACTACCACCATCTGGCCTCTTAATCACTGATTCCGAGCATGAATAATAAAATCCACATGAGCCTTCCGTCAAAATGATGCAAACATCCCCAGTCTGGCTCTTCCTCCTGACAGAATCCCATACTCTTTTCCTTCAGAATACTGGTCGCAGTTTTTGACTGCATTTTTAGTGACTATCTTTCTCCCCAGACTGTAAACTCCATGAGGGCAGAGGACAGATCATCTGCTTTGTTCATCATTGCCTCGCTAGTAGCTAGCACACCACCTGGTGTGTAGTAAGCACTCAGTAAACAGCACTGGATCAAAAACTCGGATAGACCACTTCTCTGAGAGTAAACGGCATGTCACATCACCTTCCTGAGTCTACAATAAGAAGCCACGTGGGGTTTTACTGCAGGGCACTGGAGAAGACTTCTCTGAGCAGGTGACAGGGAAACCGGATAGCGATGATGAGGGGGAATGTGTCAGCTGGATAAGGGAGTGAGGGTGGTTTCAAATACGTGCACAAGCAAGTCCATGGGCAAAGCCATGGGAAGAACAGGTACCAAGAGTGTTTTGGGCTCCTGGTTAGTGGTCCAGATGAGCCACAGAATGCCCCGTTTGTGCCATACCTAGACTGAGTGCCTGTTGGCAAGGCTATAATGCATTTCTCACCCTGAGTTTCCGGGTTGCCAAAACCTTTTGAGGATCCCTTTGAGGGAGACTGAAGGAATAAAGATGCTTTTCTCTTTATCATGTGAAGACAGAGAGGATAGCACTTGGATTAGAGATCTCTGTCTAATCTACAAATGAGCCTACCGGTTAGAAGTCATTGGCTGGCAGAAGTGGAAAACCCTGCCTTCATGGTAGTTCAAACAGGACAGACATGGAGTCTCTTGTCCAAGCTCAGGGGCAGGCAGGACCAGGCCAACAAGTCTTGGGGACCAGGCAGCCTCAGGCATCCTGCAGCACTGTCCCAAGGGCATCATCTTGTCTTCATGGTCCAGGATGTGCTCTGGTCACACCAGTGTTCCAAGAAGCAGTGTGCAGCGGGAGGGCGAAGAAAGCAGCTTCTGGAGCCCTTCTTCTTCTATCCTATTAGCCTGGCCTAGCTCTATGGCCATACCCATGTACAAAAGGGGGCTGAGAAATGTCTTTATGTACGCAGGAGATCATGAGCCCAGCTAAAACTCAGAGGCCCTACAAAAGACACCGGGGGGAAGGGGGCACTGACAGCAATCAATGGTCAAAGCAGATCCAGCCCTCTGTACAATTTCACCTTGCCTTTGGCGTGTGCAGTGAAATCACTACCTGCACCAGGGGTTAATGTATTCTCCGGCTAGCTACCATTTATATTTATCAATGGACTACCATGTCATGCCCATCATTTCAAATATTGAAAGCCTTGAAACACAGGGTTGCTATGAAACTTTATTATGCTCAATATTTGAATACATATTTCTCCACTGAAATCAGGGGTGGGAGGTCTGGAGCGCCACCTACAACCTCATCCCCTTCAACAGCGCCACCCCCCACCCCTGCCCTGGAGGCCCTGGGAGCACTACATGGAAACCTCTGGCTTAAGGCAGGTAAGTATCAGAGGTAGAGACTGTCAGCAGCACTTTTTACACTGCATTCTAATTGCTCTCCTTTTTAGCAGCACCTAGAGCTTATCACTTTTCCAATCAAGAGGGTTTTTTTCCCTCCCCAGTTTCTGCCAATTCTCACAGATTTCTGAGGCTTCTTCATTTGGACTTGTGGGGAATCAAGATGACTTGGCACCTTTAGGGTTTTTGAAGGATGAAATGAGACACTGCACGGGGAGCTTAGCATAGAACTTTATGTATTTATATATATGTATAAAAACATAATTTACTGCATGGTTTTCCATAAATGTTAGCTATTATTACTACTTCCTCAAAATTTATTCTGCTTAGGTGACAATGCAACTTTAACATATATATATATATGCAAATACATATATAAATCCATAAATATATGTGTGTATATGTATATATAAATAAATATATACATTTACATACACATATACACATATATGTACATATATATGTGTGTGTGTATATATATATTTTTTAAACCAAATGGGCTTAACAGTGAAATTGTTGTGCCTGTCCTGTGGCAAGCTCCACTTGTGACTAATAAAATACAATTCCTTTGTAAGTTAAATTCTTCACCAAGGAACTTCTCTTGATTCTTAGCTCCTGCTATTCTGTTTATCAGGGGATTAAAATGAGCAAAGTGTCTCTCGTTTAACTCAGGCTGAGTTTCCCAAATCTTTTTCTATGAGAAGCTGAATTCTAGGACACCGCTACCATCAGCCCAATCTACCAAATTTTATCCATATCACAAAGATGAACCATCATCTCCTTCTGTCTTAACTTTTTGACAAGATTCTCAAATAAGCTGCATGGAGATATATCTTCAGATTCATCATAAAAAGTGCACTTAGCCTTATCCCCCATCTGTAAGATGTTCCTGCTGCCAACAATGATACAAATACAATGATTAAATGCTACATATATGTCAGACCCCCCAAAAAAGTCGTAATTGTTGACACTGGCACTTTTCATATTTATTGAGCACCTACAGCATGCCACCCTAGGCCAGGTGTCCAATGCACATGATCTTACTGCCTCCTGCCAGCAAGCCTGTGACATATATATCATCAGCTCTGTTTTATAAATAAGGTAACCAGAGTTCCGAACCTGGGTTGGGTTCCCTAGAGAACAGAGCCTGAGGTGAAACTTACTTGCTAACCCTGCATTTGATGGGACGCAAAATCCCTGGAAAGCCTAGATAAAGGAGAAGGGAGGTAGGGTACAGTAGAAAGGGAGGCAGTTTCAAGGCGATGCATATGCAAGCCAGACACATTAGCACAAGAAGACACCCCTGGTTGCTTCACTACACAGGATGGCTCTGGAGAGACCATAGATGACCTCTCCACGTGGCTTGGACAGGTAAGCAATGTATTGTCTGGCTTCTTCTAGTCTTCTGTCTTCTACTGCTCAAGATTGCCCCTCCCACCAGCATGTTAACTTCCCCCATCCTTCCCAGTTAGGTTACCCAGACAGTGGGGAGGCCAGAGCCTCCAGTGGAGGCTGGAGCTGGATGCTGGATGTCTGCTGCTCCCTCCCCGTCAGGTGCAAGGGAGGCCCTGATCAAGCCCAGCTCTTCGTCCCACGGCAGGCTCACTCAGTCTGTGGTATTTGGGAATCAGGAGATGGTGGCCAGCACTTATGACTGCAAGAATGGACTAAGTGGCCGGCATGATTCCTCTAGCAGAGAAGCAAACACATGATAGGATGTCTGGGGCCAAGCAGACCAGGGATGGCACAACACCGTGGTCTGGTACATCCAGCTGAAATCACTTACTTGCCCAAGGGGACATAGACACAGCAGGGTCAGCCTCAAAGCCAAGCCAGTTTGGCTCCAAAATACTTTTATTTTTCAATGACATCGAGACACTCTGCACTGCTGAGATTTAGGGCAAGCTGGGGGAGGGAAGTGTAGTTTTCTGAGCTGTTGGGCTCATTGCTATAGGCAGATAAATGCTTATCAAGTCGACATAGGCGATCAGTCAACAAGAATGCCTACAAGCCCGTGCTGTCCTTTTCTATAGCCTAGAAACAGACACTTTCAGAGGGCATCGGCCATCATGGGTGGGATGCTTCACATGATCTGCTGTGGCTGCCTTAACTCAACCAAAGAGCAAGCCCCAAAGACAGCTGGCATATGCAGGTGACGTATGAGGGGGTCAATGCTCTGCCCTTGCCTCTGCCTGACGGATGTCAAGGGCACCAGCAATGAATCAAGTGGGTCCAACTTCTTGAAGGGTGAGGAGGAACTGTCCTATGTTTCACAGGAACAGTCTGTGTGGATGTCCAATGACAAAACCAATAATCCAAGCAGTGAGGTTCAACAGCTGTGCAGAGCTAAGCGCTCTGTTGGAGATGCTGATTCTTTTGTGCATGCCCTGATAGGAAAGTCCCTCGTTCACTAAAGGATTCCCTGTGTTCTTCTGCATCCATCTCCCTCTGCTCGGAAGCATGAGTGAGTCCCACTCCCCTCTTGGGCTGTCTCTGCTCTGCCTCCCACCCCTCCTGCCTTTTCCTGGAGAATAGTCCTGGCATCTCTCGCACACTCCAGGTCTTCTTCCCTGCTCTGGGGTCTTCTCCTTAGCCTTTAGATCTGCTCAGATTTATCCATGTTCAAGATAGCATTTGCCCATCTCTCCTCCAGCTACATTCCATCCTTCTGCTTCTCAAACGGACATCTATGGGATCCTGCCTGCATACTCCGTTCTTAACAGTTTCAGCTCTGGCTTCCTCTCTCACCGCTCTGTTGAAATGCTTGCTCCCAAGGGGGCTGGGGAAAGCACCCACTGGGTCTGCCACTCCCCACCACACACCCCTCCCCCTTCCTCTGGAAATCGTACCCCAATTCCCTTCTTAGAAAACCACTCCCTTTCCCACGCCCAACCTTTGAGATTTGCTGGAGCTGCACAGGAAACTCAAGGGTGAAGAACATAAGATCGTAATTCGTGCAGGGATGGACACATGACATCTTTTCTGGGACTGCTGAGTGGGAGTTTCTTTCTCTCTGCTGTTGGACTTAAACCTGAGAGAAACCAAGCCTCCGACTGCTAGTAGCCACTTGCCAGCCCAAAGGATGAAGCCAACCTAGAGGAGACAGAGCTGACAGAAGGACGACAGCTGATGTGACCTCAGAGCATCCTTTGAATGCCTGAACCACGTCACTCCTGGTGACACCCATCTCTGCCACCCATCCAGCTAACTGAGCCTTTTTGCTTCAGCCAGTTTACTGGGATTTATATACTCGCAGCAGAAGAGCTGCAGCTAATACAGCCGTTGAATATGGCCTTCAGTAAACTGCGAAATGCCAGTTCAACAGCTTCTGTCTGGTCACTGTCCCGAGTGGGAGCCGGTGCCCCGGCGTGGGAGTGAGATCCCAACAGGCTCAGTTCCGAGCTCCAACACTTGCTATCATGATGCCTTTATGCAAGCAACTCTGCTTCTCTGAGCCTCAGTTTCTTCACTTGTAAATGGGGCTACTGTGACAGTGTAGTGTGCTCTGAAGATACGATAGCAGTTCTCTGGATGCTACAGGCAGATGGTGGTGGCAGCAGGGTCTCCATAGTGCCATCCCTCTCTATGCTGAACACCAGGCATGGCCAACCAGCATGGGCTCACTTAGCTCTCTCCTCCTTTGGCTCCACTTGACCTCTGTGTGTGTGTGTGTGTGTGTGTGTGTGTGTGTGTATGTGTGTTTAATGGTTTTGAGAGAGAGAGAGAGAGTAGGGGAGGGGCAGAGAGAAGGTGGGGACGGAAAATCTGAAGTGGGCTCTGCACTGACAGCAGATAGCCCAATGCAGGGCTCAAACTCACAAACTGCAAGATCCTGACCTGAGCTGAAGTTGGGTGCTCAGCTGACTGAGCCACCCAGGAGCCCCTCGACCTGTGCGTTTTGAGTTTCTCCACCTGCCTTTCTAATCACACGTTTTCTTGTCTCCTTCCTCCTCCTCTAAAACGTAGGTGTCTTCCAAAGTTCTGGTCCAAAGTTCTTGCAGTCTATTTCAATCCTCTCTCTTGTGGCGATTTCAGCTTTGCTTCCCCCACTGCATGCTGAATGCCATCCTCTCCAGTGTCCCAGCAGGGCCTCCAGCCTGGCGTGCCTCAGATGTCACAGGTGCTGTCTCTTCTCCAAAAGCCCCGATTCCAAGCTTGCTTCTCCTCTTAACTATCAGCCTTCTGCTAATGGCACCTCTCTTTTCTAGGTCCTTGAGCTTGAACCCTTGAAGTCATTGAGACTCCTGGCCTTTGCTCCCAAATATGTTTCCAGGTTCTGTCACCCTCAAACCTTTCTTTCTTATCTTGGAAGCACTCCCCCTTTCGTGTCCCCAGTCTATTGCCATAGATCCTGCCACACCTGGGGTCATCCAATGATCTGAATGGTCCCTTAAAGGTCTCCCACAACCTGCTCGCTCCTCTTCTCACCCGGCCTACTTGTGAATGCATCTTGTTAATATCAAAGCCTCCTAATTAATCTCCTCCTCTCCCAAAACTGCCATGATTGTCAGTTGTCTTTTGGATGCAATAAACGTCATTCAGCAGACGTTAATTACAACATCTCCTCTGTGTCAGGCACTGTGCCAGGCATGTGAGGAAGACGGAATTAAAATGGATGTAGTCCCTGACCAGGGTCCTTACAAGCTAGTGGTTTCGGTGACCAGACCACAAAGCCTGAGCCTATGCATGCACACATGTGTGCATTTGCACACATGCGCGCACGTGCATGCACACGGTGCTTAACAATGCGAGCTTTCTTCCTTCATTCCCTTCATGTCTTCCCGATTTTAATGTTTTCTTGTGTGTCCTGCTTAAGTCAGGTTGAACTACATGCATTTCCATGTTCTCCTACTTCCCTGACTTTGCTTATGCTGTTTCCCTCCCTCCAACTCCACTTGCCTGAACCCTGTCTATCTTTTGCAACTTTTCCCATATAATTTTCTCCCATCATTCTTGTTGATTACCCTAGCAATTGTGATCTTTCTCCTCTTCTCTCCCGAAGTGCCTTATGTGAAGTGCCACCTTGCATTTCTATTACTGAAAAAAAAAAAGGGCATTTATGTAAGTAACTTATCTGCCCAATTAGACTGTAAATTCTTTAAGGGCAGAAACTATGATTTATTTTTGCATCTCCAACAACTAAGAAAGTGTTTCTCAACTAGCACTAAGCATGCACTTACCTAAAGAAAGCATGTGCATTATTTCGGGCCAGCTATTTTGCACTACAGAAGAATTGTTTACCTAAGAAAAATTATTTAAGATTTCCCACAGGTTCTTTTACATAAATCTTCAGATTCATTTTAAGTTACTTATGGATTATCAAGCAGCCTGGAGGAGAACTGTGGATTGGGAGAAATCACACACACACAAAAAAACAAAAAAGCAAAATTGTTGGAAACCACTGTGCCCATTAATGATTTCCCAGAAAGAACAGGAGAGTAGACCTTCACCAGCTATGGGAGCTGTTGAGAAAATAGGATTCTGTGTTTAGAAACGGGATTAAGGCATGGTATTTGCTTTGCAAACTCTGCATCGGAAAAGCTTGATTTAGAGAAGCCGGCATTTTGGAACAACACTCAGGCAGACGCTGTGACACATATGAGTCACACCTGAGGAGGGGACCTGGGTCTTGCTGGAATTTCTGAATGATCCTGGGACATCAGATGGGAGTTAGCCTGGGTCCTGGCTGCCAACAAGGGCCAGTCTAGGGGACCTGATGGACAGACCATCCCTGCCATTGTGTGATGACTCGACATGGGGTGGGGATGTGACATGCTCCCTGTCGGCTTCCCCGGAATTCCTGAGCAGGCTGGGGACACAGGCTATCTGGCTGTCTGTCTTTCTGTGTCTTGGCAGTGAGTGCAGGAGGTAGAAGAAGAAGGAATAGCTGGCCATTAAAAAAAAAAAAAAAAAAAAAAGTCCCTGACCTAACATAAGCCCTCAGTAAATGTTAGCTAATGTTCTTTGTGCATTTATTATTTATTTAATTAGCCATGTCCCATGTTCACCATCCAGTGAAATACAGTGACCCTCCCCAGAGAAGGCAAGAACATGTAGCAGTTGAGAGTGTGAAGTCAGAGGGACCTGAGTTTGAGTTCAGACCCTTCTGACTACTAGCTGTGTGATTTGGGGCAAGTTTCGTAACTTCTCTGAGTCTCGTTTGAAAAATGTATTGTAACAATATCCACCATGATAGGTTGAGATGAATATAAAATAATGCAAGCAGCTAATTCTAGCATGATAACCTGGTACCTCCTGAATGATAAAATGATATCGATGCTGATATTAAAATATGAAGCATTGTTAACAGTAGCATTTCTGCAGCAGACATAATTTGGGTAGGGAATGGGACAGTGTGTAAATAAATGGTGCCAACTCTGGGTAAGAGCCTCCAGGCAATAGGAACTGGGCAGGACAAGAGGCAGGTGAAGCTCCTTCTAGATGGGGCATGGGCAGGCCTGGAACACCAGATTGGAGGAACAGTACATGTAGAGAATTCCAAACAGAGGACCCGGTGCTCACTCCTTTGGGAAACCCTCCAGTGTTTAAGGAGGAAAGATGATAGAGTTGGTTTTAATTATCTTAAAGACCCTTGTGCAAAATGGACTTTGGAGTTGAGATGGGGAATTATTACCACAGCGTGATCAGCCCTGATGGCCTGGCATATATCTCTGACAAAATAGGGAGTCTGCAAGATAAATGGCTCAAACCAAGCTAATTATGGGGAACTTTCACGGGAGAGAGAGAGATACATGAGCATTCTCAAATGCTCTGCCTCCCGCCCCCCCAGAAGCATCCCCCTCTGCCTCCCAACCCCCAAGAACAGTGCTGAAGATGACAAAGAGGAATCAGTGCTCAGGGTTGGCCCCGAGCTGTGGGTGAGTCTGGAAACATTCTCAGTCACACACCCTCATCAGCGTGGGGCACTCTGCATGGTGTCCTGGACTAATGGAGCTCCCTGAGGCTGGGGCAGGACAGGCTTTTGTTCCCTCAGCTCACTTCTGATCACTCGTCCAAGACTCTCATCTCACAGGTGGGGAAACTGAGGCAGGGTGGACCAATGCCACACAACAAGGTGTTAATGAACCCGCTGGCTTCTATTATTTTTAATGTTTTTATTCATTTCTGAGAGAGAGAGAGACATACAGCGTGAGCAGGGGAGGGTCAAAGAGAGAGGGAGACACAGAATCGGAAGCAGGCTCCAGGCTCTGAGCTGTCAGAACAGAGGCCGACACGGGGCTCAAACCCATGAACTGTGAGATCATGACCTCAGCCGAAGTCGGATGCTCAACCAACTGAGCCACCCAGGTGCCCTGAACCTGCTAGTTTCTATAGCTTCCATTATTGCTTGGTAATTAAGACTAGTATCAAATTCTTGCTCTGTTACTTTTTAATGGTGGGGTTCTGGACAAGTTCAATAAACTCTTAAGGGCTTGGTTTTCTTATTTGTAAAGTGGGGAATTCCTTCCTCCCTCCCTCCCTTCCTTCCATTTTTCCTTCCTTCCTTTTTTCTTTCCTTTCTTCCTTCCTCCCTTTTTTTTCCTTCTTTCCTTTTTTCCTTCCATCCTTCTCTCCTTCCTCCTTCCCTCCCTCCCTCTGTCTCCCCTTTCTCCTTCCTCCTTCCTTCCTTCTCTTCTCTGGAGGGTGACCAACTCAACTCATCCCTGTTTGCCCGGGACTTGCCGGACTTGCCTGATTTCAGCACTGAAAGCCCAGCAACCCAGGAATCCACTCTGTTTCTGGAAAACTCTATTTCTCTGCTCAAAGATACTGCCTGGCTCTGTTTTAGGTGCTAGAATAACAGTCACTGAGACAGAAGACCCCTACTCTCAAGGAGCTAACATCTTAATTCTGTCAGAGGACTAGAGAAATGGATACACCAATACATTAATTAAATGACAAACATTCTACACATATGAAACTATGTGCTAGGCTCTACACTACATGATTTATAAATATTATGTAACTGTATCCTTAAACAATACTGGGAAGTCAATACCAATATACTCGCCTTCCCCTCTGATGTGGAAACAGAGGCTTTGCTTTATTAGCTAACTTCTTGAAACCACACTGGTAATAAAAAGTAAAGCCAGCATTTAAACCCTGGAATTCCAGTGCTCATGTGCCCAGCCTCGACACTCTCCCACCTCATGAATGATAAATACAGGATTCAGACAGGGTGAGGCCACAGAGAAAGTCCATTTTTACACAGCCTTTAAGCACAGGCTTCTTAGTTCCTAAGAAGACTGTGTTTGCTCTCCCCGCTCCCGGCTGGCTGAGGATCTGTGGTCCTAACCAGGCCGTATGACACATTTACTGTAGGCGACCCCTTGGGCCCGTCTGCTCTAGCTCTAAGCACCCGACAGACATGCGAGCCCTTCCTCACTGTTGTGCCCCCACCCTAGGGAGCCATCAACGGGGAGGTCCTGACAATCGTGCCACTGACCCAGCAAACTGGAATGCACGGGGGTCGAGAGCCTGCATGACTCCTGGAGTGTAAGAATCTTTTGGCTTTGAAGAGCCATTAGCCAAGGAGTAGCTACCGTGAGAAGATGGAAAGGGGGCAATACCCCAATCCAGCCAGAGCTCTGTGCCAGGAGGGAAAATGGAGCCCATTTCTCTCAGACCTTCTAGTCCCCTGCAGATGACAGGCTGATGAATGAGGACCATGCCTGAGGAATATTTCCAGTTTCCAAGGCTGACTGGTCCATCCATCTACCCAGCTACATTTATAGGAAATGTGTGGACTGGTACTGGGGAAAGGAACTTTATTCATCACCCAGCCCAAGGACTCGTTTTGTAGATGAGGAGATTGAGGAGCAAATGACTTCTCATGGTCACACAGGATACCAAAGAAGAAAAGTCTAAGCACCAAATCACCTGACTCCAAACACAGAGCATTTCTACAAAAAAAAAAAAAAAAGAAAAAAAGAAAAAAAAGAGCTGCTCCTTCCCATGGCTGAGCTCTAAAATTATGGGGAACATGACTCCTCTTTCACCATCTCCCAGCTCTAAGGCTTTGGGGCAGGGGAGTGGAAGGGGAAGTCTAGAGAGTTTTTGCTAGATGTGGTCCAAATGGGTCTACCAATGCTCTCGAGGCTACCAGTGGACATAGGTGATCGGCAGGCAGAAAGAAGGTGGGAGAAGAAGCGGAGATGTGATAAGGAGGGGTAAAAGGAGGAATGGAGAGTTCTCAGCCCAGCCTAGACAAGAGTGAGTTTTAGAACCTGACTTCACCAGGGCCTGTGTCCCATATCTCATGCCCACCCAGCACCCACCCAGCAGAAGCTGTCAGGGAACAGCCCAGGATTCACAGGCAGAGGGAGCCGGGTTCTACTTCCAACTTTGCTAACCACCTGCAGTGTGACCTTGAGCAGGTCTGAATGCGCCCCCTCCCCTACCACTCCCTTGACCTCTGCTTCTTCTCCTATTAGAACACCTGAGTTATATATAGGTTTGTGGGGCAGGTCAGAGAACATGTCTATAAAATGCTTATCACAGGGCCTCGCTGTCCTAATAAATGGCCCTTGTAATACCTGCCTTTTGGATTGCATCACTTGTGGCGATCCTCAGTTGTCCCCAAGCCAGCTCCGGGGTAAGCCCTGCAGAGCAGCCACATGCACGCTCTACGGTGACATTTATCTCTGCTGGCTTCAGCAAGGAGGCACATCTGCTTTCCCGTTAGCTCCCGCAGGCATGGGGAACGCAGCACTTAGAGTCCTCCCTGGGCAGCTGGAACTGCATGGGCAAAACCTCAGCATTATTGCAAAGTGGACAAATAAGAGGGCGGGAGCAATGCCTCATGCTTGGAAGATGCACCACACACTTCGTTTAGTGTGGAGCCTCTCTGGAGTAGGCAGCATCAATTTCCACTTGCCAAAATTCTGTTCTGCCATCGATGTCCAGGGACTTGGTCAGTGTGAACAAGAGGGCTGTGGAGACTGTTTCACCTTTCCCTCCACCGCCCTCTCGGTCGCTGACCTGCAGGGTGCAGTGAGGAATGCAAGTGCTACTTGGGCACCTGTGTTTGGACAAAGCTGTCCACAATCCTAGGCTGTTCAATTCACTGCTGCTGTGGCCTTGGGCCAGTGAGCACCCTGTCATTCTAAGTTACCCTCAACTGGAGCTCAGCCCCTGCAGGGGGATCGGGGACAGGGAAGGAAGAAAGGGCCAGCCTTGTGACAACAATACAGACACATGGATGACAGTCACTCCGCATCTGCTGCCCCCTGACCTCTGAGCTAGGCAGAAAGACTGAGGGTCAGTGCACCCCAGGCTTTCTTTGTCTTCCCTGCTTCTCCAGTCACCTGCTACAGGGTTGATGCCTCAGAGTCTTCTAGAAACCAACTTCAGTGTAGCAGTGCAAAGGGTCTGGAGACAGCAGACCCGACCTCAAGCCCAGCTGTGTGACCTGTGCCTGGTACCTTAACCCTACCAAAGCCCAGTTCTTCATCTGTAAAAGGCTGTGGTCGTACCGCCGCACACAAGAGCATACGGCTGATGTAACGTAGATGCCCCACATAGGACACTTCCTTTCCCTCCCCTCCAGGGAAGATGGATGGTAGCCCAGAAACCACTGTGTCACCACATCCGGACAATCACGCCTATTCTAAGTGATGCCTATTCTTTTATGGTTTAAGCACTCTGCTAAGTGGTTTACATGGAATAGCTCACTCAATCCTCCCAAAAATGTTTGAGGAAGTATTACTACTACTGTTTATTGCCATTTCACTGATAGGCAAGTGGAGGCTCAGAGCTTAGGTCACTAAGCTCTCACGTCCAATGTCACGTTGGGAATTGGTGAACCAATCTAGAGAGTTAAATCAATTGCATGGCCCTTATCCCTGTCTTCCCCCACCCCATCCCTGGGACTCAGCGACAATGTCATCAGTTAGCTGTGACTATGTTACGTGTAAGCCATATCAAATTACAGCCATTAACACATGGACTGACTCTCGCACAAACAAGATAGCAAATCTAGGCATGAGTTAGCAGCTGTTTGATAATATTTGGCTAATTTTGCTAATTGTGTGCTCATTTGTCATCCGCTAGTGAGTGACAGAAGGCTGACAGTAGGAGGCACCAAAGGTTTAAGAAAAACATATGGGAGAAAAGCTTCCCTGGGAGGCGGTTCCATGTTTTTGCCTACTTTTTTTTATCCCCTTGCCAACTGGAAAAAGCCACCATGATTGTGTCAGACACAGACCAGCCTGGCCTGGTTGGTGGAAACCTGTGTTATTTTAGAGATGCCCATCCCTGCCTGCTCACTGGTGACCCTTCCTAGGCTCCCTCTTAAGGTTCTCACCTGATGATGTTCTGGAAGGGTGCACTACCTTTCCATAGGGAGCAGTGGAGAGGGGGGATCAGTGCAGCAGAGATCCTCACTGACATGTGTGGGGTGCACCCCCATGGAGGCGGAGCTTACAAGCAGTTTAGTGGTAGGAGGGCAATGCAGTTCTGAGGTCCCTCCCTCCAACCTGTGGAATCTCCGTCCTGATGTGGGCCATGCTTCCCTCCCCAGGCTACATACCTGTGCTCTGTATGACATGACCATCCACCTCCGTCCACTCTCTGATTGGACAAGGTTGACTGCCCAGCCCAAGTGCAGCCAAACCACAGACTGACAGGAAGCAGGGGCTTTGAGACTCACTCTGAAAGATGAACTCTATCCCTCAGATGCTTCTCCTGGAAATAAAGAGCAATGGGCTCCGGGCTCCTTGACAGCTGGCCCTGGGAGGTGAGCTGGACCATGGCTGCAGGAACTACGGGTGAGTGGATGGAGTCAGCTGGTGCAAGCAGGGAAAATGGAACAGAGTCCCAAAGAGAGAAGTGGGAGGGGGGCTCCAGGTGAGAGATGGACCCTGAAGGACTAGCGCCTGAGGTCCCACTGCCTATCCTGTTCCCGGTGCCAGTTTCCAGCAGATATGGCTGCCTTCAGGTGCCTGGCCCTGGATTGCTATGAAATTCTCCCCTGCTTTCTGCTTATCTTTACCACATATGTTTCACGCCATCAAATAGCACTGCCTTCAACAAGGGTGCACAGGAACAGCACATGGCGTCTTGGACCTAAACTCCCTCTCCTCAGACCCCTCCTGGGCTATCAGAAACATCCATCGGCACCTGCAAGAGCCTTTTGGTTCCTTCCCTGTTAGTCCCTTGCCTGTCCTTCCCTCCACCTCGCTCCTCCTCCGAGAGCTGTTTACAGGTTTGGTACATTTGCTTATTGTTCACTCCCAAGTTCTCAGCCTCCCACTTGACTCTGATTCCTACTGTGATCCTTCCCCTAGCTCCTGCTGAGCAGGCGCTCATTTACATTTCACTCACCAACCTCATTTAGTTAATTTTCTACAGTTAATTCAATGTTCACCAAGTAGCCCTGGATTGCCTTTGCATTCATCACCTTCCCGGGCTCTGAAGGGTTTCAGAGTGGTGGCTTCCCTGCCGAGATCCCCACTCAGGCTGAGGTAACAGGCTGGGAGCAGAAGATCCTGGGGCAGGGTCAGCTCAGTAGCCTCCTCGGGCAGTGGCCGAGGGTCAAGCCCCTGGAGGGCGGGGAGTGCCCTCGGATCAGGCAGCTTTGCCCACAGAAGAGGCACCCTTCCTGCCCGGTAATAATTTATTGTGCATCTGACTCTAGGTTTACTGCCTGCTGTGCAAAGCATTTCCTTCACCTTAGCCTAAAATAGCTCAAGCTTCAGGGGGTGCTGCCTAGTGCCTATATTATAACAGTTGGGAAGTAAAACAATAAAATAAAAATCTTCACAAAATCACAACGGACAAGGTGTTGTGGTTGGTGCACACAGACACAGAGAGACCTTGGGTCATAATGAGGTAAGGGCAGCACTGTCTTTCATCTCCAACCCCACCCCCATCACCATCCCCACCCCATACCCAACCCTACCCCATCCCCATTCTCATCTCCATCCCTACCCTTACCCCCACCCCCATCTCCACACCCCTTGCCATGCCCATCCAACCCCATCACCATCCATATGCCATCCCCACCCCTACCCCCATGCCCATCTCCATCTCCACCCCCACTCCCATGCCCACCCCACCCCATCCCCATGCCCACTCCATCCCTATCCCCACCTCCACCCCATCCCATCTCCACCCCATCCTACCCTATCCCAACCACACCCCATCCTCATCCTTATCTCCTCCCTACCCCCATCCACATGCCAAGCTCCATCTCCATCCCCACTAGCATGCCCACCCCACCCCATCCCTAACCCCCTCCATCCTCCATTCCATCCCCAATCACACCCCATCCCCCACTCCATTACCATCCCCACCCCATCTCCATCCCCACTCACATGCCCACCCTCACCCCGACTCAGCCCATCTGTAACCACTCCCCATCCCCATCACCAAGCAGCTAGCTGTGCAAGTGGCTTTCATTCATAGGACTCTCAGACCACCTGATCAGACTCCACTGTGAGTAGGTGCTAAATGTGACCAGCTTTTTGTTTGAGGCCTTCTATAAGTCTGCGGGCTAGTTAAGGAACACATGCAGCAAGTAACAGTAATTGAAATCTGCCATTCCGTTAAGGAACACAGGTTCTTTTAAAAATAAAAAAAATGGAACAGAAGTTATGAGATTCTCAGTCATCCTTTCTTCATCCCCAAGGCAGTGAAGAATGGAATCTACTACTTACAATTTTCCTTACGCTTCTCACTTCTCAGGGCTTACTGGGAAGGAAATGTCTGGCCTGGTGTCTTTTGTGTTTCATTTGGTCCCCAAGGGCCATACGTAAGGAGGTAGTCACTGTATATGTTGAGCTTTCCAGAAACAATTCCAGAAATGCACCTGTAGCTTATATATCTTACAACCCTGGCTCAGTTCTCTGTATCTCAGGGGGCTGAGATGCTGATCCTGTAGCAGGTCGGCGTGAGAGGATGGGGGGTGGGGGGATTGGAGCCGCCTCCCCCAGCTCTGCCTCTGAGTGTGCAAAATGCTGTGAGCAGCAGAACCCAGCGTAGTGAGTGCCGGTGTACTGCACTGGGCTCCTCCCTCACTCCCATGCCCAGGCCCCCCCGCAGGCAGGGAGGCGAAGGTACTGAGAAGCACCGCTAGACCCCTCTTTCACCGCCCACCTGCCCAAGACTGAGCCCTGACAGGCTGCTCCAAACCTCCAATTAATTTCCCCCGCCCGCACCAGTTTTGTTTAGCATCGCCTCCTCTGGCCTGATGCATACACAGGAGGACTGGCAGGGCTCTAAGGAGCCCACTTTAGCAAAGCCGAGCACCCCAGCAAGCTCTCCTAGTAGCTGACACCAGCTTGCCAGGGTCTCGTTCTGTGTGTTATCAACTTAGAGGGTCCTCAGGATCCTTCAAGCCACCGGCCAGCCTGCAGGTGCAGTTTAGGAGAAGAAACCCTCGGATAGATTGTTCTTCACTGAGACTTCTGAATGTGGGCCAGTCTCCATCAGCTTCAGAGAGGAAGGCTGCGCATTGGGCCTCCTGGAACCCTCGAGGGGCCCAGTCGCATGTTCCACATTTTCCTTAAGAAAGGACTGCCGATCCTGATTCCAGTAGATCTTTAAAAAGGCACTTTATTAAAGTCTCAGAACCGATTAGACAGGAGTCATGCTGGGTCTGTCGGGCTCAATTTATATCATCTCTGCTTCCCCCACACGGAGCCGGGCCAGGCAGGCAGGCTTCCTCGCAATAGGCAGGGATCAATTCCAAAGCCTCTTTCCCTCCACGATCCACAATGGGCTCCTCCCTCCCTCTCAGGCCCAGGCCCCCCTGCAGAGCTGCCCTGCCCCCCACCAAGGATGCTCTGAGCTCCACTGTCCAATACAGTAGCCACATGGTTCATCTAAGTGACATGTGCTGTAACTATAAAACATGTACCAGATTTTGAAGATTTTCTATAAAAAAGCAAAATGTCCCTTTATTACTTTTTATATTGATTTAATGTTGAAACAATACTATTTTGGATAGATAGGATTAAATATAGTACGGAAATTAATTTCACTTGTACTGTTTTACTTTTTTTAAAAAATATTTTTAATGTTCATTTAGTTTTTGAGAGAGAAAAAGAGAGCACGAGCAGGGGAGCAACAGAGAGAGAGGAGACACAGAATCCAAAGCAGGCTCCAGGCTCTGAGCTGTCAGCAGAGAGACCGACACAGGGCTCAAACCGACAAACTGTGAGATCATGACCTGAGATGAAGCCAGCTGCTTAACTGACTCAGCCACCCAGGTGCCCCTTGTTTTACTTTTGAAATATGGCTACGGGAAAACTTAAAAGTGCGTTAGTGGCTTGCATTATTTTCCTATTGAACAATCCCAGTCTAAAAGCATTTAGACTGCAAAGGTCTTCGGAGGCTCTGTGTGAATAGATGGACAGGGAAAGATCAATCAGGCTTAGATTCTGGACTTTCCAGTTTAAAACTTTCTAAAGGCTGCACATGATGCCTTCCCTAAGGTCTCCAGCCCCCGGGGCCCTGAACAGGCTGGCCATGGCCTCCTGACCCACCTCATCCCCCAACAGCACTTGCCCCCTTCTCCATTCTAGCTACCCTGGAGCTTTCCTTCAACACAGCCAACCACACCCCCATGCAGCCTTTGCACACACTGATCCCTCTGCCTAGAATGTTTTTCCCTGGCCTAGAATGTACCTCTGCCCTATTCCTTCCCCCCGACCCTTTATTCAGTTCTCAACTGGAAGGTAACCTCCTCAAAGAAACCACCCTAGATTCACTCTCCCAGGATCAATTAGAACCAATCACAATCCCTTCACCTGCTTCATTTTTTCATCAAAGCTCTTACTATTGTCTGACATGAAATTGCACCTTAACTTTCTCTCTCCTCCAGACAAGGAGCCTCTGTCTGTCTCATCCACCACAGTGCTTGGTACATCCTAGATACCCAGGGAATGTTTGGTCAGTGAACACACAACAACTCTCAAGGTCAATGGGACCAGGCCAGTTTTCAGATGCGTGGACTCAGGCTTGGGGAGAGGTTAGTCCAGGGCAGAGCAAGGATTGGGTCCACTGACTGCACTAGGCTTAGAAGGGACTTGGAAAGTTACCTCCTCTGAGATCTCATGCACTGGCAATCTGCCCCAGCCCAGGAGGCTAGGGCCAACTTTGGGGAGAGGGGGAAGAATATAAGCAAAGACAGCAAGGCCACTCTGATGTGCTCTGGAGAGTTCCTTTGAGAAGCGGGGGCCAGGGTTAAAAAGAGAGAGGGGGCTTGAGGGGTCCCACCTGCTGGTCCAGATATATCCTGGCTTCACAGTGGCCTTTGAGAAGGTACTTGGGGCCAAGCTACACAGACTACCAATAAAAAAGGCTCCTCTAGAATCCAGAAACTGACCCCAGAGCCTTAGAGCTACAAAGGTCTGCACCTCATTCCCGAAAATTTAGTCTCAAGGAACCTGGTAGTTTTTGTGTTTATTTTAATCAACAGCAAATACTTGCTTCTTTCAGGTCAACAGCTTCTTCTTCATAGTTGATGTGTTTTCAGATATGTGTTCCAGTTTTGGCTTTCTGCAGCTGTTCTGTGTAAAACTGATTCTGATTCCGATTCCCCAGAGTAGCCCTTCTAAGATAAGAGGTCATGGTGACTTGAGGAGTCTGACTTTCCAGGAAGCACACTCTCTGCAGAGCCGCCCTGCAATCTGACCCCAAGGCCACGACTTAGCAAACATTGTCACTCCATGATGACTCACTCCTGGGGACTGGTTCTCTGAGGCCAGAGCCGCCTCCTTGCTCACCCAGAATAACCCTGGCTTGCCACGGCCTGCCTGACTTCTAAACTCAAATATGCATTTCCTCAATTACTTTAGCAACATCTGTTCAAGCACCTGTCAGAGCCAGGCACTGTTTTACACTCTGAGGATAGAATAATGGAGAAGACCCAGCCCCTGGTTTCAAGGAGCTCATGGTCTAGCACAAAGTCTCCAAGTCCACAGAGCATTAAAACACAGCATGATTGGAGCTGCAATGGGGGCTGGTGCCAAGGGCACAGTCCAGGGAGGGCCGGACTCTTCCCAAGAGGGTGCAGGGAGGCCCTCCTGGAGGAAGAGATGCTAACTCTTCCTTCAAGATCAATTTCCAGTAGCCAATTTCCAGTTCCCTATTGGGAAGCCCAGTCTGTAACTCCCACAGATGTTCCTAGTAGAACCCACTATTCAGTCTTCCTTCTTAAGCAAGAGTATTCACATCATCTCATGTTTTCTTTCTGCCTCAGCCTCTCTCTCTCTCTCTCATACACACACACACACACACACACACACACACACACGGTTACTTCTATTTCCTTACTCTGTCTCTGCCATGCCCTTTTCTTTCATTTGCTCAAGCTCCTCCATCACTCCACCCTAATCAGCGATAGAAGCATCCTAGCAGGTTATCAACCAGCAAGTGAAAATGGATCCCTATTGCTAAAGGACAAGACTCCCTGGCCACAGGCTCTGTAAGGCATCTGAGGATCTGGTCCCCACCAGCCATCCCTGCATGGTCCCTAGGAACACTGGCCTATACACCTCAGGCTCCAGCCAGGCAAGCCCTACTCCAAACCCTCATGCTGCACTGACTTCCCACTCAGTCCTTTCTTCTCAGCCCCACAAACTCTTACTCATCCTTCAAAGCCCACTCGAATGTCACTTCCTCTGTCACACTAGCCTACAGTGGGCAGTCCATTGCTCTTATCAAAAAAAGAACATTATTTTATTATAGTGGTTCTATTCTATTACACCCCTGACAACTTGTTGGGTGTTTCTCCCAACCTCTAAGCTGGGGGTTCTCAGAAAACAATTATGGCAGGCATAATTCTTTAGTCCCCAGAATGTGGTGTAGTAACTAGCAATAGCATTAATAACTGATGCTCTTATTTATTACTAATGCATACTAACGAAATGAATAATAATAACAAAATAATGAATAATAATGAATGAAAGAATAATAACGAAATGAATGAATAATAATAACGAAAGCAACCAGCACCATGATGCGAATACAGACCATCACTGCACCAAGCTCGTGCTAAGTCATCTGGAAGGAAGATATCATCTAACTTCCTAACATTCTACAAAATCTTATTTCTGCTTTGCAGATTAGGCACTGCACCTCAGAGAGTACCAATGCCTTTCCCGAGGTCACATATCTTACAGGTGGCAGAGGCGGGATTTGAAACCACATCCATCAGACCCCTGAGCAACTGGGCTACCTTGAGACCAGGAAAGGTACAGAATCAATAAAGTCACAAATGACAGAGAACCAGCCCTGTAGCACCCCATACCTGCCATACTTCCAAGGACTTTTCAATGACAACTCTTGTGTATGGGGAGGCAGCACAGCAGACTGGCCAAGTGACACCACGCTTTGCCGATCACAGACTGCACAGCCCTGGTGTTTACTCACTTCCCTGAACCTTAAGTTCCTCATCCATAAAATAGGGAAATGATAGCTCCTAAACCCAAGGGTCAGTGTGGGGTTACAAGACATAATGCATGCAGAGCATTTAGGGCAGGAAAAGAGCACATAAGTGGTCAATAAATGTAACCCTCTGACATGATTGCTGATACCCTAGAACTCCAGCTTTAATGAAAGCAAAGAATGCCATCAGCCCTGAGTAGACTGTCCCTCTAGGTGACAGCACCATGGATAAAGTTCTGGGTGCAAGGGTGGGGTGGGTTTGGGGGCTGGGGATGGAGGCAGGGAAGAAGAGTCAGCATACTGGAAGTGAGGTCTCTCAACATGGTACAGAAGAAAGCTTTCCCAGGTCCAGGCAGAAACAAAACCCACTTGGAGGCTGGCCCTGGCTGAACCCAGGAAGTGTAGGCTGAGTCGAGCAGGCAGGGGGTGGGTGGTAGAGGTCGTCAGAAACTCACCAAGCCCAAGGGCAAGGCAGAGCACTGGGACTCTGGCGGCTAGCAAAAGGTTTGAAGAACCCCATCTCAGGTGTCTGTGCCCCCCAAAGTCTGGCACTCCAGTCATCAGGCTAAAAGACGAGATAGAGCCTGAGCCTTGACCTTCATCCTGTGCTGGGGATGCTCTCCCTGTGCCTGTTTAACTTCCTTCTAAGGCTGAACATGACCTCAGGTTGGGAGTGGCCCCCCGCAAGTGAGACCTCACCAGGCAGCCCTGTAGTAGCCAACCCACAGCCGGAAGGCATGAGGAGAACCTTGCAGAGGGTCTAGAAGAAAGCCAGGCTTAAATGGGACAGGCCTGAGGAGAAACTACCACACACCAAGGAGCTAGAAGACAGCGGAGTGTGTGAGTCACATGGTGAGCTGAATTTCCCACTTCAGGTCAGGACAAGACCCGAGAGGCCACCAGGCCCTCACTGTGTGGCTCCAAAAAATGTTCTGACTCTCTGGGCCTCATTTCTTCCACTCCAGAATGAGGGAATGACTCTGACATCAATCCTATGTCCATCAACATCATTCTCTAAAGCTGTGAGAAGGAGACAAGCCTTAACACGTCCCTCTGAGCCCCTGTTTCTTCATCTGTACAACAGGGCTAAAAATGGCTATCACGGTTAATATGCATGCGAGATACATGAGATGCCTGGCACACAGTAGGTTCTCAGTTACTTCCCACCACCCTCCCTCCACCAAGCCTAAGTGGGGAGCTCTAGGGGCACGCTGTCTGGCCCTCTCCCTGCCTCAGTGACCCTGGGAGGCTGGGTGGTCCTTGACACACATCAGCAGTTGACAACCCGGCCACTGGCAAATGTGCCTTCAACCAGAGCTCATGTTCTGTTTTTATCAGGGTGCAGCATATACTCATTAGAGGGAATTTAGAGCAAACCAAAAAAAAAAAAAAAAAAAAAGGAAAGAAATCAGCTGTGATCCTATAGTCCAAAGACATCTGGGCACCTCCTTGCTTTTCCAGTTGGTGAGGTCACCCCATCATCCCGTTGGAAACAGTGTTTTCATGGTGATGCTGTGATTGACCTAACCAGCCCCCTCCTCACCCTGGTACTCATGGTGTCTCTAAATGTTGTCTCTCCTAAATCCAAGAGCCATAGGTACTTAATTCATAAAGCGGTTTTGTAAACTGCCTTTAGGATTTGTTTTAGCTTGCCAGAAGTGGGCTTCTCGGCACAGGACAGATGCTGACTTTCAGGGCAAGCCTCTGCCTGCCTGGGCTCCCTCGTCCGACTGTGATTTGGGATGTCTGAGAGTCAAGCATCAGGAATAAAGAGTTCCTTAGGGGACAGGGCCTCAGGCTGGGCCCAAATCCCCCAGGGAAGCTCAGCGAGAGACGATGCATTTATTTTTTTCCTCTTCTGGCCTTGTTTAAATAGACCCGCAGGGCAGGTGGGTTTCCTGAGCTGCCAGAACTTTAAATATCTGCCTGGGGCTTCCCAGGCTAAAAATCCTATAAATATTGCCTTTCTTCCTCTATCCTCGGGGTAGGGGAGTTTGGAAGGCTGGCCCAGAAGGGGAGAAAACGTGCTGTCCTTGGTGCTGCAGGGGCTGAAGGTCAGGAAGCGGGGAGCTGGTGACACACCAGGGCCTGACTGGGTCAAGGGACTGAGTCTGTGCCTTCTTCAGCTGGGATTCTCCCTTTTGCAGCCCACTGGCTCTCCCCACCCCTTCCCAGGGCCCCCACAGCTGCTGCCCCCACTTCCAGGGCCTGGAGACAACGAGGGCCCCTGAAATGCTGCCCAGCTCCCTCCAGCCCCGGCTTCTGGAAGGGGTGTCTTGCTTTCTATACTCCTAATAATAACAACTGAGATTTAGAAAGCACTCTCACATCTTTAGTAAGTAAACTCCCCTGGCATTGTCTCTAATTATCCTCACAATCTCCCCTATTATTAACCCCATTTTGCCAATGGAGGAATGGAAGACTTGGACATGTTGACTCACGGTTAGCAGAAGGTAGAGGCGGGATTTGAACCCAGAGAGGCTGACCCTTCAGGCCCTAGGTTCAGACTGGCTTATACTCACCCCTCACTATCAGGGCTCAACAACCAGGCAGAGTACAGCTGTGCTTAGCATAACCTCTGGGGGCCAGCCCCTCACTCAGGTCATTCCAGCTGCACACAGGGACCATCCCTGCCAGCCTATTTTTGGGTCCTCAGCACTGTCCTACTGTCTTTACACACCACAGGGCATTTTTGGCTGCCTTCTATAGTCACTGTCCCAAGATGGTAGAACCAGAAGTTTCTTTAAATGTCACAAGGACACCTCCTCTCCTGTTCATTGAACACCTTGCAAGTAATACCCTGACTAGCTCATTAATTCTCCCAGTAGTCCTGTGCTATAGAAGAAAAAAACCAGAGAGGTCAAGTAACCTTCGAAAAGCTAAACAGCCCATTGGTAACTGAATCAGGACTGAAGGCAGTGTCTGTTGGCTTGAGACCCGGTGATTTGGTCTTTTTTTTTCAATCTCTTTTGTTTTTCATATGAGACAGCAGAAGTCCAGACAAGAGGCTATTTAAGGTCACAGGCATGTCAGCCAATGGGAGGCTGGGACCATATCTAACTCTTCCAGTTCCCTGGCCACCCTTCATTAAGAGCAAACAGAGCATGAATGAATCAAGTGAAGGCACATTCCACCGTTGGAGAGGACACGGCTCTGACTGGTCGGGTGAACCCTGCTGAGCTAGGAGACCCACTGGGATGGAGCCAAAGGGCTGGGCAGTGGGCAGTGGGGGCCAGAACACTGGGGCTTACGGAGATTCCACCCCACTGCTGCCACAGCTGGGCGGGCTGTGGTCAGCCACGCCATCCTCTGACCCTGGCTCTAGAAACAGGGGAGCTCTGTCCCCTCCACAGCAGCCTCCTTCAGAGATGAGCTGCCACGGGCATCCAGGAGCAGCTCATGCCGGTCACCACTGGGGAGAGCAGGGATCTCCTTGGTCCAAGAGAAGACCAAGGTATCAATCACTTCATCAAGGTGAATCCTGAAGGCTTGATGTCAGTAACACCAGGGATGGAGGGGGAGGGAGAGGAAAGTGCCCACCCTCCCCACCTCAGCCCTGGGAGAGAGATGCTGTCCTTGGTAAGTCGTTGTCCAAGGCATGCCAGATTCCAAGAACCACGAGATTTCCACTCCATACTCATCTCCTCCTGGTCAGCAAGCTGGCTCTCAGAGTGAGGCCATGAGCCTGGTTCCCTCAGTGATTTCTATGGGCATCTTGAACACATCCTGGCTTCCCTGTGGAAGCCGGTGGACCAGCCTGTGCCCTCACATAGCTTCAAAAGCAGCTTCCCAAGGGGTCCCCTGAAGCACCTCCACCATCTGGTGCACGTTCTCATTGAGCAAAGCTATGTTTCAGGATCAGGCCCCCAAGCCAAGGCCCAAAGCTCATCTGTGCTTGGGGTCCCCATAGACACAAATATTGTGTGCATTGTCTCCGTGAATCCGTGCTCACCTTGCACCCAGCCAGTATCTCTCCTCATATGCACCACTGGCCAACACAACACCAGGCACTGTGGGTGCAGAGATGAGAAACAACGCGGCCACCACCCTTCCTATTCCTTCCTCCCTCCCCCAATCCCCTTCCCCTTCCTTCCTTCCAACAAACACGAAACTGAACACAACTGAACACAACACTGTGGCAGGTGTAGTGCCAAGGATAAAAGCACACAAGAATATAGTTCCTGCCTTCACAGAGCTTAGAGTCTCGTGGGGGACAGAGAAAATCATAACACAAAAATCACTGCAAATCAGGCCAGGACTGTGAAGGCAAGGTCCAGGGTAGTTTGAAGAAACACAACAGGGGGCCTGATCCAGGCTGGGGCGTCAAGAAAAGTTTGATGTCTGACCTGAGAACCACATGATGACAGGGGTTGGGGGAGATGGGGAATGCACGGCAGGGCGTGTGTGATAGCCTACAGTCCTTCTCCCTAGAGAAGCAGAAAGTCAGTGCAGCTAATAAAGTCCAGAGAAGGGAAGGCGTGGGCAGTAAGGCTGGAGCGAGGCGGGAGAGGGAGATCTCAGAGGGCACTGACGGCCAGGTTGCCAAGTTTGGATTTTATTCTAGGTGCAATGAAGGGCCGTTGAAGCTCCCGGCCAGTGCGGGGCGCATGAGAGGAGCAGTGCAGCAAGCTCTCCCTGGGAAAGTGTGCATGGAGTGAGGCGGGGAGAGGGAGGGGGAGAACTGACAGAGGAAGCCAAGTGCAGGAATCCAGGTGAACCCAGTTACAGTGGGACCCCCATCCACGCAGAGAAGAGGTTCTTCTAGCTCATTCCCTTACCAGACTCTCTTGGGAGAAAAGCAAGTCCCAACCCAGACAGGAGCCCTACGGGATAAACCCAGAGCAGCGGCACAGAGGTCAGAAGCACCGAAGAGAGGCTGTCCCTTTACACCTCCAGGGGCTGGAAGAGAATCCCACACTATCTACAGCAGCCCCCCGGAGCTCGATGGCTCATCCCAGATGGGACCCCAAGAGAAAGATCAGTAGAGACCTCCTGAGCTCTTAGCCTCCTGTATCTCACAGACTTAGAGATGGAGCTCCATCCAGGGAAGTGGCCTGGGGTGGAGTTGGGGGGCTCTGGCCCAGCATCCTCGCCACTGTGGGCAAAGAACCTGAAGCAGCAGCGGTAGCCCAGAGACATGCCAACACACAGAGCGGTGGTTGTGCCTACCCGTGCGACTCAGAGTGGAGAAAAGGAGCAGAGGGTACACGAGGAGGCAGGAGGGGGTCCCGGAGGGGAGCAGCGTCCAGGCTCCTCCCTGGGGCGGAAGAGAGAAGCTCTCGGACAGCCACAGCCTGCGTGGGAATCGTCCCGGAGACTGCAATGCATCTGCGCCGGGACAGTGCAGCTGTTACCCCGTGCATGCCACCTTGAGCCAGAAGAAGGCTGTTCTCTCGCTGTCCCTATGGCCACAGGGCCACTTGGGCTGGGGACATGGGTATGGCCAGGAAATACAGAGATACAATGTTCCCATGAGGCATCACCAGGGATGCCCAGGAACAAACCAAGGAGGTTTTCATTTGGGGTATTGGGATGGGAGAGCTTGAAGAAGGCTGCACGAAGACACCACAGCTGGACCAAATTTTCACAACTGGATGGGAGGTCACCCATGGGAGTGGGGAGAAAGCCTGGAAGTGTCAAGGGTGGGAGGAGTGGCCTGAGTGCAGGAGGGAACCGCACAGAGCAGGGAGAGGGATGTGGCTGCGAGGCCCCGGTGGGGGGCGGGGTCCCTGAAGGGCTGGGAACCCAAGGCTTATGAACCCAGCTTGACAGGCAGATCCTGCAGCAGCAACAGTGATGCTTAAGTCCCCCTCGTTGGGAAGGAGGAACTCAACTCCCCAGCGGAGCAGAGGCCTGCCATCCATCTTCCAGCATCTCAGAACCTTGGGAAGTCACCTTAAGGATGGAGAGCCCATTTCAGGGATGAGGACACGGAGGCCCAGAAAAGTGCAGGGTTTTGCTCAAGGTCACGCAGCAGCCAGAGGAAGATCCAGGACAGGGGGCCCAGCTCTTGTGCCTCCCAGTGCCTTTCCTGCTTGGCAGAGGCTGTCGTTTTCCCGACTGGGCAATGAGGGCGTGTGCAGGAGGCAGGAACTGCATGCGAGACAAAGCCACGGATGAGTGAGTGGCAGGTCATCTCTCAGTGACAATCACTATGGAAACAAATGGCAGAGACAGATTGGGGCCCCGAAGTCAGGGGTCAAGCTTTTTTTATTCCAGACTGCACATTTTGCCAGAGGAAGATGGTGTGTGGTGTTGCTAAGACATAATTTCAAGTCGGACAGCTCCAGAGGCAGGGACTATTCTTTGCCTCATTAGCGGAGCGACGGATGCCAGCTGCTGCCCCAGTTTTAGAAACCATGCCCTGTGTCACAGGGCTAACCTCACAGCACCGTGGAGGTCCTCACCCTTGCTGCTTCCAGACCCGTGCTCTCCCCAGTAATGAGTGGACACTGCCATTCCAGAAGTCTCTCATTCTCATTCTCTCTCTCTCTCTCTCTCTCTCTCTCTCTCCTCCCAAAGCCTCAGCATGCCCACTTTGCAAGGCACCTCAGAGGCTGTGAGTGCCAATCTTTTCAATATTCCAAACAAAATCTGATTTAATTCTCGCACGAACTCCGAGGTGGCCCAGAAAGGGTGCTGGCCTAAGGTCACACAAAGAGGGAATGACAGAGGAAGTCTCAAAGCCAGAACTCCTAAACTCCAGAGCATGCTTTGATTCCTTTATCCCCAGTGTAGGAAAAAGAGAATGTATAGGTCTGTGCCCCCATGTCCCGAATAGCAAAATAAAATCTCAGGGAGGAGGGTAGCACTGCAATGTAGAAAGCCCAGGATCAGCGTTCACCCCTGAACACTTCACCTGCCATGTTTCAGGAGGGAGATATCCTGGGGGGGGGAGACGGAAGAAATTAATACAGATCAGGGGCAAGCCACAGTTGCGTAGCACTTCACAGTTTGCAAGATGTTTTCTCAGCCCTCCCATCATTTCCTCCTCAAACAACCTTGCCCAGGGAGAGAACGTGAAAATGTGGCTGCACAGTTTGTAGACCAGGTTACAGACCCCAGAGGACCTGGATTCAAGTCTAAACCACCTAACACCAACTCCTGTGATTTCTTCCCCACATATATTGCTTTTCTTTTGCCTGTATGTGAACGAACGGGAAGTGAAGGGGGGAAGCCAACCTTCAATGAACAACAGTATTAGAAAAATAAATGGAGAAAATAATCACAGTCATCCCCGTTCATTGAACATTCGTCACGCAGACCAGTACTGTGCTAAACACGCTGGACATGCTTTCTCACTCCCTCCACACCCCAGGTGGGAAAGGCGGGTGTTCTGAGCCCATTCTAACTGGTGGGGAAGCCGAGGTTTGGGAAGTAAGGTCCTTGTGGTTATTTCCTCTGCTTCACTCTCAGGGAGTCTTGTTTCCTGGTAACAGAGTTATTTTTAACCGTAAGGTGCTCATTTCCTTTTTTTATGTGCGGGAACTGTATGCATCCTGGAAGGCAGGTTCTAGGTAAGATGCGTGTTCGCTTCTGACAATCTAGTTACTCTAAATGAAATTCTCATCTTGAGGTTTCAGGGCACTGCATGGTATAAATCCAGTCTGACAACCTATATAAGAACTTGCCCATAGTTCTAAATTTCCAACTACAATTTATTGACCCCTTCACGCAGGGCCTGTGTTTCAGATTGTTTATTTCCCCATAGGGTGTGGGGGAATGCTGATGTTTGCTGCCTCCTTACCTGGTGGTGTGGCCCTTTGGGGGCCGAGCTTTTCGGTGGGGGAGAAATGTCTACTGGACCACCCAGCCTCGGGCTCATCATGGCAACAGTGCTGGAAGTTAGGGAACATAAGTGCATCTGCTTGGCAATAACTTCCATGTCCAAATCTCATCAGACTCAACAAGAAGTCTGATGACTAGGGATGCACTGACATACCCATTTTTCAGGTAGGTCATGGGTGCTCAGAGAGAGGCAGACAGAGAAAAGTGGAGGGGAGTGGATAAAGGAGGCAAGACCATAGTAAAGAGGGTAGGGAGCTGGATGGGAGTCAAGAGCTTACAGGGGCGAGGAAGGAGTATCATAGGAGTGGGGTTTGGTCAAGTATTGACCATGAGCACCCCTTCTCTCTGAATCACATTTGCTTTGTGTGCCAAATGGGAATGTTTCTGTACTGCCTGCTCCTCAGGGCTGCCCTGGGGGGGGGGGGGTTAGTGGGTGGGGATGTCCTGTAGGTGAAATGAGCCAATAGTGGTGAAAGTCCTTTGCATGCTAGAGAGTGCTATGCAGACCCAAAGCTATGGTGGTCATGGTTACCCCATCTTCTGGGGCCATACTCCATCCCTCAAGGGCAGAGTGATGAAGGCAAGTCTGGGGATGATCTTTCCACCTATAATATGGACCCACTTGGCAGCCATCCCTTCTTCTTCTCCTTCCCCTTCATCCCAGAATCTCTCCCGAAGCTAAGCTCTGGGTCCCCCAATAGAACTGGACTATCGTACTATCAAGGGTGGCTGAAGACCCATTTGCACCTCTGAGCCAGTCCCCAAGGGCCCAGCAGATCCCTACCCCAGAAGGATGACTGTGTGTGGTCCCTGCTGCCTGAGATGGGGTAACTCTGCAGACTCTAGAGGCAGAAGCTTGGCCTCAAAACTCCAGTAGGCCACATATCCACTGCAAGGCCTTGATCTCAAGTCACTTAATCCCTGAGTCTCAGCTTCCCCATCTGGAAAAGGAACACTGTGATGTCTATCTCACAGGATTGGCAGAAGCATGAAACGGGTAACAGGTTCACAGCCTCAAGCACAGCACCTGCGGGAGGGCTTCCCAGTGTTCCCACGGGTCTCAGGACCAGAGGGCCCACTGGCATGAGCAGCCTGGGGCAGTGAGCCAGGAGGGCTGTTGACTCAGCACAGCCAGAGGCCCCAGGGAGGCACAGTTGTTTTGGCGGAAGACAAACTCAGAGCCAAGAAAGCAGTCTTCAAGGATAAACGCAAAGGGCAGGAGGAAATGGAAATGGAGAAGGGGCAGTGAGGTTCCTAACCAAGGAGGCCCAATCCCGCAGGATCAGAGATTCCGCAAGAGTAGTCGGAAATGAAGATGGCAGGTGCTGCCCTGGCCTTGAACTTCCGTGTCAGACCACATGTGGCCAGAGAAGCCCCATGGCCTCAACGAGTCCTGCAAAGCTTCTCCGAGTCTGCTTAGGTCTCGGAAGGGTTAGCAGCAGGAAGCGACCTGACCTGACTCAGCCCCCCACAGAAAGCAAATTCACCAGCCTTCCAGTGACTTGCTCACTTTCAGAGTCCATCGGAGCAGCTAGCAGTGCAGGGGAGCGCCGAAGCAAGCCTGTGAAGTAGAATTCGTGCCCACCGGCTGCACGACTCAAAGTGGACAATACAATACGATTAGAGCATAAAGATCCGTAATTAGATTCTGACAAGGAAACCCCCTCCTGGCTCTCGGGAGGCATCCCCAGCAGCGCAGATGAAAGCGGAAGATCATCAGACCTTAGCATACGACACGCCACTGGGCCTGTGGATCATTACCGTGATTAAGGTGCTACACGCCTGGTAAGCAGCAAGTGGGAGGAAAGGGCCAGATCCTATTACGGGTCCCCTTGGTCTCTGTGTGTCACAGCCAGGGTGGCGGCTCTAGCCTGTTTCATGCCATCTCTTCCTGAGACATAGCCAGAGGGCTGTCGGTCTTGCGAGAATCCTTCCCCTGCCACCTTGCCATGGGTATGAGATGAAGGGACAGGGGAGCCAGAGGCTAGAGGGAAGTCACAGGCTATCAGAAGTTCGAGGTGCTCCTTGCCATGGCAGAAACACAGTATTTCTCTGAACACTAAAAGGAAGTAGAAACAGATTAGGCTAGCCTTCCATCAGACCTCTTTGGAACAGTATAGATCCTTTTTTTTTTTTTATTTTTTTTTTTTATTTTTTTATTTTTATTTCTAGGAGAGAGAGAGAGAGAGCATGAGCAGGGGAGGGTCAGAGAGAAAGGGAGTCACAGACTGAAACAGGCTCCAGGCTCTGAGCTGGCAGTCAGCACAGAGCCTGACGCGGGGCCCAAACCCAAGAACCGCGAGATCATGACCTAAGCGAAAGTCGGACACTTAACCGACTAAGCCACCCAGGCGCCCTTTTTTTTTTTTTTTTCTTAAATTAAATTTCATTTTCTTTAAATACATAGCCTTTTCACACCCTCACCTACTCCAGGCAGGGGAGAGAAAACCCCATCCCTTCCGTTCAGGGGATTCCATGTATGAAGCCTGAGATGGTGAGGAGGAAGTACAAAAATACTGTTTACAAAGGGGAAGAAGGTATCTCTTGCTACCTTAACCTTCAGACACCCCCACCCCCAGGCCCCTTTTGCTCCTTTATAAAAGCCCCTTGGGGGGGCACCTGGGTGGCTCAGTCGGTTAAGCATCTGACTTCAGCTCAGGTCATGATCTCACGGTTCATGGGTTCAAGCCCCATGTCAGGCTCTGTGCTGACAGCCAGCTCAGAGCCTGGAGCCTGCTTCAGATTCTATATCTCCCTCTCTCTCTGACCCTCCCCTGCTCATGCTGTCTCTCTCTCTCTCTCTCTCTCTCAGAAATAAATAAAAACATTAAAAAAAATTTTTTTAAGCCCCATCTGAGTCTAGAACAGGCCCCTAGTCTAGAGGGGTACTTACTCCAACCTCAAAACAGAGTAGGAAGCTCTGAGATCAGCAGAGGAAGACAGTGAATGGGTATCACCTTAGGTCTTAGCAGGGGGAAGGCATTTGCCCTTCACTACCCTGCAGTCACAGGCCTACTGGCCAAGTCTATTTCCATAGACCCCATGTAACACTGACTTTCCTTTTCCTATGTCCTGGCTCTTCCTAACTTCCTACAGAGCCTCCTTCCGTCCACTGGAGGCACGTGGTTCCTTGATGGTTCCCTGATGGTTCCTTCCTCCCCTTCTCACCTTCCTGTGGAAGGAGTGAAGAGCGGAGGTGGGGCAGACTCTTTATAAGCTTGGTCATCAAGACTTATTCATTTGCTCCTTCAACTCATTCAGTCATTCACTTCACAGTCAAGGAGTATCCATGATGTGTCAGGCGCAGTGCTCAGTGAAAAGTGAAAAAGACACATATGCCACCCCCAAGGAACTCAGAGTCGAGCGGGGCCACCTCTCCTACAAGGAGGGTGAGAGAGGAGTGACGGAGAGGGCTCTCCCATCCAGGGTGTCTGAACTGAGACTTCCACGTGGGGGCTTTGGGAAGGCGAAGCCATGGAGGCAAGGACCTCAGAGCAGCTGGCAGAGACGGGCAGACACCCAAGCCAGGGTGGAAGGGCCAGGGCCAAGGGAGCAGACGTGAGCACACGAACTAAGACTGGAGGCAGCACAGGAGGCAAAGGGCAGAAGGGCCACAGTGGGACCTGTGTTCCCTCTCCGCCCCCATCACTAGGTCCAGGGACTTGCCTTCCCCCAGGCCTGCACCTGAGATCATGGTCCAAAGTTCTGACTTCCACCAAGTGAGAGGGAGAACCGGAAGTTTCATAAATCTGATGGGACATGAAATATGAGAGGACATGTAATCTGATGTGTAGACTGTAAAGCAATTCACAGCTTTATCTGCCCTACAGTGGTGTAAGCGTCACATATTTGTGTTAATCAAAATGGAAAGGAAAACTATGAGCACATCTCATGGGGAGACCTATCACGGCCACTTCCCCTGCAGAGTGACAGCAGGTATTTGACACAGACGCATGGCCACTCGCCCTCTGGAGTGACAGCAGTATGTCTGTGGAGGCACAGGCAGATTCTCCAGGAAAAGGGCCCTGCTCCTCCGCTCTTTTATTCTGACTGCCACTCTGAAATGGCCTCTACTTGGTCCTGCAAAGATCCAACATCAACAGTGAACTAAATTACAACAGCCTAAATGTTCTAATGCAGCTTATGTGCAAAGTGCTGGGGGACATGGAAGAGAAATCAAGGCGGGTGTAAGGGAAAGCTTCATTGAAGGGGTTGTATTTGAGCTGGGTTTTGAAGGATGAATAGGAGTCCATGAAACAAAGAAACAGAGAAGGGAGACTCAAGCAGAGAGAGATTCATATGCAAAAGTCACACCGAATGAAGGTGCATGCTAGACTGGGGATGGCTGGTTGCTCATAGCCCAGGATCCACGGAAGGTGGTGATGGATGAATTTTCCAACTCTCCTTCAAACAGATGAATTTTAAAAATATTTGGAGGGTCTCAAACATAAAGATAAGCTGCTGCTAAAGACTTTAGTTTCTAGTCAAAAGGGGCCATCAAAAGCACTGATATTTTTCCTTCTGTGTTTGGATGGAATTAAGTCACACGCTATCAGTTTTTAACTGCTCTTAAATATTTTCAGATTCCCATTGTTTTAAATGTGAATTAAGGTTATAACTAACACTTACTGGACCCTGCCACGTGCTGGGTACTTGAGATGCTGTGTCCCCTTTCATTTTCTTGACCCTAAGCAGTAAGGACTATTCTTATTTCCATTTTGCAGCCCAGGGCATGCAGGCTGAAAGCGCTGAGGTCCTTTGCCCCAAACTCTCAGCCTGTAAGGGGCAGGATTGGGACTTCAATCTGGGTCCATCCGACTCCAAACCCATGCCTGTCCCACTGCAGCATGCTGGCTGGGTACTGAAGGCTACGCTCCGCAAGGCCACGGGGACATGTCCATACAGAGAAAAGGACAGAAGTGGCAGATAACCTTTAACTGGATCTCGACCTCTGCTGTCTCCAGCCTACTGTACTAAGGTATGGAAATCCCACTCACCTGGGGAAACAGATTCTGTCCTCCAAGAGTCGCTGCTCAGAACTACAGAGCTCCAGAGAGTCAGACTAGAGTGTGGGAAGTGAGATCCCATACAGACCTTCATCTTCTGGCTGAAGCCTTTGGAGACGGCATGTGGCCCGGCCTTCTGTGGCACTGGCCAGAAATCACACAGTTGTGGCTCAGAGAGTTGAAAGACACTAAAGGTCACCTAATCCTCGGGATGGAAGGCTCCTGCCCTGTGATGCCCACTCCCACTGGGATCACAGACTCTTACCTCCAGTGCCAGCTGGCCTCTGACAGCATGGTGCCGTGGCCTCAAACACACAGTCTATGCCTCAGAGAGGGCAGCATGGCGGGCCAGGTTTGGAAAACCTGGAGTCCAAGGCCTGCCACGGCTCCCCTGCTTACTAGCTGTGCACTTGGGCGAATGACTTCTCCCCCTGGATCCTCCCTCTGGATGTCTGGAAGAAGGGACTGTTAATGCCTAAGTCACCCAGTGATGGGGAGGATTAGACAAAAGCAATGGAGGGGAGATAGTACAAAGCATATAACACACACACACATACACACACGCAGTAAGATAAAGGATCCTGAGGAAAGAAAATGATGCTTTATACCAGAGGTCCACAAACTTCTGCAAAGGGCCCTAAAAGTTTTAGGTCCACAGGCCAAAGTGCACCTGGCACCCCTATTCCCTCTGCCACCACAGCATGAAGCAACGGCACAGATGTAAACAAATGAGTATGGCCACATTCCAACATGTCTTTCTTAAAGGACACTTCAGTTTGAATTTCATATAATTTTCATGTGTCACAAAATATCATTCTTCTTCTGATTCTTTTTTTAATTATTTAGAGATATAAAGGAGCATTCTTAGCTACAGAGCCGTGTACAAAGGCTGGCAGTGGGCCAAATTTGGCCCCCAGGCCATGTCTGCTTACCCCTGCCTGGTGGGTGAGTCTACGTCAGCATTATAGGCATGCGTATGGTAACACAGACATTGGTGGGCCATCTCTTCTGGGAAAATCTCCCTGTCCCCTCTTTGGTCCTGGCCCTCACTGGACTCCTATGGACAGCACAATGTCATAATACACTGTGGCTGTGTGCTGGCCAGAGTCCAGAAGCTTGTCCAGGGCCAGACCCGGCTTGTCCATCTTGTATCTACAGAGCCTGGCATGGTGCTGGACACAGAGGCCACTCAATCAGTGGCTTCTGCTATGAACACCTGTACATTTGCAAACACTATACACCCTTCCTCAGAGGCCTATGACTTCTTATTCTGTTCCAAGGAACCAAATGGATTCATGAGGTTATTTAAAAATACACTGATATCAATTAATGCATTATCTCTTCCTTTGGATTCCTTGGGCCCACTCTCCAGTCTTACCTGACATACATGCAAAGTTCTTGGCAGACAGGAGCCTCAGTTTTCTCATCTATAAACAAGGGATCGCACATGGTACCAATGCTAGCTAATTGTGTGAATTGAGAGAGAGTCGCATAAAGTACCAAGGACAGTGCCTGGCACCTAGTGAGGATTAGTTCTTAGTTTATTATCCTCCAAGATAGAAACTACTGCCCACATTTCCTGGCGAGAAAAGGAGGCTCAGAGAGGCTAGGAATGCACTTCAACATCAAAGAACCTCTATATCTGAACCCTGGTGTGGTCAACCCCAGGCCCCACTCTTCGGTCAGTAGCTGAATCTCGACTCAAGCCAGGACTGCTTCTGCCTCCTGTGAGTGGCCTGGGTCCCGGAGACTCAAGGCCACCAGGGGCACGGGCTCTAAGACAATGAAAGCCCGTGAGCAGCTCCTCCAGACAGCGTCTGAGGGAGACTCCTCAGGGCCATTTTCCTTAATCAGATGCTCATGCTCTATGTACTCCTTCCCAGAAACTGCAATTTCCCTCTCGGTCCAAATACCTCTGCAGGTGATGACCAGGTAGGGTCTCCCACTGCCAGTCCAAGCTGGGGGCTGCTGGGAACCTCAGTGCCTCCATCCAGCAGAAACAGATCTACAGGGGACCACCCCTCCTCCCCTGCGCACAAAAAGAAGCAAAGCCAAAATGAAATCAGACTATCATCAATGCAGACCACGTTCTCCCTGCCAATATCGAGATGAAGTCTATTCTGCTGCCTGTCACTTGAAAAGTAATAAAGTAATAGTGAAGGAAGTTATAAAAAACCACAGCAAGTACCCCTCCGGAATACGGAAGCAAAGGTGTGGGTGGAGCTGGGGTGGTGGCAATGGGCAGGGATCTGGAGTCCTGGCCCCAAAGCCAGCAGGTCCTTACACATCGCCTGGACCGTAAATTCTCACACCCCTGCTGTCCACGCGGAAGGCTCCAGCCCACACTGGGGAAGGGACAGACATGGTAAGTTAGGAGAAGAGTCCTGATGAGCCCCTGGGACCAGCGCTTTCTGGGGGGTCTACAAGGCCTGGCATATAGGGTGACCCCAAAGGAAGCTCTAGTCTTTGGTACCACCCCTCACCCCTCCATGATTTCCTCTTGGGAAGAAGAAAGTGCTGACCTGCTGACACCAGTCTGCTGGCTGCTTGGCAATTACATCTCCTATTATAAAGCTGTCAGTTAACGAATTGATCTTCTGAGGTATGATTTCGTCTCCCATTTGTCCAGGCCTGATCAATTCATTGAGATCAACAAGTTTAGAGTCAGACAACCTAATTGTGAGTCCTGGCTCTGTCTTCTTATTAGTCAAGTGCCATAAGTTTCTTTTTCTCTCGGAACATCCATTCTGTCCACTGTAAAAGGAGAAGAGCAATAACCTTGCCTATCTTGCCTATCTGGTGAGGTTATTCATCTAACAATCATAATAATCATAATAATCGACCCCATTTCTTGAACATGTGCTGTGTATTAGGCACCATGATAAATGATTTATAGACACAATCTCTTTTCCTTTTCATATTGGTGCTGGGAAGTGGGTTCTATTATCATTCCCATTGTAAAGATGAGGAAACTGAGGCTTGGCAGCTAAGCATCTTGATTAAGATCACACAGCAAGTTAGAGTCAGAGCTGATATTCCAATGAGGGCCTCTCTAACAACTAAGTCTGTGCTGAACCAGAGCTATTCCTTCTGTTCTAGATGTTATTATGGCCCCCCACTCCTCTGTACTTTGTGACAAGTCTCTTTCTCCAGCCTCAGGGAGAGAGCAGGGCCCTTAGGCGATACTGCAGACCCTCCACTTTCTTTCAAAACAAACCTCTATTTTATTCAGTATCACTCTCACTATGATTCAGGGGAGGACAGGGCTGGTTGTGATCAATTTGTGGAATTTCATCAAGCTGTACACACCAGAAGTGCACTTCGGCAAGTGTATCATATTTCAATTTAAAATGTTTAAAAAAGAGAGACCTGAGAATCATGATGTCTTCAAATTGCTTTCCACTGGAAGACAGATCAAGGGAGAGCGAAGGAAGTAAACATGGCAAATGGTTAAGAACTCGTGAATCTAAGTGAAGGGAAGACAGGCATTCATTGTGCTATTCTTTCAAATTTTCTGTGGCCTTGAAACCTATCATATCCAAAAGGCAGAGAAGAGACATAGGAAGAGCTATTTCATTCCCTGCCCCTGGTGATGGAATGAACATGTGATATTCTACCTGTTAGGTGCTGTGTGACCTTAGCCTCAGCATCCTCATCTGTACAATGGGCAATAGGAATATAAATAGTACCACTTCCTAGGGTGTCTGCAAACATGAAAGGGGATCATTACACAAATTACTCGTCATGACGCCTATTCATAGTATCACTGAAGAAAGCAGAGAAGCAAAATGATGGGAGGTATCTGGGTCCTTGATGAGATCACAAAGTCACTGCCTAGTCCAGAAACAGTCCCTCCTACAGACTTTTGGTCACATAAGACTTACTCCTTCATATGCCATTAAAATTTGTGTTTTTATTACTAATAAAGTTACACTTCCTTTCCTAAGGAAACAATCTGAAACTCAGAAAAACATACACTCATAACAGGAAAAATTGAAAAACATCCCAATTACATAGGGATAGAATTAAATTACATCTGTAGGGTAGAATACTATGTGGCCATCAAAACTGAGGTCAGAAAATTGTTTCATGGTGTTGAAGATGCCCTTAATCTACTACTGATATCTGAGACAAAAATGCAAATATAAAAGGTTGGAAACAATATAGCCAAATACTAAGCTAGATTTAGATATTTAATTAAATGCTCAATATTTTCTTTATTTAAAATGACTGTTATATATTATTTATATAATAATTTACACAGTAGTTTCTAAATTGTATTTACGCCACATACAACTATTGGAAACAACACTACATATGTGTACAAGATCCCTTTCCAAAATACGTGAAAAATTGGAAGAAAATATAACATAAATGTCATTATCACTGACTTGTGAAATTATGGGTGACTTTTTTCTACATTTTTATAATATATACATATGTTATAAATTTTGTACAATGAGCACATGTCACCTTATCATTAGAAATGATAAATCCAATTCTTAAAAATGCCAATTTATAATTTTTAGGTCCAATATCATTGCCTTCAGAATCTGTCTACACTTTCAATCAATTCAGTAGATTGTCATTGAATGCTTCATATGTACCTAATGCAGTATAATAATAATTATGGATACCTTTATTAGACACTGTGACCGTAACTTCATATACATTATCTGTGATCCTTTCAATAGCCCCATAAAGTACTAAGGGAATTGAATCAAATTTGTGTAAGGTCGCAGCTTGCCAGTGACAGACTCAGGACTCAAACCTTCGCCTACTGTATTTATCTATCTGCTCACCTCCTCCATCTGTAGTGAAAGAAATATCAATCCCACAATATATCAATGCTGTTAAAAAGTCAAAAGTCCCAAGGAAGCTTAGAGAAGGAAGAACCAGCATCAGGCTGGGGAGACCCAGGAAAGTTTCAAAAAGGAGGTGGTGACATATTGAGCCATCGAGTGGGGTGGAGAAGGGAGACCGATTTGGGGAAAGAGGGAACCCTGTGGACCATGGCCGGGATATGAAGGATGCCATCCATTTCCGGGGACTGCGTTGTAGCCCAGGTTGGCTGGGGTAAAAGAGTGGGTTAGGAGAAGGGAGCAAAAATGGAGACCAGAGACTACAGCAGGCCCTGACCGCCAACCTTTGGGATTTAAATTCCATTCGCTGGGCAAGAGGGACCATGGAACATTCTTTAGTCTACAGGGAATGAAGATGACATTAGGAGTGGTGTGCTTTGCTGAGGGTATCCAGGCAGGATCACAAGAGTGAATGAGAAGGGAAACCGAGAGGGGCACCTGGGTGGCTCAATCGGTTAGGTGTCCGACTTCGGTTCAGGTCATGATCTCGCAGTTTCTGGGTTCAAGCCCTGCATTGGGCTCTGTGCTGACAGCTCAGACAGAACCTGGTGACTGCCTCAGATTCTATGTCTCCCTCTCTCTCTGTCCCTCCCCTGTTCGCACTCTCTGCCTCTCTCTCTCTCACAAAAATGAATAAACATTAAAAAATAAGGAAGGGAACCCAGGAAGCAGGGTGTTGAGGACATCTGAGAGGCATTGAGCTAAGCTTGTCCACATACCTTACCTGTTTGGGGGAAATGGACGTATAGAGATTTAAAAGAATCATCTGAACGAAGTCCCAGCACCAGGAAAGAACCGAGGGAGGTTGAATCCCCAGTCCATCTGTCCCCGTCACCTTCTCCCTCTGTGGGGATGGGAAACAGCTGTGGCCCATGAAAGGTGGCTCAGGACTCTTTTGTGGGCCTGAGATGGGGTGCAGAGGCAGGCAGAAGGCTTGTGTTCCATTGCCCCCAGTCTGGCCCCCAGTGTGGCCAGGACCTGTGGAGCCTCCCCGTTCCTGCCTGCCGCTCCATGGTAACCTCTGTGCCTAACACAGGGAGCATGCTCTCACTCTCACCCAGGGGCATCCCAGGAGGCCTACCTCTAAGCAGTGAGCGGAGCTCCAAGGAGCAGAAATGTCTCTGTTAGAGCAAAACATCATTAAGATGAGAAGAGGCAACATCTCTACCACCCACACAGTGCCAGTGGAGCTGTAAAATGTGCCTCCAAATTAGATGTGGGGAAGAGCTTCACCAGCTCTGGCTCCTCATCCCCAAGGACAAGGGCAGCCTGATTCCCTCCGACTTCCCACCCCCGGCTCTGCCACGAAGCTGCAAGTGTTTTGTCTGCGTCTATTTGAGCTGGCTTATGCAACAGAACCTCATCTCTAAGAAGAGACGGCTTACTTTCTTTCATACAACGTTCTCATTGTCAGGGAAGTTTCCCTGACACGAAGCCTAGTTTGTGCCTTCCTTGCTTATATGAAGAACCTTGAAGACTCCATAGGGATATGCGCTTAAAGAAGATGTTCAAAGCCCCAAATAAACTGAATCCTTATTCTGCAGGGAAGTATTTATTGAGCACTGCCTCACTACTTTGTACTTGAAAGTTGGCTCGAGGTGCACACGCTGCATTGCCCCGATTTTCCTCCTCCCAGAAAAGGTAGGGAGGTCAGGGGGGTATTCTCCCCTTTGACAGATGAGGAAACAGAGGTTCAGCAATGGTGGCGATGTGACCGATAAGTCACATTGAAATTAAGCTGTGGGTCTGGGTCCACTGACTCCAAACTCTGCCTGTCTAATACGACCCTCTGGCCAGCCCTGCTCTAGGCCCAGTGGGCAGCATGGCCAATGAGAAGTCATAGGCCAGTTATTAAGTGATTTGTTGTCACTTGGTTTCAAAGCCGCCCTGCTCTGTGGGACTCTGTCTTGGTGGGGCTCCAAAGCCACTTTGCTTTGGCATCTGGGTCCCTGTGTGGTTCTGCAAGCAGGGGGCGCTAGAGCGGGTGGGTAAAAGCCTGGAGGAGACAAGACCACTTATCCCTGTTTCCAAGCGGCTTCCTCTTCCTGCCTGGAGTCCTCAAAGCATCCCCTCAGCAGTGCTTCCCAATCCGGGCACAGGCAGCTGCTTCCTAAAAGCAGCAGCTGAACCCAGGGTGAGGGGTTTCCAATACTTGGGAACCCAGCGGCGTGAACCTCGCTCCCAAGACCGCAGCACCAGCCTGCAGGCACCCCTTTTTCAGTGGTCTGGGTCCAATCCCCTGCCTTGTGATCCTAGAGACTCAACTACTAGCCAGGCAGCCCCTCCCCCCACCCCGGAGGTCTGAGCTCCAGCCTCAAAGACCCTTCCCTCCCCTCCCTGCAAGTTTCTACACTGTACTAATTGCAAATGTTTCCCTCCGCTGGAGGGGGGTGGCTGTTTCCTGTATTGGCTACTGTGTTACACCTTAGTGTTCCATTTTCGTCTTTCACTTAGCTGGTTAACAAATTTATTATCTCGTCAAAATGTCTTATAGTAAATTCTCTCCATTCCGAGGACAGGCATAGTCCCCATCTCCCGAGTGGCCATTGACCTGCTGACTACAGTTGAGGGCCTGTCAATAGGTTGTAATGTGCAATGGGCCCATGAAACCCAGTAGAAACAAATCTTTTTTTAAATGTTTATTTATCTTTGAGAGAGAAAGGGAGCCTGAGCATGAACAGGGGAGGGGCAGAGAGAGAGGGAGACACAGAATCCAAGGCAGGCTCCAGGCTCTGAGTTAGCAGCAGAGAGGCCGCACAGGGCTCGAACTCGTGAACTGTGAGATCATGACCTGAGCTGAAATCAGATGCTCAACCCGCTGAGCCACCCAGGTGCCCCAGAAACAAATCTTAAGAATGAGTGCCGGCACATAGTAAGGCCTCAAGAAGGACCTATTAAATGAAAAAAATAAATAAAGGAATGCCACAGTGTTGAGGGAATAGTTGGTCAGTAACCCAGGCAGGAAAGGCAATCAGAGAAGCAGTTTTAGGGAGTAGCTCTTGCAGAAGACTTTTGACTGCTTGGAGGATGAGGATTAAAAGCGAGGAATGAGTGGTGTCTCACAGCCAGGTCCAGGTTGTAGCATAACCCAGCCCTTTGACTCACCAGAAGCATTGATGATTCCCAAATACTGACATTACAGCACATCTCTGACCTCCTACCCGGCCCGGAAGCTGCTCATTTGGTCCGGATGGGCTCCTCCCTCCCCACTTCCTTAGAGGGTCCTCACTGCCTTCGGATGGCTGCCTGCCTCTACAAGTACAGAGTCTTCTGCAGACAGGCAGCGGTCACCTTGCCTCGGGCCAGGCAGCTGCTGCCCTATTTACCTGGACTTAACAACCAGAATAATAGAGATTTGTTGTTCCTCTCTCTGCCAGTGCCAGAGAGAAAGAACAAGCATCTGGAAAAAGGGAAACACTCTGAAGCTGCTTGGGGTCCTGGAATGACCTCCAGAGAATCCAGCCGCCATCACAGTGCCCCACCCCCACCCCCACCCAACCACCACCAAGTCTCTGCTCACACATTCTCCTGTCCTTACACACCTGGAGCTCTGAACTTGATCCTCCTGGATGCTAAGACTATCCTCTCTGATCCAGGTGCATTCCTGACCAGGCAACCTCCAAAGGCTTAGAGGGACACTCAGGGGTCCATGGATTTGGACCTATGGAGTTGAAGGACTATGTCGAGGATTTCTGAGAAATTATTTCACTAGAATGGGCTTCTACTATTCTTGGGTATCCAACACATGTTCCTCAATCTTGTAGTGATGGCACTCAGTGTTTCCTTTGTGCAACCACCGTTCTTCCACTCTCTGTCCCTGGGTTCTGTCTGGGCCCACTATACTGCCATATCCAGGGGCTGGCATGTGACCCAATCTGATCCATCAGCACATTTCACTCTCTGGCCCCAGTCTTTCCAAGAATGAGCATCAGACACACATGGGATGGATTCAGAGCCCATCTTAGGCTCTGAATAAAATTCTTGGGGAAGGGTCACTCTCTTTCTGCCGTTGGAACTAAGGCAGTGATGTGTCAGCCTCATCCCTGTCACTCAATGAGCAGAGTTTGAGAATGAAGCCAACATGGCAGCAACTGGAGCCAAGAGATGGAGAGGGACATTTGAGCCCCTAGACCCAGCCATGCCTGAATGCTTCAATCCTTAAACTAACACATTTCCTTTGTTGTCAAACCTCTCTATGTTGGATTTCCACCACTCCATACTGAGAGAGTCTTGACCAAAGCACACTGTGGGATGAATGAGTTACATACTGAAATGCTTGACGGAGTATTTATAGTGAATCATCAGACCCATGGAGAGACATTACCTCTGCTAAATCCCTTTAAAAGCTTCCTGCTCTTCTCAGGATAGAACTCCAATGCCTTAACTGTAGTTTCAGAGCCTTCTGGGATCAGGCCCTTGCTGAGCTCTCTGGCCCCATCCACTCCTCTTTTCCTCCCAATCTGTACATTCTGGCCACACTGGACTGTAAGTTTCTGATGCACCTTGTCCCCTGCATCAGACTTCTATACATGTTACCCCCATCCTTGAATACACTTCACCCCACTAACTCCTACTAGACCTTCAAATATCATCTCAAACTCACAGCTTCAGGGAGGCATTCCTTGGCTCCAAAGGGGCTGGCTCCCCACTGTTAGGGCCCCTACAGCCATGCTCTCTTTGAGCCTCAGCACGCTTGGAATCCTTTGCTCACCTCCTGCTCCACCCTAGGACTGCAACTCTGGGACAGCCACATCCACGCTGCTCTCATCTCCACTCTCTTGGGATAGATGGCCAATAAATACTGCGTGCTGGATGCCAGAACGAAACATGATGCAGGTGGCCGCAAGGAGGAGGGAGTGGAGGATCTCCAAACCAGGACTGTGAGACCTGTGGGGTCAGCAACAGGTGTGAGGTGATCAAAACCCAGGCCAAGGCCATGAGTCCAGGAAGAGAAAGGATGGGGCGGGGAACAGGAAGGAAGACCACGTGAAAGTGGAAGTACAAGACCGGAAGAAATGGACCAGCTTTGATGACAACCAGAAAAACAATCTTTTTTTTTAATGCTTATTTTATTTTTGAGAGACAGAGCACATGCAAGAGGGGGAGGGGAGGAGGGACAGAGAGAGAGAGGGAGATAGAAGATTCGAAGCAGGCTCTGCTCTGAGAGCAGAGAACCTGATGCAGGGCTCGAACTCAACGACCGGGAGATCACGATCTGAGCCAAAGTAGGACACTTAACTGACTAAGACACACAGATGCCCCGAGAAATAATCTTTAGAAATGCCCAGACCATGAACCAAGTGGGTGAGGGGAATGAGTGGCCATTGGCCATTGGCCAGGGGTGAGGTCACTGCTGAGAAGGGACGCTGTGACATGCTATGTGCAGAGGTGGACAGCACCTTAGCATTTTGTAGGACCCGGCAGAGATGGCAATGGGGGCAGAGGGCAGTTCCCCTGGGGGGCAGATGCAGTCAGCAGTCAGCATTGGAGGCCCGGATAGACTAGGGAGCACATCCTGGCTGGCGTCCCCAGAACTGGAGAGCATGCTGGGAAGTTCTGCCCTCTGACACTCGGTGGCTAAAGCTGAGCTGCATAGTGATGGGGGCTCCACAAACAAGGTGCCTGTATCGTCCTGTCCTCGGAAAGGCAGCCAAATGGGTGTTTACTGTTTGCATTTCTCCTCTGGAGCAGGCTGGCTGTTCTGAGAAGATTGCTGGGTGGTTTGCATAATTGCCTGCTCAGGTGATGATTGCTCAAAACAGGGGCAGAATTTCAAAAAGCCTACCCTCCTGGTCTTGTTGGATAGGTTAGGGGACCTATTTGGGAGGGAGGGAAGACCTCAACCAAAGGGAGCTGGGTAGCCCCCTGCTGTCCCAGTACACAGGGAAGCATCATGGAACCTCAGAGTCTAAAGCCTCTCCCCACATCTGCCTTCCAGCCTCCACATCTGAAAAGGGTCAGAATCAGCCCCGGAGAAGCCAACTCAGGAAGCCCAGTCCAGTTCCACGGGCCTCTCACGTAGCCATTGGGCAAGAGATCGAGAGGCACACAGTCAAATGTGGAAGCAGGTACAGAAACAGAACAAGGTGAGAAAGGTAATAAATATGGAGCCTAGCAGAGTTGGGGGTGGATAGCAAGGAAGGCTGCCAGGGGGAGGTGGCATCCAAGTAGAGTCCTGACGGAGTATAGCGCCTGGTACACAGTAGATGCTTAAATACCAACAAATGAATGACCAAATGGAAGGATGAATGGGGAGGGCGGACGTTCCAGGGGGATAAAAGAACTGGCGCAGGCTGTTTTTCATCCCAGAGCTGCAGGGAATTCTGCAGTTTTCCCAATGCCTTGTAAACTGCACACATATGCAGGGTGTGCTGAACATGGGGCATGCCCTCTGTTATTACTTGGGGTCGGGAATAAAGTGGTCATGCCAGCTCGTACTGCGGGCTGCTGAGAGAGTGACTGGAGCACAGCTGCCTCCCCGCCCCCCTCCCCATATCAACAGTATGCTCTTTAAAAATGTAAGAAATCCACCAGGGTACTGCCAGCGCTCTCTGATTGTCTTCAAAGGGTATGAAAAATGTGCTTAATATTCACGCTCCATTCCAAAGAGGCACGGGTGGGGGACAAAGAGGAGGGAACAAGGGGGGGTAAAGAAATGACTAGTGTCACCGCGTATTAACACATTCCTTGAGGCTGACCTTAAGCCACCTCCTACGGGAAGCCTTCCTCAACTACAAGTCCCCTCCTCCCCAGACATCCTTCCACTTCACTCCTTGCCACATCAGTGTCAGTAACTGCACCAGTCACTGGGACTGCACATCGGTGCCCTCCGCACCCTCCCAGGTCTCTCGCAACATATATAATAAGAAGTCAGTGTTCCAGATAAGAATGTCGAGCCTCACGAGGGGATTGGAGTCAAGGATGCAGAGCTCGTAAGTGCTAGAGTCAGTCTTCAAGCCGGTGTTGCCGCCGAAGGTCTTCTGTCTGCCACACTTACACTAGCCTCCTTCCACGCCTCTCTGTCTCCCGGTGTCATTTCCGGTCCGTCTCTCTACCCTGCAGCGCCGTTTTTCTGGGTGCCCTGGGGTTTCACTCTCTGGCTGGGTGCCTTAAGAGCAAAGAGCCGGATATTCACATGTTCCTATCTGTCCTGTGCCATTTCCTCATTTCTGGGCACAGAATAGGTGCTGACAATATGAAGCACAGAGAGGAAAATGTCAGCACGGAGAGGAAGCATCTGTTCTGGGACTTTCATTATTCAGATGAGAAAACTGAAGCCCAGAGAGGGGAAGTGCTTTAAACATGCATGGAGTGGAACTGAGCAGGAAGCCAGCTACTCATGCCATTAGACCTAATACATGGTGGTACTAAATAATGTTACTGTTACATTGTGTGCAACATATGTGATATATATGCATGGTATAGAGAGCGAGTGTATCACATATAATATATAGAACACATGTTCGTACGTTATATGTAATCCATGCCCTACAACATCTCTGTCATTATCATCATTCGTCAGCATCTCAATGGGAACACGGAACCTGGCATATATTGGCAGTGGCAGTTCTGAAGATATCACAAATACAGATCTCTGCTTTGTGGAGCCAATCAGGACAGTAGGTGACTAACTTTCAGGCAAGCAGAGGCCAACAGAAAAAGACAGTATTACATTGGAAAAAATGTTTTATAATCAACTGCTTACTTAATGGAAAGATCACTGAATTGGGCATCAGAAAATCTGGGACTAGTCAGGATGCTTTCTGTCAATCAATAACTGGGTGACTAGGACTGAATTATTTGTCTTTGAGTTTCAGTCTCTTTCCTTGAAAAATAAGGCAGCGAGACAGACACAGAAGAAAATTATACAGCACGCAGACCCCAACTTCCCAGTGCTGCGCCCCTGGCAGCCATTACTAACTGATCACTGAGCTGTTTGTGCTATGCCCAGTCAGAACCCCAGAATGCTGCCCCTGGCAGCCACCTCCAGCTGGCTAGAGTGAACATGTCAGATGAAACCAAGCAGCCACACTGGACTAGATGATTCTACCCACTTCAGCTCTGACCTTCTGACTCCACATGTCCACGTGGCAGGACTGGCAGAGAAGGTGCCACTCTCTCCCTCCTCTCTCCCTCCACTGCACCACAAGCAATCGGAGGCTCAGATAAGCTCAAGTTTAGAAAGGTGGTGAGTGGTGAGGTAGTCCGACACAAGCCCTTTCTAAACTGGCCTGGCAGGGACAGTCACAGGTCTCACATAGTCCCCAACTAAAACGGCCTTCCAATTACTCAGTCAGTGACTGGGGCCAGGGGAGTAGATAACCAGAGCTCCCAAGGCAGCTGAGGGAGGCTCCTCAGGACCATTGTCAACCTGGATTCACAGCACCCTGCAAGCCAGGAAGTGGGGGAGGTTTCTGATTCCTTTTCTTTCTTCTTCACCTCATTAAGAGCTCAGCACTTAATGTAGCCTTTAAACACTTGACAATGTTTATCACCTCCGTCTCCCCTAACACACACATACACACACACACTCCTCAGACTGTTTCCAGAAACGTCTTCCTTCATTGGAAGGGAAACTTGTGGATGGTGGCTTGGAGTGAGGCATCAGCCCATTCAGGCAGGTGCCCAGGAATGTGGGAGGAAGGCAGAGGCAGAGGCAGAACACGGGCTTCCTGCCCTGCTGTGTGGCCTGGAGGAAGCCACTATCCTCCTGGCCTCAGTTTCCCTTCCGCCTGACCTTCTGTGATCACCTGCTTCTGACTGCCAAGAGAGCAGTCTGGGTTCCTTGGCTAAGGGGACTAAATGCTGATGGACCTCACCCCTACACCAAGGGAACCCCGATTTCCAGGAGCCTCTGAATTCTATTTCCCTTGCTGCACTTAAAATGCACATCAAGCTCAAGAAGCAAAAAATGAGAAAGAGGAAAGTAAGGGAGGTGGCATTTATGGAGTGCCTGTCATGTGCCAAACACAATGCAAACATGCCCATGCGCTAGCCCATATGCTACTTTATAAATAGGAGAACCAAGGTTCAGAGAGGTTAAGCAACTTGCCTCAGATCACACAGTAAATGGCAGATCCACACCAAATACTTCTGACTCCAAAGTTCATGTCTTTACACTCCGCTGTGGAGTGTTGACATGATGTGAGACATGGAGATATATGGGGCACCACACCATTCCTGCCTCCCAGAGCCTCCGGCCCATCAGGGAGAGCAACCAGCCACCCACATAGGTATGACGTGAGGCTAAGCACGAAAGGGTGGATGCAATAAAAGAAGCATAGATAAGGACAGGCTAGGCATCTCTGTAAGCTGGCCAGGCCTCCAATATAATAATGACAACAACAAACAATAATAATAAGGACCACCATCTACTGGCACTAGTTCACTTATCTATGAGAGGGGTACCATTTTTATTCTTATTTTAAAGGCCCACCACTGGGGCACTTGAATGGCTCAGTTGGTTAAGGGTCCAATTCTTGGTTTCAGTTCAGGTCATGATCCCCGGGTTCGTGAGTTCAAGACCCACATCGGGCTTTGTGCTGACAGCACAGAGCCTGCTTGGTATCCTCTCTCTCCTCTCTCTCTCTCTCTCTCTCTCTCCCTGTCCCTCCCCCACCCTCTCTCGTGCACACACACATTCTCTCTCTCAAAATAAATAAACTTTAAAAAATAAAAAATAAATAAACAGGACACCAAGGCACAGAAAGGCTACACAACACACCCAAGGTCACACAGCGTGGAAGTGACAGAGCCTGGATTAGCTCCCAGGCAGGCTGGCCCTAGAGTTCACACTCTTTACCACCTCCCTCTGCTGCTTTCCTTAGCAGCACCTCCCACCTACCACTGCCTGAGGAAGCAGAGGGAGGCCTGGGGGCATCATGGGAAAGCTCCTGGGCCACCTTCCTCTCTTGAACAAGGGAGGTACCAGGCAAAGGGGGTGGGAAGCTTGGAGGAATAGAGCTCAGCTCTTCTCCTCCCAGTTCAGGCCACTCGCCTGCCATCCTGCTGTGCCCTCCTCCCTCAAGTCTGCCAGTCCCTTCCCACGCAGGCTCTGTAGACTGGAGAAGAGCCACAGCCCCTGTGAGTGGCCACTGCTCAAGGCAATTTGGTGACACAAGAATAGCAAATTCCCTACCATGAACAATTGTAGAACAAGGTGTTCCCTGATCTTCACCTGCACACCTGTGCAGCTGGTATCGTTAGCAGGTGGACTGGAGAAGAGCCAAGCTTCGGAGGATGAGTTCTTACAAGTTGTTTGTCCTGTCTGTCCTGCTCTCACTAAGTCATGAAGATAGTGTCGACCCTGGAACAAGGGAGCCCTGGACTGGAATCCCATCATGACACCTTGTAGCTGTGTGACCTTGGCAAATGACCTAACCTCTCTGAGCATCCTCTCCACCAATATTCCGCGAAGAGCCTTGTGAGGACTAAAGGAGATATGTGTATATGTGTATAGAGTAGCTCACGTAATACCGGAATCACTCCAAAAATAAACATACGTAAATCACCATAAAAACTAGTAATAAAAATAGAATGCAACCCACTTAAAAGATCCAAGAATCAGAAGCTAAAATGGGAAGGGGACCAAATCGCATTGCTCATTAAGTCAATATGAGAAATAGTTTACACGCCATTTTCCCATTTTCTCTCTTTGTCGACAAATGATACGGTGCCCATTTCACGGATGAAGAAACTAAGGGTCACAGAAGCTCAGGATCTTCCCCTGCAAGAATGGCACTTTCTCCACTCCTCCCTCTTTTCTTAATTCAGTTCAAAGCTCCCGGTTTTACTAGCTAATTTTGTACAGAGTTGAGTTGATTTCCGGTTCTATTTTATCGCTAGTTCCTGCAATCTGGAAATGTGCTCTGCACTGATAATTTCATCTATTCTGGTACATCAGCGACTTCCACGTGGGTCTCCATTTGAGCCCCCGCCCCCACCAAGTCTACATCCGGCGCCCTAAGGTGAGCCCTATTCCCCAACTTCCAAAGGCTTGTTTTGCACCACACCACAATGGCCCAGTGACACCTCAGGATGCTATGTGGCCAAAAGCAACTCACCCCACCCCCAAATCTCTTATTTCAGATTTCCTGTTTTGGTGAATGGCATTGCCTCAGGTCACCCAGCAGTAATGTTTCTTGGGTGTTTCTCACTCTCTTCTCTCTCCGGGCACTCACGTCCTCATTGCCACCCCCATCCCATTCCAGGCTCTGATGAGGACTTTCAAACTGTTCCCTGCAATGGCCCAAGTGTGTCCCGTGCCCCACTGTCACCCCTGCAGCCTGCCGATTGATTGAAGCTTATCAAATCTGATCGCAATCTATTCACTCCTCCCTGTAGTGTGTCATAGCAAAATGGGTGACTTACAGCTCCCGTTATACATCTCATGCTTAATTAGTGGTAGTAATAAACATGCCAGTGTCATAAGTACATTGCATGCATTGCCTTATTAACTCTGTACCACGAGCCTTTGATGTAAACGATATCCAACTGTGTCATTGCATGGGGCCCCGGGCTCTGAAGCATCCCGTGCCTGGTTTACTGCTCTGCTGTCGCTGTGTTGAAATGCTTCCTTTTTGAAGGGCCTCATATTTCCATTTTGCTCTAGGCTCTGAAGACTATGCCTCCAGTCCTACAGGTAGGTACTGTTAATATTCCCATTTTATAGCCGTGAAAACCAAGGCCTCACAGCTCATAAGCCCAAGAACTGCTGACAGTAGCCATCATACTAAGGACCTACCATGTGGCTGATCCCCTACTACGTGCTTATAATGTGCCATCCATTCTAGGCCCCTCCTGCCAGCCTCACACCCACCCTGCAAAAGCCGTGGCCTTTCCCATCAATTTCATGTCCAGAAAACTAAACGGCTCTTTCACAATCACAATGCCTCTAAGTGGCCGAGCCAGAATTCAGCTCTGGGTCTGCCTGACCTCAAGCCCAATGCTTCTCCTGCCTTGCTGCTCAGAATAAAAACAGCAGCCAGCCCTCACATCTGGTGAGCAGCGCCTGGGGTGGGAGGGCGGTGGGGGTGGGGGGAGACTCCACAGAGATCTTGGGAGATAAAGCCCGAGTGCACTGGGTTCTGAGACCTGAAGAAGCCTCCTTCTCCCTCTAAAAAGCTGTCCCCATCTCCAAAGCATCCGCTCACCACAGGCCGTGGCTGCAGCTTTCCATGTGCTGCAAGGGACAAACAGAACAGATTGTAGGAGCAATTAAACCATCACATGGAAAGCCCAGAGAGACTGAGAAAGGGGAGGAGATGCTGTTTCTTAATAGTCTGCCTCTATATTTAGCCTGAAATCCCTCAGTCTCTAGCCCTTCCAGGGGGCAGGTAGAGAGGTGAGAGCAGAGTCAGGGGCTCCGGCGCCGATGGACTTCTGAGCCAGGAAGCACCCGTCTGCAGGTGTGGGGCCCCATTAGCACTACGCCTCACAAGGGCTCACCATACGGCAGGACAGGAAACCCCAACTGCCTGTCTAGGTTAAACCCGGCAAGATGATTCTCTAAGGACATTAAATCAACAGCAGGGAGCTGGCCTGTCCCACAGGATACCAACTTCCCCTCAGGGGTTGAGGAGGGGCATGTGCGTGATGATGTAAGGTCAGCCTTGAGCTTTAGCCACAGTCATACGGAGGCTTCCTTTCTCTCACTGCCTTCATCCTGAAGCCAATGCTCACAAGTCAGGCACTGTGCGTGTGTATGTGTGTGTGTGTCTGTCTGTCTGTCGGGGGCCGGAGTGGCACACAGATTCCCCCCATCCGTGTGCACATGTGCTTTACAGGGCCTTTTAAGACTACAAATGCCAGGCTCCCACTGCCAGAAATGATGACTCATTCTGGAATGGGGCTCAGACCTCTGTGTTTACACAAAGCCCTCCAGGTAATTCCGAGCATGGCCAGTTGAGGAATAACAGGTAGGTACAACGGGCATAAAACACATTTGGGAGCTTGAGCTTTACGTTCCAGTTTTGGTCGCTTACTGTACACTTTGAACAAGTGTACGTGTATCTTGCCGCCTCGGTTCTCCCACATATAAATGGGTATGGATCCTCAGTTCCAGGCACAGAGTCAGTGCTCAGGAAGGGCTGTGGACAGACCAAATGGCTTGCTGGCTGAATGATGTACGGAGGTGGGTAAGCGCATCAACGAATAGCAGTGTTCGTTCCTGCAGGCACGTGGAGAGGGCTGCGTATCTCAGGTCAGGCGGCCCCAGGAACGAACTCTCACACAGGCATGAAGTAGCTGATTGTTGAGGGGGTCCCAAGAAGCTTCAGCAGAAAAGCTGCGAAGTGAGGACAGAAGGGAAGGAGCAGTAGAGGGTGTGTGAATGAGCCCACGACCGCTGTGGACATGGAGGCTGGGTCCCACCAGGGCCTCTGAGAACAGTGCAGAATACGCTGGGCTATGTGGCCCCCAGCTCTCATCATCAGTGGCTGAGGGCTTCCTCCAGGAGTGGTGAGCAGGACACTTCTGCCCTATCCTGCTTGTGGGCAGAGGGAATGCCCTCCACAGAGGGCTGGAGAGCCGCTGGTGTCTGCTATAGGGCGCCATCGACAGCCAGCGCGAGGATGAGTGCCCAGGGGATGTGGGCGAGGTACCCAGGCCATCGGCCCCACGGCACCACTGGTCAGCATCTTCCTGCGCTGGGCTGTGGAGGGGAGGGCAAGACCCACTGGTGCCCGGGGGTCCAAGCTCCCCACATGACACAGCTGCCAGCACCACAAGGGGCTAGCAATGCAAAGTTCTGCTTATCCCCAACTTGCCCTTTTCCTGGGCAGTTCTCAGGCTAGATCAGCGTTTCTCAATCTCTGCACTGCCGGCATTTTGGGCTGGTGACTGTTGCGGGAGCTGTCCTTGGGATCGCAGGATGCATAGCAGCACCCCCAGCCTTTACTCCCTCCATGACACCAGCACCTCCCATTATGAAAACCAAAACTTGTCCCCAGGCATCATCAAATGTCCCTCAAGTAGCAAAGCTGCCCAAAGTTGAGAATCGCTGGGGTGGATGGACGCCTCACCTCATTCCCTAGACCCCAGCAGTTCCCCATTAGACTTTCTGAGTGGTTTCATCCTGACCAACCCCCGGCTCGGCTTAGTCTCTTCTCAGATGGGCACTGTGCTCAGAATGCATCCCAGAGATAGGCTGGATCCCAGATGTAGGGCATGCCGCCTCCCTGCAGAGCTGAGCCCTGAGCTACAGGTGTAGAAGTTAAACAGCAAAGGTGGCAACGGGCATCACAGCTGGGCGGCAGGGATCTCACTGAGCAGGGAAGTCTGGAAGTTTCTGGCTGAGGAGCCCAACCTACAGTCAGCCCCAAAGGCCAACCCCTGAAGATAGACCCAAGGAGGCCCAACCAGGCATACTGGTGAAGAGTTTTAAGTGCTCTGTGAGGCTATGCAACTCTCCTAGAGTTATACAGGGACCAAGTGCCCAGCCAGCCAGCAAAGTAGTCCAGGCCCTCTGCCTCCAAATTGCATCTTTCCATCACAGCAGATGGCATCCTGGTTAAAGGAGAGGGCCTGAGGCTCCCCCCTCCCACAATAGGACAGAGTGATGCTTGGAATAAACCCAGGTATCTTGAGTCACTCGAGCTGACAGCAGACTCACTGGCCCTGAGTCCTCTAAAGAACATGGCCCGTCTCCTCCTAGTTCACTGACTGCCCACCAAGTCTGGGAAGCCAGCCTTGAGGTACAAAATTGTATTTCTCCCCTGGTCCGCCCCCTCCACTCCCTTTCCTTTATGCTTCCCTCTAGGATGTCTGTGCAAGGTGCATGCCAATCAGAGGGCACACAGTGTCATCCGGCCCTCTGGCAGGCATGATTTACAGCTCAACCTGGAAGTTGGCTGAGCACAGAACCAAAGATGGGCAGTGGGGCTCCAAGCCTGCTGTGCCCTCAGCAGCCCCCCGTTCCTCCTGCCTTTGTTTCCTGGCCTGTCAATGCAGCAGCCTACCTGGGCTAAACAAGATAAAGCAACACACAAGAGCAGAGAAACTTTTGTCCCTGAGCCTGGCCTTTGTTGCAAACTTCAGGAGGCCTGAGGGGGCATGTTTGGAAGCTGGGGCAGAGCTCTGGCAAGTCCAGAGGCTGCAGGGCGTGCATTTCACACACATGCATGTCTGTACACATGCACACACACTTACACTCCCGTACCGGTCCTAGAAAGTGGCAGTTCTGTCCATCCCTACCCCCACCCGGCCATGCACATGGATAATGAAAATCCCTCTGGGTGATAAAAGAGAAAAGGAGGAGGCAAGCACAGGACTACATGGTTGGAAAGAACTCTCCAGAAAGGTTGTGTCAGGGCATGCCTATGTACAGGTAAGGACACACAAACACAGAGAATTAGAAAAGTTTTCTTTGGATCTACCTATTGTGTCTATATTTATGAAGAGGTTCTAATCCAAGAGATTCAGGGGTTTGGATAGCCCAACAGAGAGCTGGGACTCAAACTCGGGCCCTGAGATGCAGCCCTGGCTGGTAATCTGGAATCATCTGCATCCGTAGCTTTGCAGGGACAGGAGGAGGGGGTAGGAGTCCTTGGCCTAAAATGGGAGCAGCGAACCTGTTGACCTTCATAACAATTCCACTGCGAGCCTGAGAAACACGCCAGAAGTGACAGCAACGATCAGGCTCGTGGCACTTTGCGTTGCCAAGTGTCTTCCCATCCCTCACCTTGTGGGATCCCCACGACAACACAAGGAGGTTACAGATAGGGAAACTGAGGCTCAGCAAGTTTGAATCATGTGGAAACTATGAACTCCAAATGACAGATTTACAGAGATCAAACTAATATTTGCAGCAGCAGCAGCAGCAGCAGCAGCATCTTATCCCTTACTTGCCATCCGTGGCCTAAGAGGTCTTGCAGACAGACAGCATGCCTTCTCCACGCTGGAGTCCTGCACAGGTACCAACCAACAACCTGACATATAGTAGGGGATCAATACCCACTTGCTGATGGGTCCATTAACATAATACACAGTAGAAACCCAGCAGGGAAGACAGAAAAATACTCACATCCAGTGAGTTTGGGCTTTATGGGCTTAAAGCCAAGAAAAGTAGTTTTTCATGCTTTAAAAACAAGCAAAGATTGATCCTGTCCATAGCTCGAGTGATCTCCAGGCTCAGAATAATTTCATCTGAGTCATTTGCATAGGACCAGTTCAGCCCCTGTGGTTCTCAGCTAGAGAATGTGCCCTAAGGAGCACCAGAAAGTATCCCCTTCCTGGAAAACCACTCTTTTTCTGTCTGAAATGTGCACTTCCATTCCCTCAAGCAAAGGCAGTGAAAAGTTCAACTACATGTCTGTCTGTGATGAGTCTACCACACCTTACTAAGGAGTAGTTCATAAGACTAACTCCTGCTTCACAGCTGATGCCCAAGAAGAGAACACAGGGCAGTTTTGATAAGGAGTGAGCATGTAAACAGGTAAAGCTCCAGGTGTCATAGCATCCTGTTACCTGGACAGTAAAAGGATCCTAGGCAGCTAGCCCTAAAGAAAGAGAGAGAAGCTTTTTCTCTCTCTGAGTCACAATGTCCTTCTGTGCAAATTAGGGGTTGAGTTTGGTGAGCTTAGTCCAACAGAACTAACCCAGGTCAAGTTGCCAACATCAGAGTTATGGCTGGGGCCAGCCCTGGACACCTCTCCCCACAGAGAGAGGGAATCTCATATGGATTCCAAGGGAAGGGGGTACCTTGAATCTCTACCGTCTTCTCTTTGGCTTGGCCAGTGGCATTTATGGGTTTGAAGCTGGAGGGGAGAGCTTCTCAGCGCAGACTTAGGTAGATTACCCGAAGCTCAGGACTCAGTGGGAGCCCACATCCTGGAAGCCACCGAAGGATGGCCCAAGGTTGTGAAACTGAAGGGGTCAGAAGCAGATGCTAAGTGCCAAGGATCCAGACCCAGGGAGGGGAGCAAGCACCGGTCAGACAAGTCATCAACACGGTGCTATGGCCCCAGGTCTTCTCTTCAGGCTGGTGGGGGGCAAGCTGCCGTGGCAGGGGTGACAAGTGCACAGAGTGGACAGCCGTGCTTGGCCCTGAAGGAATGGCCGAGCCATGGCCCTCACTGCAGGAGCAGGCTCAGACTTAGGGTGACCAGGCGCCTCTCTGTGCTGCCCAGTGAGGCAGGGATGCAAATTCTAGAGTGCAGAGAGGGCAGGCGGGAGCACTCTAATTTTCAATTACTGTGCTCACACCAAATGGAGCTCCGTGGCCCTCCCACTACGCTGGGGTGTGTTTGACTTTGAATCACACGACCTCCTGAACATATAGACATAGAGCGCCGTGGCTCGGTCCTGCTCGCTCATCCAGCCAGGCCACGGTGGGGCATGAGCCGCAGCCCATCGTTTACACACGGGCTTATTAAAGCAAATAGGGTTTGGCCTAGATTGCAAATAGGCCTTCCTTCGGGCCAGTGTATTGCTGTGATCCTCTAGTCATTTCATACGGAGCACGTGCCACCAAAACAGGCCTGCCCAGCTGCCCTGGACCACAGAGAGTCCTTGCCGGTCCCATTCTCCTTGCGCCCCAGGGATCTGTAAATATTTGCTTAAGACAAGGAACATTCCCCATGCATCATCCCACCACCTGGTGCAGGGGAGGGAGCAGCCTGGTTTTCCCCCCATAATCTCCTGCAAGGACAGGCACTTCCTTTTACTGAGATCTCTCCTCCCCGTGACCCCTATACCTCCCTGAAACACACACACACACACACACACACACACACACACACACACACTCAGTGTCTGCCTGGCTTCAGTTTTCCCACCTGAAAAGTGGGCAGAGCCCACGACATGCTTTCTCCCAGGCATCCTGTGCTCCCCAGGAAGCACTGGGAAGTTAGGAGCACATGGCTGAGAGTCAGGAGCCCTGCAGTCCAGTCTCAAACTTCCCCTTTCCTCAGGGGGTGACCTTGAGTACTCCCTTCCTAATTCCCGAGTCTCCTGTTTTCCACTGCAAAAGAGAGGGGGCAGATTGAATGATCTCTGAGCTCCCTTGTCTCATTTGTGCTTTTCCCTAGCAAAGGCACAGTGTGCATGTGTGTGTGTGTGTGTGTGTGTGTGTGTGTGTGAGAGAGAGAGAGAGAGAGAGAGAGAGAGACGGGGGGCAGGGAGCATCTTTGCCTGCCTGGCATTCGCATCCACACGCCTGGGTCCCCTCTAGGGATCTATCTCCCGTGGCATGCCATCTTGGTCGAAGTATCCATCAAGATGTGTTTGCTGGCAGGCAGGCAGGAGACTCAGGCAAGCCCAGCCAGTTTCTCTCTTTCTAGAAGCTGACTAGAATCGAGTGCCCCTAGGATAGAAAGACTGGAGCCCATCCATCCATAGGGCCCTGCCTCCCAAAGCCTGCTGAGGAATTCTTCCTTCTTAGACCCCCAGAGGTTCCGGACTCCTCTCCCTTCTGAGCCCCCTTTTCAGCCCTGGTTCTGATCTTGCAGGCTGCCTGTCATCTGCCTGTTCATCTATGTGCCTGAGTCCTACAAGTCTGCTCAAATTTCACCTTCTCCAGGAAGCCTCCCCATGTCTACCTGCATGTCTAACTGCAGGTAACCCCATGTCTCCCCATGTCTAACTGCAGCCCTTCCAGCTTCTCCTGTCCCCCTGTCTGGCTTCGTTCTTCTGCACAGCACTTTTTCACTGTGGTTTCATTGTACAAATTTACGTACACGCTTTGGGCACTGGCCATCTCTCCCCCACTGGAACATAAGCTCCATGAAGGCAGGCATCTGGATGTTTTGGTCATCACTACATTCTCTGTGCTCACAATAGTGCCTGGCACATGGTAAGCATCCATTAAATATTGGTTGAATGAATGAGTGTATAAATGATGCTGGAAAGTCAATAGCAGGTGATTCGGGTTCTAATTCTGATACTGTCTCCTGTCCCCACTCTGGATGCCTGCTGCCTGTGCCTGGGAAATCCTTTGCTGACCTGGGAGCAGGAAGCCTGACCAAAAACAGGGATCACCATTCACATATGGGAGGGGGGGCTCCAAAGGGAAGCTTAGGGGGACCTCCTCTAGGACAGGGTGGCTTCCTCTTTACAGCTTCTTCACCTTCTAATCCTGTGTCCTGGACCAGCCTCTGGAATAGGAACCACTTTCATTTAAGGAATCTCAGTGTCCTTTTCTGTTGTCTAAGAAAGTCAGAGCCAAAGAAAGAAAGAGAAAAAGAAAAATGCAGACAGGACTCAGTAGGCTAGAACCTGAAAATCATTTGGATACACCAATTTTTTTTTTTTTTTTTTGGATTTAACAATTCATGCTCCTGTGGAATCAAGGTCCTAAAGAGGAGAGAGAGGTGCAAGCCCACCAATATTCTCTGGACTTGGCAGGGGACCTTAGGCCCATCTCTCTGACCCCATCAATAACCTGCTCTCCCACAAGCTCCATCATGTTGGCTTGGGCCCCACATCGCTACTCTCTCAAGCTCTGTCTTTACATCACTGATGCTTTCTGCTCAGTATCTTCCTCAGGCCCCTCTTCTTCCCTCACTCGCTGAATGAAGACCCCCCCCTCAAGTCCCCTGGGCTCCTCACGCCACACTTCATCCTCAGGAAAGATTTCCCCAAATTCTCCTTCACACCCCCAAATCTTGAGCTATCTCCTGACCACCTCTACCTGAAATTGCCTTGACTCTCTGCCAATCTTTACTCCCCACCTTCATTAACTTCTCTGCACCCCAGCCCAGATGAGCCCTTTGGGAACATCTGTAAAACGGGGTGTTCATCCCCTTCTCAAATAACTGTTGAGTGAGTTTAACAATATCATTCAGACACAGGTTCTTTGTAAATGGCACCTGCGTTTCATGGGTCAATTCAGTCTCAGACTGGAAGTGCCTCCCCTTTATGTCTACAACATGGTATTGTGGGTGCAGCTGCACACTGGGATTCACACCTACGTGTTCCCCACTCCCCAGGAGTCTCCCCAGGCCTGGGAGCCATGCCCCAATCCTCAGTTTGCACCAGGCATGGACCCCTCCTGCTTCTCCCCAACATCTGCAGGGCATTCTCCCAGAGCTCTCTCCTGCTGGAAGAGCCCAGTGTGGGGTCAAGGAGGAGGCAGGGCAGTGGGGAGGAGAGCGGCAGAGTTGAACACTGTGCCTAGTGATGTCTGCGTGTGAGCCCGTCCAATCTTCAGCAGCTCTGGGAGGAGTGGATTATTATCTTCTCTGGACAGATGAGCAAACAGAGGCTCCAAGAGGGTCAATGGCATGTCCAAGTTCGCTGAGTCATCAGGAGGCCACTCTGGTCTCCCTCCATCCGGCTGTCCGAGAAGAAGGGTAAAGAAGACAGACATTGGAAGCCTCCAACAAACTCACTCTGGCTCATATACCCTTAAAAACGTGGTCCTGGGGCAAACCTGGGCCAGGGAAAGAGAGGTGTCCGTGCCAAGGAGAGGGTGCAGGGAGGAGGGTGCCTGCACTCGGTCATGCTAATTTTGACATTTTCCAGTGCGTCTGCTTGTCATCATCAACTTATAATTTAACCTCGGCGTGGCGATGCTTCTGGAATGTCAACAAGGCTTGCTGGAATTTCATTAGAGCCCGGCAGCTGGCCCCTGGTATTTCTGATACAAACGAGGTACAGCTGCATTCCAGCCCTGCGGTCTTTATCCCCCATCTCGCGAACGGCAGCATCAGGCACACTTAATCTGGAGAGATATTCCACGCACCGAGAAGAGGGCCTGTCAGTCCCGCCTGGGGCATCTCCCATGGACTGCTCTGCCTGAGCCAATTAACCCAGAGTAATTGCTGAAAAGCATTAGATATTGATGAAGGATACAGGGGGCTTACCCCAGGGGTGGCTGGAGGGAAAGTGGTGAATAATGAAACTTCCCTGTGTCTGCACAGCATTTGCTGCTTTCCGAGCCCCTTCTGACACACAGCCGCAGTGGTGGGCTGATACAGGCAAGGGAGCTGGAGGTGCTCCCCCTGCACAAAAGCGAAAGTTAAACTTTGGAGCAGGAGATGACTTTGAGGTCACCAGACCAGAGAAACACAAAAAAGCTGGGCACAAAACTCCAGTGTCTGGATTTTCCACCCACCGATCTGTTCGGCCAACAAATATTTATGGAGTACTTACTATGAGTTAGCCATTGTGCTTGGCTGGAGGATGTGGCTTCTCTCGCTCTTATATGTGGCATTTCTTTGGATGACCTTCTCCTTTGGAGTCCTCCCCTAAAGGGCATCCTTCCCTAATTCCCTACAAGCCACACCTATTTAGCTGCCGTTGCTCCTCTGGCCCTATCAGCATCTGTGCTCAGGGGAGGAGTCAACCTGAGTGTATAGATGTTTCCTATGGGACACCTGGGTGGCTCTGTCAGTTAAGCCGACTTCGGCTGAGGTCATGATCTCACGATTCATGGGTTCAAGCCCCGCGTTGGGCTCTGTGCTGACAGCTCAGAGCCTGGAGCTGCTTCAGATTCTGTGTTTCCCTGTCTCTCTGCCCCTCCCCCACTCATGCTCTGTTTCTCTCTGTCTCAAAAATAAGTAAACATAAAAAAAAAAAGAAGTTTCCTTGTCTGCCTCTCCCCACAGTAGCTTCGTGACACTGCTCCTTCCCAGGAAAAGGGAAGCCCTGTCTTGTTATAAAGTTCCTGCATCTCTAAACAGGATGGAGAGCCACTGGGGCCAGAGGGCCTTCTTGGCCCTAGAAACATAGTGTCAGCAGCTGCCCGCCTGGCCTGTGGGCTCAACTGGCCTTGCCAGTCCTTTGCATCATGGTGTGGCACAGAAATTTTGAACCATGATCCTGGCATATCTATGAGTCTGTGGGATGCAGCATCTCGGTGCCCCATATCCTGGCACCCACCCCTGAGATACTGAAGCCAGGAAGAGGCAGGCAGGGACAGGGGTGAGTTCATGCCAGATACCACACTGGGCCCAGATCTTCCCTGGGTTGGGTGCTTGAATGTGCTGGCATTAACCAGGACTGGGTAGCCTCCTTCCTGGATGTGTCCACCCAATGTGGCTTAGACTACAGCCACTAAAAGTCTCACTCACTTGGGGTCTGCCCCAGGGTGTTCAAGATCCTCAGGAAGACATTCCCTACTGGCGTCAGAAATTTGGCTAGCTTACTGGACAGGGAGGAGAAGAATTCAAAGAGAACTTTCTGGAATCTAGTACCTGGAAACCTTCCCCACCCTGCCCCCACCTCCTTTATTTTAACCATGAAAGCTCAAGAAAACGCAGGGCTCTTTTTTTATTTATTTATTTATTTATTTTTTAATGTTTATTTCCCTTTGAGAGAGACAGAGCAGGAGTGGGCGAGGTGGGGAGCAGAGAGAGAGAGGGAGACACAGAATCCGAAACAGGCTCCAGGCCCTGAGCTGTCAGCACAGAGCCCGACGCGGGACTCAAACCCATGACCTGCGAGATCATGACCTGAACTGAAATCGGATGCTTAACCGAAGGAGCCACCCAGGCACCCCTCAGGGCTCTTTTTAAAGCTGCAAGTACCCCAGAGTGATAACAAGATTTCGAAAGAGGTAAGAGTAACGTGCAGGCCCCGAAGCAGACGGATTGGTAAGGAGACAGACACATGGACACAGAGGGGACCCTTGCAGGGAGATAAAGAAGGACACGCACTGCCAGCCACACACACCCAGGCATGGACGCAGTGAGAAGGACAGTTGCAGAATCAGAGGGATGGGAATCCAAGGCCAGAAGAGAGACGCGCAGAGCACATGGCCCAGAGCTTCCCACGGGCAAGTCAGTCCGAGAGCAGCGGCACGGCCAGACCACCTGTGACGGCCGCCAGCCTGCCCCTTATTGCTGTGTGACCAGGGGGCACTGCCCTGTCTCTAGACCTCAGCTGACTCAGCTTTAACATGATGACAGTGATGGCCTCTGAGTCACAGGTTTGGTGTGAGGACTCAAGGGGCCTGGAACCGTCTCTGTCAGAGCCCACGTGCACAGGCAGCCGCATGGATGGTGAGGTGCGGGGTGGGACTGTGGGAGGATTTACTTCTCGGGCCCTGCCCTGCCGCACACCCGGGGCCACAGCATGGGGGAGGGGGCGCGGCCAGCCTGGGGCCACTGTGGCATCAGGGTTGAGTACCATATTGCTTTCAGATGCCACACACTCTGCTTCGGGGATTGGGGAGGGACAGGGGTTTAGGATGGCGAAGAGCAAAGGGTCCCGACCCTGCCGGTGGATTCTGATGTGTAAGTAGGACTCCTCCCTCCCAGGACTTCAGAACGTGGGTTGCAAGTAAAACCAAAAGAGAAGTGGCAGGGAGCGCGAATGCAGCATTCCCTCTGCAGCCTGGGGCCCAGGCCATCAGGCAGTCCGTCAGAGTGCAGCCAGGCTGACACTGTCTGAGGAACACGAGAGACACTCACACCACCTGCCCACCTCTCTTCTTCATTCTCTCCTGCATGAGGAGCCCAGTGCAGTCACCACTCGTCACTCGGTGCCTTGGTCATGTAGACACCACTCACGAGAGCAGGCAGCTTCCCCGGGGACCATCAGAGCCTCTGCCTTCCTCCCTTCTATACAGCCAGCTCCACCTAGCCCAGGAGGGGGTGCTCTCTCACCTTCCATGCGCAGAGTGCCTTGGACCCAAGAGGCAGTCATCAAACCCCAAGCCCTCCATGCGAGTGGGAGCCAGCACAAGCCCCCGGCCCCCTGATATCATGGTGGGTCCTACCTGGTTCCCTTGGCATAAGAGAGGAGAGAAATACCCCGCGTGTCAGGCAAAGATGCAGAAACCCACCTCTCCTCCAAGAACCCCCTATTTCCCTTCCCAATAGCATTCTTACAGCATGAGGGTCGGTCACGCTGGCCAATGGACACATGGAGGTTCAGGGATGCCAAGGCCTTTCTCAAGGGGACATAACTCACAGATGGCTAACCTCTCACTTGCAGGGTCCAAATCACATGTCCTAGCCTCATACTCCTCCATCCTTGCTCCCTCACCCCAACAACGAGGAACTCAGGGAAACTCTGTCTTGTTCAAACAGGCTCTGTGCAGACGGGGTGCCCCAAGTAACCAGCTCCCCCACTCCGTGCTCATCAGGCCCCTGTCTTTTTCTACGGGATGCAGAAGAGCCAGGACCCCGGCGCTTAGTATTCCTGGGATACTGAGCTGAGCCCCGGCCAGGGTGAGCCTCATGGATTCTCACATTGTAGCAGCCAGCGGCGTGGGCTTGAAGCCAAGTCAGATAATATGAAAATAATAATAACAGAAAAACAGAGACACGAAACACAAGGACACTGGGACAAGCATTAGAGGTGAGATCAAGCACAGAGGACAAGAACAGAGGCAGATAGGCGGGGGCCGGGGTGGGGGGTGGAAGGACACATCTCCACCGACAGCCACGTATTTTTAGGACACAAGAGCCCAAGGACAGTCCGAGCCCAAGCAAGGCTGAGCAGGGAGGAGGGGAGTTGGCTGAGGGCTGGTCTTCACTCCATTCCTGTCAGTTGGCCAAGGTCAGCCTTCACAGCAGAGAGATGTTTCCCAGGTGAGATCAGAACATCCGGAAATGACGCAGTGGGTCAGAAGAGAGGGGAGGCCAGAGAGCGGTAGGAGACGGGCCTTCACCAATATGGAGGTGGGGACCACAGTGGGAGGGGAGGTGCTCTTCTGAGAACTGGGGCCAGGAGGCAGCGGGCTGTGGTGGATGCAGGGATGTGCCCCCCAGCTCCCTCTTCAGGAAGAAAGGACTTACTCCCTCAGCTGCTGAGGCCACCGCCTACAGGAAGCCCTTGGCTGCCAGCTTCCTTTGGGCTTTGTCTGCAGACACCTGCCTTGCTCAAGATCGTGCCTCCTTTACAGGGCGCTCTACCTCCAGTACCGATAGGTGCGAAGGTCCTGAGGCCTGAACACCCTGTCCCAGTGTGAGAAACCTCAGAAGGCTCATTCCACAGTCATACCTCCCCACGGTGTCAGTCAATTGCCAGGGCAGTGCAGCTCAACTTCTCTTCTGCCCTGGCCCTGCTTTCTGCATGCCCCTTCCACAGGTGTTACCCAAAAGCACTCCCTTATAAACTGACTTTAAGAATCTTCTTTGGCAGCCTTCTCCCTGGGAGACCCTGTGACACACGGTTAAACGATGAGCAGAAAGCCCATTCTTGCCCAGCTGCATGTACAAAGAACCTTTAGGGCTGCAATCTCCCTTGATCTTCACAATGACTTAGTGAACAGGTATCACTATTCCCACCCAACAGATGTGAAAACTGAGGCCTGGAGAGCTTAGATAACTGTTTGAAGGCCAAAACAGCAAGCAGTTGGTGCAGCCAGGGCTCAATGCAGTCTGTTGTGCTCTAAAATGTATGTTCTTTCCTCTGGTATATAACTGCCCTGGGAAGGGAGGGGAAGGAGGGAGGAGGTAAGAAGGAGAGAACTAGAAGGGAGAGGAGAGGAGAGGAGAGGAGAGGAGAGGGGAGGGGAGGGGAGGGGAGGGGAGGGGAGGAGAAAGGGTCAGCTAACATTTAGCACTAACTCCAGACCAGGCAACATACATACCATTTTACATGCATTATCTCATTTAATCCTCACAATTTGATAATATATATATCATTTCATCTATGTTATGATGAAGAATTTGGCTCAGAGAGGTACAACAAATTGTCCAAGGTCACACAGCCAGTAAGTGGCAGAACTTTGATAGAAATCCAGTTCTGTCTTACTCTAAGCCTGGACTGCTTAACCACTGAGTTAGGGCCAACCAGAAGGCCGAGGGACCTCAAGATGGAGGTGTGAGCTAGATTTCTGGGGAGTTCAGGACAGCTCTCAAGGTCCCAGATGCCTGAGTAGAAGGGAAGCTTGGAGAGATCAATCAACAACTCGGTTCTCCTGGGAGCACACAGGACCTGCTTGAGGGCTGACCCAGTTCAGGCCTGGAGCCATTGCTCAGAAATTGCACCAAGCCAATCCCTAGCCATAATTACCACCAGGCTTGCAGCACTGGGCTGAGAGCTGGAAATAGCTCTGTATTTATTTACCCTGCAATTACATGCTACATTAAATGCTCCGCGAGAACATGGCGATCACCCTGCAATTAACTGGTCCCTGCTTCCTGGGCAAGAGAAGGCTGGAGACAGTTACTGGGTGAAATCAAGTGCTGCCTGGTTTCTTAATAGGCCTGGGGGTCACCTTGTAACTTGTGCTGTTGGGCCTGGCTGGAGGCTGTAGCTATCAGTGGGAGCTCTCTAGTAGGGCGTGGGGATGGGGGTTCACATCCCATCAGATTTTGCTGTGAATTCTGGAAGGAGCTGGCATATAAGCCCCTCTTTGAGCTGCACCCTGCCATGCTCGTCTCCTCCACTCCTCTTGGAGCACATAGTGGCTCTCAACTTAATTTTGGGAATTCCTGGATCATCGCTCCACCAGCTTTGCATGGACTATTTCCTGTCATATTTACCTTTCCAGATTCAGCTCAAGTATCATCTCCTCGGGCAGTTCTCTTTGAAAGAAGATTGCAAAGGGTAGTGAAAACCAGACAGACCTGGGATCAAATACCAGTATCGTTATCCAACAGCTGTGTGAAGCAAGTTACTTGACCTCTCTGAGCCTCATTATATGCATGTGTATGTGCACAGATGTATAGAACTCCCTGACATCACATGCATATGCATCGTGTACATATAGTGGAACTCAGTATCTTAAAATTGGGAGCAGATCTTAGCAGGATGGAAATAGCATGGTGCCAGACTAGTAGGTACACACTAAATTTTTGCAGAATTAATAAACCAAGGAGCAAATCAACCAATCAATCAAAAGTCAATTCAGAGCTGAGAATATGGATGCATCCATGTTTATCTTTGTGGCTCCCCATTTAACTTCCTACACATAAACACGTATCCATGTTATTCAAAGACATAATATGCAAACATGATGGTAATTGGTTTCTAGTTGCCTGGAGATTCCAGAGAACTAGTTTCTCAGGCTGTGCAGAGAGATTAAGAATGCCAGCAAAAGGCATTAAGAAAAGAGTTAATTATATATTTACTACCTCTGTCATTTTCTCCCAATTACATCTTGGCAAGCACAGTCTCCTGGATGAGTCTTAAATCTCAGTGTCTTTAAAAAATATAATAATAAATCAATGTGAAATGGAATGCTCCCAATAGCCAAAAATGCCCAGGAAAGTTTTCAATCAGTGGGAACCCCAGTGAGCAGGGCTGGTTCCTGTTCTGACTGTGTTTGGGCTCTAGACACCAGATACGGGGCCAGACAAGCCACAGAAGACAGAGCAGCATCTGGGTCCCACCACCGACGCCAGGTCCGAGTTGGATGAGGGTCAGCTGGAGTTCCCGTGGCATCACCTGCTGCCCATCTCCCGCAAGGCACCAGGAGGGAGAAGCCGGGTGTGAAAATTCCTGGGCCGCTCTTGTGGCATTTGGCTTGGTTTCTGGATGGAGAAGACAGAGACCATTTATTGAGCACCTTCTTGGTCAGTGGTTCTCAGCTGGGAACACTCTTGTCCTAGGGGACATTTGGCAAGGTGGGGAGATATTTTTGGTTGTTATGACTTGGGTTGTGCTGCCGGCATCTAGCAGGTAGAGGCGAGGTATGCTGCTACACATCACCCGAAGCACAGGACAGTCCCCGCAACCACAATTATCTAGCCCCAAATGTCAACCACGCTGAGCCCTGCTGCATGTGACAGCAGGCTTGAGGCTGGGTGTTTCTGTACTATCTATTATTGACTATTGTCACTCGGTTTTCAGGACTCTCTGTGCCCGTCTTTTCTATTTTGGTTCTTAATGATGAGTAAAACCTAGGCCCATGCACACTCAGAACAAATGCCCAGGCTTCCTTCGTTGTAGCCACCACTCCTATGTGGCTGTGGTCACTTCCATCGAGAACCAGGCAGCACTCACCAGGGGAAGGGAGCAGACACCCTGCCGGCCCACAGGCTCCTGCACATGCCAGCTCCTCCTCTCTTCTTTGAGAAGAGACTATGCTTCTCTCCCTGGTTCCAGAAGGCAGAGTGAGAGCAGCCAGGCTGTGGCTACTGTGTCAGAGTGACCTGGGCAGGAGGCCCAGGGCATCCTCTGTCTATGAGATGACCAAGAATCAGGTACCATTCCTGGGCCCAGCCATTTCACTGTGTTCCATCCCATTCCATCCAACACATCTATATCTTCCAAGCAACTGTTAGGCCCACCTACTGGTTTCTATGATCTGAGTCTCTTGTCTATGATCTGAAGGTCCGTGGTATGTAAAAGGCCCAAAGGGATTTTCCTAAGATGTTTGCTTGTGGCCTTCACAACCACTCTACAGGGCAGAAACAGCACATCCCTTTCCCAGCTGGCGGCAGAGGCTCCAAGGAACTAGATGGCTCACTTATGCTAACACAACCAGGAAATAATAAAACTGAGATGCAAACACCGGTCCACTCAACCCCAAGGCACACATTCTTGCCGCGACAGCCGGCTGCTGCATGAGAAGGAGAGGGAAAGGAAAGGCATGAATCATCTCTGACCCTGACCCGTCCCTGGTCCCTAGCATCTGCGTGTCTCCCCACGGGGTGCCAGACGCTGAAAGGAGACCCCGTCTAAGAGCAGAAGGGATACAGTCATTTGGGGACTGGCGATAGGCAGTATGAATACAGATGTGGGTGATAAACACATAGGGCTCATTAATCTAAGAGGAGGCCGAGGCGTCTTCTGAACAGGTGTCAGAAAGAGTTTAATAAAGGCCTCGAGCCATGGTGAGTCACTGAAAGCATGAGGGATGTGCAGAGGACAGTCCAGCTGGGCCAGCCCTGGATAGTTTACACTGCAGGAGGGAACTTGGGAAACAAGCTGTATAAACTACCGTAGACCTCTTTGCATTACCCTCCCCGTGTTGTGTGCACACGCGTGCGCGCACACATACATACATACACACACACACACACACCTTCTGTCTAACCCAGCATTTCTCAACCTGTGTCCCATAGAGCAGTACTTTGGAAATTCTGGGTGCACGGGAGTTTTGCTGCCTCCACACCAGGCCCAGGTGGGGCCTGCCATTCTGCGTTTCTAACTAGCTCCCAGGTGATGCTGATGCTGCAAGTCTGTAGGCCACACTTGAAAAAGGAAGGCTTTGGGATGCCGGTTAAGCAAGATGTTCACAGGTGCTGCTGGAAGCTGAAGGATTCCAGAGGTGAAGTCTTCTGGGAAACACTACACTAAGCTGAATAAGCATCTGAGATTCCAAAGGAAAGGAGTGGGGGATAATATACATAAAGACCTTTAAAAGGCTCTACAGGAAACAAAAGAGGTTCCATGGTCAAAGACGTTTGGGAGCACCTTCATGCTGTGCAAGTCAGATCACGCCACTCCTCTCTCTGCAGCCGGGATGGAAAGCCCTCACAGGGGCCAGCACGGCCCCCAGGACTTCCTCCCTGTCTCCACCGTCCCCATCTCCAGGCATAGAGGCCTGCTCTGGGAACACTACGAGCTGGGCAAACTGGCCTCCAGTCTTTCCTCTGATAGCCAACCCTACGAACCCCCCAGCCACCTTCTTTGCTCAAATGTTGCCTTCTAGAGGAGACTTTCCTGACCAGTCAATGGAATTTCACAACCTGCTATCCCCCTCTTAGCCTGCTTGACCATTTCTTCTTTATTTTTTCCAATGCTTTTTTTTACCTTCAAATACAACACACTATACAACGTATTGTTTATTGCTCATTGTTTGGCTTCCCTACTAGATTTTAAGCTCCATGGGGGCAATAATTTCATGGCTGTAGCATTTTTTAAGATTTTAATTTTTTTAAGTAATCTCTATACCCAACGTGGGGCTTGAACTTACAAGATCAAAAGTCACACGCCCTATTGACCGAACCAGCCAGGGGCCCTTCATTGCTGTATTACTAGTGCCTACAACCGTGCCTGGCATGCAATAGGTACTCTCCATCTCTGCTGAATCAGCACTTGAGCAACTGTGAGTGAAAAGATCTTAGTAGTCATGGAATATAGTAGGCATCACTCTCCAAAGGCTTTCAGCCACAGAAGCTATTTTTTTCTTATTTTTTTTTTCCTACGGGGTATCCCAGCATGACCCCACTATTCCTAAATGCACATTTACCAGGAAACACTGCTGTAAGAACCCACCAAGGGTCCAGCCCTCATCCACTTTCCCTAGTCCTCCCTGGCCTATTCGTATTCATCCCTTGCCAGGTCCCAGGGGGATGAGTTCCATAAATTTATTACCCAGCGAATACATGCATCTTTAAACCTGCAAGAACAATGGTGCTCCCTGCCCACTCTCTTAAATGCCCCCCTCCCCTGGTGCTGCAGGGGGAGAGAAGGAACCAGGTTTCACACCAGGCCCTTTAAGCAGTAGGTGCTTCACAAATACATATTTAAGCCTCAACGTAATCCTCCAAGGTGAGTCTTAATCCCCCATTATACAAATGAGAACCAGAGTCTCAGAAAGATTAAGTAGCTTGTGCAACTGGGATTCAGATAAAGGTCCGCCATACTTACAGCTCATACGCTCCCCGCTCCCCACAACGCCAAGGTGGCAAACCTCACAAAGAAGTGTCTGGCATATGCCGATCTGCAGAATCAGAGGTCGGGGCAGTACGTGTCTGTCCAGGGTGTCTTCCTTTCTAGCAAGAGCATCAGCACCAGTGACAATAGCTAATGCCCCTTGAAATTGTGCTACATGCCATTCATTATTCTTTTTTAAAATTTACTTGTTTAAATTCAAGTTAGTTAACATGCAGCGTAGTGTTGGTTTCAGGAGTGGAACCCAGTGATTTATCTCTTACAGACACTCAGTGCTCATCCCAACAGGTGCCCCTCTTAGTGCCCATCGTCCATTTAGCGATGGACATCCCCCCACCCACCTCCCTCCAGCAACCCTGTTTGTTCTCTGTATTCAAGAGTCTCTTATGGTTTGCTCGCTCTCTGTTTTTATCTTATTTTCCTTCCTTTTTCCTAGGTTCATCTATTTTGTCTCTTAGATTCCACACGAGTGAAATCATAGGATACTTGTCTTTCTCTGACTTATGTCACTTATCACAAAGCCAATCATTATTTTAAGCACATAACATGTATTTAAGTCTTTTAATTCCCACAGCCACCTGGCCCGCACTTCACAGACGAGGAAACTAAGGCAGTCGAGAAGTTACATAATGTGCTGTCTTGCCCAGGGCCACATAGCTATGGAGCGGCGGAGCCAAGAGTCAGGCTAGACACAGTCCCGGACCCACCTGCTGCTCCTGTGAGCACCTCACCATGCTTTGAAGCTCTGGGTCCCACACCCAGCTCCTCCTTGCCTGTTCCCTCAGTGCCTTCCAGAGTGTTCCACCCCAGTCATGCTCCAGCCTCCGCTCTGTCTCCCAGCTCCCTGATGCATCTTTTCTTCTGGCAGGAGGACTCTATGGACGGAAGTCCATCTTACAACCTCCCATCTCTGCAGCCCTCCTCCATACAGTCTTCCCAGATGGTCCATGCTGGGAGTCAAAGACCCTGAGAGGCTGGCATTTGGCATGGGGCACCTGAGATCCAGAGGAGCTGCTGACTTGCCTACTAAGAGCTCACTCAGTAATAAACCTGGACCAGGACGCAGGCCTGGGAAACCCTTCTCATCAGAGTCCTCTGCTCCATTTACCCTCCAGCCAGAGCATTTACCAAGCACCTGCTACATAAAAGTACCAATGACAACCCAAGGGCTTCTGCTCTACTGTCGGCGGGTTTATCATTTGTGTTCACACGTACCTTCTTCCCTCACCTGTTGCGTCCTCCAAGACATCTTTGGTTCCAGTAACAAAGTGTTTGAAAAGACAATCACTTCTAATGGAGAGGAGATTTATTTTTTAAATCAGTTGATTTATTTCCTCCGGTTTTATCAGATATAATATTGTATTAAAGTACAACATACTTTATACATACCACATAATGACTTGATAGGTGTGTATGTTCTGAATGATGACCACAAAAATTTTAGTGAGCATTCACCCGCCACCCATTAACTTAATAAATAATAACAGAAACATGTTTATAATAATAAACAGTGGTGAGCATTAAAAAATAAAGAATTATTCAGGGTTCTATGGCAGCATACAATATTGAGGGAAGCAAGAGGGAATATGGCTTAGGCTGGGAATCAAAGAAAGCTGCCCGGAGGAAATGACACTTGAAGTGAGATTTAAAGAACAGAAAGAGGGGTGCCTGGGTGGCTTAGTCGGTTAAGCGTCCGACTTTCGCTTAGGTCATGATCTCACGGTTCATGGGTTTGAGCCCCGCATCGGGCTCTGTGCTGACTGCCAGCTTGGAGCCTGGAGCCAATTTCAGAGTCTGTGTCTCCCTCTCTCTCTGACCCTCCCTTGCTCACGCTGTCTCGCTCTCTCTCTCTCTCCTAGAAATAAATTAAAAAATATTTAAAAAAATAAAAGAACAGTAAGAGTACATAAGGCAGAAGGGGTTTGAGAGAGATAGCATGTGCAGAGGAAGGTGCTGGGGCAGATAAAATAGAGCACAGTTAAGACTATCATATAACCATAATATAGTATAGAATAGATACATAACACATAAAGAACATGGCTCTTTCCAAAGAAAGTAACGAACATTTATTGAGCAACTGCTATATGTCAGCCACTTCATCGCACCCATTTTGCAGCTGGAGTAACTGAGTCTCGGAAGGATTAAGACACTTACCAAACAAGCTTGCAGACCCTGCTGATGTCCCATATGATTGCTCATGTTCCTCTCCATCGTGCCTGTGGCCCTTTCCTCCAGCTGTTATGGTGGTTTTCTCACTTCTAATCATCTGCTCCTACTACCCCTTTGAAGTCCTGTCCTGGGGCTACTACGTCCATTTTCCATTGCTCCCGGAGAACTGTAAGGTGCCTGGGAGTTCAATGCCCCCGGCATTTAACTTTAATTTAAATAAATAAATTTTAAAAATAATAATGATTGGCATATAGCACAACCTCAAGAGGCATTAGCTATTGTCAACTGGTGCTGACAGGAAGACGCTCTGGACAGACACGCGACCCCCAAATCTCTGAAGCGTCCCTTCAACAGTGACGGCCGGGAGCATGAGGCCCCCCAGCAGTGCCTACATGGGTACATGCTAAAGACCCCTGCGGAGTCAGGCTCACCCAGGACCTGGCACCAAACTGCTCCCTTGCCTCACATCTCCCACTTCTCTGTCTGGCCTCCGCCATCTCCTTATTGGTTTCTCCTGGGATCCCTTCTTAATAAATCATTCAGACAGGAATTCTCACCTCGGAGACTGCTCCTGGGGAACCCGACCTAAAACACAATCCACGTCTGTCTGAATTTGAAGCCCTTTCTCTTGATAGTCAGACATGATGGTTTAAGAGAGCAAGGGGAAAATGAGTTAGTAAAGGTAAGAAGCAGAAGAGCAGGGAGAGACGGGGTGCCTGGGTGGCTTAGTCGGTGAAGCGTCCGACTTTCGCTTAGGTCATGATCTCGAGGTTCGTGGGTTCGAGCCCCGCGTCGGGCTCTGTGCTGACTGACGGCTCAGAGCCTGGAGCCTGTTTCAGATTCTGTGACTCCCTCTCTCTCTGACCCTCCCCTGCTCACGCTGTCTCTCTCTCTCTCCTAGAAATAAATTTAAAAATATATAAAAAAGAAGAAGAAGAAGAAGAAGAAGAAGACCAGGGAGAGGTTTCTTTGAGCTTAGGGGGGAAGAAAGCCCCAGAGAGGTAAGAGAATGGTTAAGCGTCAAAGGATGCAGAGGTTCTAACCCAACAGAGAAGACAGGCATGCAGGGTGTAGAGGGTGACGTTACAGAAGAATGGCATGACAAGGGTGACAGAGGTCCCTCCAGAACAGAGGGGAATCGTGCCGTCTGGGTGGGGTCGTGGCACGCAGCACCGGAAGGGAGGGCAGGGCCTCCTCAGGATCAGGAGGAAGTGTGCTCAGGAGGAGTATGTGGTGGGAAGAATGGGCTCAGGTTCCAAGGCTCCGCCCACCACTTCCGGGAGTTCCGTGACCTGAAACAGGTAACTCGGTTCACTGGTCAGTGAAATGAAAGGACCTACTTCAGATGTTTGTTTTGACTATTAAATAAGAAGAGCACCATAAAAACCCCGGCCCATTACTAGAGATTCAAATTGCATCTCTCTCTCTCTCTCTCTCTCTGTCATTTATTGGAGTTTAGGCTCATTTCTATAAAAGGACTCACTGCAAAGACTTTAATCTAGGGAGTAAAAGTTTCAAAACCACATTTTAGAGAAACTCAGATTACAGTGGAACAATGACAAGCTACAGACCTGAAGAGCAATGAGATGTTCGCAGGAGACCTTTGGGTTTGGTGATTAAACCCCAGGAAAGTGGCAGTGGGCACCGCAGGACATCTATAGAGATGCTGGCAAGGACAGTGGGTGAGCAAGTGGCTTGAGGAAGTGAAGGACAGCCAGGGACCCCAATGGGCTTTGAGGTTTTGACCTGCTGTCTGAATGAAGGGGGATAAGACAAGACACACTGGTTTCAAGAGGAAGGTAGGGAGTTTGATGATGTATTTGAGCTTAAAGTAACATCTGGACAGGGGCACCGGGTGGCTCAGTTGGTTACGCATCCAACTCTTGGTTTTGGCTCAGGTCATGATCTCACAGTTCATGAGTTCAAGCCCCATGTTGGGCTCTCTGCTCCATGACAGCATGGAGCCTACTTGGGATTCTCTCTTTCTCTCTCTGCCCCTCCCCCATGCACGTGTGCACACATCTCTCTCTCAAAACAAACAAATAAACTTCAAAAATTAATAAAGTTACATCTGGACATCCACAGAAGCAACAGCATTTGGCCAAAAGAGCCAGACAGACCTGTGTTCAAATCCCAGCCCTGCCGCTCACTAGCTGTGTGACTAGCAAAGTTATCAGGACCTCTTTGAGACTCCATTTCTTCATCTGCATAAAAAAGAATACGAATACAGGTTCCTTTAAGGACTAAGGCATACAAAATTGTCTGGGGACTCATAAACTGATAGATCCACAATACTTTTTTTTTTTTTTTTAACATTGATCAAGCAAATGGAAAAGAGTCATGAGGTCGACCTCAGAACTGATATTGTAGATTCCAGAAACACTGGACTGGAGTGGAAGGCTGAGGCACGAGCATAAGGTGAGATCAATTACCTTATGGAGGAAAATGTCCTGTCAAAGACCGACAGGCACCAAAGATAAATTTTCAGCTTGTCGGCTACTTCTGTTTTCCCATAAGGAGAACAACTCTGTTCAGTTGTACAAACATTTATGAGCCAGCCACAGTGGAAATGGGGACCCTGAGATGAATAAGACTCGCTTCCTGCATCGGGAGGGCTCACGGTTTCTCGGCGGGGACAGACATGTACAAAACCCAACAGTGGGCAATGTGAGCAGTTACACCAGAGGCCTGAACCACGAGGACCGTGGGTACACCAAGGAGGGAGTGGTTAATTTTGCCTAGAGGATTTTATGCAGAAATAGCCAGAACACCGAGAACTCTCCCAAAGCATTAAACACGCATAATCATTTCTCAAATAAATTAACCGTGAATAATAGTACTCACTTAATTATTAATTCAAAAATGATGCTTCAAAGACGAGGAATGCGACCAACAACCCTAACCCCAGATTTCTAGGTCATTATGGTAAAACAAGGAGGGACATAAAGAATGCAGATCTTCAAGTGTAGAATCCCCCAAGATTCCAGTTCAAACAACTTCTAAACCACACAGGTCATCTGTGACGTGGCTGACCGAGGCTGGACGCTAAAACAGAAACATTCACTTGCGCTTTATGAGTTCATGGATATGAGGCCCGATGGCAACGCAAAGGAAAAATATTGTTTCCCTATTAACTGAATCTCAAGCAGCCACTGCAAAGACCAGATTGATGGCCGTGGAAGGAGCCTTATGGGTTCAGCTGATTCAAACCTCTCTTTCTGCTTTCCTGATAAAAAGACACCGAGAAGGGAAGTGATTCCAACAAGGTCACCTAGGTGTGCAGAGCCAGGACAGAGTCCAGAGTTCCTGATTCCTCATTGAATGCTCTAAAACACCACCTGCCTCTCGAATGAATCAATGACTCCAGATCCTATAGAGTCCATAACGCCATCAGCTACACATGTACATGCCCAGGCATGCACACACATGTGCACACACACACACTCCTAAAGTGACCCTCAGTGGGCCACCACGTCCTCTGCGTGGAATAAGGGTCTGCCATGCCCTTGGCAACAGCCCACAAGTATGGCGCTCAGAATCAGACCCCTGGAGGGTCTGGCCTCCAGGAAATGACAGTGGGTCAGGGAAGGAGTCTTTAGTTCATGGACTGCTGTTTTCTCCAGTGTTCCACAAAATAGCCTCCCCTGACACTCTCTGCCAACCAAGGCAGGAAGTTCTGCTAATTTCCTTAATAACTTAACAAGATTATTAACCACCACCCTGTGGGGGCAGATTTGGTCTTTCCTCTTGGTTATGGGACTGCATCCATTTTTCACACAATTAGAGCCTGAGAGGATCGTCACTGGGGCTGCCAATTGTGGGCTTATTAGGAGCAATTTAGACGTGGGATTGGATTTCCTTTCTGCACAGAACCTTTTGTTCGAAGCAAATGAACTGATGTTCCTCATGTTAGTATTTTAATAAAATGTTTGATCCTTAAGACTGGCCCGGTGGTGGAAAAGTGGGAACACAGCTCTGGGAGGTGGGGGTCCCAGCTTCCTGTTGCACCTCTGTACCATCCATTTGGGTCTCTGGCCCTGTTTCTCATTACCTGCTGTGATAGGGTTGGGCAGGGGTGGTCGTTCAGAACTGAGGGCCCACAACACGTTAGAAAACGTAACAGAATTATGCATATTACTGACCTAATGCCTCACAGACTAAGTAAATTGTGACTTCTCTCCTCTTGGGCAGAGCGATGTCTTCTGAGTGCGAAATGCCAGTTAGCTCAGCCTGGTCTGATGCTCTGATGGCAATGACATCATGGGGATTTAGAGAAAAACAAAGGGAGGGGGGCAACTGAGGAAATTGACTCTTAAGGTCTGTCTCTGGTCGACTATTCATTGAAACTCAGCATCCCTGACCCTGCCAGGCTGGATTTACTTCTGCCCCTCCACACTACTTATTTGGGATTTCTGCTGTGTACACATAACACCTTCTCCCAACTGGGCTGTGCCTACCTTAAGGATGTGGGGTGAATGCTGGTTCTCGCTCTACCCAGGAGTGTGTGAGAGCTGGTTCACACTGGTTCGCGGGAGCCAATTATGTGCATTTCTTCTGAGTTCAATGACTTATTGAAACTGGTCTTGGTGGGAATATGTACAGCAGGGAAACTGAACAATATTACAAATCAGGACTTGGTTTCCTCCCAGAAAGCTACTTGTTAAATATTTACTAGCATATCACTGACTATATCCTCAATGCCTGGTTTTAGGGTATAATAACTGCATAGTTGAATTTCGATGAATAAATGAATGATCAGAGTCAGCAAACCTGGGAGCTGATAGGCTTCAGGAAGGCCAAGCTACATGTACAAGTGAGACAGAAGGCTGCCTGGGTAACTTGCATGAGGGGTATAAACAAGAGCAGTGGTTTTAAACCTTTGCCGTGTTTTAAAATCACCTGATACCTAAGCTACAACTCAGTATCTCAGTCCTGAATCCCTGGAATGAATCCCTTGAACATCAGTATTTTTTAAATAACCCCACGTGATTCTGTAACATGGCCAAGTTTGAAACCTACTGGCTTAGAGAAAATTCCTAGACCAATCTTAGCCCATCATGAAACCCATCTCCAAGCACTCCAAATGTTCCCTGGTGTCTACCATTTGGGACACTGAGAGTCAAGATGAGGAATGAAATTTCACTGGTAGGTTAGCGGCCATCCCTCTAATAAGAGGCTGGGTTACAAGGAGGCTCATGTCTAGGACGATGATGCAGTTAGGTGGCCATTTAACAAAAAAAAAGCACCTCAGGGGCGCCTGGGTGGCTTAGTTGGTTAAGCGTCTGACTTTCACTTAGGTCATGATCTCGTGGTTCGTGGGTTCGAGCCCCGCATCGGGCTCTGTGCTGACTGCCAGCTCAGAGCCTGGAGCTTATTTCAGAGTCTGTGCCTCCCTCTCTCTCTGACCCTCCCCTGCTCACACTGTCTCTCTCTCTCTCTCTCCTAGAAATAAATAAAAATATTTAAAAAAAAAAAAAAGCACCTCAACTCTGTTGAAAAGAGTTCAAAAACTGAAGCCTAAAGACAGTTTCCCTATAAGTCACTAGTGCATGACCATTGTCCCCACTTCCCCACACTAGAACGCCACTGCCAGTCCCTTTGCTCAACACCACATGTCTGCTGTCTTTCTCTCTTTAAAGGGCCAGTACAAGCACCACCTCCTCTTTGAGGCTCTCCTTGATCTCCAGAGCCATCAGCTAGACACGGAGGCAAAAGCATGGGCTCTGGAGTTCAACAGACTCTAAGTTCAAGCTCCAGTTCTGCTTGATAGCTGTGAAAATTCAGCAAGTCACTTAGCCTCCCCAAACCTACACGTCCCGCCTATAGAAAATGTGGTTGGCAACACTTAGATAAATTGATATAACACACTGGAAGTGTCTGGTATCATGCACTAGAAACGGGAGAGGACAGAACCATGCTATTTCAGTCTCATCAGTCCTAACCTTGCACTTGTCATTTATTCTGTCTGAGTCACGCCCCTCTCTGACCCTCAGTCTCCTCCTCTGGAAATGATGGGCCTTTTCAGTTCTAGAGGGACTTCATGTTTCTGCCTCTCACCCAGCATGTATCTGCCTTTTGCAGTGATTGATCTTTTTCTATATATGACCTGTCTTCCCAACCAGATTAGAGGACCCCAGAGGGCAGTGAATGTGCCTTATTAGTCTCCGTATCTCTAGAGCCCAGAAGAGTGCCCTAAACTTAGGACATTTATCACATTAGACTTCCATCACCTTAGCTCTCTCCTGTTTTGTGAGTGCCTCTTCCAATGAAGGGTCCAGCCCGAACCTATTACAACGCTGTCTGGTGCTCTGGCCCCAGGGCTCTGTGACCCGGCAGGCCCAAAGCTGCTGTAACTACTTGTAAATGGCTCCGTATATGTGAACTGCCAGCAGGACCTGTGGATACATTTTCCAAATGGTAAGAAGAGCTTATGTAGTAAATTACCAATAGATCAGCCATGGGATTGGATAAATGTTCTTTCAGATGTCACCCACCTGGAATGATGCATGTCCTTTCGGACACTTGGTGGTATCACCTAGGTGTGGTCAAAGTAAATCAGGGGAAGTCACACCATGCTGTGGGGCCGAAGCCCCATCCCGCCCTCGGATCCCTAAGTCATGAGTTAGACTCAGCAATCTCTCCTCAGTAATTGCCTCTTTCCCTAAGTGATGCCAGAGCCAATGCGTTTTTTATTTCCCCTTAAATGAGGATTTGCTAGTGGGCCTGTATTTTTTTCTCGCCTAATAACAAGTGACAGCAAAGTGTGAAATTAGCTATAACAAGCACCAAAGACTGAATTTTGCAAACTCCCAAACAAGCTGAGAAATCGGTAGCTGGCCCTCAAGGTCCAGGGGCATGTACTGGTCTTCCTGACCCTGAGCCCACTAGAAGGGGGTAGGGCAATCTCCTGGCTCCAGACACCCACTGGATTTTGGGGGTGGGAAACTGGTGATCCCACGGCTACTGAGAAATTTCACTGATGCCAACACTGGCTCATTTGATGCAAGCATCCCAGAAGACAGAGGCAATGCAAAAGAAATGGGGCTTGTTGAGATGAGATTTCAAATAGTGCTCCCTGGAAGGACTAATCCGTAGATGTGATTTTGACTCTTGATATACCGAATCTCCAAAGTGCTGGAGAAACAAAGGAGAGCCTGGATGTGTCAGAGGATTCCACACTCCTCATAACGACCATGCCCTGCTAGCTGCATGGCCTCAGAGCAGGACTGCTAGCTCGGGCTATGCTGGCCAACCCCCTCTCACAAGGTCACTGTGTTCCACAGGCAACAATACCAATGGCTCCCACTGGGGTGGTGCAGCCCTGGCAAGGAAATTTTCTCTCTCAGAGTCTTAACTTTCTCATTTGTAAAACGGAGATAATAATGCCTTATTCACGGGACAACTTGGAAAATAAAATTGGGCAAGTGTATGAATTAGGTCATTTTCCCATCCTCGCTGCAAAGCCCAGTCCTGATGTCCTAACCCTTGAGGCCTGACACCCAGAGCATGACAGAGGGAGACTCTCCCCTCCCCACCCCTTGTCCACATCTCCTGCCTCATCTCACACTCCCTTCCCCCACACTCCTCAGCATGTACCCTGGCTCCTGCCATTCTGTTTCTCTCTGTCTGACTCAGTCCCACTCGCAGCCTTCTTAAAGGAATGTCACACCTTCAGGAAGCCTCTTCCTCTAGCCCCTTCAAGATTCTGGGTCTCTATTCCTGTCTACAACTGACTGTCGGCTTCAAACTTGCTCATGTATACTCTGCCTTCTGTTGCTCTGACGACCTGATTCTTGCTCTGCTCCATTAAGCCTCGAGGGAGCTAAGGGAGAGGGGAGTCTGCAAGGAGGAAGAGGAAGAGGAAATTGCCCCCATCAGCTCACTTCCTGTAGGCATCCTGTCCACTTCCTCTTCCTGCTGGCCTCGCCCGGTCTCACTCCTCACCCCTACAACAGTAGTCTGGTCCACTGACATCAGTCCGATCCAGGTTTCCCAACAATTTCACAGTGCTCTTCATTGTACTCTCTCTTTCAGCTCTGCTGGGTCTCCTCTGTAAGCTTCTAAGTTTTAATTATCCCACATCTTCCTGTTCCCCCAGTTCCTAGGGGTGGTGGCCTCCTATAGTTGCTGCATCTGGGATAACTTCTAGTCCTCTCTCTTTCTCTCTCCTTTAAGTTACTTGGTTAGCAATTCATTATTCCTCTGTCCTTTATGCTACCTGGTTAACAATTCATTATTCTTGGGTAATCATTCTTTTCCTTTCAGTCTCTTTCTTCAAAACACTTATACAATGTTTTTCTTCTTACTGGACATTAACTGGTACATCTACATACAACCCATGACTTGAGACTTTCAAAGTGCATATCAGACAAACATACTGCTGTCATCTATCATTCATCTCACTGGTCTTTCTTCTTTCTAGCCTTAGGGCCCAACGTAGTGTGTGGCTCAGTGAATACTGGTGAATTTGTGACTCACAGAGTAAATGAAGGAATGAATGATGCCCGTGGGGTTCAACACAGTTCAAGGCACAATCGTTGGGGCTTCTGCCCAGGTCCCCTTCACTGGGATGGCAGCGGGGCAGATGTCAGCCAGGAACGTTCCAGTACAAAACCCATTGAGGATCTCTGGAATCATGCCCAGTGAGTTCACCAGACAGCCAATCCATGAAAGACTGAGGCCCGAGGCCTGGGATTCAATTGTAGCTCTGCAACTTAATCTCTGTAAGACTTTTAACAAGGGATTCAACCTCTTTGACCTCGGTTTTCTCATTCACAGAAGAAGAAATGTAAGCCGCTTCTTCTGCCTCATCTCCTGACATTTGCCCCAAGACCTCCTGCAGTCACATCACAAGAAGACACTCACCTTCCTCCAAATGCCTCATCCTCGCTGGCTTGCAACACTCCTGGGCCTCATTCCTACTGCCCCCCCACGGCCCCCTGCCTGGAAAGCCTGGACCTGGTAAAGCCCCACTTAGTCTTCAGAACCTTACAAATACCACTTCCCCTGGAAAGACTTCCCAGACTACAGCACAGTGTCCCATGCCCACACACTTAGCAGCTGTGTCTTCTAATGCTGGGGCATCACATACTGCACCTGCCAGAGAGAAGATCGGTCTCGACTGTGATCATTGTTGTGTGTGTGTGTGTGTGTGTGTGTGTGTGTGTGTGTGTGTCCCTTCATGATTAGATCACAAGCTCTTTGAAAGAAAGGACCTACTTCTGAGTTATCTTTCCATCCCTGGGCCCCTCCAAGCATGCCTGTACACATGCACTGTGCTGACCACCAGGCACATCTGGGTGAATCAATAGTCATGGCTCCGCCCTCCTGGAGCTAAAAATCAGGTGGGAAAAACAGACTAAAGGAAGAAAAAAAAATTAATGACCCAGCCACTAAATAAGAATTTGAATCCTGAAATGTCTTGTGAAGGATGCAAATGGTACCCTGGTCAAGACTAATTGGTGGAAGGGGATGACTTGGGAATCCCCTAAGAAGGCTCTTCAAGGAGATAGCATTTTAGCTGAAATCTTCAGGCTGTGAAGGAGTCATCCAGCTGAAGGGCTGGGGAGAGCTTTCCAGAAGGATTCAGCATGCGCAGGGTCACAGGATGGAAAGGGCTCAGCAGGTATGATGCTCTGGCAAGGGCCGAGGAAGCCGCAGCACACAGAGCAGCCCAAGTACAGGTCCAAGTACATGGAGAGATGGTGAGGGAGGGGAAGCAGTGTGTGGAATCACGGGAGGCTCAGTGGGAAGGTGCTGACATAACTGAATCTGATTTTTTTTTAATATTTTATCTATTTCTGAGAGAGAGACAGTGTGAGCAGGGGAGGGTCAGAGAGAGAGGGAGACACAGAATCCGAAACAGGCTCCAGGCTCTGAGCTGTCAGCACAGAGCCCGACGCGGGGCTCGAATCCAAGAACCGTGGGACCATGACCTGAGCTGAAGTCGGATGCTCAACCGACTGAGCCACCCAGGTGCCCCCTGAATCTGATTTTAAATGATTACTCTGACCTCTAGGCTCCTCCCTTGAAAACATGGTAACCATCATCTACTTCTCATGGTTTTCCTAGATGTGAGCCCTTCATAAGATGTTGACCTCTGTGCGAAGACTTCAAAGATGGAGGAAGACAGCCTTGTGAGGACTGAGGTCAAGCTCATGGTACTTGACAGATAATGGGAACTCAATCAGTAGAGTTTCGTTTGGTTGTTTTTGTTTGTTCGTGTGTTCATTCAGCAAATGCATGGATGAATCACTTGATATTTGTTCAAGGTCTGTTCTATCAGAGGAGGTCTCTGCTTATTGCTGGCAGCTAAAACAGCCTGAGCATTCAGTGCTGATTTCCTATAGACGTAAATAGGTCACCTATGGAAGCTCCCACCAGCCAATCTTCCTACCCCAGTTTGACTTTGCTTTCCTGAAGGAGGGGATGACGTGGGAGACCACCGTGCTAAGGGCCTTCTGAAATAGTCAGAGCAAACAGCATTGGCTCATGAAAGGCAAACTGAAGGCCAGCGAGGGAAAGTCAGAGTGGCCAGCACCAAAACCGGTCCTTGAGTTCCAGTGTCCTAACTGAAGTCTCAAGTTCATTCCCCTATACCAACCTGATGAGGGCAACTCTAAAGTTGAAGGAAGAGCACCACGGGGGAGCCTTTGAACATACCTTGGGCCAAACACAAGCTTCAGCATCTTCACTGTTGCTAAGTTACCTGCTCTGGGGAGGTGTATGTGCTTGGAAAGTGCATGGAAATTCACTCCTCTGGACCGCTAGCCTAGAACACACCCCTGCTCCCTCTGGCAGAATAAGCAGGTAGCTGTGTTCCAGGCTGGAAAGGGCCAGATGGCCTCAGACTTATAAACTCAGGTAGTTCTCAAAGGGCCAGAAGACATCACCTGTGACCCAACTTCAATCTTACCAGAGAAAAAAATCCCAGGCCCAGAGAGGGGAAAGCACCCCCAAAAAAGTTTGCTGATTCTGGGAAGAGACACACTTTACAATTGCCTGGTGGTAATTCCTAGATAAATGACCAACGGAAAGGTGTTTGGTGTCTCACATTGGAAGAACCCCCCAATGCATGTGTGCACGCATACACAGGCACACACACGCACACATACACACTTGAAACGAGTTGGTAAACTCAAAGGCAAGAGAAGAAAGGCAAGACTGGTCTAGTACCTAAATTTTTGTCCCACCTCTCCATTACTCTACTCCAGGATCTTGGTTCAGTCTCCAACTATCCTCTTCCTTTGAATGTAAGTGTCTAAATGGCCAATCCATTAATTCCTTCTCTAGCATGGACAGGGCTAAGGAAGGTGTGTGTGTGTGTGTGTGTGTGTGTGTGTGGTTTCCTCATTTGGCTCTCAGAACAACCGATTAAGGCAGGTATTATTCACCCCATTTTATAGATGCAAATGTTTAATCAATCTCCAAATCTTTAGGTCACTGCTATGCGTCAGATGCTGTGCCAAGCAGGACTCCATTCTCATGGAGCTGACACAGTATCAGAACAGAGAAACTACGGAGCAGAAAGAAGAAACTCATTAGTAAGCCAAGCCTTGAACTGGGGACTCTATCCCAGACCTCTTCTTCTTTCTATAGCACTGAGTCATATCTTGTTAAGAATAAAGATTAAAGTGGGGACAAGATGATCCCCAGGGAAGGGACCCATTCATCTTCTTTGTCCTGAATCTTAGAGTGATTATAGGACAAGAGGGTCATCTCCCCCCTGCAAATGAGTGGCATGCAGCAACTGTCTATATACTATGCTGTGATTAGGCAGAAGGGAGAAGATCAACAAGTTTAACCCTTGTGTGTGTGTGCGTGTACACATGTGCACTTGCATGCACACAGACATGTAGAGGAGCCACAAATACCTAGAAATTTGCTATAGGGAGGATCTTCCCTCCCTGCATATACACACTTAGTCCCCATGTTGGAGGCCCCCAGAAGCCCAGAATGCTCTGAGTGGAGCACTGCATAGACCTGGCCTCAGCATCAACCCCAAATCAAATCCTCAGCACCCCTGGTGCTTTCTTACCAGATGTAAGGACCCCAGCTCTCCTACCCAGCTCACACATGTGCACTACACTTTTCAGTTTGCAAAGAACATTCCTGTTTGTTTTTCAAATATGAAGAGTCTACCTACGTAGTGGCTGGTGGAGAGGGGTGGTAGGAGGAACATTTGGCCAGGGCGTGACATTCCGATTTACCTCAAATTTAGACTTTTAACTTCCACATAAGGGTCCACAAACACATGTTGCCATTTAGGGTGTTTGAAACACTGACTCTCCGAATGCAAATATTTAACACGGGCTATCATTTTGTAATTCTGTTTGATCCTTTTTCAGAATGAGAGCTCTAGAAATGGGAGTGCTCAAGGCACATGACTTTGACAGACCCTAAAAACACCTATGGGGCATCTAAAGAACAGGAAGTATCACCCTTACTTCACATATGGGGAAACTGAGGTCCAGAGCCCTCCGCTCAGAACCATCTAGAACAACCTCGTTCCATGTGGCTGGAAGCACCAGAAAGATTCCCTGAGGAATTAAGTAGGGTTGTCAATGTAAAATCCACATTAGATTTCCTTTTTTATTAAGCATTTATTCATTTTTGAGAGACAAAGTGTGAGCAGGGGAGAGGCAGAGAAAAGGAGACACAGAATCTGAAGCAGCTCCAGGCTCTTTCTTAGCTGTCAGCACAGAGCCCAATGCAGGACTGAAACCCATGAACTGCGAGATCATGACCTGACTAAAGTAAGATGCCTAACCAACTGAGCCACCCAGGTGCCCCAGATCCACACTGAATTTCTTTTTTTTTTTTTAATTTTTTAAATGTCTTTATCTTGAGAGACAGAGAGCGAACAGGGGAGAGGCAGAGAGAGAGACACACACAGATTCTGAAGCAGGCTCCAGGCTCTGAGCTAGCTGTCAGCACAGAGCCCAATGTGGGGCTCAAACCCACAGACTGTGAGTTTATGACCTGAGCCGAAGTCAGACGCTTAACCGACTGAGCCACCCAGCTGCCCCTCCACACTGAATTTCTAAAACTTAGCACAAAAATAGAAGGTTAAATATCTCATTAATAATTATATTTATGACATGTTGATAAGACTTTGGATAGATTTACAAAATACATTGTTAAAACTTGTTCTATCTCTTCCTTTTCACCCTCTTAAATGCAGTTATTAGAAAACTTAAAATTATATGTGAAGCTCACATTATATTCCTATTGGCTAATGCTGCTCTGAGGGAAGAAGGTACCATAGAACCATTGATGCCAAGTACATGCTGGCTGCGATCGCAGCAGGGGGCATTCCTGCTAAACGTTTCGAAACAGCCTTGAGGATTTTACACCAGCTCTTGTCCATGTCAGTGGAAAGGACTTGAATTTGGGCGCTGGGGACGGCCAGGGCCTTTCGACCCACCAGCAGTATTTCTGAATCCACAGACATCCATCGAATGAGGTCAGAGCAGTCACGTGGGGGCCGGGATGAGGGGGGCTAACATTTTGGATGAGAATGTTGCACTAAATGCAGGCTTGCTCCCTATAAATCACCTTGATTTGTAGCAAATTAGATGGCAAAATGAAACACCCAGGCGGAAATGAAATGTTAGGGGTAACGGCAGCATCATCATATCCCAACTCGCCTCACACAAGCTTGGAGCATGAGCCTTACATGGGGGGCTCCAAGCACCTGGCTCCTTCAAGACCTTGCAGGCAACAGTGAGTCAGCCTTCAGCCGCCAAGGTGGTGGGCACGGGGCTGGGCTTTGGGGACCCCAGTTAGAACGGCCGTCTCCCAGAGCCCAGGCCAGATAAGAACGAGTCCCCAGTAACTCTGGTCCTGCGGGGCCTACGCCTCCAGGTTCAGACTGGGGGAGACAATGCGTTTATGTAACCCAAGTAAGTCCTGAGAGAGAAAAATGCCAGCCTCCATGGTTCCAGCAAGCCTCAAGGGCTCCCCTTCTGAAGAGGCCTCAGCCAACCCTCTCCTGGGAGCTGGAGACCAGGATCCAGTTGATTCTGTCAGTGTTCTCCATGACCTTGAGTAAGTGCCTCCGTGTCTCTGGGGCCAGTCCCTTCTTTTGTACAATGGGGATACTATTGGCCTCGATACCTCAGGGTCCTTTTACCTGTGACACGTGCTATATGATCTCACTCCAGCACTCACAGACAGAGACAGAGACATACAGACATACCACAGAGAAACACACATGCAAGTACACACACAAATAAATGTACACACAAAATCATACACACAGAGACACACCCACATAGACACAAGAGACACACAGATATATACACAGACACACAGATACAGATACCCACACGGACACATACAAACACACATGTACACAGACCCATACATAAATACATATATAGACATATACACACAGACACACAACACACATATCCAGAGACATACACAAACATATAGGCACATGCACCTCTAGACACAAATGAACATGCACAGACCTGCACAGACATATGTAGAGATCCATTAAAACGCACTGACAGACCCAAGTATACACACACACACACACTCGCGCGCGCGCGCACACACACCATCGCCCCTTCTGTTTTCATACCCATCGCCTCCTCCCTCCCACGGACCAGACTTTGGCTCCAGATCACTCCCACAGGCAAGGACTACACACACTCTCTACCTGGCATGTGACTCCACAGCCACATATCTGGGTCACTGGCGACACTGCCATTTCTCCACCTCCTCCCGCAGCCCTGTGTTTTCAACCTCCTTCTCCAATGGCCTCTTCTCCATCACGCATGGGAGCTCCCCACAGATCAGAAATCCCCAAGCCCTGCCCTCCTCCCTGACCCATATCTGCTTCCCTTGAGTGAGAACTTCACCTGCGTGCCTCTGTCCCTCCCCTCCTGGTGCTCTGGAGCCCTCTGCCCCTGGCCTCTGCCTCCACTGCTCCATGGAAACCTCTCAGGCACAGTGAGCCGGTGGGGGGGGGGGGGTGCTCACTAATTGCCAAATGCAAGGCACTCTTTATAGTCCTAACATGACCAGGCCCCATAGCATCTGTCCTCATGGCTCACTCCCTCCTGGCCCCTGGGACACTGCTTACACAGCCATCCCCTCCTCTGAAGACTCCTTCTCAGCCTTCATGTCTACCCTCAACATGCTCTGTGGCCCACCGCGGCCACCACCTCCCCTCCTCCCCCTGTCCCCTATTTCAGTCATTTGGACCATGAGCCTTACCTGGCCTTGAACCCTGAAGTCAGCCCAGGTTTCCTTCTCATTCCCTTCATCTCACTGGATTCCAGTGGTCCTCCAAATCTGCCCATCTTACCCATGAAACCTTCCAGGCCCCACCCATCCACCCTTGTCCAAGGTCAGCAGGCACTTCCAACAGTTAAACATCATTCCCACAACTCAATTCCCACAGCACCTTCTCCACTGAAGGACCCAGTGCCCGTGTTTTAGACATCCTGTAATCCGCCCTCTGCTTATCTGCCCAGCCTTCTCTCTTGCCCTTTCTTCACGCAAAGCCAAGGCCATAGAGATGCCTATTTTTACCCCCCAATTTCCATGTACCATCTCCTGCAATGGGACTGAGTAGTTCCGGAGACAGAACCTTCCCTAGTTATTGCCACCAGGGTCCCCTCCCTTTAGGAAGTGTTCCCTGAGGAGCCCTCTCAGCCTTTAGGCAGGATTAGGAGCCCCTGCCCTTCTCTCCTAGTGCCCTGTGTACATGTTCAATATCACCCTATATTTGCATTTTCCCTCCCCCGCTATACTGACCTCCTTGAGGGCAGAGACTGATGTATTTCTGAATTCTCAGAGACTCACCACCGCCCCTGAACACAGAAGGTGAGAGACAAATATTTATTGAATGCATGCATGCATGCATGAATGACTGAAGAAGACTAACTCAGCCCAGGGCAAGAGTTCAGGTCCTGCTCAGAGCCCTGCCTTTTTACTGGGAAGGTCAATCTATAGTGTGGGTTCCTGACACCTAGGAACAGTTGCCATGACAACTGAAAGCGCCATTTTCCCAGGGCAATCTTCCCCCCATCCCTCAACTCTCCCCCACCTGGCTAGGAATAGGAAGGAGGCAGCCCTCCTGCTTCAGAAGGTGAGGGAAGGGGGTAGGCTTCCTGAAACCGTGGATCAGATGGCCTGGGGCAGAGGCCCTGATGGAGAAGAGAAAACTTCGTGGAGTCAGAGGTGCTTGGGAGCTCTAGGCAAAAGGAGGGACAGGCTGGGCCAACTGGCAGTGGGATCCTGGGGACAGCCAGAGGGAAAGCTAGGCAGAGAGTCTCTGTGTCCACAGGAAACTAGGAGGAGAGGCTGTCCCTGGGGGTGGGCAGTGGGGAGGGTGAGAGAGAGAGGGCGTGAGGGGCTCCATGCACAAGACTGTGCAATGGGAGGCTTTGCTTCCCGGACCCACCCCTTCAAGGTCCTCCCCAAGGACCAAAGCCAGGCCCAAGCTCCCTTTCTGAGGCAGCTCCGGGCCACAGGTATGCCCTCCAGTTCCTAACAGTCCCCTTGATAAATCAACACCCTTTTACTTACAGTTCAATGTCAGCAAGACCCCAGAGACAGAAGCAGTGTCTGTTTGAATCATTACTACATCCTCAGTGCCTCGCATGGTGCCAGCGCATAGATGCGCAATGGGGTGCATCCATGAATTGAAAGCTGCTCTGAGACAAGAAGGCGTTTCTGAGGCTGGGAGGCCAGAGAGAGAAGCCACCAAGGGCCTATTCTGTGCCCATCACTGCATAAACGGACATCTTTATGGGAGAAGAGGAACCCAGGGCTCCCAGAGGACAAGTGGCTTGCAAGGTGATATGGATAAAGTGGTAGAGTCAGGATTTGAAGAGACCTCCGGCCCCAGGGCTGCGTGTGTTGCTGTCCCTGCACGGGAGCCACTGGAGCAGAGATGATGCCTCCATGCCTCCCTGCCCCTGCCTTCCTGTCCCATTCTACCCCTCACGCACTCTCTAGGCAGGGGACACTGAGTCTGTGGCTCACTCCTATATATCAGAAATCCTCCAGGTGAGAGGGGTTCTTTCTGCCTTTACCCTGTCACCCAGGCACCCTGCCAGTGTCTGGCCCTGATGGATGAGAAGTACTGAGTACCTTACTGCCAGAGAGACCCCAGGCAGGTTCAAAGCAGACCAAACGTCAGTCCCTCCAGCTACAAGACCTTGGCACAGCCACCCAACCTAGAGAGAGGAGTCAACTTCATAAAGGCATTTTGTCTTTCTCTTTCTCCTCCCCTAGAGCTGGACTTGGTTCATTCCTGGCACCCTACAGCAGTTTGACGGCATAGTGAAAATAATTCCCATGATGCCATTTGGCCTACCTCATCAGGCAGAAAGTTTCTGGACTCTGGATTCAATTTTAGCCTCCACTGCTCAGAGCCAGAGCCCCTGAACATGCTGTGTAACCTCCCCGAGCAGAATGCAGGGCAGTGGGTACCGCAAAGAAGGATGCCCTATAAATATGGGCTTCTTTTCAGACAGGCTTTGTCTGGCTTCCTGTCTCAGTCTAAAGGCACCCAGGTGCTAGCTCAGTCCTGCTGTGCTCCAAGCACTAAATATGGCTCAAGCAGGCAGGGGTTAAACAGCATTCAGCACAGAGTTCCAGAAGACCTGCTATGGACTGAATGTGTCTCCTCCAAATTCATATGTGATGGTATTTGGAGCAAGGGAGGCAATCAGATAATGGAGGCGGAGCCCTCATATGGGATCAGTGCCCTTATAAGAAAACATCATCTCTCTCTTATCCGTGTGAGGACACAGCAAGAAAGTGGCCATCAGGAAGCCAGGAAGCAGGCCTCACCAGACACTGAATCTGCAGACACCGTGGTCTTGGGCTTCCCAGCCTTCAGGACGGTGAGAAATCAACGTCTGTTGTTTAAGCCACCCCAGTCTCTGGTATTTGCGATCACGGCCCGAGCTGACAACACACCTCACTGTCAATCTGGTCCACACCTTGAGGCCCAATTCTGAAAACAAGCTCCTTGTCCTTATCTCTGAAATGGGATAATAACAGCTCCTCCTACTCAATGCAAAGGTTCAAGGGGGCATGCCATGGAGAATGCTTGGCACAATGTAGGTACCGGCCATTCCCAGTGCCCTTATCCCCATGTCCTTCCACCTGAACCCCCCTGGAAATAACACCGCTGTCCTTCACCCGATTAAGTCTGGGGCTGGATGGAGGTAACAGAAAGGCTGTGCCCTCCCAAAGCGCCGAGGCAGATGTTCCAGTTTAGACCTTCATCACATTCCAGTCCCCTGCTGGGTCCTAGGCTGCCCTGCCAAGGCCTGAGCTCACAGCCACCTCCCTCAGAGAGAACATCTCCCACAGCCCCAGTCCGGAGTCCCGGCCAAGGAACACCATGCAGCCCATCAGGGGTGCCATTTGGTCAGCCCTGCACAGCTCACTCTGCTTCAGGGGGCCTCGGGCAGGGCTTCCCAACGACCTACCCTCTCCTTGCCTCTCACAGCCGCTCCCGCTCACCTGTGACAAACCCACACGTTCATAATTTCCAAAGCTCAAGTTCTGGAGACAGCCACTATCCCTTCATGACCACAGAGGAGCCCACAGATGAGACACCTATAACTGCACTCCTTCTGTAAGGAGATTTTCTTCATAGGCCTTCGATTTGGGTTCTGCCAGCCTCTTAGATCCCTGTGGAAGTTTAATGTTTTTATGTTTAAAAAAAAAAAAGCTAAAAGGAAACAAAAGCTTTTACTAGTTGTGTGACCTTGGGCATGTGCTCAACCTAATCTCTACGATTCAGTTTCTCCTTCTGAAAAACGGAAAGATGACCAACTCACACGCTGCTCTGGGCGTTTGGACGGGATCACGCATTGTAAGCACGCAGACGCAGATATTGTTAGGAATGGGCACGGAGCCTCTTTCGTATGCGAGCTCCAAATAAATGTACCTTTCAAAATGTTAAATGAACATGCCCTTTGATCCAGAATATGTAAGCAATCTCCATACGCAAAAGTATACGGAGATGTGTTTGTGTATATATCCAAAACTGGAAACCACGCCACTGCCCTTCACACATCCATCTTCACCGAGGAAATCGGTCCCAGATGATGAAAGGAGTTTGACATAAATCATTAGTAGGGGGAAAGATGCACCCAAATGCAAAACAGTGCAAATAATTTTTTTTAATGTTTTATTTATTTCTAGGAGAGAGAGAGACAGCGTGAGCAGGGGAGGGTCAGAGAGAGTGTGTTTCATATTCTGAAACAGGCTCCAGGCTCTGAGCTGGCAGTCAGCACAGAGCCTGACTCGGGGCTCGAACCCACGAACTGCGAGATCATGACCTAAGCGAAAGTCGGACGCTTAACCGACTAAGCCACCCAGGCGCCCCAAAACAGTGCAAATATAGTTGCTGCAAATAAAAAGGAGACAGTCATAGATATTGTCATAGCTACTGAAATGCAAGTGTTCATATAATCTCCCCTTACTAGAAGGATCCAGAAGAAGCTGCTAACAGTGTTTACCTTTGCAGAAACGGTTTGGGGATCCAGGTATAGAAGATGACGTGGCTTTTGTTTTCTGTCTTCCTGAGTGTTTGAATACATGTGCCCTGTCTGTATATTACTTTTAAATGAATGGAAGAAAGAACCAAGGGTACACAAAATTTGTAAGTATTTTTCTAAATTTACAGAGCCTGAGATGTTCATCAGATAGTTTTATATTTTAGCTTATTAGAATAAAATGAGGGGCACCTGGATGGCTCAGTTGGTTAAGTGTCCAACTTCGGCTCAGGTTATGATCTCATGGTTTGTGGGTTTGGGCCCCTCATCAGGCTCTGTACTGACAGCTCAGAGCCTGGAGCCCCCTTTAGATTCTGTGTCTCCCCCTCTCTCTGCCCCTCCCATGCTCATGCTCTGTTCTCTCTCTGTCTCTCAATAATAAATTTTAAAAAATGAATAAACATTTAAAAAAAAAACAAATACAAGGAAAACTTCAAACGTGCCTCATGTATTGCAGTGTTAAAAAAAAAAAAAAAAAAAAACCTGAAAACACAGCAGCTGAAGACAACCATGGTTTATTTGCCATGAATCTGTGGGCTAGCTGGACGGTGCTGACCCAGACTAGCCCAGGCAGGGGCATTCAGCTGATGGTTGCCTGGGCCCTGGGCTCAGCAGGGACCACTGAAGGCTGAACCTCCCTGTCTTCATGGTCTTTTCATCTCAGACTTCTTCATGGTATGGACTCCAGCTTCTAGGAGGGTCAGAGAGGAGCTGCAAGGGCTCCTGAGGCCTGGACTCCAGACTATTTCACTCCTGGAACATGTTGGGTTGAAGCAGGTCACAAAGCCAGCCCAGCCCTAACAGATGGGGGAAAAGACCTACCTTCTCACGGGAGAATTGGCAAGGAATGTATGGCCATATTTGGTCTACTGCATTAATGTCATCAGTGTAACTGCACCTTGCAAGCTCAAAGACATTTTTATCAGTGCATTTTTCCATTCTCCAGTGTCCAGGAGTCACCAGGCCATCAGACAGGGTAGACCTGGCTTAACAAATATATGTTGAATGAATAAATGAACAAATGAATGCCTTCAGTCCTCTGGCAGCCTCTTTATTCTAGCTGCTTTGACATCCTGGACCCAATCCAGGGGGCCACTGCCGTGGGTGCCAGTTCAAGAGTGTGGCAGGGCTGGGCTCTGTGATGGGTGAGGTAGGGAGGGGGTCGTAGCTTCTACAGAACTCGCCACCGCCTGCCCTTTCCCACTGGGACTGTCCCAAATCCCTACACACGCTCAGGGGCCTTGGGCTTAGTCTGTGGGGCATCCCTTGAGAAATCTCCAAGTCCATGAGTTCTTAACATTACCACCTCTTTTGTCTCCTCTCCTCCCCAGGTTTCTCCAGGGCCAAATGCTCATCTGCCCTCCCCACTCATCCTGGAGGTCATCAGGCTCGAGGGAAAGAGCCACACACCAGGAATTGGAAGACCAGACTTCTGGTCCAGGCTCAATCTTTGTCTGACGGTGTGATGTTTGGAACCCCACTTGTCACCTCTGGGTCTCAGTTTCCTTAGTAACAGAATGAGGGCCAATCACAGCCCCTAAGCCTCAGTGGGGGTGGGGCAATCCAGGACTGCTTTGCTCCAATCAGAACAGCTCTGATTTCAACCTCTCCTGTGTTGGCATCTTTTAATTTTTATTAATTTTCATTTTAAGCTTATTTATTTATTTATTTAGAGAGAGAGAGAGGAGCAGAGGAAGAGGAAGCAAGAGAGCCCCAAGCAGGCTCCGCACTGTTGTCACAGAGCCCAACTCGGGGCTCGATCGTACAAACCATGACTTGAGCTGAAACCAAGAGGCAAATGCTTAACTGACGGAGCCACCCAGGCGCCCAGCATTTTCTTATTTTTTAACAACTTCACTGAGCTACAACTATCACCGTGATGGACTATTTTTACCAAAGGGCTCTGGCCTTAAAATAAAATAATAATAATTTTAAACAAATTTGAAAACACTACCTAGAAAAGACTTTTAACATATCTTTTAGCTGTGACTTGTTGAGGGTCTGTGCATTCTCTGAAGGCGATGGTAGGGGGACAGGGAATGTGTCAGACAGGAGGGGTGGCTGTGACCTGCAGGCAGGGGAGGGATGCCAGAGCCTGCGAGAGCAATCAGCTGCTTGGCATGCCCCCCGGTGAGGAGGGGTGCCCAGCCCTCTGAGTGGCTGCCGTAGCAATGGCAGCTCCAGAGGCAGGGTCTCCTACATGCACAGAACCTTCTGCAGGAATAACATGACTGATTAAGCCTCCCTCCCCCTCTCTCAGTACTTACAGCCAAACACCATGTTTCTTTCATGTATTAAATCTGGAGAAAATCTACCTGAAACAGGTTGAAACAAAGAAACGTGCTTCCAGACTTGGTTCCGGATGGAACAGAGCTCTCTCATAGCCAGCCGCCCCCATTTCACCTGATCTCGGGGCCCCAGATCAGCATCAGGAAAAGCTGAGAGGTGGGGAAGCACTCTGGGCCCCCTCCCTTGATTCCCTATCAGTCACTGGGTGACTGGGCTATACTGAGCATCTACAGTGGAAGCCAGCGTGCTGCCACAGGACAGAAACAAGCTGGCTTTGTCACTTAGCTTTGCAGTTTGCTAGTCATGTACACTTTAGCACATAACATAATCTACCAGCACCTCCGTTTCCCCTGATGTAAAGTAGGCATCATGATGCACCCCTCAGGTAGCAAATAAATACAGAAATGGCTGGCACAGGGCACCTGGGTGGCTCAGTTGGTTAAGCATCTGACTTCAGCTAGAGCCCCATATCAGGCTTGCTGCTGTTAGCACAGAGCCCTCTTCAGATGCTCTGTCCCCCCATTCTCTCTGCTCCCTTCCTCACTCATGATCTCTCTCTCTCTCCCTCTCTCTCAAAAATGAGTAAACATTTTTTTTAAAATGGCTGGCACATAGTAGCGCTCAACAACTATCACTTCCCCATCATATTCTCTCTACTAAGAGCAAGCTCGGAGCTCAAAGCTGTGAGGAAGGACAAGCTGAGTGCAACTCTGTCCTCAGGAGCTTACAGAATAGTTTAGGGGAAAGAAGGACAGATGTGTAACAAACAAGCTTGGCTGTCAAGGCAAAGGACAAGAGGACTGGTCAAGGTCACAGTATGGCCGCCTCCCTCATCTCTTCCTGCACGGCTTCCCTGCCCCCAACAGCCCGGTCCTCTAACCAGTCATGTCCTCCGTGCTGTGCCAACTGGAGCTCCATCCTGCCCAGCCTCTGAGCCGATGAGAACCTGAGCTGGCAGTGGGTTAAGGGACGTCCTTCTCCGAGGTAAGAGGGCTTCCTGCACCACCATCACCACTACTAGCGTCTCTGCAGAACACTCCTCCCCAAAGATGCCTATGCCCACATCTCTGGAACCCATGAATGTGTCACATGGCAAAAAGGATCCTGCTGATGTAACGAGGGCCACAGACCTCAAAATGGGGAAGAGTATCCTGGACTATCCAATTAGCACAAATCTAACCCTATGTGCACTTAAAAGCCGAGGACTCTCTCCAACTAGAGAAGCAGACAGAAAAGTCAGAAAGAGGTGAGCGTGAGAGGAAGTAACCCTGCCACTGCTCGAGGGGATGACATGGAAATCATGAGAAGGGGTGCTCGACGCCTCTGGGAGCAAAGAGCAGTGCTGGCTGATGGCCAGCAGGAGATGGGATCATAGCCCCACAACCTTAAGGAACTGAATTTGGCCAAGAAGCTGAAGGGGCCTGGACACAGATGATCTCCCAGAGCCCCCAGGGAGGAGTGCAGCCCTGCCAGCACCTTGGCCTCAGCATTTCCAGACACTTAGTGGAGGCCGCAATGGGACACCCCCACCCAGACTCATGACCCACAGCAAATGAGATGGGTAATATGTTAAGTTGCTAAGTTTTCAGTAATTTGTTACATAACAATAGAAACTAATGCAGGAATTTACCCAAGGGATACAGGAGTGCTGATGCATAGGGGCACATGTACCCCAATGTTCATAGCAGCACTCTCCACAATAGCCAAAACATGGAAAGAGCCTAAGTGTCCATCAACAGATGAATGGATCCAGAAGATGTGGTTTATCTACACCATGGAATACTACATGGCAATGAGAAAGAATGAAATCTGGCCATGTGTAGCAACCTGGATGGACCTTGAGGGTGTTATGCTGAGCGAAATAAGTCAGGCAGAGAAGGACAAATACCATATGTGTGCACGTATAGGAGGATGAGGAGGAACTTAACGGAGGACTGTGGGGGAGAAGAAGGGGGGAAATAGTGGGGGAGAGGGAGGGAGGCAAACCATGAGAGACTCTTGAATGCTGAGAACAAACTGAGGACTGATGGGCAGGGGGGAGATGGGCATGGAGGAGGGCACTTGTTGGGATGAGCACTGGGCGTTGTTAGAAACCAACTTGACAATAAACTATTTATTTAAAAAAAGAATTTATCAAATAATAGGATATTTTGTCTCCTGATTTGTCAGGTCTCTGCTAGGAAAGTTCCTGTCTTTGTTTCAAATATTCTAACACCAGTGACTTATTTCTCTTGCATAGGGGAAGCAGACAAAAGAAAAAAAGAAAGAAAAAAAAGAAACTAATGCAGGTACAAACACTCTACTACCAATACCATCACCACCAAATTACCACCGCTCAGTACGCCCATCACCCAGATGGTGATCATACCATTATCATCATCACTCCTGCCCATCACGGTCCTACATTCCCACCAATATGAACACCACCTCCATCACTTCCTATCACATTCCACCATATTTATCATCATCCCACCCCCATCGCTGCAATCAGTGCCATCCCATCTCCTCCAATCCATTCCATTCCATCAACTTGCCCTCCTTCCACCATATCAACTCCACCCTATCAGCCCTGCCACATCACCTCACCCCTGTCACCTTCATCCCTATGACCTCCATCCCACCACCTCCACCCCTATCACCTCCACCGCTATCACTTCCACCTCATAGCCTCCCTCCACCACCTTCACCTCCACTGATCACCACCCCATCACCACCACCCCTATCACCTCCACTCCTATCACCTCCATCCCACCACCCCTATCACCTCCACTCCTATCACCTCCATCCCACCACCTGCACCCCTACCACCTCCACCCCTATCACTTCCACCTCATAGTCTCCCCCCACCACCTCCACCTCCAGTCACCACCACTTCTTCACCTCAACCTCACCACCTTCACCCTATCACCTCCATCCCATAGCCTCCACCCCATGACCTGTACCTGTCACCCTCACCTGACCACCTCTACCCACCACCTCCACCCACCACCTTCACCATTCCTCCTCTACCTCCACACCTTCACCCCTACTATCATTGTCCTGGGCCCCACACTCATAAAATGTACTAGGCTTCAACCTCTCCAAAAGATGTCTACCTGTTTTGTGATTGTCTGTCACTATTCTAGAAGACTTCTGCTCTAGATTTGCATCTAGCACCATCTGGCCTAAACACACAAACAAGGTCCTTCCCCCTAATCTAATTCTTGCCAGTCCATTTCCCCTGAGTTGAATCTTGCCAGTAATTGGGCAGGTCTTTCCAAAGCAAAGGACACAGTATCCACCTGAGAGAGAAAACTCTTGCTGCTGTAAAGCTCCTGCTATTCCTGCATGTCTCTCTCGCTTACTCTAAACCTAGATCAGAACCCTGGCATGTCACCAGATGGGATCTGAGTTGAGTCTGCAACTCCTTAGTGCAGAGATTCACAGCATCAGGTTATTAGAGGAGATATTTTTAAAATATTGATGTGTAGGTCCAGTCTCAGAAACTCTAACCCTAAGCTGATCTGGGATGGGGTCATACGTTAACATTTTGAAAGCACCCCAAGTGTTTCTAAAATGCAACCAGGATTGAGAACCACTCCCCTAAGGCTTTGTAACAAAGACTCACCTCTACCCCTGTTTGGTGCCTGCTGTGCCTGACCCAAACTTGATTTTGGCTCATTGCTTCTTTCTCACTTAAAATTTCCCATATTATTTCTGGCTCCTGGGTGGCTCTGTCAGTTAAACATCTGACTTCGGCTCAGGTCATGATCTCATGGTTTGTGAGTTCGAGCCCCACATCCGGCTCTCTGTGCGAGCAGCACAGAGAATGCTTCTGTCTCCCTCCCTCACTGCCTTCCCCCCTCTTTTAAAAATGAAAAAACTTTAAATATATACACATATATAAATGAATAAACTTTAAATATACATGTAAATAAACTTTATATATATGTATGTATGTATGTATGTATATAAATTCCCCATATTCTTTTCAATTTCAGACAAGACATTAATGATAACAGACCTGCTCCCTGTCATTGCCCTTCTAGCACTAGTCACACCCATGGCAGGGTCTTAGACACAAATCCCCCATATTTAGGGATCTCTTCCTGCCCCCCCACCGCACACAACCTACTCAGAGCCAAGGGCATTCCCTAAATGAAATATTACTAGGAAGTAAAACAGTTGGTGCTGTGATATAGATCACTCACCCTTAAAATGCTCTATATCTTTTAATAACTGCATTTTACTCGGCATCTCCTGTGTGCCAAGCACTACGCTAGACACCTCCACTGTGTAACCCAAATAGAATCTGGAACCCCACAGAGTCTGGTCTGGTCCCCATGAAAGAAAACCCAGCCTCGCAGGCAATGGAATTGAACAGCAATTCCAATCTTTACTGATTTCTTGATATGAAGTAAAGAAGTGGTTCATGAATAACCCACAACTCTTATTAAATCACTCTTTCTACCTTCCTCTTCCCCTCACGGGTGACACCTCAGAGGTCCCCGAAGCCTCCCTATTCATGCGTCATGTCAACTCCCCAACCCAAAGTCAGCCTACCCCCAACTGCACCCTTCTCTTCCATGCTCGCCCCCTTTCCCTTCTGCTTCTAGTTTTCTCTTTCCTGTGCCATTCTTGGCTCTTTGGGATGTAAATTCCCATACTTCCCACAGCATGTGCATTCTCTCTCTCTCTCTCTCTCTCTCTCTCTTTCTCACTCACTCACACACACAGAGCTCAGATTCTGATTTTCAACTGCTGCAAAAGCTCATGATATAAGCTGGTAGATCCCAAGAGCATCTCTTTAGTCAGTAGATATGGGCAGATGGGGCCAGGGAAGATGGAAGACGCCGAACATGTAGCTTAATATAACTTATTTCATCCCTAGAACATATAGATAATACCCTCAGGAAAGCCTACGAGGCAGGTGCTACTCTTCCCATTCCACGCATAGGGAAACTAAGGCAGAGAGAAACTGATTAACCTAGTGCAGGCAGGATTTGAACCCAAGCCTGCCTTCCTCATAAGCTATAAACCAGCCAGACCCTCCCAAGACTTTGGAAAAGGTCTCCAGAAGCCTGGTTGTGATACATAAGGAGCTGGAAATCCAGCTCCCACCAGCTGCTCACTCCCACTTCACTAATGGCCAGACTTCTCTTTCAGAAACAGCCTCAAACCCCTCCTCTTCCTCACGATTGTGGAGATGTTAACCTCAGCACCACTTAGCAACTAATGAGGCAGAAAGAGTTAATTCCACATCCCCAATTCTTGTACAAATGGGTTATCCAGAATCCCCTCCTTACAGTCAATAAGACCTTGTTTTTTTCCCTTCCCTTCCTCTCTTTTAGGCAGACCCGTGGGTAGGATGGTGGCCCCAGGGGACGGGGCTCCTGCAGAGTGCTTACTGTCCAGAGCATTAGCAACTCTGGGCTGTTTTCTTACCCTCTGCTTTCCCTCCTGGCACTAAAAGCTCATTAAGGTTCAGACAGAAGAGAAATGGCTGGAGTGGGGAGAGGAACTCTTTGTTTCCCAGAAATTCTGCTCTGGGCTCCCACTGTCTGTTTCCTAGCAGCCTGGGCCTGCAGTGACCCCCAGAGACAGCCAGCAACCTGGCCAGGGTGAGAGATGCGGGCCCACCCGGACCCCGAGGGGCGCCTTCTCCACAGAGCACAAGCTTGATTTCAGACCCCCGGTATTTTCTGGTTTACAATCACTCGCACCTGGATAGGGCTGCTTTTACCTGCATACTATCTGGGAAGCCACAGTCTGAGGAGCAACTGAATAGTGTAAATGAGGCTGGGGAGTGGGGGAGTGTTTAACCTACTTAAGAGAATCTCTTTTCTCCAGTACTTTAGCACCTTCCCTTTTGCACAGAGGAGGGTGACTCGCTGAAAGCAAGCTGGCCGGCCTAGGGCCTCTGGGCCAGTGCACAGCGCCCTGTTCTCCCTGCAGTCAGCCCTGAGAGTCCCAAGGAGCAGGCCACACTGCTCACGGGGAGGCCCCTGCAGACACTGACTCCTGGCTCCCAGACCCACCCTGTCCCAAGTGTACCCAAGGCTAGCACCTCGCTCCCTCCGGGCCTCTGGGTCTGCATCTGGAAGGGAAGAAGGCAGAATAGATGATTTCTGAGACCCAGTGCTGCCCTTGCACGCACTTACAGATATTCCTGACATCAGGGAGCTCCTTAAGAATCTGATTAATTCCACCAGCATGTTGTGGGCATCACTGTGTCGCCAGGACTGTGCTGGAGGCCCAGTGCACAGGCTTGTCACCGAGTGAAGCACGTACACATGGGCACACCCAAGTGCGCAGAAATGTTCCTGGGAGCCCTTGAAACAGCGGGTCCCTCCTCATGCCTCAGACAACCTACCCCTCCTTCAGATCACCTGTAAGGTTCTCTCCAGCCCCAAACATGTATGCCAAAGGACAATGCTTTTTTAATTACTATTAAACACACTTTATTCCCCACTGTTCATTGTAAGTGAGGCCATTTGAAGGCAATGCGGCAGGAGGCAAGGAGTTAGACTTGAGTTTTAGACTTGATTTGCTAATCATGTGGCCACTGGCCTTGGGCATTTAGCCTCCTGTGGTCTCACTTTTCTCACCAATAAAATGGGGATATAAACTCTGTCCTCGTGCATGTCGGCAAAATGGTGCAAGGACGCAGGTGTGAGCCTGCCTACGTTAAAGGGCTTTCAGAGAGCCCACAAAACTGTACAAAGAGAAAATGCGGATGCTCTCTTTCCCAAGATCGTGTCCAGGATACCAGCTGTATGACTTTGTCTAAGAGGCTCCATGACTCTGCCTCGGTTTTCTCATCTGTGAAATGGGCATGGTGGGTTTGACCTCTCAGAATCCTGAGGGTGCATGAGAGCTCAGTGCACAGAAAGGGCTTCGCAAACGGCACCTGGCTGAGGCCATCGTTGTGTGCTTCCTGGATTCTGAGTCTCACGATAGCAGTTTTGGCATAGTTGCTGCAGAGACTGCGGAAGGCCGACTCCTGTCCCCAGCCACCTTCACCCCTGCACTCTGCGTCAAGGTGTGTATTCCCAGCAGTGGCACGCCGGCCCTGAAGTCTTAATGAGAAGCAGGAGCGCTGCAGCAGCTGGAAGGGGCAGCCACTAGTCATGCATGAAGTTAATTTAGTTTCTCTAAATGTCTGGCGGTTTGGGGAGCAGAGAGACGGGCTGGGCCCACACAGCAGATCTTCCGTGCTCTGCCTTGGAAACGACAGGGGTGGGGGTGAGGGGGACAGCCCTCCAAACTAAGGCGCTTCATTCCCGCCCTGCAACAAGGGGAGGCGCATTGTTAGCTTGGGTTTGTTTTCATCTTAAGTTGGAAAGGTTTCCAAAAACATTCATTTCATTGTTTCTCTACTCTCTGCTAACTCAATAAAAGTGGTTCTTTTAATTAATTTGCTTGTTTCTCCATGTGCTATCTTCAAGCTAAATAAAAACGTTCTTTTCAGGCTCTCCATGGCTCTTGAGGTCCCCAGCCAAGTTGTTTTCCCCCACCCACCCTCAGGTTCGTCAAGTCCCCAGATGTCAGACGTGGACGGGCCACATGGGCTGATGCACCACATTTCAGATGAGGAAACTGAGGCTGACACAGGGGTAGTGCTGCGTGCGAGGACACATGCTGAGCCGGAGGCTGTGTGGGGATGGAAATCCAGACAGGAAAGGCTCAGGGGGTCGGTCAACATGGGATGGCTTCCCCACGGACATCACCATTGCTGTTGCTGAGAAGTGGCTTGAGCTGTTCTCTTTAAACAGATACACATTTATGGATATAAACGCCGGAGCGATGATTGTTTTTACAGCTGCGGCTATTCTCTGATTTAAAAATGAATAGACGAGTTTCTGGATATTTTGCTCTAAAGCAGATTTCTATTCAGCAACCCTTTACTCCTGTTGATGCTCCTCATAAAATCAAAGCAGTGGACTGTTGTAAAAAAGAAAATTGGCCTCTGGATTTAATAAAATTACTCAGGAATGTGGCAATCCACTCTGAATACATGTTTAAGGGGAAGACGAAAGTGCTCCAATGAAATATTAATAAGAACTCTGAAAATATTAACAATATCTGGTATTGAAATGATAAAGCAAAAATAAGAAAGGTGATCATGTAGTCCAACACCGGAAAGCGTGGCGATTTTACATGCTGCCTCTGCCAGCTTCATACTCTCTTCGCCTGCGAGAAGCACTCAGTGGAGAACCAGGCCTCAGCCAAGTCTGCCCCCAGCCCCAAATGTCCCAATGCCCCCCTATTTCCCAGCTGAAGGAATGCTTTGAAACATTCTCCACTTTCCCAATCACTGAAATTCACGGTGTCTTTCCAGACATCCTGGCCTGGTTTTATGGCCACGGGTCTTAAGCCATCACTTTCCAGGCTTTTAGGATGGGATACTACTTGACCTGTATCCATACACAGTCCACCTCTTCCAAGAAACCTTCTCAGACTCCTACAGTCAGACGTACTCTCTCCCTCCCTGGACAGACCCACACACATTCCCTGCAATTCTCTAGGGGCCCTGAGGACTAACTGTACATTATCCCAGTCCAGATGCTACTACCTCTTGCTCGTACTCCAAGCTCCTTCAGGGTGTGGCCGTGCCCGATTTCCAGGTAGGGCGCAGTGGAGTCATGAGTTTGAGCCTCTAGTTTGTCATTTACATGCCCGCCATTATCTCCTGGATGTATTTATGTCCTTCATTACCATCTCTCCCTCTCTTATTGCAAGGCACAAGTCTTCTCTCCCTTATACACTGCTGTTTCTCTAGAACAGCACCCGACCCACAGCAAGCCCACGGCAGGCCCTTATTAGTCAGCTTCCTAAAAGCAGATGGAGATTTCTGCATGTGACAATTCATCTCCTACTGTCACATTTTCACCTTTAAAGTGAGAATGGGGCAACTGGGTAGCTCAGTCGGTTAAGCATCTGACTCCTGATTTCAGCTCAGGTTACAATCTCACAGTTGTGGGATCAAGCCCCACATCAGGCTCTGCACTGACAGCACAGAGCCTGCTTGGGATTCTGTCTCTCTCCCTCTCTCTCTCTTCCCTTCCCCAACTCATGCACTCACTCTCACTTTCTCTCACTCTCTCTCTTTCTCTCTCTCAAAATAAATAATTAAGCATTAAAATATAATAATAACCACTCTTCTGTACATTCATTATTTGACATCATGGACCATTCAATCTTACAAACAGCCCAGGGGGCAAGTATTACTATCACATTCCACTCTACAGGTGAGAGAATGAAGCTTAGAGATAAATGAGTTTACACAGCCTGGAAATAATGAAGCAGAGTCATCGATGCTGAATTTGGTGTGCCTGTGGATGTTACCTTTCCAAATGGAAGAAAGACAGCCAAAGAAGAAAGCCCCAGTGGGAGAACCCATTACCCTCTTGCATTAGAAGTGGAGGTATTTTCAGCTGAGAGAGCTCCATTAGGCATAGGTACATGCAGCCCACTCCCCCTCTGCGGGGGCCGGTGCTGACCCAGCCCCTGCAAGCTAGCAGGACTTGGCGTATCTCTTCCCCTTTCTTCGCCTTCCCTATATATGTCTTATTTTTATCTTATTTTTCAGCAAATATATTTTCAGACCCTCTACTATTCTGGGAGCTATGTTAGTCGCTGAGGCTCTTTAAGAAGTGTCTCAAACACGAGTCCTGCACTCAAGGAGCATTTAGTCCTATTGGTGTATGAAAGCGTTACGTTGAATTAACCTTGCTTCACACACATCTGCTTCTGGCATGGATTTACTCTTTTAATAATGCATGGATGTGATCTCATTTACACACTCTACTAGGAACATTTTTTTTCCACCAGCAGCCATTAACCATAGTTTCACAGGAGGAGATGTCGGGAGTAACAAAAATATTGGAAGGAGTTTTGGAGCAGATGAGAGCTGGCTCCCACAGGTGTTCCTGGAGATGAGCACAGATCTTCAGTGAATAAATAAAATCTTCCCCTTGCTCCTCTGAAATGCTCTCCTGCTCCTCCAGCTGTGGTTGTCCTGTCCTCATCACACACACACAGGGAGTCCTCTTCTTGGGCTGAACATTTCTGGCTTTCTTTCCACTCTTTGCATCTCTAAGCTCTGACCACTAAGCTCTCACTGCAAGTTTTTAACAATTTTTTTAATGTTTTATTTACTTTTTGAGAGAGAAGTAGAGACAGTATGAGCAGGGAAGGGTCAGAGAGAGAGGGAGACACAGAATCCGAAGACAGGTTCCAGGCTCTGAGCTAGCTGTCAGCACAGAGCCCGACGCGGGGCTTGAACCCATGAACCATGAGATCATGACCTGAGCTGAAGTCAGACGCCTAACCAACTGAGCCACCCAGGCGCCCCTCTCACTGCAAGTTTTTAAACACACCCAGGACTCTCCTACCTCAGGGCCTTTGCACAGCCATTTAAGTCTGCCTGGAAAAATTGTTTTCCCAGAAAGCCCCATGGCTCACTCTCTCCCTCCTCGTCTTTTTTTTTTTTTTAATTTTTAATGTTTATTTTATTTTTGAGAGAGACAGACAGACAGACAGACAGACAGAGTATGAGCAGGAGAGGAGCAGAGAGAGAGAGAGGGAAACACAGAATCCAAGGCAGGCTCCAGGCTCCAAGCTGTCATCACAGAGCCTGATGAGGGGCTCAAACCCACAAACTGTGAGATCATAACCTGAGCCAAGTCGGTCGCTTAACTGACTGAGCCACCCAGGTGCTCCACTCCCTCCTCAAGTCTTAAAGTTTTTGTTCAAATGAAGTCTTCCCTGAGTGCCCCCGAACTTAAAATCCAAACTGTTCCTCACTATCCTCAAACCCCCTTCCTCGCTTTACTTTCCTCCCTGCCACTTTCCCCATCTGATAAATTATGCATTCTACTTGTCTGTTTTCTATTATCTGCATTCTAGAAGGCAGTCTCCATGAAGATAAAGATTTTTGTCTCTTTTCTCTATTGCTGCCACCCCAATGTCTAGAACAGTGCCTGGTACAAAGTAGAAAATCAATAAACCTTTGCTAAATGAATGAATGGATACCCTGAGGAATGTCTTACAACACTAAGACTTTTTAAAAAATGACCCTACTACCATCCAAATGGCTTTAGCTGTTTATAATTCAGGACGCATATTTGTATCAGTGATCCCATTTATTCCCCGTGCAGTAAATTGAATTGTATCTCCTCCAAAATTTATATGCTGAAACCCTAACCCCAAATGTAACTATATCTGGAGACAAATTAAGGTGAAATAAGGTCATGAGGGTGGGGCTCTAATATGATAGGACTCTGGCCTTTGAAGAAGAGGAAGAGAGCCACAGAGAGAGATCTCTGCCATGGGAGAACACAACAAGAAGGCAGCCAGGAAGTCAGGAAGAAAGCTCTCACCAGAAATCAAATCAGTCCTGACCTTGCACTTCCAACCTCCAGAACTATGAGAAATAAGTCTCTGCTGTGTAAGCCACCCAGTATACGGTATTTTGTTATGGCATCCTGAGAAAACTACGATATCCCACAAAATATACTCTTCCAGGCATGTTTGATCACCCCATGTTCAAGATGCAACAGCTGAGGACTAGAGAAGCTGAACGCTTTCCCCAAGTTCACAGACGTAGTGGTAAGCCTGCCCCTATGCCATTGCACGAGGCTTCCTGGCACAGAAATCATCTGTCCCCATGCCCGTGACTCACACACTTAGCTTCATGACTACATCCCACCACTGTTGTCCACCTGCAGAGGGTCTGGAAAAGGAGATAACAGCACTTTTAAAACATACCCCCCATCCCATGAAAGTTGTGAGGGCTTCTAATGAGCATGTTGCATATAGGATCAAGGAAGAGCATACATTTTAATTGGATAAAGAGTAATTCATGCACTTTTGCCTTGTGCCTCACAATCTATACCTTGCAGTGGTACTTTTGGCCATTTGTACTCATCCATCCATCCACCCACCCACCCTTCTTTCCTTCCTTTCATCCTTACATCTTTTCCATCCTTCCTTCCTTCCTGCCAACCTTCCTTCCAACCATCGGTCTGTCCTCCATCAATCCATCCATATGTCTGTCCATCCACCCATCCATCCTTCCATGCATCTATTTAACCATCCTTCCATCATTCCCTTCATCCATCCACCCACCCATCCACTCACCCACCCATCCGTTCACCCACCCTTCCATCCACCCGCCCATCCATCCACCCGCCCATCCATCCACCCGCCCATCCACCCATCCACCTGCCCATCCACCCACCCGCCCTTCCATCCACCCGCCCATCCATCCACCCGCCCTTCCATCCACCTGCCCACCTGCCCATCCACCCGCCCACCCATCCATCCACCCGCCCATCCACCCATCCACCCGCCCATCCATCCACCCGACCATCCACCCATCCACCTGCCCTTCCATCCATCCACCCACCCATCCACCCACCCATCCATCCACCCGACCATCCATCCACCCGCCCTTCCATCCATCCACCCACCCATCCACCCGCCCATCCATCCACCCGACCATCCATCCACCCGCCCATCCGCCCATCCATCCATCCATCCGCCCTTCCTTCCTTCCTTCTTTCCTTCCTTCCTTCCTTCTTTCCATTCTTCCCTTCATCCACACATCCATCCATCCATCCACCCATCCATCCTTCCATACATCTATTTAACCATCCTTCCATCATTCCCTTCACCCATCCACCCACCCATCCACTCACCCACCCATCCGTTCATCCACCCATCCATCTATCCATCCATCCTTCCATCCATCCACATATCATCCATCCATTCAATATTTTTGGGTGTCTACTATATGACTTAACACCATCCATGCAAATTTGATTTCACCAAAGGGGACCAGCAAGTAGAGGCAGCCCAAAGCAATGTACCTAAGGCTCCCTTTGGGCCAGATACATGTCAATACTTTGAATTTGTGCCCTCACTTAATCATCAAGCAGTCCATCTCCCCACTGTAGGGGCAGACTTAGAGACTCAGAGTAAGGTGACTTGCCCAAGGCATGGTGCTACCAGGTGCCAGAGCCATCATTAGTGTGCATCACAGCCTGAGTCTCCTCCATCACATGGCACTGTAGGTAAGAACCGTGAACCTAAAACTGCTTCCGGGGTCATGTCCAGTTTCCTCACCTCCTGCCTCCCCAGCCACACTTATTACTCTTCTAAAATTAGCTGGCTACCTGTCACATTGTACACTTAAGATATGGGCAGTCTGTTGGCAATTTATACCAAAGATAACTCAGTAAACCTGTTTCTTAAGACAGGTACAAGAACTTTACAGCAGCTTTATTCAGAATAGCCTCCAACTGGCTGTAACAGCATAAACGTCCATCAACAGTGGGATAAACAAATGGAGAGACATTCAAATAACACTATAGAGTAATGGCAGTGGACAAGCTCCGCTATACACAACACCGTGAGTCATTCCCACAAACGTCGATGAGCAAAATAAGTGAGACAGGAAAGAATACATAGTACATGATTCTACATAGAGAAAGCTTAAAAATACACCTGAAAATAAACTCGTGTTAGAAATGAGGGGGGTGGCGACTCTGAGGGAGACGGAAAGGAAATGATGGCGGGAGCTGTGATGGGCAGTCACCTAGGTAGCTGGTTGATTCTGGATTCCTCGATCCATTTACAGCGGCATCCTCTTGTAATGCATTAAGCTGTACAACCTAAGATTTCTCCTTTTTTTCTATATGCATGCTATGCATCAATAAGCTTATTTTAAAGGGCTGTTATAATGGTGTGTGATAAAGGCCGTGTTGAATGGGCTAAAAATGCTGCAAAGGAGACAGGAAATAAAGGGAACTGGGGATGGGAAGAAGGGTGGAGACAGAGGGCGGAGCTATGATATGTTCAGCAGCAAGCGGAAAGGGGGTTTGAGGCTGTGTAGCCAGAGGCATATTCCTGGGCACCCTTGGCTCAGCAGGAATTTTCCCACTCCTGCACATGCAAAATGAATTCAAATGTATACGTTTTACAACTTTGCCTTTGTTTGGGGCTTCATCATTTACAGTTTGCAAGGTGGTGATCCTCGCAAAGGTAAGAACCATTAATCCATGCACAAAGTGGATCTCAGCGAATGTTTGCTTGAATGAACACAAAGCACTTTGACCTTCGCTAACACCATGCTTTCTCATGGGCAGTCTGCAGATAAGCAGAGAAGGAGTCTCTAGTCTCCTTACACAGAGGGGCACCAAGGCTCCTGGGAGTTAAGAGGCTTCTTACAAATGGGGCAAAGCCTGGAAGCAGTTTGAATCCTAGTTTGTTGCCTTTAAGCCCTGTGCACTTGGACCATGCTGGAGGCGAGAGCCAATGCCCTGCTTCCTTGCAAGTCCCCCTCCCCTAGTCCAGTTCTGAAAGCTAACATGAGTCAAGCCCATGTTACATCCCGCACAGAGAGGCGTAGCTCTCTGCATTTGAACATTGAAAATGCAGCTGCATTTTCTCTTTGGTTATTGGTGACCTTTTCCTATTCCAAAAGCATGCATACTCTCCCTGCTGAGGACACAGCAAAGATGCAATAAATTATCACAACAGCTCATGCAAAATGAAAGTGGGCCATACCCTTGAATCTCTCTCTCTCTCTTTCCCTTTCCCTCTCTCTCCTCTCCTCTTCTCTTCTCTTCTCTTCTCTTCTCTTCTCTTCTCTTCTCTTCTCTCTCTCTCTCTCTCTCTCTCTCTCTCTCACACACACACACACACACACACACACACACACACCAAGAAGCAAGAGGCCTGAAGGAACAGCAGCAGTCCCTCACAAGAACTGAGGGATTTGCTGCCAAAGGATGCCCAGGTAGAAGCTAAATCGTGCTGTCCCTTGTGAGTGTCGCTTAGCATAATTATATCCCCAGAGAACCCAGGCTTCCAGACGGGCCTTAGAGCATCGTTTATATACAGTATTTTAGGCCAATAACATGGTTCTAATGAAGCAGGAAGGAAGAACAAGAATAATAAAATTAAAAAGTCAAATTTCCATCCTTAATCTCCAGGGCTGCACATAGGACGTGGCTGTGGCCCAGAGGCAGCGAGGGGGGTGGGAGGAAGAAGCCTGTTTCTTACAGAGTCCACGACAGAGGTGAGCCTCAATCCCAATTCCCGCCTCTGATGTGCATCTCCTCAGAGTGGGAGATGGTGCAGGGAGCCTGAAAAGACTCAGGGAAGGAGACCCTGAGCTTGTTGGTCTGCTTCTACATCTGTCTCCAATGTGGGGAGTTCCCAGAGGATGGGCCTTTAGCAGATCCTTTTATTTCAGGTTGAAGGAGCGGCGTCCAGGGATGTGTCCAGGAGCACATGGAGAGATCTCCAAGCAGACGGCTCCTGCTCAGCCACGTGTCCCGCCAACTGAGATTTCCCTTTCCTCTTGGGCTGCTGCTCATTTTTTGGTCTTCCCCCCGTTCAAATGCCTCTGGGAGACCATTACTCGCATTTGTGCTCATTTGTGTATTCGACATCTGCTCTGAGATGCATACTACAGGCCCAAAGGGAAGGACAATTGCTGTCCCTGCACTCAGGGGGCTCACAGGCACCCAGGAAGTAAGAGCAGAGGAAGGGTCTCACTGTGCATGCGGAGCTTTGACGGAAAGTAGTTAATAATGAGACGGGGGTGTTTGTGTGTGCAAACGGGGGTGGGGAACAATTTACACTTTCTTCTAGGTCCTGAGACCTCCGTGGGCCAGGCACAGTCACCGCCACCCCAGTGAAGTGGCTCCACCCACCGCTGAAGTCCCACCCAGCCCCCAAGAAGGCACTGCCATGCTCATCCCCTGGCCCTTCTTCTCCACCAGACTCACCCAGCTAGGTTCCTGAAGTATACCCGTCCCCCCACGCTGGCACAGAGCGAAGTGAATGTCACCCATGACCACTCTTGGCTACGCCAGGGCACCAGACAAGTCCTACAGTAGTGGCCCGAGATGAACTAATACTCAGACCAAACCTAGTCTTTTTCTTTTCAGTTTTTTTTTTTTTTTTAAAGAAAGAGACAGAGATAGCATGCAAGTTGGAGAGAGGCATAGAGACAGAGAGAGAGAGAGAATTCCAAGTAGGATCTGCACTGTCAGCCCAGAGCCTGATGCAGGGCTCAAACAAGCCATCAGATCATGACCTGAGCCAAAATCAACAGTCAGACACTTAACCGACTGAGCCACCCAGGCTCCCCGAGACCCAGCCTTATTTGAGACCTGAGGCCCCCAAATCTTTTTTTCTACTTCCAAAGACTGTTCCAGCTTGGGTTAACTGACTTTCAGTCTCTACCAAGATGACAGCAAGCCTGTACACGCACTGAGTGTGGGTCAGGAGGTGAGGGTTCCAGTCTCACCATGTCTGTCTGTTTGCACACCTCTGGGCAAGCTCCTGCCTCTGGTATGTGATCTGCCACAAAGCTGGTGACTGAGGGCAGGAAGGGAGAGGAGTGGGACAGATTCTATGCCAGCAAGGTCATTGGCAATTCTTTATATCCCTGTATCCACAAGACCGTCTGCCTACCCTTCAAGAGTTGGAATGCATGTCTCCTTCCCTTGAATCTGGGCTGCCTTGTGAGTCACTTTGCCCAATAGAAGGGAGTAACACTGTGCTAGTTTGAGGTCCGGGCTCTGGGAGACCAAAAAGCTCCCACTTCAACTCTCCTGCAGCCTGATGCACCCTCTCCAAAGGCCTGACAACCCTGCTGGGGAGACCAAATGGAGAGAAAGGGGTGCCTTGCTCACCCCTAGATGTTCTAGCCATCTCAGCTGAGGGGACAAACATGTGAAGGACACCGCTTCGGATTTCCAGGGCCAACTGAGCCTCCAATGTCTGCATGTCATTGGCCATGAGTAGGGAAGATGAACTGAAGAACTACCCAGCTGAGTCCCGCCTGGTAAACTAATTTATGAGTAAATAAATCCTTTAAATCCAAGCTACATCGTTGGGGGCAGATAACTGAAACAGGTGCCAGAGGTAAATGCTATGGGCATACGACCTTATAAACACAGGTGCCTGCAGCTAGAGGCTTGGGTTCCGGTTAGGAGTTCTGGCTTGAACATTGAACAGTACCCGAGAAAAACAGACCATTGAAAATCTATTGTCACAAAGACATTTCACTGTCATGGGATGTGTTGTCACAGGAATTGGCCTATGCTGGTTGGCTGGGTCCATGCAGATGTCCCTCCAACAGGCGCTCAGAGCCAGCTTGGTTCCAAACATGGAGGGAGTAAAATTTCACTCATAAATGCCCAATTATTTTCCATGCTTCCCTCCTCTCCCCACTATCCCCACCCCTCACTCAAAGTACCAGAGATGGAAAACCATGGAAACAAATGGCTTTGTGTCATACTGAATGGGAAACATAGCATCTGGGGCTTAGAAAAGAAAAGCTGTTGTGTTGTTAATAACATTTTTATGGGTGATTTTGCTGTCTTTGTTGCAAAAAAGTAGCACAGGCTCTGTTCTTCCAGGCCTGAGGGGTCAGTGTCCCTTATAGAGCTCTGGATCTGTTGGGATTTGCTCTCAGCTGACCCACTTACATGCTTCAGATCCACCTCCCCCAATGTTAACAGCTACCAACTTTCAAGATCTCTCCATGGTAGCCATTGGGTTGCATGGTTTACTTATGCTGGGTCCCTATAATGAACCTTTCAAGTCATACTTCTTATCCCCTTTCTTACAGTTTGGAAAACTGAAGGCCAGAGATATTAAACAATATCTTATGCCTAATAAGTGGTAGAGCTGTATTTAAACTGAGGTCTGCAAGGCCCCAAAACCCGTGCTCTTAAGCATACTCTAAACTGAATATAGCTCCCTGTCCTGACCATTACCAGGGCCACTCATTCATGCATATACACATCCATGGATTCAACACATGCATTCATTTATTATTCAACACATTTAATGATTACCTACTCTGTATAGGAAGAGAGTATACAGTAATGAAGCAAACAGACCCAGTATCTACTCTCATGGACCTTACAGTCTCTAGACCATAGATACCCACCGTGACCTTCACCACAAGCCCTCACATTACACTATCCCTGAACCCCTTTCTGCAGTTTTAACTCAACCACTCTCCCAATCATCCCAGCCATGACTCAACATTCCACAGCCTGGCTCTGACTTTGATCTCTGCAGTATTCTTCACACACTCTATCCCTTTCTCTCCACAATTCCTGCCGCAGTATCCTTAGCTGTCTCCCCACCTATTCGGCTCTGGGAACTTTGCAGGTGAAGGGAAAAGGGGGAACAGAAATAAGGAAAACAGAGACCCAATAAATTGTGTGGAATAAAGGGAGTAACAGGAAGTCAAGGGCAGTGTTCCCCAACTTCAGATGAAGAATCAACCAGTGAGAATTCAGAATTGAGTATCTTCTGTCATCTCCTCACCTACCCTCATCCTCACCCTGCATCTTGAGTATTTTCTCTGATGTCCTTTTCTCTCATACTCCTATCATTAAGGTTCCAGCCCTGGCCCTCAAAACCCTTAAACGACCTGATTTTGGAGGGTCAAAACCAGGCTAGTCACAAGGGTGAGCATCTGAGAAGATCTCCATAGCCTCTCTTAAAGGAAGAGTTGCGAAGCTAGATTACAAAAATGGCCCCAACTTCCCGCCTCTGCCTATATCTGTGCCCTTTGCAATATGACTTTGTCACTCTTTCCACCAAGATGCAGAGTCTGTTTTCCCACTCCCTCTGAATCTATGCTGGTCTGCTGGCCTGCTCTGGTCACTAGGATGAAACAGAAGTGATGATGTGCCTATTCTGAGCCTCTGTGCACACTTCTGCGCTCTCTCTCTTGTATCTCTGCCTCCACTCTGAGTCAACAGCTCTTATGTGCCAGGCAATATTCTAGAAACTGAAGATAAAGATGTGAAAGAAACAAGCAGGCCCCTACTTGGAGCAAGTTTAGATTCTAGTGAGTCAATGAATGATGGAGGAGAATATTAAATTTTCCAGGTTAGAAAGAACCATTCTTTGGATCAAGAAGATATGGTTTATCTATACAATGGAATACTACATGGCAATGAGAAACAATGAAATCTGGCCATGTGTAGCAACATGGATGGATCTTGAGGGTGTTATGCTGAGTGAAATAAGTCAGGTAGAGAAGGACATATATCATATGTTTGCACTTATAGGAGGATTAGGAGGAACTTAATGGAGGACCATGGGGGAGAAGAAGAGGGAAAATAGTGGGGGAGAGGGATGGAGGCAAACCATGAGAGACTCTTGAATGCCAAGAACAAACTGAGGGCTGATGGGGGGGGGAGGGGAAGGAGGTGATGGGCATGGAGGAGGGCACTTATGGGGATGAGCATTGGATGTTATATGGAAACCAATTTGACAATAAACTATTAAAAATTAAAAAAATAGTTTGCAGCTTGTAAAGAAAAAAAAAGAAAGAACTATTCTTCAATCTCAAATAATACTTAAATCTTACACAGCATCTCTACAAAGACTTTGAACTCTTCCAAAGCCAGGGAGCTCTTTGTGTGTCAATGCAATGGCTCCAGTTTTAGATGGCTCTCACTCCTAGAAAGACTTTCCTTATAATGAACTGAAGCCCATCCATCAAGAGTGTCCACACTTTGATTTATAGATCCTCCTCAGGGCCACATACAGCATGCCTAGTGACATCTATCTGAGCTCTCTCTCTTCCCAAATAAATCTTCCCTTTCCCTTAGCTGTCCCCCAATGTCATGATTTTGAGGTCTCTTGCCATCCTCTGCCTTGAGCTTGCCACATTATTTTTCTGCAGTCTTCTAAAGTTTGTTTCACAGAAATAAACTAAAAACCTACCAACTTGTATGACCTCAGCACATGATATCACCTCTTTTGTCTTCAAATTCCTCAGTTTAAAAATGAGTAAATGGGACTCAGTAGCTTCCAAGAAGAGACAGCAATATGGAATAGAACAAACCCTAGACACTCAACAAATATTCTATTCTTCTTGTGATTTATTTCTATTACTGCTTGAGCCTGTCCATCTCCCTATCACCTTATAACCCCCTTTTTTAACCTGTAAAATTCTACCTTTTGGTACAGGGATAGGAAATCAAATCTGGGTCTGAGTCCCAGCTCTACCACTTAACAGCTAAGTGACTTTGGACATATTACTTAACTGCTTTATCTCAATTTCTTCACCCATAAAACTGGACCATTGCTCCTTTTCCTCCCAGCTCATGAGAATTGTCACATAGGCTGTGGGTGATGGATATGTGAAAGCACTCTTCCAACAGGACACTCTGCAGTTAAGAGATGGCATGTCGGTGCTGCCTTGAAGTGGGGACCCTAGGCCAGCAGTACAATGAACAAACACCATTCCATTTTGTAGAAACGCTTATGGAGCTGACTTCCAATGAGCTTGGCAGCTCTGTTTCTATGTGAAAACTCAATACAGTTTCAATAATTCTAGGGAAGAAACAGCGTGGCCATAATTTTCCCTTCTAATGGGCGCATCATGTTCTGTGATATTCTGAGAGAACTATTTAGGAAAATGCCATGGTAAGTAAATATTTTCGCAGGCAATAGGCCTGGCACAAGGAAGCCTCAGGATGGTAGTAGACCCTTCCTTGGATGGGACTAAGATCTAAGTGGCTCAAGGTTTTGGCCACAGGGGCAAGTGTCTACTATTTATCTCATTGTTCTCGAGTGTCCCCTCCACTCTGCCCTCACACCGTCCATCTCTGCTTCCCACCTCTCCTTGGCCCCCTACTACAGCATGATCCAGCCCTTGACCCCAAACAGGGCTCACAAGCATCCTGATGACCTGGTCTTTCCGCCTCCCAGGCAGACCCAACAGTCACATAACTCTAAACTGTCCACCATCCAGCCCACTGTCATATTTCATATCCAAATGCCATAAAACATGCAATTCCTTCCAACCAGGAGTCCCTCTCTCTGCCTTTATTTATCTGATCTGTTCTATTCATCCTTAAATACTCAGTAGAGAAGCTGCCTCCTCCAGGAATCCCATGCTAATAACCTCCAGAAAACCAGCTCCATGGATGTCATTGCTTCCTCTTCTGAGTTCATCTTGAACCTTAAATAGCACACGTTTCCATGCATTGAGATTTCCTGTTTATCTGCCTGTCTCCTTCTGGACTGGTGAGATCTCAGAATCAAAGCCCCAACTATCTGAGGCTCCAGCATGTAATAGTCCTCAACATATGGGAAATGTCTGCAACAGACTAGAAGGTAGAAGTATCCCAACTATCCAAAGATATATAAATAATGACTATACTCTGAATCCCCAGCCCCAAACTAAGCACTCTAACCTTTCCATATGCCTGACCCCTGGAAGGCAAAGAGTGGACCCAGAAAGAAAAATGAGAGACCATAACCTTCTATGCCCTTATGAGACAAGAGTGTATGATTGCCATGAAATGTGTAAACTGTGGTACGGATTACTTGTCACCAAGGCTGGAAAGGGCAGAGAGCTGAGCTATTTTTCACAACTACAAATGCATGTGCAGGTTGGGGCTACTGCAGTGGAAATCCCAGGTTTTTTATACTGATGAGGTGGCAAAAAGGCCAGCTTCCCTGGGTGTGGTGGCTGATGTGGTTACTCACAAGGTGGCTTGGCTGTACAGGATCGTGCAGTAACCTCTGCTTCATCTGAATATAAGAACCATAAAACTCAGAGATCAGGTGCCCAAGGACTGATTCTGGGTTGGGGAATTTCTGCCTATTTATAGATTTTAAACCAACTAAAACTCATCTATATTTTTAGTCCCTATTCCATGCAATACAAAAGACCCTCTCCCCCCTAAAATGTTTATTTTGAGAGAGAGAGAGAGAAAGAGAGAGAAAGAGAGAGAGAGAGAGAGAGAGAGAGAGAATCCCAAGCAGGCTCCACACTGGCAGTGCAGAGCCTGATGTGGGGCTCGATTCCACGAACTGTGAGATCATGACCTGAGCTGAAATCAAGAGTCAAGAGCTTAACCAACTGAACCACCCAGATACCCCGACAAAAGGGCTTTTTTGAGCACCTATTCTATGCTTGGTCAAGAAGGAGAAGTCTGAAATCCCCAATTTCAAGGAGCTCACAGACTAGGGGGGAGCCTAAGTAAGTTGCAGTCACAATCACACACACACACAAGGGCTCACTCAGCTCCTGCTATTTCCAGGGCAGGGCATCCTGTAGATGTCTGGATGACTGGTTGAGATGGGCTGGTCTGGGCAGGTGGGTGTTTATTCCCATAAATCAAATCTGCTCTCTCTGTTAACTGGGGGGAAATGCTGCCCAGCCTGGGTTTCCTTACTGTGTGATTGCTTTCCTGCAATTCTTGGGTGTAGGTAGGTTTATCCAGAAAAGTCAAATTCCTGAGAACAGCAGAGGAGAGAGGAATTTGCTTCATACTAGCAACATCACTAGCAACATCACGACTAATCCCTTTCTCAGAGGAGCTTCATGGCATCAAGCAAACTGGAGACTTGTGACTTCTCTCTAATCCCCTTAGCTCATCTCCCTCTAGTGAATCCAAATGTTCAACCAGTGCCAGAGCTTGACAGCCTGGAGCAGCCATGAAGCGGCGGGAAATGTGCCTGATCTGTTATCAGAACACTTGCAAGGGTCCTGGCTCTGCCACTTAAGAGCGGTGCATCTTTGAGTTAATTACAACCTTCCTCTGCCTGCCTCAATTTACTCACTTGCAAAATAGAATTGATGATATGAGGATCAGAGGAGATAATGTGTATGAAATCACCTTATTAACTGTAAAGATCTATATACGTAAAGGTTGACTGTTATTTTCAGATTGTACAGATCTCCTCGCCATAAAAAGCTGGGTGCCTCCTGGAAGGGAAAGTTCACACCTCCTTCATTTTTGGATTTTTCTGAACCTGACACAAAGCCTGGCACTTAATGAGCACTTCAGCGAATACTTGTTAAAAAAATAAATTGGAACACTGGAAGATAATTCCCTCAGGGTTAAGGCATCCCTCCAAGCTAAAAGGTAAGAGAAAGGAAATTTAATCTATAGAAAGTTTGGAATCTTCAGGATAAATTTTTAAATATTCAGTATTTTCTGAAGAGAATGTGTGAACATGGAGGCATCTGAGTGGCTCAGTCGGTTGAGTGTCCCACTTCAACTCAGGTCATGACTCTCATCTCGTGAGTTTGAGCCCCATGTCGGGCTCTGTGCTGACAGCTCAGAGCCTGGAGCCTACTTCAGATTCTGTGTCTTTCTCTCTCTGTTCCCCTACCCGGTTCATGCTGTCTCTCAAAAAATAAATAAACGTTAAAGAAATTTTTAAAAAAGCAAATAAACACTTTAAAAAAGAATGTAAATACGTGTGTGGGGGTGTGTGTGCATGCATGTGTGTATTGATTATTTCTTCTGTGGCTGGGTGTCTACATTAACTTTAAACAATATGTACTCTGAAAAGTTTTTGGCTTCCAGTTATATGAATATATTTATCTCAGCATTAAGAGAATAGAGATGGATGACAGGCTATGTCCTGGTTCTCATTCTTAATTCATTCATTCTTTCCTTCGTTCGTTCATTCACTCATTCATTCATTCATTCATTCACTCTTGGAGGCAAATGACTGTGCAAAAGCCAAGCCTCATTACAAGGGGGAAAATGTCTGACCCAGCCTGTCGGCTAACAAACTCCCACTGATCCTTCCAGATAGCATTGCCTCTGGGCAATGGAACATTTGAAATCCTACTATTGTTTCTATATGTGGCACTTACCATCATCCCTTATTTTCAGTTTTATAATTTCAGAGATCAAAATGCTGAGATCTTCCTCCTAAAAATATTATTACCATAACCAGGGTATATAGCCACCAGAATCCTCCAAAAATCCCACCTCTGAAAAGACTGTTCAGGACAAGTCTACATCTACTTGGAGAATAGCAGTGACTTCTTTGGTCCTAAATCCAAACTTTGGACTGAAGATCACACAAACAGGACCACACAGACAAGGTGCCTATCATCATCTCCTCATCATCTCTGCACCCAACACACCTGTTCTGTCATCCCCACCCCAAGGTGTAACCCTGCCTATAATCTCACTTTTCTATCCCTCCTCTCTCCTCTACCTTCCTCTTCCTTGTCTATTCCTCGTGTTTAATTGGTTCTCAAGCACCAGGCCTATGCTGTGATGAATTAATGAAACTCTTCTGCAGGGCTTGCTGTTCCCAAATGCTCACCACACCCCCTGCCCTTTATTCCCTACCCCTTCTTGTCTCAACCACCACTCACCCTCTGCGAAACAGCATTCCCTTCTCATGCTTTATGCTTCCAAATATTCTCTCCTGGGTTGCTGCCTCTGTCTCAGGCTGGCAGCACCACTGTTATTATGATCATATATTAAGTTTAATGCGTCCACAGGGCATTTTACACACTCATAAAAATCAGGCCCTCTAAGAGCTCCCTGCGCTGAAGACAACGGAAATACCATCCCATGTCCTAGCTGGTGCCTCATGCCATTATGTGGCCTCTAAATGTGCAAAGCTGGGTGGTGGTTGTTTATTGTTGTTAGTGTTACACTTGATGATATAAATACAGCATTGTGAAGAGGACTAAATGACGTCCCAGCTTATAAGCAGAGCTGAAGTCTTGATTACCACCATTCGGGCAACATCCCACACTATTGGTGATATCAATAATAGGTGACATTTACTAAGTACATACTGTATGCCAGATTGTGCACTAAACATTTTACACGCATTTTGCCACATCATCTGCCTGACGACCATGTGTGACAGGTCGTATTTAATTTAGAAATACTAAAGAAAAGAAAGAAATTGAGATATAGAGAAATTAACTAATGAGTTCAAGGTCGAGCAGCACAGAGGTGGGAAAATCAGAATTATTCAAACCCCAATTGTCTGGTTGCAGAGCTGCCTGCACACACAGACAAAGTCCACCTCCAAGGTCTAGGGACTCAAATGAGTTAAAGACAAGATTAGTGGATAATGATGTGTTCTTCTCTCATCTCTTTCCTCTTTGCTCCCCATTATTCCCACTCAAGGCATCTATGATCTACAGTATGATTTTGCTTGTTAGGGAAACACTGATATCAATGAAGTACCCCTTTTAAGTATGAAGAAACCAAAGCTCAAAGAGGTTGTTCCTTGCCCAGAAGTATGAAGACTGTTTAGTACAGAATTTGGACAAGATCTGAACTTCCTCGTTCATAGGACAGTGCGCCTTCCAAGCAATGAGTGGGGAAATGGGGACACGCCCGCCTCCGAGATTATGTCCATTACAAGGATGGGCTGCTAAGCCCACACTAGCAACACCCCATTCAGGTATTCACCTTCCTGAGATCTCCCACTTACATTTCACATATGTGCATTTGCCTTTAGATTCCAAAACATGGAAAATGCTTATCATGTTCAACCTGACATTTGTTCCAACTCCACATCCTCAGTCCCACAGCCCATAAACTTGCTGCTGGCCGTGGTGCTGATCAGAGCAAAGAAAAAGAACCTAAGAGATGAAGCAGTTGAAAGATAACAATCACTGGTGCATGAAGACTCACAAAACAGGAAACAAGGCACTGTTCTAGGGATTCAGTATAAAATGACAACTGAGGAAGGCATTATGCCTGTCTTCAGAGTCTGTCTTCTAGAGAAGTGACAAACAAGTAACCAAAATATGTCAACTGGGAGGAATTCTCCAAGAATTGAGGATAAGCAGGAACAATCATGTAAAAACTAGGAGGAGAAAAGCTCATTACAAGTAAGGATTCATCCTAAAGTCCTGCATTTGGAAAAGTGTTGGCAGGCTTTGGTATCTCTCAGATAGTCCAGTGGGACTAGAGCACAGTAAGGGAGGAAAGAGGAAGAAGAGAGGAAGTAGCCGGCAACTGGATGGGAGAGGACCATGTGAATCAGGGAATCTAGCTTAGGTTTTTTTGTTGTTGTTGTTTTGTTTTCTTTATGTGCAAAAGAAAGTCATTAAAGGGTTTTAAACCACAAAGAGACATGATTTAATTGATATTTTAAAAATACTATTTTATATTAACAGATTTCCTAATGTTGGAACACCCTAGCATTCTTGGAATAAAATCCACTTATTCGTGATAAAAATAAAAATAAATAAAAATACTATTTTATTACAGAAAATTTCAAACATATGCAAAGTAATCAAAATAGTATAATAAACCCCCATGAACCCATCACCCAGATTCAACAATTTTCAACATTTTTCCATTCTTATATCATCTACACTTCGACCCACTCTCTGTTCTCCCACTTTTTTGTTGTTATTTTTACAATTTTATCCTTCTTTTTAAGGTAAAATTTATTTACAATGAATTAAGCTGTATTATTTTGATACATGAAACCTACATTCACAGAACACTTTCATCTTCCCAGAAAGTTCCTTCCTGTCCCCCTCCCAGTCAAACCCCACCAATTCCCCACCCCAAGAGGCAATGACTGTTTTTAACATTTTATCTTAAAGATTGGGTTTTTTTTTTCGCCTTGTTCTAAAAGATTATATTCATGGATTCATAAGTATTATTTTCTTGTGTCTGGCTTCTTTTTACTCAGCATGTTTTTGAGATTCATCCATTTGTGCGTATCAGTAGTTTGTCTCTTTTTTTGGCTGATTAGTATTCTATTGTATAAATATACAATATGTTTGTCAATTAACTGGTTGATAGGCATTTGGGATGTTTCCAGTTTTGGGCCATTGTGAATAAACCTGCTAAAAATGTGGTAAAATTATTTCCATGGACATATGTTTTGCTACTCTTGGATAAATACATAAGAGGGGAATTAATTTAGACTTTTTTAAAGTATTAGGCCTGGGGGGGGGGGGAAGGGCAGGTACGGTGGCAAGAAAACCAATTATGAGGCAATTACAATACTTAAAGAGAGAGATTATGATGGTTTACCTTGGGAAGGAATTATTGTAAGACTTGATGGGAGCATATTTGAAATATGTATTGAAGAATACAATTAATTATTGTGGGTGAAATAAATTTGGAGGTAAGAGAAATGGAAGCATCAAAGATGACCAGGAGGTCTCTAATTTGACTAAACTGGTTGCATATTAGGATCTTTTACCGAAACTGAGAAGGTGGGGAAACAGGAATAATTTGGAGGGCAGTCCAAGGGTTTCATTTTGCAATGCATGAGACACCCAGAGTAGACATCAAGTAGGCACTTAGAGACTGGAATTCAAGAATAAGGCAGATCATTGCTACCCTTGCATGCACCTTCCACCTTGCCCAGATCTAGACTTCTCCCTAAAAATACCTCAAGATCTGGTAGACAGATGGAAAATGGATTTTATTCCATGGTAATTTATTTACTCTAGTAAACTGGTAATAGCTACCTGGGACGCTGTGCAAAGAAAGACTCCAAGACCACACTCAGGGTTGGCAGGCAGGAAGGAGTGATGTGATTAATAAGTATTGTGTTCCATGGGCATGGAATCACAGCATGAGGAAAACCAATTAAGATACTGTCTATTCTTGATCAAGTAGAAATTTGTGGGTACAAATTCTAAAAAGTGAAGATGCTTCTCTGGAATTACCAATTAGATCACCAGCACAAATCAAGGACCCATATTATGCAAGTGGTTAATAGACTGACCCTGTTATAAAAGAAACAGACCCAAATTGGAGTCACTTGTGCTAAGCCACATGTCAGAAACCCAAGACTTAATCCCTAACCTCACTGCAGTTTCAGGTCCCTCAGGAATGTGACCTATAACTAGTCAGTCTGGACTCACCTGTTCAGCACTAATGAGGTCATCTGCCTGATAGATCCTCACCTTCCCCCAAGGGAAGGTGACCTTTCCCGAAACAATCCACTTTTTCTTAGAAACTGCCTTTTTCTTCTTCCTTCAGTCCTTAAAACCTTTTCATTTTGTACAACTCTTCAGAATACCCCTCTATTTGCTAGGTGGGATGTTGCCAGACATGAATCTTTGAATCAAAAGTCAATTAAATCTTCAAACTTACCCAGTTCAACATCCAATATGGAGCTATCTTTTTTTACTTCTTTCTTTCAGTTCTTCTACCAAGTGCCTACTGATGGCAGTATCCTACAAGTCCTCAGTGAATGTCTTTGACTGTTGCTCCTCATGTTGTAAGAATCCCAGAAAACACTGAGTTTCTCAACCTCAGTTGGGATTCCCTGGTGTCTTGAAATTAAACAACCCATTCTTGTGAAAACGCACTGTAAAGGATTTCAAACTTTGGAATACACTGATGAATAATTTAAATATCTTGGGACAACCCATTCTCATGAAAACCCACTCCAAAGGATTTTAAACTTTTGAATTCAGTGATGAATCATTTAAATACCCTAGGGGAAAATGTCAAAGAGAAGATGAAACAGGTAATCAATGTGTAATAGTTGGCTCCTTTTTCCTTCTCAATAGAAGGCATGGGGGAGTGAGTGTTCTTGCTATTAATAAAGCTACCTATGCGTTTATTAATTCACTCATTGAACCACCAAGCTTTTATTGAGCACTTAGTTCATACCAGGCCCTCTACTTACAACTGAGCACAGAGACAGGTAAGTCATGGGCATTACCTTCACAAAGGCTCACCTCAACATGTAAAGCAATCCCAGGAGAGTTGGCTATACTACTTTGTTAATCAAGTCAGAGAAAACTTCTCAGAGGATGGGAAGTCTAAATGGAGTCTTGAAAGAAAATTAATTTTAAAATTCCCCCAAGGAAATGTTTAGAAAGGGCCTTCCAAGCAAAGGAACCAGTAAGGAAGGTATCTGGACATGGGATGTGGCAAAGTGGGATGCTGCTGATGCCCAATGAGAGGCTGCTTGAGAAAACAGAACTGAGGCAATAGACATAGGCAGGGCCTGTGTGATGACTGGACTAGCTATTTAGGTTGCAGTATAAGCCATCTCTGGAGTTTAGCAGAAGGATCTGATCAGATATGTATTTTAGAGAGATTGCAGTGGTGATACAGAGACTGCGAGAGGGGAAGGGGTGCAAGAGAAACAAACCTACAGGCAGGAAGCAACCAGAGATGAGGAAGCAAGGTTCCAAACCAAGGGGGAGATGTATTCTGGCTGTGTTAGGATTAGCGTTTGCTTGACAATAGGAAAGGAAGGGAGAGGAAGGTAAAGCTTCAGGAGATACTTGGAAATGAGAATGGATGCAACAATTAAATGGCTACGGAGAGTGCGAATGTGAGAGTGTGTGGTGGCTGGAAATAGGAGCCCCACAATGTACAAGGTGATTCAAAGATGCTTGATAGAACCAACGTTGGCCTGATTTGGAACCCAACATTATTTCCACTTCTCCACTCTCCCAGGTAGCTTGACTCCCACCACCTCCTCCAGGAGCCACGACAGACCTCTCTAGCAAAGTCTACAGTCCTATGGATAAACACACACACACTCCTCTACCCACTATGTGTGGTTAAACCCCACCTCTTCTTTGAAGCTGATTCAACTGTCTCCTAGTCTAGGAATGTTCAGATTCCCTCACCTGAAAATTACATCTTTCTGAAATCTAAATTCCATATTTAACTTACATCTTTTTAAAAAATATTTTATGGGGTGCCTGGGTGGCTCAGTCAGTTAAGCTTCCATCTTTGGCTCAGGTCATGATCTCACAGTTTGTAAGTTCGAGGCCTGCATCAGGCTCTGTGCTCACAGCTCAGAGCCTGGAGCTTGCTTCAGATTCTGTGTCTCCCTCTCTCTCTGCCCCTCCCCAGCTCATGCTCTGTTTTTCTCTCTCAAAAATGAAAACAAAAAGTTATAAAAATATTTTACCACGAATGTGAGTCAGTTCTATACATGCCATCTTCTAGCTAGACTATGAACTTCTAGAAGTTGTCTATGTGAGATTCATCTTCAAGTCTTCTTCAGGGGGCTAATCACACAGAACCTCTTACAGTTTATAGTACACTCCTACATGAGTCACCTCACTAGTCATCACAATTGCTTGGTCATGTTTATAAAGCTGTAGCTTATAACCATCTTATAGATGAAGGAACAGAGTCTGGAGGAACAGCACTTGAGTCTAGATCTTCTGACTTGCCCTCTTATCTCTGTGGTCCCCATTCCCAGAAGCACCCACTGTGAAATGGATAGCAGGGCTTCATGGATGACATACATTCTTAAATGAATCCTCAGGTCAAATTTCCATTCCTATAGCCCTGGCTGCTCAATTCAAAGATGGGCAGCAGGCTTTGGGATCCTGTCCTTAAAATCCCCTTCTCCTTTTTCTCCTCCCAGATCAACGGATGCTGTGGGTCCCAGGGCAATGGGTTAACCATCCCTCCCACATATTTAGGGAACAGGGATGCCTCACCACCTTTGTGGGAATGTAGGTAGATGAGACAGGAGGGGAGGAGAGCAGACTCAGCTGGTTCTCCATGGACTCCATGTAGTGGCCTCATGCGCACTGAGTACCTACCATGTGCCAAGTACCACACTAGACTCATCCTACGAGTTCTTCTGCAGTCACCTCCTAGGTAGGCATTACAGCCCATATTTCATAGAAGGGGAAAGTGGTTCTCCAAAACATCAAGGACCTTGCCCACCAGTAAATGGCTGAACAAAGATTCAAACCCTTTTCCATCTGTTTCCAGACCCTATATACATCCCTCTGTGCTGCTTCCCCAGCAAAAAAAAAAAAAGACCTCCAGGGTATTGTTCTTATAGGCTGTCTGCTGTTCAGGGCAATGCTTCACAACCAGGCCACTGGAAAGAGGAAAGGTTCTGCCTACAGGCCTACAGCCCTGCCTCTGCTTTCTGAGAACGAGTTGGAAGGCAACTGAGAGGGAGACAACGGGGAGGGGGAGAGAAGAAAAGCTGAGATGAAGAGCAAGAAAAGAGCAATCAAGATTGAGACTTCTAGAGAACTGCTTTGTTGGGAGTCTGAAAGTACCTTCTCCCAAGTGGTAAGGATAATGTTTCCTGGGTGCTCACCATGTCCAGCCACTTCGCGTACAAGAAACTCCTAAGCACTTTGCCTACAAGAAATATATTTAATCCACCAATACCCTTGAGATGGTATGAGCATTATCCGGGACTTTAGGTGAGGAAACTGAGACCTGCAGAGGTTAAGTATTTCTCCCAACGTCCTACATATGCCAGATCACAGAACAGGTGTTTGAGCTCAGGGAATCTGAGTCTACAATACAATCTCAGCCACAGAATGACAGCCTCCAGAGCAGGCCTGGCTGGAGAGATGAAAATCTCATGTCTGAAGTTATGATCGCTACCCTCGAAAGATTTAAGGCGATGACAGACCGTGGAGCCAACATTGTGACCAATACAGCCAACAATCCTAAACCACCAGGTAATTAAGTCATTCGTCTCCATGAAATTGCCCCCCAGTGATCTGCACAGGCCAGTGGTTCCCAGCCCTGGCCGCACATTAGAACCACCTGGGAAGTTCTTACAAAACACTGTTGCCTGGGCCTCATGCCAGACCGATTGAATCAGAACCTCCTGGAGTGGAGACTTACTATCCATATTTTTTTAAAAGTTCCCCAGGTGATTCGAATGTGTGGCCTGGGCTGGGAACCACTGATGCAGCTAAATGTGGAGAGGCCATCATGACGTGGAGAGCCAACTTTGCTCAGCAGCTGAAATGTTTCCTTGTAAGCAGCCAAGACATTTTCTCAAAGGCCCTTTAGTCTACAAGAGTCTCAAGCACAGTCATTGCATCTGCCACAATTATGTTGATCTCATCCGTGACACTTCTCAAAATGAATCGTTGAGTCACAGAATCAGAGGAACGGCTGGCACTTCAGTGATTGTTATGTCCAGTATTTCTGCAGTGTCCTTCAGAGCTCTGGGAGTCTGTGGGAATGGCCAAAGGGGATTGCCTCAGGGTAGAGACAGAGAGGCAAATCACTGCTTTGGCATAGTGTCCAGGGAACCTGAAACCAGAGAAAGTCTGCAAAACCACCCAAAAAACAGCATATGAGGTCTTTAAGTCTCTGATTACAGGTAAGATTATTTATTTTCAAACCGCAGCTCTGAAACAAACCTATACGTCTAACCTCAATCCCAAAAGAATTAGAGCAACAGCACCAGTATTCCAGTTTAGAACCTAAGGACAGGCCGCTGCTGTCAGGCCACACAACAGCTGGCCATGTCCTCTAGTCCCTGGGGTTAGGTGTGCACGGGTCTCTCTCACTCTACACTTTCAGTATCTTCCAAAACAGGAACTTAGCACTATATTTCTAACACCACACACGTCCACACCTAGTACATAGTAAAAAACTAATAAATATTTCTCAGGTGGAATAAATTCTAGAGCAGACATCACTCATTCTCTGACCTTCTTTGTAATGATAACTGGATATACAGAGTCCTGGGCATACATAAGTACACACTTCAGAGAAAAGAAATTGAGGAAAGAAATACACATATTCAACAGAAAGGTGCTAAGATTTTTTTTTTCACTGACATCTAAGGGAAAGTAGATTTTTTAAAAAACATTTCTGGGGCGCCTGGGTGGCTCACTCAGTAAGTGTCCGACTTAGGCTCAGGTCATAATCTCATGGTTCGTGGGTTCGAGCTCCACTTCAGGTTCTGTGCTGACAGCTCAGAGCCTGGAGCCTGCTTCATATTCTGTGTCTTTCCCTTCTTTGCCCCTCCCCCACTTGTACTCAGTCTCGTTCTCTCTCTCTTTCTCAAAAAATGAACATTAAAAAAAGGTATTAACCTTAAAAAAAAAAACACTTTTTTTCTTTTTTTTTAATTCATCAGATCTGCAAATGATTTAGATGAGTATTACCTAAGCCTAATAGGGAAATATGGGGAAGTAACAGTCTCAGAGACATTAGTGGGCACATACATTGAAATAGCTTTTTAGAGGGCATAGTGTATGACACTTTTAAGTATGAATGTATTTTGACCCAATAATTTATTTCTAAAACATTACTCAAAGGAGGTCATTGGACAAATCTACAAAATGCTACTTATAATTGCTTAGAATGGAGCTCACCTAAATCCCCTTAAGGATAGAATTGATTGAATAAATTAGGGTACATACAAAAGAACAATATGCTGCCATTATAAAGGACAAGATAATCCCTAAATGACTAAAATATTATTCATAGTATGTTGTTAAATGCAAATCCAAATTATAAAGTAATATGATTAAGATGGTCACATTTTGGGGCACCTGAGTGGCTCAGTCAGTTAAGCGTCCAACTTTGGCTGAGGTCATGATCTCATGGTTGGTGGGTTCGAGCCCTGCATTAGGCTCTGTGCTGAATGCTTGCTAAGAGCCTGAAGCCTGCTTCAGATTCTTTGTCTCCTCTCTCTGATCTTCCCCGTTCATGCTCTGTCTCACTCTCTTAAAAATTAAATTTAAAAAATGTAAAAAAGAAAAGAAAAGTCATATTTTTACTAGAATGCATATCTCTTTCATTTATTTTTTGAGAGGGAGAGAGAGCGTGTGAGCAGGAGAAAGGGGCAGAGGGAGAAAGAGAGAATCTTAATCAGGCTCCAAGCTGTTCAGAGCCCAATGCAGGGCTCGATTCCACGGTCCCAGGATCATGATGTGAGCTAGAAGTACAAGTCGGACACCCAACCAACTAAACCATCCATGTGCCCTGAATATGCATATTTAATATGTAATATGATATAGGAATATCTAGATAGGTAGGTAGGTAGGTAGATAGACAGATAGACAGACAGACAGACAGATGGATGAGATTATCTTTGAGGGCAAATGCCCACTTGTTAGTCTAGGTGGTGGGTTTATCTGAGGACAATCCACTTTCTCTATTGCATATTTTTCTATTGCTTACCTTGTTTAAAACTCTACGTAGACTGTTTGCCTTTACAATCTAATAAATCTTTTCTGTGTTTAAAATAAAACAAGAAGTGGAGGCATTAGAACAGTGTTCTTTACTCATGCCTCCACTTCTAGAGGTTAAAGGTACACTCCGGCCCAGGCAGGCAGGGCAGAGGTGCTGCCCTGTCTGAGCATGACCCCTCCATTCTGTTCTCAAGGTTTTCCAATCAGTCCCTTCTTTGACTCCAAGATCTCTGTGAACAGGTGCCAAATCAACGTGTGATGGAAGGAAGAAAGGGTGAAGGAAGAGGACAGGGAAAAAAGAGAGGCAGGGAGGAGATAAGGAACCAACTGAGTTTGCCTGCATGGAAGGGTTTCCTGGGATACAGAAGGACGTTCAGTGCTAACACCAGGAAAGTACCAGGAAAGCCAGGATGAGTTGATCGCCTGGGCCGGAAGACAAGATGCCCATCTCTCCCTTGTTTGAGACCCTACAGTAGCTTCCAATGGCCTCTTCTGCAGCAAGACTACAGGCTGGTAGATGTCAAAAAGGATGGATTCCAATCCCAGCTCTGACCCTAAATAGCTTTGTAACCTTAAGCAAGCCACTAACCCTTTATGGGGCTTAGCTTTTTTCTGTAAGATGCGGAGGTGGGACCAAATGGTTTGAAAGTCCTTGAAGCGTTCTGACTCAATACTGAGACTTGTCTGGGCTCTGGCATTATTCTCATGGGGTTTCAGCATGAGAATGTTTATATCTATGTATTGACCATGAATCCATAGCTTTTCAAGGGTAAAAGCTATGCCTCCGTGTATATATGTGCCTGCACTGCCAGGCCTGGGGTGACACTGGAAATGTGTGGATTGGCTCTACACCTGGTGGGTCCTCAGGGAAGCAGGTGACTGCTGTCTTCCACAATTCAGATGTGGGAAGTCCAGCTTGGCAGGAATAACTTTATTACTTTAGCAAGCAGGTGAAACGTTTTAAGGGGAGGAAACAAAAACAGTAAACAACAAATCCATTAGCTCAGCTCCAGCTGTACTGATTATGTTTGTATCTTCCCAACTCAGCTTTCAGGAGCTTCACCTTGCTAGCTAGAAATCAGCTACAATGGGAACATTTGCACCACAGAAATTGGCAAATGCTAAAAAAACAACTAGGCTTTTTGTTTTTTAGTTGAGAAATAAAATATCACTGACTGGTTAGCTCAGGAAAGGAGAAGTAGCTCCCAGCCTATGGCTTCTTCGTGAGGATGTAGGGATATCTTCCAGCTGGAGCACTGAGCTGACCACTTCCTGAGGAAAGCCAAGGGAGCCCCTCCACCTCAGAGAGGCAGAAGTACTGGAAGTCAAGTGAGAGGAGAAGGGAGGAAAGGAAAAAGAAAGAGGGGAGATTAACCACTTGTTAATGGGCCTAAAGAAAACATTGACCACAGCCAGTCATTCACAGGCCACCTGGGGAGGTGGGGACTTGCCAGATACAGTAGGTCTTCAACCAGAAGCTGGGAAACCATTTCACAGAATAATCTGAGGACAGAGGGAGGCTACAAAAGTACAAAAAGCAGGGGCTTTAAGGTTAAAAATGGTTTAGGCCTGAAGCCCACTACTACTACACCATCTGTTGGACCTCAAGTAAAATTCCTCAACCTCTCTGGAACTCAACCTCCAAATTTTTTCAACGGCAATAATACAATCCAATGAACAGGATAAAGTGCCAATTCAGGACATGCTGGGCCCATAGTAGGTGTACTGACTGAGCAAGATGTACCGGCTGAGCTATAGAGAAAGATATCTGAAATGTGACACCTGTGGGCCTTGGACACAGTTTTTGAATAAGATGCTTAAGCTGGGGAACATCTGCAAAGTGATTTCCGACTCTGGTCTGCATCATGTCCTCAGTGCCTGTTCATAATCTCCATCTAAGCGGGGCGCCTGAGTGGCTTAGTCGGTTAAGCATCCGACTTTCGCTCAGGTCATAATCTCCATCTAAGCTAAGCTGGTGGGCTAACTATTGTGACCACAGAGAAAAAGTGATGACCCCTTGGGAGGTGCACTTATAGACACCCCAGGAGTCTGTGTTCAGGCCTAATGGGTACCTAAGGAAGTAGAACCCGAAAGCTTCTGCAGAGAGAAGATTATCAGGGTGTGGGCAAGATTCAAGGCCGGTTCTACTTGATACCTTGCAGGCCTCCATCCATTCAGGTATGTGATTCTCCCTCCTTCTTGAGCCAGAGGGTAGCACCCTATGATATCTTCTAAAAACACAGAGGAGGTTACCCCTCATGGTCCAGGAAGAGAGGTTAAGTCAGAAGTCAGAACTAGGACTTGGCCTCTCTGTAGCCATGTCAAGAGGGATCTTCCAAGCCTCTACAAGGAGCAAGAGCTGGAGGGGAACTCCACAGGCCTCCAGAGTCCTGCATGGCATAGAGGTATCAGGGTGAGGGTACTTGCTTCTACAAGGGATTGCTGACCACCTCCCCCACCACTACCACATCACATAGAAAGCCAAGGCCAAGAAGGAGGTCAACACCACTGGTCATCATGGACTCACAAGCAGTTCACAAGCCAAAACAGTTTGTGCTCAGCAAATGCTGATCTACACTTGTGCTAGTTCACTGAATAATCCATGATGCCTACCCTCTTCTATAGGCATTTACTCAGGCTGGAGACTGTGACTCCCTGCAAAGCTTGGACAGTACCTCAGAGGCCGAGTCTGCTGGGCCACACCTATGAAGCTGATAATTAGTGACTTTTATTCCCACTGCGCCCACACCAAAACAAGGCTTTCCAATTCTGTGGCCCAGTCCTCAACAGATTCCCCAAAACTCTTAAGTTCTGAAGCCAAAGGCAGGTGTGACACACTTCTCTGAAATCCAGGAGTCAGTAGGTATCCTCTTGGCTTTCCATTTATGCATAAATTATTCAGTGCACCATCTGGGGTGGTAGTCTGGGATTAGGCCAACATCTCTATATCCCTGGAGAGCACAGAGTGTAGGGAGGCGGGTGGTAGACAAGTGATATATCCAGGTATTGGGATACACCCAGAACTATAAGAAAATGGACCTACACCCCTGATGCATCACTTGATTGATGCATGTCCTTAATGCACGTCAGAGCCCCTGCCTGGACCTCAGTTCTCCATATACAACTCCCATAGGTACCATTCTTCCTATCACAACCCATCCACATCACTCCATCTACACTGCCACTCTCTGAGGCCAGTTTACCAGCTTCCAAACTGATCTCCTTCGTCCACTCTTGCCTCCCCTAACTGAACCTTGATAATCAGGGGGAAAATAACAATAAGAATGTATGTAAACATACAAACGAAGAAGAGGAGGAAGAGAAGGAAGAAAGGAGTAGAAAATCATTGCTTATAGTCTCAAGCAGAGACGTTTTTTCAGCAAGTCCAGGAGAGAGAAAGGAGCAGAAAGATTCTGGCTAAGAAGAAATAAAAAATAAACTCCAGTGGAAGTATAAAGGTGTGACTTTTAAGGAAAAAGGAGACATCAGGCACAGACCGCAGAGAGACAGTGAGAAAACAGGACAGGGCTGGGGGTGTGGAAGGGCAGGCAGCAGGCCACACACTGGAACAGCTAGTTCAGAGTGAAAATGAAACACAAGAGACGCTGTGCACTGGGCCAAATGCAGCTGGGGGCTCCGAGGGCGAGGCACCTTACAGGGCAGCCATCCTGGGGCAGGGCTGTGAGGGACTGTGCTACACCTGAACTTGAAGCTGGCTTTAGCACCACTCCACTGCATCACAGCTCTGCTTCGATCTCAAGATGGCAACTCAGTCGCTGGGTGCCCCCAGACACCCCCCATCCACCACCAAGGCCCAGCTGCTACCACAGCCTGCTGAGGAGAAGGGCATTTTGCAAATTGCTGGGTTATTTCATAATTCAATCAACCCTGTGACGAAAGCTGTATGTCCCCATATTTTACAGATCAGGAAACTGAGGCTAGCTGAATTTTTAAGGCCATCGTTAGACTTTGGTGAGAAGCCAGAACAGAGCCAGCTGCTAGTGTTTTAATAACTTGTACTTTTCCCTCTGGTTCTATGCAATATATCCTTAATATGAAAAATATATAAACTAATAAAATAACAAAATGAAAGTCACCCATAACCCTCTACCCAGAGAGGAATAAAAATTTTGTATATTTCCTTCCAGTCTTCTTAATTAATTTGCCTGCATATTTATTTATTTGCTTACTTACAAAGTAGGACTGTATTGTATATACTGTCGAATCTTTTCTAAAAATTTTACTTTGTGTGGTCGACAGTTTCTCTCTGGCCATTACTTGTCCTTAAGAAACTGATGTGATTTGCTACACAGCAATACATCATATAGTTACGCCATGGTTTATTTGATACTTTTTCTACTCTTAGACATTTAGGTTGCTTCCCACTTTGGAGACTTTTATGAATGACTTTAAGGAATGTCTTTTAATATAACCTTTGTGGGCACTGGCACTAACCTTTTGGATCTCATAGAGACTGCAGTGTAGACATATGATTCAACAAGAAAAAAAATACATGGAAAGCCATTATGACAAGTAGCATGATCACAGAGCAAAGTTGGTGAGATCTAGTAAGGTTTCATTGAGAAAACGACATTGCATTTGGAACAGGGGTCAACAATCTCTTTCTGTAAAGAGCCAGGTAGCACATAGTTTAGACTTTGCACACTCAGGAGTCTCTGTTGTAACTACGCAGGGGTATCACTGCAGCACAAAATCAGACATAGATGGTATAGAAATGAATGGGTGTGTCTATGTTCCAATAAAACTTTATTTACAAAAACAGGCAAAGGGCTGCATTTGGCCCACAGGCTGTAGTTTGCTTACGCCTGATTAAGAACACCAAAAACAGAGATGGATTTTGTGAAGGCCTTCTCAGAGGGAGGACAATTCAGCTGGAAAGAATTAAGAGAGCAAAAATACAGGAAGAAAATTTGGGGAGTAGGGAGAGCTGGGTATTTAATGTTGGCTAGAATGGGTAGGGGCCCAAGGCATACAGGCTCTGAGTGTCAGGCTGAAGTCTATGGATTTTGTTGTAGCAGAGAGAGAATCCATTCATTTTCATGGAATCATTTTAAAGCATTTGGGCACCCATGATGCTCCCACAAATGACAGCTGTCTCTGGAAGGATTCCAAACCTAGAAATGCTGATTTGGGCTTCCTCTCCATTTTGTTTTCTGTTGTCTTGCTTACCTCCTTTAACATTTCAGAATTCACTCCACTTCAGTATATCCAGAGACCAGGGGGTGCCCAGTTGGAAGAAACAGGAGCGGGACAGAAGGGGAGGAAGTTCTTGGCTGGCTGCTTCTTCACTGGCCTGTGAATCTGAGCTCATGTGACAGAGCTCGAGGGAGAGCAGCTGGCCACCCAGGTGTGTAAGTCAGCTGACCCACGGCCTGAAGTGCACCTCCTTCTGGGTCTGCACCTCTCCATCTGGACTGTTTGCATGTCAAGCTCATATATGATCTCCAGGTCCTTCTCTTCTGACAACAACCATCTCGTCTAAGACACTGGCACTCGAGCGTGATCTCACCCCAGGCAGCACCAACTACATCACCCGGGAACTTGTTAGAAATGCAATGTCTCAGACTCTGTCCTTGAACCTACTGAACCATAAACCTTTGGGGGGGTGGGGGGGTGGAACAAGCAATCTGGGTTTTCACAAGTCCTCCAGGGGACTGTGATACACAAGGCTGAGAATCATTACCTAGGATCTCTGTACCCCCAGGGTGGCCCATCTCAGGGGTCTAGGCATGTGCTACTGAGCACTATACACAATGCTCTAATAATCCCAAGACATCATTATTATTGCCATTTGGAAGATGCAAACACTGAGGCTCTAATATGTTAAGAAATTTTATTTGAGCCTGGGCCTTCGTGATTTCAAAGCCTGTGCTTTGCCCTAGAGTCTTCTTGTTACAGAGAGGGCTGGGAGAAGTACTTCTCCAAAGGCTGTCATGATTTATTTACTTAATAAACACTCATTGACCACCTCTCCTGTGCCAGACCATATCCTAGAGTATTATACACACAAACACACACACACACACACACACACATAATTAAACTCCACCCTAGCCTAAACCTTATGAGTAGGCAACTTGCCTCAGCACTTACAGAGCCAGAAACACTGGCTTAGGAAGACCATGTGACTTGTTTCAGAGCCACCGTAAAGTTTCACAGAGGATGCACTGCTGGCTCTAGGGAGCAGGGGTTGGCTTTATAAAGGAGGTAGAACCTGCACTGAGAAGGATCACATGTATGTGCAACAGGGCAATGTTGAACAGGCTGAGTGAGCTGTGGTGTGGGGATCTGGGGATCCAGCGCCCTTGGCCCCGAGTAGACTGTGCTTCAGGCCACAGCCACTTCTCAAGCCCTCCCAGGGCTCAGACACAGAAAACAGAAATAATAGAAAGTGCCCTCTCCAGATGCCCTACTTCTGAGTTCCATTTCTTCTGCTGAACTGGCTGTGTGGCCTTGAGCAAGTCACTTACATTTTCCCCATTGGTATAAGACTTCAGCAGTGGATTTCAAATACTTTTGCAAATGTCTTTTTTTATAATTTTTTATTTTTGAGAGAGAGAGAAATAGAGAGCGTGAGGGAAGGAGAGAAAGGGAGAGAGAAGATCCCAAGCAGGCTCCACACCGTCAGCACAGAGCCCAATATGAGGCTCAACTCACAAACCTGTTGAGACCATGACCTGAGCCAAAATCAAGAGTTGGATGCTTAATCAACTGAGCCACCCAGGCACCCTGCAAATGTCTTTATTTAAATAATATCATACACTGAACTCCAATACACAGAATATTTAAAAAAAAACAAACAACAACAGATGTCCTGGTAGATTGGAGAGGGAGGGGGACAGTAGAGAGCAGACCACCAGGAGCCCCTCCCAGCCTCTCTCAGCCAGTATTTGTGGCAGGATCCAAAGAAGTCACAGGAGCCCACCCAGTCTAGCCTCTTTTACCCTGTGACACCTTCTGCTACTCTCCTGTGCTCTGTGCTCCTCTCAGCCACACGGGCCAAGTTCCTGCCATTCCATGAACATCCCAGTCCCACATCGTCCTCAGAGCCTTTGCACTGGCTGTTCATTTTGCACAGCACACTCTTCCTACACTCTTCCTGCAGACATCCTTCCCTCTCTCAAATTTTTGCTCAAATGCTGCCTCCCCCACCCCCGCCTTCCCCCCTTCCCCTTTGCTCAAATGCTGAGGTCGACTATGCCCCTGATTTGAAATCACCACTCTTCCTACATGCTCCCCTTTCAGCCTCCCTCCCAGGGCTCCTTTCCCCCCATCACATCTAGTTTCATGCAGGCCCTTCATGGTGTGTGCTCCTTAGGGCCAGTCTCTCAGGAGCATGGAATCTCCCCTGGAGAGCATAGATCTCTGTTCACTAATGTCTGTGCCTGAAGCAGCCCTTCCGAACATGGCAGGCCCTTGGTGGGTGTTTGCGGCAGTGGGGAGGAGCTTTGTGGGCACTGACTTTATAAGCTGACTTCCTGTGTCATGTGTGCTTTGTCTAGAGCAGGGCCAGAGCCCAAAGGGCACCAAGACCAGCCCTTCCTTCGAACCTCCAGAGTGTGAGAGCAAAGCCACCAGCCCTTTCCCCATACTTTCATCATCCATGGTCCACAGAGCCAGAAAGGGGTGGGGGGGGGGGGGGGGTGGAAGAACAAGAAGGGCACAAGAGGAAGCCTCGAAAAGGAGATGCTGGAAAGAGCAGCGGCTCTATTGCAGGTAGTGGGGGCCTGGGATCTAGAATGCACACTGCGTGTATCTCCCATATATCTCGTTGTACCCCAAGCAGTAAAGGGACTAGGTGCATGAGCTCAGCACCTACCATGAGCCAGTTCTGGAAGCAAGCATTATCCTTGGGCTGACTCGTTTATCCTGCTGGTGACACCTGGGATGCATACGGAGCCGAACCCCAGAGAGACAGCTAGCAAGAGAGTGCCTGGGATTACGATCTAGGCTCTCTGGCTCCAGAGCCTGGCTCCTCTCCTCCACCAGTGTTATCTGAGGCACACACACTAGACAAATAGTGGGGCGCTTCTCAGGGGGACAGGGCAGAAGCCCAGGAGTCCACTGTTTGCCGCTTGGCTTTCCCTCCCTCTTTGCTCTCCTGAAGCCACCAGCCCTTGGGGCACAGTGCAGGCAACCCGGTCCCGGGCACCTGTCCCACGATCCAGCCCTGGGCAGGAGGCAGCTTTTTGCTTGTGCTCCCTGCGCTCAAGTCACCAGCATTACCAGGGGGAATGTTTGCCCACGTCATACCCTCTCCCTGAGGCGTCCGCAGAGGCTGTGAAGCCAGCAACCGAGATGTTTTGTCTGGCTAAGCTTTCGGACTGATTGAAAGTCTTCAGAAGCCCCGCTCCTCCTGGCACTGCTCTTCCTGGAGACGGTTGCCATGGAACACACAGCAATGCAGCCTTCGCTGTCAGAACTAATGAAAGTCGGGTAGCTATTAGGGGAAGGGTTTTGTTCTCCCTCCCCCTTGCGCATCATTCCACCCCTCCAGTGAGGTGTTTGCATTTCTGCTCCGTTTGTGAGATGTTAATTGTGTCCTCATTGTCATTCCTTGCCCACTGCCATCACCCCCTTCTGAGCGCAGGCCCCGGAAGCACAAAGCATGCCACTTGGAGATAATGAAGCGAAGTGACTGCAGAGAGGGAGGGCGCCCCAGCCTCTTTCTGGAGTGATCTTCCTAAGCATCTGACCAGGCCACGGGGTTGCAGAAAAGCCTTCCACGGCTGCCAGAGACCCCAGAGGCCCCAGCACACAGCACTCAAGGATTCTCAGGAGCCAGGGCCCAGGTGCACTTTTGGATCCAAATCCCTCCTTTCTCCAGGAATTCCTGAACCAGAGGCTCCCCCGGAGAGCGGAATGCAGGGGGCACCTCCCTGCCACATTCCTAAGTCTGTTTCCACCGCCCCACACCCTGTGTCTAGAACACCTCCTGGCCCTCTCCGCCCCGCCAATTCTTTCAGGGCTCAGCTACACCTGCCACCTCCTCTGTGAAGCCCTCCACTCCTATTGCAGGCACACTGATGGCTCCTCCCTGTTCTCACAGGAACTGATTGTTGAGACCCATCTTCTCCTCTAGACTGGGAGTTCCTTGAAAGCAGAACCAGGCTCTGATCCGTCCCCAAATTCCCAGAGCCTAGCACCATGCCTGGGTGTCTGTGGTGCTGCTGTTTACTTCTGCCCACTCTGTCGTGCAGTTCACGGGGTGGGGGAAGGCCAGCACAGCTGAGCTGAGCAGTGAGAGGGTGAACAGTCACGTGGGTGCACTGCCGTGTAGACGCCACCTACCCACTACTGCCCAGCCCATCACAGAGACACTGAGAAAGAGGAGCCAGGTCTGGGGCCCTAGGAGCTCATCCTGGCTGGTATTTATAGCAAGGTAATTAGCTCCCTTCCTTAGCACCCCTGGAGGTGCTGGGAGACATCTGAGAAGCGGGAATAAGGAAAGCAAAGTGATGGGATTGCCATAGAAACGTGGGGAAGGGGCTCTGGAACCAGCAGGAAGGGGGCCAGCTCCCCAGCATTTAGGATGTCCCTCACCTGTACATGCAGGAGCTCCGGGCCGGGAGAAGGGTTTCCTGGGGCAACCTCCAGGATCTTGCTCCTGTGGGCAAAACGGCCCTCCTCCACCTTGGCCCAGGCTGAACAGAGCTGTCTGCTTCCAACTCAGGAGACCCCGGTTCTGCGAGAGGCTCTGGACCACGGGGTAGAAGAGCCCCACAGGTTAGGACCCCAAACTCCCAGAGAAGCTCAGGCTGCCCCCCTCCCCGGCTGCCCACCAGGGGAGGGGGAAGGCAATCTCCCTGTCCAGGGGCAAGGTAAGAGGGTTAGGATGGCCCATCAGGGCTCCTTTCCACCTCAGGGCTCTCTGCATCCCTCACCTGACCTCTGCGATTGCCTCCTGGCTGCTCATTCAGTCCTTGTTCTCACCTCCCTTTCCATCGACTCTCAACGTTTCCACCAGAGTGTGATATTTCTAAAATGCAATTCTGATCATGTCACTTTCCTGCTCAAAATTCTCCAGCAGGTCCCCACGGTTTCCAGGATGGAAATTCTTACTGCTCTGCATGGAATACAGGCTGTGTCTTGCTTTGGCTCTCTGGCCACTTCCCACTCCCTGCACCACCACCACCCCCAACACCCAGCCCCTGTAATTTTCATCTCAGTCATACTAAGCAACGTGTGGTTTTGCAAACCCTTGCCTCCTGGACTTTATCTATGCTATTCTCACTGCCTGGAATGTCCCTCCATCCCTCCCTCCCTCCCTGCCCCCTCCAAACTCTTCACCTTTTAAGTCTCAGCTGCAGGGCCCTCTTCTCAGGGAAGGCTTACTTGTCTCCCCAGGTAGATCAGGCGCCTCTCCTGTTGCCCCACTGGACTTTTCATGTCCCAGCTGAAGCCATCTCGTGGCCAACTGAATCACTGGGTTTCCTGTTGATCTCTCCAACTACCTGTCAAGTTCTTTTAGGCAGGACCACGCCTTACTGATGTTTGTACCCCAATACCTAACACGGAGCCGACACCCCAACAGGTGATTGAAATATCACACGGCAGGGACCTGGGTCAGGTGGGTGAGGGAGAGGGATGCAGGACGTAAGGAGACATCTCCAGAGTTGTATGGGACAGGCTGAGCATGGACTGACACAAGGGGTTTTCCACCCTGGATTTCTGTTTGTCAGGCCTGGGTGGCAGGAAGGGGGTCATCCATTTGGGAAAGGAATGGGGAGGATGCATTTTCTGAAAGGCCCTGATCTCTGGCTCCACGCATAACTGAAAAGTATCTTCTCCTCCATTCAAACCTCCAAGGAAATTCCCAGATTCTCATACAGAACGCAAGATAGGGAAGGCTTATCATCCGACTCCCTCCCAATGACCCTCTACCACACAGCTCCAGGGGGCACCATTCCCAAAGACTGCAGGGTCCATTGTGCCCTCACGGTTATCCAATGTGGCCACCGTGTGCACCGTGACTCCTCAGCACATGCAACAGCAGCCCTGCTTTCCCAGCACGAAAATCAAAACACACCAAAAACACCCTCCCCAACGGTCCCAATGGTTGAGAAAGGAGAACAAACTCAGTGGCTCCAGAGACCACCAATAGTCAGCTTCTTGAACTTTCCCATAGGATGACCCTGGCCAAATCTGTTCCCCTCTTCTGTGAAAGCAAGCTAGGTCATGAATGGGCATCAGCCTGATACATATACACGGAAGGATAGGCAGTACAAGGAAACAGCGAGGGTTAACAAATGCCTCAGGGAACCCAGCACCTTAGTGTTCACAACAACCCTTTCATTTCTCAGAGATAGGAGCACATCCTGTCTAATATCCTGGAGTGTATGAGTAAAAAGCCAGCCTTTTGTGGGTCAGCCAGGACTCATCAGCCACACACCTGTCTTCTCCTGCTGATGGCAGTGATGGGATGGGTCTGACAGCTTTCATAGGTCTTCATTCAGAGTCAGCTGGAACAACATCTTCCCCACCTGTTCATCAAAGGTTTTCCCGTCCCCAAAGCAAAGCCCCAGCCCCTCCCCAAAAGAGCCCAGGAATATGGTCTCAGTTCCCTAAACCCAGGAAAGCTTTGCCTAGCACCCTCTGGTGGCATCAACCTGAATTGCTGGCATAAAATCCAGGAAAAGAGGCAATACCATCTGAAGCAATGCTTCTTTAAGTATGGTCCAGGGACCAATGGCACCAGAGCCCCCTCAGGTGCTCATTAAAACTCCAGTTTTCCACGAATTATCTCAGACCTACTAAATGAGAACCTAGGGGTGGTAGATATTTATTGACATACAATAAAGTTTGAGAACCAATACCTAGCTATCACAGTAGGAAGATGGGATCTATCGAGTATTAAGTATTTATTCAGCCACTGTGCTGGGCACTGTATATATAGAAATACAATATAAATATATATAATATATATACATATAAATATATAATATAAACGTATATAACTATATATGACATATATATTTCCTAGAAATAATAGAAAAGGTATAAACAAGACCTTAGCTCTCCACCACAAAAGGGCCATCAAACCATGCTGCGGATGGGATGGAGAACCCACAGCACTGAAGTTCGTCCCAAAGGGAGGGAACACAACCTCTAACTCCAACTTGGCCTCCCACCCTCAGCCCTCAAGCCCTCACCCTTCACTCATCAGGATTCATTGTCTTTCTTTCCCCTAAATTCAACCCCTAGTTCTCAAAATGCCTTGAAGCCTCACACTCCTGTCTGCCACTTACTAGTTATATGGCCCCTGACGCTTTGTTTAATCTCAATAAGCCTCCACATTCTTCTCTATAATTAGGAGGAACAGTTCCAGGGCAGGGGCAAGTATTAGAAATAATTGTAGGAGCTTAATAAATTAGCTACTTCCCAATTTGACTTCATTTTCAGAATGGCAAGCCCATGCTTAACAGACCCCAGTGGCCTTCTGTCTCTAATTTGCTTCTCCATGACCCAAACTCTCCATTTCAACCCTTCAGTACAGTTGGCTCATGCCTGCCCCTGGGTCTTTGCTCCAGCTGTGCTCTCTGCCTAGAAGATCCACACACTTTCTTCCACCAGCACAAACCCTCCCACAATTAAAGGCCACGTCCAAGTCCTTTTTGCTGCCTTAGGGAGGCTTCTCAAGGTCTCAAGGCCTACAGAGACCTCTCTTCCCTCGCCTCCTCCCCAACATGCTGTCTCCACTCTACCTCCCAGAGATGGGAGCAATGCCAGAATCAGCAAGATTGGTGGTATCTAGGCATTGGGGTTTCAGGTACAGAATTTTTTTTAACGGAAGACTGCCACTGGGCCACAAAATTTTAGGAGTGTGTATTCCAGGCAAAGATGCATTTTTAAAGGCTCTCTTCTAATCTCATCATCATATCACAAAACCACATCTTTATACCAAAGGAGAGTGATAGGGAAGAAAATCTCATGTAAAAGAATTGTACCCTAAATGGAATAAACTCAGTTTTACAAAAAGCTTCCTACATTGTCCACCTTTGGCTCATCTTGCTGTGGATTTATGAAAATGCTGTCAAAGACCAGCCCCTGGACAAATGCTGGGAATTCCCTGATCCAGCACAGCCACCTGTCCCATGCAGGAATATGGCCCTGGCAACTAACTGACCATGTCCTCCACATGTCCCCTTACTGAGCACTTGCTGTATCTCGGCCCTGTGCTCAGCCCCTCATGCATTTTCCACCACTGCTGTTGCTACCACTTTTTAGAAGAGGCTTAGAAAAGTTCAGCAATCTGTCCAGGTCAGGGGGTGGTAAAGTGGTTGAGTTGGCCTTACAGCCCAGGACACCCTGACTCCTAGCCTGTGCTCCTTCCTCTACTCCATGCTCTGCTTCTAAACCAAGAAGAATGTTAAGAAGGCAGGGATGTGCTTTTCTTTCTCCCTATCATCCATACTCCGTATGCAGACTCCAGTCATTTGTTCAACCAATAATTCCGAAAGCCCCACTGCCTGTAAAGCCCCGATGCTAAAATACGGTGCCAGTAAGGGCAGTCACCACACCTCCCCACATGGAGGATTCACTATGACACATATATATATGCCAAATAGTCAGCAATAATGCCATGCCTTGCTAGTGGCTCCCCCGCTTAATTCCAAGGGCTTTGTAGGGACCATGGTGATAGCTGGTGAGTTAGATGTTTAAAAGTGCCCTGGAAGGCTCGGGGCTGAGTAATTATCAGATCCCTTGAATGGTCTTCCTTTGCTATGGAAATTGATGAGCCAAAGGCACTTTTCAGACCACAAGCCCCTATACCCCAGCTCCACTTGATTTATTAGAAAAAGGAACTGAATCTAAAAGGGACAGATGCACTATTGATTCTACACTTTAAAATATGCCTCCCTTGACTCCCTGCCTTGCCCCAGGCCCCCAGCCTCCATGTGCTGCAGAACAGATCACAGCAAATTGCTCTTTTCAATGACTTGTTTTATCCCCTTAGCCCTCTGATCTTACAGTTCTTCAGACCTATTCTCCCTTTCCTCATCTTCCCTGTGGCATCCACCCGCCTTCACCTCCCAGCTCCAGGGCGGTCCATCCAGATTCCTCTCAAATGCTTCAGATTCAGACAGCCCGGAAGTCATGGCTCTGAACCAGGCCCTTCAGCCCTTAACCCAGGACAGCTCCCAGGTCAGCCCATTCCAGGCTGTCTTAGTTCCCCCAACAAAATGTCCTGAGCTCACTAACCTCACAACCCAGGCCTCCGACCAGAGCTCTGCCATATCGCTGGCACATATGCCATGTCAATGTCACAGTATGACGGCCAGCTTCATAGGGTCACATCTGATAGACAGGATCGTAACTGGGAGATGTCTCTGCAGAGTCTACTTCTCACTGAGGACACCACAGGCATTAGGTGTCCAGGGGACACCTTCGGGGGTAGGGGGGAATTCAGCTTTATATGGGGCTCTTTTGCATGGCAAGGAGGCCTCCTTGCCCTTCTTTCCTGGAAATAATCCCAACACGACAACCAAACATGTCTGCACACATTTCCAAATGCCCCCTAGGAGGAGAGAGCTAGTTGAGAAACAACGCGTCCACTCTACTTCCAAGTGAAGTGACTTGTCCAAGGTTATTTAGTAAGTCAGCCGCAGACCCGGTGTTCTGATGGGTGAGGAGCTATTGGGTATAATAAGAAGCACAATGGTATCAGAATCAGGCCTTCAGACAATTGTGCCAGTATGATGTGGGAGCAAGGAGATACTCAAGAAAGTAGATTTGCAGCCCAAGTATCCAGCCTTCCTTCCATCAGGAAAACCTCTTTCCACAGCCCGGTCCAGCTCATGCCTTTGAGGAGTCTGCATTTTGTCTCTTTATGGGATGACCCCAATCATGAGAGGAAATGAGCTTTTAAAGCAGCTGACAGCCCCTGAAACTCTGGCAACATCCTAAAGGCTTTGAGTGATGTCTTATTCCCCACATACACACACCCCAACATTCCGGTGACACCCCAGGAGTCTCAGCCTGAGAAAGCATGGGTTCTCCAAACAGGTGAAGGTCTTGGCCATCTAATCCAGCCTCTCCTGCTGCTTTCTCCAGATCTAGGCCCAGGAGAAAGCCTTCAGACTCAGCTGGAAGACACTGGCTGTCTCACCATCTCCTCCACATCCCACTAAATCCAGGGGAAGGATACCAGTTATATTTTCTTCTAGAAGAAATGGCAGATGGGTGATACATAAACACTGGACTAGGAGCCAGGAGCTTGAGTTGCTGCATTGGCCTGCCTGGCACTTCCTAATCAGATCCTCCGTTCTCTCCCCACTCAGGGCAGACCCAGCAACAACTATAGGTCCCTCCCCCAGAGTGTTCTACCCAAGAACACGCTATGGTGAGATGCCAACTCCGGTAGTGACCCATCTAGTCTGCCAATCCTAAAACGGACCTGACATATACATAGTCTTAACCACTTTGTACCTGAGTTTGTCTTTTCACATGACTCATGGGTCTGTAACTTCTTAGAGACCTGATGAACACCTGACAGCCCACACCCAGGAGAAGTAACTTCTGTGAAGAGAGCGGACCTGAGTGGGTCAAACCTAAATGGCCACAGGTAGTTCCCCTTGGTCCACGGCAGGTGAGGACCAGGACTGGTGCTCGTACGAGGCAGTCCCAAGTTTGGGGCTGGGGCCTGCAGATTGGGGTGGTAGTTTGGGGTCGGTCTGGCATCTCCCCATAACGCAGCTGGATACTGGGAAGAGGGATGATGGCTGCACGGGTGTCCTTTCCCACCACGCTCTGAGAAATACCACCGGAAGGACATGAGGCAAGGGACTCTGAGACTCCTCCACAACTTCTACTTTGCAGGTAAAAAGAAGCCAATCAAGGAAGGAGCAGGCTTAAGAATGTTCACTGAAGGCTTAGTCAGTTAAGCGTCCGACTTTCGCTTAGGCCATGATCTCGCGGTTCGTGGGTTCGAGCCCCATGTTGGGCTGTGTGCTGACTGCCAGCTCAGAGCCTGGAGCCTATTTCAGAGTCTGTGTCTCCCTCTCTCTCTGACCCTCCCCTGCTCACGCTGTCTCTCTCTCTCTCTCTCCTAGAAATAAATAAAAATTTTAAAAATTTAAAAAAAAAAGAATGTTCACTGAAGCCAGTCCATGGCACTGAATCAAAGTGGAAAAGTTAAAGCGCACTGGGAGTTTTCCAATCAACATCCAAGAGGCAGTGAATATAAAGGGCATGTATGAACACAGATTGGAATCCCAGCTCTGCCCCTGATGAGCTGTGTGACCTGGAGCAAGGCATTCATTTGGGCCTCAGTTTCCTTGTCTGTAGAGAATGTAGCACCACACTTCTCATCTAAATGAAAGGAGAGCACATCTGGAGCCTCTCTTCCCTACTTCCATGGGGCAGGAGGTTGGGAGCAGCTCCACGGTACCCTGTGGTTGTGGTGATGATAGGGGGAGAAAGAGGCAGAAAGGGACATGTCAGCAAGGAAGCTGAAGGCAGGACATTCCAGGGATGGTAGTGGATCCTGGGCACCGGGATTCCAAAAATGAAGGCATGCCTTGCACAGTAAGCAAAGGTATTTAACCTTCTGGCCCTGGGGTCAGTGTCCAGACCAAGAAGCAACACAATAGACAAGTCTCAGGCAAAGGATGGGGAGGAGCAGCAGCATCAGTGGACAATCAGAGGGGAGCACCCGGGTAGTGATGGGGTTCCAGCTCCTTGGGCCATGAGACCGCTTTCACCTATGGGGGAGAGTTGGGGGACTTCAGAGAAGCTTAAGAGTACCCAGGAATGCTTACATGTTACGTGTCTTTCACTCCCCAAGTCACTGCCCTGAACCAGGGGAGGGCTGGGTGGGTCAAGAGGGAGCTGACAGGGCCCACAGTTACTCTGTAAGAGCCCATCTTGTTTCCCTCTGAGAAAGGCTCTTGGTATGTCCTCCTTTTTTAGCACACATCATTTGCCTCACTCCAACTTTCTAATAAACTTTAATAATGTAATTTTTGAGGCATATTTTTTTTTCGAGAAAGAGAGAGAATGTGAGCTGGGGAGGGGCAGAGAGAGAGGAAGAGAGAGAATCCCAAACAGTCCCTGCACTGTCATTGCAGAGCCTTACGCGTGGCTCAATCTCATGACTTTGAGGTCGTGACCTAAGCCAAAATCAAGAGTCCATGCTCAACCGACTGAGCCACCTGGGCGCCCCTTGAGGCATATTTTCAGAAAGCATAAATAACAATACAATGAGCTCCCTTGCATCTTGGAAATAAGGAAATAAGGCACTCCCAAATCAGCAGAAGCCCTCCCCACAAGGCACTCCTCATGACCACACCCTTCCCCCAGCTCCCACAGGAGTCCTCATAATCTGGAACTTAAGACTTCATACTTTTATCACATAGTTCTTTATCCCTGAACAATATCTAGAATCAGTTTACATGTTTTCAAACTGTATATAGATGGAATCGTAAAATAAGTATATTTTTCCGCAGCTTGCTGCCTTTCATCCACCATTATGCTTGTGTGACTCATCCGTGCTGACATGTGTAGCTCTGGTCTATTACTTTTCTCTGCTGAAACTTTTATTATTTGAGAACATCACAATGTATTTATTCATTCCTGTTAATAGACGCTTTTTCTATACTGTTTCTCTTACAAAATGCCACTGTGAACATATCCTAGCCTGACTTCATGCACAAATGTGGACATGTTGCTTTCCATCGCCATGACTTTGTTTTCTAGGGCACCCCTTCACCTGTCCCCACATCCCAGCCACTCTGCTTGGACTCTGTGGTTAGGTTCCTGTTATCTGACCAACCCTTGCTTGCTTTCTTGAGCTGGTTCGGGATGTGGCACTTTGACTTTGCCCTTGGGAGTTCTTACCTCTGCCCTCCATCTTCAGAAAGGAAGTGCTGGGTCAGTGACCTGCAATAAGCCCCACAAAGTTCTGTAGGACTTGTCCTAGCTGCGTGATCTTGTCCCTGGCTCCTGTCTGACTACAGGTAGGGGTTTGGTCTGACGCATCCCATTCCAGGCACAGGACCTAGAATATTGGAAAATGCCCTTGAAATATTTGTTGACTAGATGAAGGCATCAACTGATGCTTTATGGCGAAGGGGTATCAGATAACCAGGATTATTTATACACCTACCTTGTATTTCCCTTTGCCTAGATGTCCCCACCTATGGGTCCATGGCAATCCCGGCGAATCCCATGCAGTCACTGGCCTTGGTGCAGAAACTGAGAGCCGCCTCACACCTTTTAGTGAAGTCTTCTCAAAGAAGCAAAGCTGCCCAGTCTTTCCCACGTGGGATGAATGCTAGCCCCCACCACAGTCATTCGGGGCATGTGAGGGCAACCTCCTGCCACCTGTCAGCCTGAGGCACCCATCATGCCTCACCCCTGGAACCCTTAGCCTGTAGAAGGCAGTGAAGTTGGCCTCCCTTTCCCTGCTCAAGGCCACTTTTTGGTGTAAAACACATTGCTACACTTGAAGCATCTGATAGTAATGCATTCCTCAAAGCAGGTACTGACGGGGAAGGAAGTGCAAGTACTGATGGAAAGAAAAAGAACAAAGCACAAATCACTCTTTAAAAAGGGGGGGCACCTGTATGGCTCAGTTAGTTAAGAGTCTGACTCTTGACTTCGGCTTAGGTACATGATCTCACAAGTTCATGAGATCGAACCCCAGATGGGTTCTCTCTCTCTGCCCCTCCCTCACTCACCTTCTTTCTCTCTCTCTCTCTCTCTTACAAAAACAAATAAACCTAAACAAATTTATTTAAGGTGGGGGGAAGAATGAAGGAAAAACTTTGGTATTTGCTGGGAGGCGGTAGGACTGAGAAGCAGCCATGGAAAACTGAGGACACTCTCGAAAACAGTGTGCTGTAGTGGCAAGAAAGCTACAGAGTCTGCAGCAGGGGACAAGCCACCACTCCTGCCTCTGCCACTTACTGACCTTTGACCTAGGTGAGGTCAGTTAGTCTCCTCCGGGAACAAATACTAGCTAACGTTTACTCTGTGCCAATGACAGCCACTAACTGGAGGCATCACATGGTACCCCGGACTGAATCAGAGGGTCACCCCACAGCCCTCACAGCCACAAACATGGCCTCCTCACGGGGCACATGATCCAATGTGATCCCTGCAATGTCCCTGGTGGGCTGATGAGGATGATAAAGGGAGAAACTGAGGCACGCAGCTACCCAGTTAGTAAGGATGGTGCAATTCGAACCCAGCGTGGCCAGGCTGGGCTCAGCAGCACAAGTCACCCGGGAATCATGAATCAATTGCCAAAGCTTGGATGCTCTAGCAAAAGCCTGAACATCATCTCCAAAGTCTGTGACACCAGGCCTATCAGACTGAAAACCTTCCCTGAACCCATTTTATCATAGGCACATTAGAGGAAATCGCAATGCCATTGACTTCATGCATTAGCAAACTAATTTAATAAATATTAAATCCCTGCTGTGTGCAAAGTACTGTTCGAGGCTCCACCAAGGCAGAGAATGAAAACCCACAGGGTCCCCGCGTTAGAATACGCTGGAATATGCAAACGTTCACAGTTCAACTTAATAATGGCTGGGAGGGGTCTGGCCACAATGTGCAATGAGAACAATGAAGCTGAAGGAAAATACAACCCATTAGTCAGGGTCCTGGGGAAGTCCCTGTTACACGGCCTTGGACGGTAGTAAGGCATGCCCCACCTCTGAGTCCTCAGTTTCCACATTCACAAAAATCATAACCTAGGCTGATTGCTTGGTTCACTGGTCCTGTTGGGCTCTGGTTCCTGTCCCAGGGCCCTTCTCTACAGGGAGTGACCAAACCCTGCGGGGCATGAGGGAGGCCACCATGGAACGAGGGTGCAGACTGGAGAGGTGATGGAGAAGCCCCAGACGGCACAGTGGACAAGCCCAGCACAGACCAGGGGGTTCCACACTGTCCATCTTTTTGCCATGAGCCTACTCTCCTCTTGGCTTTTTTTTTTTTTTTTTTTTTTGTGCAAACACCTGGGATTCGAAGCTGGCAGCGCCATCAAAGGCAGGCTGGTGGCTGCATTATAAAAGGGTTGTATTCCCTCTTGTTGATAAATAAACCTTTTTTTTCTAAACAGCCAAGCTGGCGGGTTTCACTGTAAGTGGTTTGCACTCAGTGGAGAGCTGGGACTAGCAACATGGCATCTTTCATCTCTGCAATATTAATTAGTTTTCCAGGATGCTTTATTTTAATCACAAGAAAATGAGAAAAGCAGGAATCCCATGACCGGAGGAGCTGGGGGAAGGGGCCAAACAAGACACAGAGTTAGAAAAGAAGTGCAGATAGCAAGCAGGGATGCAGGTAAGGGCGGAGAGGGGTTCATGAGAGGGAAGGCTCAGGCTGGGAGGCCAGGAAGGGAGCCGATAGTTCATAAACATCTACCATGTGCTGGGAGTGACAGTAGTTTCTCACCTGCATTGTTTCAGTCAAGCTGACATCAATCTGCATTTACTATCTTAATTTTATAGATGAGCAATCCAAACTCCAAAAAATCCGGTGCCTTTCCCAAAGTAAAAAAAAAAAAAAAAATCTAGCATGTGGCAGATCCAGGGTTTGAAACATAATGTTTTGTTTTGTTTTACTCTATCCCTGAATCTTTCTTTTAACTATATCCACTCAACTTCCCACAAATATTTAGCCATCAATATGGTGCCCAAGCACACTACCAAACATGTGCAGCCTCCCGCCTTAAACACACACACACACACACACACACACACACGAGAAAAGCATTAGACTTCATGAAAATGATGCCATCATATCAGGATGGGTTTTTTTTTAATGTTTATTTATTTTTAAGAGACGGAGAAAGACAGAGCATGAGCAGGGGAGGGGCAGAGAGGGAGGGAGACACAGAATCTGAAGCAGGCTCCAGGCTCCGAGCTCTCTGCACAGAGCCCGACACGGGGCTCAAACCCACAAACTGCGAGATCATGACCTGAACCGAAGTCAGACGCTTAACAGACTGAGCCACCCAGGCGGCCCCATCATACCTGTGTTTTAAAAGGATCCCTCCGAGTGCAGCACAAAGACCAGAAGCGGGGCTATTACAGCTGCCCCAGTGAGAGATCGTGGAGGTTACAGGGGTGGCTGTCAAAACACATTAAGAAATGTGGTCAGACCGCAAACTCTCTAAACTCATTTTCTGCTGGCAGCACCCTACTGGATGAGGCCACTCGAAACAAAATTGATAAACCCCCCCCCCCCAGGAACCCGGAGGAAGGGTTTTAGAGAGGACAGTGTGGGAGAAAATGTGATCGATATTTTCTGCTCCTTTGTTACTAAACAATCCATAAACACATATTGAGACCTCATGACATGCCAAGCAGTCTCTCAGATGCCACCCATCTTTCACCGCTCTACTCTCAAAAAGCTTCCATCCTTGTTAGGAAAGGAGAGCTTCTCTCCTAAAAAAGATATCTATCGATCAGAGAGGCAGGGCCAAGAAGGGAGAGCCAGGAAGAGCAGGTGAGCTGGCCTAACTGGGGGCATAGAGGGTGGGAGGAAACCATTATTCCCCAGAATGTACTGCGTGTGCCATGGACTGAACTCTGTCCCAGACGGAAACTCAGAACGACCTTATTTGGAGATAGGGTCATTGCGGATGTAATTAGTTAAGCTGAAATGAGGTCAAACTGGAACCCGAGTGGGCCCCTCACCCAATACAACCGGTATCCCTGTAAGAGACAGTAGACGGCCACGTGAAGATAAAGCAGGGATTGCCACATGGTGCTGTCAGCTAAGAAACATCCAGGGCTACCGGAAGCGGAAGACAATGCGGATCCTCCTGCTGAGGCTTTGAAGAAAGCATGAATAAAGCTTTGAAGAGCCCCTGTCAGCCTCTTGATTTCAGACTTTCAGCCTCCAGAGCTGGGAGAGAATAGATTTCTGTGGTCTTAAGCCACCCAGTCCGTGAGGACTTACACACTTCATCTTCCCCTAGAGCTGTACAAGGTAGGTGCCTCAGTTCCATTTTACATCTCGGAGCCCCCGGGACTGACACAGGCACATCACTCCACCAGAATGTGGTCCACCTCCACTCTAGAGGTGGTTCTGGAGGTGAACTTGGTAAGATAAATAAAGAGAAGGTGCCAGATCTGGTCACGTGGAGAGCCCAAGAGTTTCCCTCCATGGTGTCATGTCATGTATCGCTTTAGTCCCCAAGAGAAATGAATGCTCACTGGGTGTCGGGCACAGGTTCAAAGCCGAAGAAAAATTGTGGCTGAACAGGATACAGTTGCCCTTGAGAAATTCACAGTCCAGTGAGGGAGAAAGATATGTGACCAGACACAATGAGGCGAGCAGTGCATCTGCCATTCAGACAAAGCACGCAGAAGCACAGGCCTCCGGAACTTCCCGCTCCCCTCACCAAGAAACACCTTGATGGTGAGGCCCCACCTGACTTGACAACAGCTGGCGGCAAGAGACAACCTGACCGCATTGTACGAACACATCACAGTTCATACATCAATGCTGTAAATTCCCCGTGGAAAAAACAACAGTCAGGTGTGAGAGAGTGTGCATCTTACAATAGGCAAACACACTAACTTTGCCCCAGGGGCTGATGGGGGAGGCTCTCTCTATATCATGGCAGTTGAACTCAACTTGGAGAGTGAGGGAAAATATGCCAAGGGGAGGGCCCTGGGAGACAAACTGCCCACGGGCTGGTGACACTTCTTTGCCTAGGAGTCCCTTAACCAAAATGCCAACTCTACAAAAACAGGATTCAATTGCCTTGAATTCTTGCTACAGTAGGTGCTCAATGTACAGACGGGTTAATTAGTCCCATGAGGATGAGACCGTATATGAACATCTCTCTCTTTTTTTTTTTCAATGTTTGTTTGTTTTTGGGAAAGAGAACGTGCATGGGAGCAGAGGAGGGGCGGGGGGGTGTGTGTGTGGCCAAGATGATCCAAAGCAGACTCTGAGCTGACAGCAGAGAGCCCGATGTGGGGCTCAAATGCATGAACCTCAAGATCATGACCCAAGCCAAAGTCTGATGTTCAGTTGACTGAGCCACCCAGACACCCCTGTATATGAATGTCTCTAAATGCTCCTACATGTGGTCTCCACCATTTGGACTTCATTGTTTCCTGGCGAAGCACCCACTAGCCCATGCAGCACCCTGGGTTGTTTTCTGGGAATACCAAGGTGGGTAAGACAAGCGCCCCAAGGGCTCTTGGCTGGCCAAGACAATGGCAAATAAAATAAATCATTTCCATATCCACTGTGTGATGCAGGAGGCTGATGGAAAGAACAAGGTGACAGAGAGCAGGCAGGCCCTGGTGGAGGAAGTGACACCAAGCACAATTTTACAGGGGGAGCAGATTAGCCTGGCAGAGGAGGGGACGATGCTCCAGAAAGAACCTGTCAGCTCCTGGGGACCGCAAACAGTGCCCTGCGACCTAGAATGCAGATGAAGAGATGGGAAGCTTGGTCAGTGAGGCTGGCCGGCCATACAAGGCCCCAACACATGCATAGGAGGGGCCAGGATTGCATTAGGGAAGCAACTGAGGGGGGCGGTAGGGGGCACTAACGGATTCAAATTCCCAGATACTTGCAGCCCGCTTTGCAAGGCTCCTGTGTCCAGAGCACATTCTCTCACCCTGGCAACAGGGAGCACAGTCCCTGCAGGTCGCCACGGCAGGAAGAGGGAGAAGGCCTGCATGACATTGCCTTAATTCAACAGCTTTCTTCTTCTTTTTATCAATTGGTGATTAATAGGTATTACATTTCCCTCCAATCCATTCTCAAGAGAGGTGTTATAATAACATGTCAGAAGGTGTGGATACGCAGCATTACGGAGCCCGGTTTATAATGCAGTTTGTAACAGATGCTAACGTCCCGATTATGCATTCCAGCACCATTTATACTCAGCTGCATGGTACAGTAAGGCTCCTCACGTCATAATTCTCCAAAGCAGTTGCTATTAATCACTCATTCATTATTAAAACACATTGTGTTCATTCTGCCTGGAAACAGGACCAAGGCAGGCTCCGTTTACCCATGGAAGCCATCCACAGGCTTTGGCAGCCTCGGCGCAGAGGAGCTCCAGCCTCCAGGATGGCTCAGGGCCTTGAAGAGGTACCTCGCTGTAGCCGTGAACAGGGGATTCAGACGAGATGTATCCCGGAGCACCTGGGTGGCTCAGTCAGTTGACTGTCTGACTCGTGACTGTGGCTCAGGTCGTGATCTCCCATTGAGCCCCACATCAGGCTCCGTGCTGACTGTGCAGAACCTGTTTGGGATTCTCTCTCTCCCTCTCTCCCTGCCCCTTCCCCGTTCTCTCTCTCTCTCTCTCTCTCTAAAAATAAGTAAATAAACTTTAAAGAAAAGAAGAGGAGAGAAGAGAAAATGGAAAGGAAGAGAAGGGAAAGGAGAAAAAGGGAAAGGAGAGGAAAGGAGTGCAGAGGAGAGAAAAGCTATGTCTCATCCAAAGGAATACATGTCCACAAGAAGGCTAGGGCTCCCAGACACCAAGACCATCTGTTCCCCTGGACAGCACCTCCTGCGCCCATCCCCCCTCTACTTTGAAAGCCCACTTCTTCCCTGAAAGAGAAGTCTGCTGGGCTCCTTCACATTCACATGTCTCAATGTCACCTGGAGCCAGATCTGCCCTGGGACTGTCAGGACTCCACCTCCAAATTCACTTGATCATAAGAAGCCATACAGTCTCAGAGTCCATCATAAGGGCTCTAGGGGCAAACCTTGTGCCTTCCAGTGCTAGTTTGTGACTTTGTGACTTTGGAAAGAAATCTAACTTTTCTGTCCCTCAGCATCATCAGTTCTACAGCAGGGTGGATAATTATAGAACCAACCAATAGAAATGCTGTTACGAGAAAATGAATTAATCTTGATAGAGTCTTTATAAGATGCCTGAAATATAATTCATATCAGTCCTTGTTATCACTTACTAAAACAATCCTAGCCTCTCCTAGGCGCCCCCCACGGCCTTTTAGGGAGGTGGGGACACCGTCCATCCATTCGTTCATTCCATGAATCTGGTGAGCACCCCAGTTGTGCCAGAGACACAGAGACAGGTAAGGCACAATCCTCTCCTTCAAGGAGCTCACAAGCTAGTAAATCAGTGTGCTAAAATAGTGCTTAGAGGTCTGGACCCCTCCCCCCCTCCAGCTTTCCCCAAAAGTCTCTACAATTGATTATGCTCTACAGTTTACACAGCACTTTTTCCATTCAACATCCCACTGAGTGCTCATCTGAAAGGTGAGCAGAGCAAGGATTACATCTTTCACAGTAAACAAACACGGCCCCTCTCCATCCAAGGCTAGGGTCCCTGATGGTTTCCACACTTTTAATGAAATATTTCAGTCTAACAATGTACAGAGGATAATTTAATGAATAAAGATAATATTAGAAAGGCATCTGAATCCTTCTTTTTGTGTCATCAGATGGTAACCACCAATCTCAAATCTGGTGTTAGGATTTCCATGACTTTTTTAAAACATTTACTACAAAACTATGTATACACCTGTAAACAAATGTATATTTCTATACACATGTTTTCAAACTTGATATAAGTGATACTGTACTGTACATATCCTGCAACCTGCTTTCTAATTTTATTTATTTATTTACTTATTTATTTTGAGAGAGAGAAAGTGCATTACCAGCGGAGGGACAGAGAGAGAGAGAAAGAGAGAGAGAGGAAGACAGAGAATCCCAAGCAGACTCCATGCTGTCAGCACAGAGCCCAATTCTGGGCTCGAACTCACAAGCCCTGAAACGATGACCTGAGACCAAACAAGGAGTCGGGTGCTTATCCAACTGAGCCATGCAGGTGCCCCATCCTGCAGCTTGTTTTTTTAAAGAAAGCATTTTTTATGAGAAAGTTCAAATGTATACAACTAAACGCAATAGTATAATGTTCCTATCACCTAGCTCCAATGATCAATACTCACTCATTCTTGATTCACCTGTACCCATGCCACTCTTACTTTCCCTAACCCAATTATATTTTACAATCCCATTTTGAAATAACCTCTACACACATTTGGATGCATAAATCTTAACTGTGCACTTTCTAAAAATAGATACATCTTGTATTACTATTTCTATCAAGATGTAGAACACTCTCATCTCTACAGGAAATTTCCTTCTTTTCCCAAGGTCTTCTTCCCCTCCATCATCCCTGCATCCTTGGAAACCACTGTTTTGATCTTTCATCTTAGACTACATCTTTTCTAGAACTTCATATAAAGAGGCTCATACAGTATATGGCCATTTGTGTCCCTTTGGGGGAAGGCATTACATCTCTGAGATTCATCCGTGTGTGTTCCCATGTATCAATAGATGGCTTTATTCTACTGCTAAGTAGTTTTCCACTGTCTGAATACAGTAGTTTGCTCTTTCTCCTGCTGAAGAGCATTTGGACTGTTTCCAGTTTGGGGCTATTGTGAATAAAGTTGCTTCGCACATGTTTATGCAGTACTTTTTGTGAATACTTCTTTGCATTTCTCTGGGATAAAGGTGTGGAACTTCTGGGTCAGGGAATGAGCATATTTTAACTTAATGAAAACTCACCAAACTGTTTTCCAAGGTGCCTCTGCCATTTTCCTTCCTCTCTAGTGGTGTCTGAATATTCCAGCCAATCCACATCTTCACCAACTCCTGCTGTGAAGCGCATTTCATTGTTCAAGACTTTCGCCTCTTTTTATCGAGCTGTCATTCCATTATTGAGTTGAAAAAGTTCTTTACATATTCTGAATAGAAGCTCTCTGTCAGAAATAGGTTTCAGAAACATTTTCCCCACGTCTGTCTATTCATTTTTCATAATGTTATATTTTGTTCACCAGAGTTTTTGTGTTTTAATTTTTATGAAGTCTAATTTATAATTTCTTTTTCTTTTACTGACAGTAGGTTTTGAATTTTGTCTCTGAAATGTGTGTCTCCCTTGTGAATCTTCTAAAAGCTTTGTAATTTCAACTTCAATACTGAGGTCTGAGATCCATCAAATATTAAATTCTTCACGGTGTGAGGTAGGGGACTGAGCTCTTGCTTCTCACCACACAGATATCTGGGTATTTTAGCACCTTTTGTTGAAAAGACTTTCCTTTCCTCTTTGGGTTACTTTTGTTGCTTGGGTCAAAAATCAATCCACCACATATGTGTGTAAGTATCTCCAGTCTGCTGCACTGATCAGTCTATGCATCTATCCCTATGCCAATACCACACTGTGTTAATTACTGTGGCTTTAGATCAGTTCTGAAGGCAAAGAGTATGAGTCCTTCAGCTTTTTCTTCCTTTGCAAGAGTGTTTTGACTATTCAAGATCATTTGCATTTTTGCATTCCCATATAAAGGTTACAATCAGCTGATCTACCTCTATTTTTAAAAAGCCTCTTGGAATTGTACTTTTAATTATGTTGAACTACGGATTACTGTGGGAAATTCTGACATCTTAACAACATTGGATTTTCCACCTCACCAATATGGTGTTTCTCTCCATTTATTTTGGTCTTCTTTAATACTTCTTAGCATAAGTTTTATAGTTTACAGCAGAGAGGGTTGGCATGTTTTTGTTAAAATGTATTACTCAGTATAACTTTTGTCACATTGTGAACAAAATGTTAATTTTACTTCCCTCTTGTTTTCTGCCAATACATAGAAATATAATGTATGTTTATGCATTGTGCATCCTGAAACACAGGTAGATTCATTTCAATAGTTTTAAGGGTTTTCTTTGCTAATTCTTTAGGATTTTCTTATAAAACAGCATGCTGTGAATTCAAATTCTTTAAATTATTTAATACAACCTTGTTTATCAATGTAAATAAATACGGAGAATTAAATTCTCCCTTTTGAATCTTTGCACTTTGTCTTTGTCTTGCATCATTGAACAGGCTAGAACCTTCATACAAGATTGAATAGAAGATTCAACATTCTTGCCTTTTTTCTGATCTTAAGATAAAGCACTCAGCGCTTCACCATTAAGTATTGACTGGAGGGACTCTGTGGATGCCCTTTATTCGACTGAGTATTGTTAGTGCTAGAAGGTATCTGTTCCAGTCTGCTGAGAATCTGTGTCATGAATGAGTGTTGAATATTGTTAAATGCTTTCTTCCTCCATTTATGAAGATGATCATATGGTTTTTCTACTTTAGCCTATTAATCAGGCAGATGACACTGATTAATTTTTGAATATTTGAATCTAACGAGTATTTCTGAGATAAACTTTAATTGATCATGATGTAGTATGCTTCTTAAATATGTCAAAATATTTATCACAAATTTGTTAAGGATTTTTTGCATCTAGTGGGGTGTATTTCATTCTCTCGTGATGTCTTTGCCATGGTTTAACTCGGAAAATGAGTTCACGCCTATTTCTTCCTCTATTTTCTGGAAGAGTTTGTGTAAGATGTTTGATAGCATTCACCTGGGAAACCACTGGGGCCTAGCGTTTATTTGTTGAGAGGTTTGGAAATTCAATCTCGTTCACAGGTATTGAGCTATTTTGAATTCTATTACCATCTTGGATCATTTTGGGTTTGCTCAGGTGGTCAGTTGAGCTTTCAAGGAACTTATTCATTTCATCTAAACTGTAAAAGTTGTGGGCATAATTTTTTCATAATATTTCCCTTTTATCCTTTTAAAGCCTGTAGAATCTTCAGTGATAGTCACTCTTAGTTCCTGTGATGCTATTAATAGGTGATTTGTGTTTTCTCACTTTTTAGTCTGCTTAAGAGTTTATCAAATCCAGTTTTTGCAATTTGACTTTGTCAGTTTTATTTCTTGTTTTTCTAATTTTCTTTAATTTTTTGAGATATCTGCTCTTATTTTTCCTATTTCCTTCCATTTACTTACTTTAGGCTTAATGAGGTTGGATTTCTTTTTGTCTTCCTATGGTGGAAACTGAGATAATTATATAACTGTCTTCCTAATATAAACATTCAAAGCTACATCTGTTCCTCTAAACATTGGCTTAGCTGCATCTCTCACATACTTTTATTCATTAATAATACAAATACATATGACAAAGAGTTATGAAAATAAAACAGTACAAAGAACATCCAAATATCCTTTATACAGATTCACCTTTATTAATATTTCTCTCCATTTGCTGTGTGTGTGTGTGTGTGTGTGTGTGTAATTATTTTCTGAAACATGTGAGAGTAATTTACATCCATCATGGGCTTTATCCCTAAGTACTTAAAAATACATTTCCACAAGTAGGAATACTTTCTTACATAACCACTGCAATTATCAAATCATACATTTACATTCATGCAATGCTTCTAATACACCATCCATATCCCAATTGTGTCCTTTACAGCATGGTCCTCTTTTCCAGTACAAGAACCTGCCTAGTTGTCAAGTTTATTTAGCTTTAGATAATCCAGAATTTTTTCTAGGTCTTTCTTTACCTTTTATGACAATGACATTCTGAAGAATACAGCCCTTATATCTTGTAATAGAACATCACCCACTTTGGGTTATGTGATATTTCCTCATGATTAAATGAAGATCATACACTCCTCTGGGACACCACATCTGGAGACACAAAGTCCATCTGTTCATCACTGGTGATGTTAATTTTGATCACTCGGTCAAGGTGTTGCCAACTTTTTCTGTACACACTTACTGATTTTTTTCCTTTCTACTAATAATCAGTGTATAGGAAACATTTAAAAATCATTTAAATATCGCTCTCATCAAAACTGACCCCTAGATTTAGTATCCACTGATGGTTCTCCCCTACCCATCTTTACTATGATGGTTGCAAAATAATGATTTCCAAACTCCAGCACTGTCTCCAGATTGGCCAGCCTGCCTACAGTTTTCTTTTCTTTTTTTTTCTTTAATTTTCTTTTAATGTTTATTTGTTTTTGAGAGAGAAAGAGAGAGAGAGAGAGAGAGAGGAGGGCAGAGGCAGAGGCAGAAGGAGACACAGAATTCAAAACAGGCTCCAGACTCTGAGCTGTCAGCACAGAGCCCAACCGAGGGCTTGAACCCATGAACTGCAAGATCGTGACCTGAGCCAAAGCCAGATGCCCAATCCACTGAGCCACCCTGGCGCCCCTCCCCCTTTCTAATGTGAGCAACCAGCCTCCCTTCCCACACATGCATGTATGTACATATATATGTGTTAATCTATGTATTGAATCCATTTCTCTATCTACCATCAGTTGAGAATACAGATTCATGAATTCTTTTTTCCCAAGGTTTATTACCCATTACTATCCTTAATTATCTTGCTCAACTTGTCTCAGATTTGGTCAATGTGAGCTCCTTCAGGCCGCCTCCAGTTCATTCAGTATCTCTGCTGCATCATACATCATTGTAGGAATATACCAAAATTATTTTTGCATTCTGCTATTCATTTCCAGTAGGCTCTTCACAATTTTTCATATGGACAAACAATACCAAAGTATGAATTCTTATGCAGGTCTCCTAAATACATGTACATTCCAGCAAAGAACTAAGCATAAATTTCTGGTTCTCTCAGGATGTGAGAATCATCTATTTTTACCATGTAACTATTCACTTACATGACTGTGAAATAAGTAGTTTTGCCAGTGTACACTTCCATCAACCGTGAATGAGAGTTCATGTTGATCAACACCCTAACACACACACACACACACACACACACACACACTTACCATTTGATAGGTTCAAAGTTAATCTCACTGTTGTATGAATCTGCATCTCTTCCTGTGCACACTGGCCACTAACACTTCCTCTGTGGGTACATAATCATTCATATACTTTATTCTCATTTTTTAAGTTGAGAAATGAAAAATCAGATGCACTAGGTGAAGCACCCTACAAGACAGAGCTGTCATGGATGAGACAGGAATCCTCAGGTATTCTAATACTTAAAAAAAATTCTGTCTATTCTCCTACTATATAGATTTATGACAAAGCAGATGTGTCAGTGTGTGTGTGTGTGTGTGCGTGTGTATGTGTGTGTGTGTGTGTGTGAGAGAGAGAGAGAGAGAGATGGGTTGGGATAGCGATTTTTTTTTATGTTTGAGAGAGAGAGAGAGAGAGAGAGAGAGAGGAGAGCACACGTGAGTGTGGGAAGGGTAGAGAGAGGGAGACACAGAATCCGAGGTAGGCTCCAGGTTCTGAGCTGTCAGCAAAGACCTCGAAGTGGGGCTCAAACCCATGAACCATGAGACCATGACCTGAGCCAAAGTTGGACACTTACTGACTGAGCCACCCAGGCACCTTAGGATAGTGTTGTTTAAAAATCACATTCTGACTTGAGGTTTTCAAAGCCATCCCTGGATAAATACAACATCCAAGGCAAACCACGCCCTTTGCCTCCAATCTTTTTCCTCCAATCAAATTGAAATGAATAAAAATCATTTTTTTTTATCTTAAGAAGACAGCCCCCCAGTACTGACCATCTATCTACATGGCTTTATGGACTGAACAAATGAACGTGGGCATCAAGTCAGCCTTAGCAACTGTCTCTTTCTCTCTCTGGTGTCCTAAAATGCTGCCCAGGTTAAGACAGGACCCAAGGCACTGGCCCGATTTGTATCCAGGAACAACTCTGGGAAAGCTGCATTCTCTGACTGTCCTAGGAAATACCTCTCCTCCTAGCTGGTCACCCACGCCATTCTAGTTGCCCGCAATGCCCCTGCCCACTCCCCCAAATCTCCGCCTCGGGACTGCTCATTAGCCTGGGATTAGCAGCTGTGTCAGCAGCAGGCAGGGTGAAGTCCTCCTGCCCTGGGCTGTAGCTGCAGAGAATCATCTGGGGAGGGAGGGCTCAGCTGCCCGAGTGCCAGGCACATGTCAAATCCAATTTGGAAGAGGATCTTGTTAAGCCTCCTTATCTGATGACAAGTCCTCCTTTAAAAAAAAAAAAATCATCAGTTAAGAAGGTTCTGCAATGTCTACCAGTCACCCGTGCTCAGGTCAGATAATAGTTCTTGTCAAGAATACATTCCTTATATCCCATCAGCCCCTGACTCAAGGGGATTTGATTAGTCATATGGGACTTCTCTCTAAGCCTTGCCAGCCACTAATCAGTCTGTGCCCTTCAGGAGCTTTGTGACTCATTTTTGTGACTGTATAGTCCCTCATCTTCACAAGTCACGAGGAAATGGTTGGTTTTTATTCCTAACTTGTTACCTTTTCAAAACTATGGGCACCGAAAATAATAAAACCAATTGCTTGTACGCCTGTGGTGAAATAGTACTTTCACACATTGCTGGTGACAGCAAAAGTTGTTCTAACCCTGTTGAAAAGAAATGTTGCGGTAGGTACAAAACTCACAAAAGCACATGTACTCAGACACTCTCCTTATGGGGTTTTCCAAACAGGAGAGTAGGGCTCATATGGATTAGGGACCTGTCATGGGTTGGAAAGGTTTACAGTCACTATGCTATCAATTTTGCCTATCAGTCTTCTGGCACATACTCTTACACTCGTTTTATAGATGAGGAAGTTAGAACAATGGCTGATGGTTTCTCCAATGCCACATCATCATTATGATGAAGAACTTTGCATTCACACTCAGTCTGCCTCAGTCCCATCCCCTGTTCCTGCCTCTATAAACTACCGCTTCAGGAGAAAGAGTTTTATGCATGAACATCTTTAGTGCAGCATTGTTCATAAGAGCAAAAAGAGAGAAAAAGTGGCTCATAATAGGAGAATGTTGTAGGAAACTACGGGAAATTAACCCCATGGATTATTTTGTCTTCTTACAAATGATAATTTTAAATTTTAAAGATTATTTAGCAATACCAGGAAAAGCATATCATATAACATCAAGAGAACAGAATACAAAAGTATTCCTATGTAATGATTATAACTATATTAAAATGCATATCCATATGGGAAAAAATGCTCCTGGGAACTTGGAAAACACAAGACTTTTTTTTTTTAAAGATACTAGAACTTCATGTAATTTCTCAAAATATCCATTATTGATATGAAGTTGTATTTGAAGAGAGGCACTCATTTGGCTAGAAAGAATAATATGTTTAGAATGGAAAAGACTAGAATTTGACTACTTTTTCACATTCTACATTTGTGAAACTGAGCAATTTATGTATAATCTCTGAGTCGTTTTCATTAGTAAAATGGTGATAATTTTTAACTTCATGACGACATGATGCAAATTAAATAAGGTAAAAACACACACAAACACTGAGCCCACTGTGGTAAATTCGTTAATGAAAACATCGTCCATGATAAATTAACAAAACAAGAAAAATAAAGTTAAATGATGATACTTCTCAAGCCTCCGCCGCCCCCAAGCTCTACTCTAGGTTTTCCAAATGTAAGACAAAGCTGATCAGGAAGCAACATTTCAGCCAACACACATATACATGCTCCCAGGGAAGCTGAGGGAAGTGGGTAAATAGGGGGATTCACTCCCTGCTAGTGTCATTCTCAGCTCACCCCAGCCCCAGATCTGACGCTTCACCAACACTGAGTGCATTATATATTAATCCTTGGGCTTGCAGTGAAGCCAGCATGTGAAACTAACCCTTCCTTGGTCCTCTGGGCATTTACAAGATAAGGCCATGTTACAGGCTGGGCACTGATGCTCCCTGAAGCCTCTTAGAATGAGTGTCTTCACTCTATGAGACATTGTAAGCTCTCATCCATAGGGATGCTGTGGAAAGATTCCCCTGGCTTCAATACTGCTAAGCACACAGGAGACACGACAAGATGGACCCATAAATGTTCCTGCATGGTCTTCTGGTTGGGCAGCTGTGCTTTGTCAGCTTGAGGTTGCTCTGTCAGGTCCCCATTTCCCCAGATCAAGTGCAGGGTCAAGTAGAATAGAGAACAAGAGAGAGGGGGAGGCATCAGAAACGAAATACACATTCCCAGGAGCTAAGCAAGCCCTGACAGGGGTCCAGTGATAAATGATGCTCTGGTGCACAGCATCTTGCCTGCTCACCCTCCACCCGGGCTCTGAGCAGCAGGCCCTAGGTGCAGAGTGGCTGGTGCCCCTTAGGCTGCAGCAGGCAATCTGCTTTCCCAAGGAGAGGCATTCCCTGCTTCCAGCCCAGACCCAAAGAGGAGAGGTGAGGGAAGCAGAAAATGGTGGTGGGATGGGGGGAGACTAATATTAGCAAAGATTTAGAAAATACCAATTGCAGAGAATAAAATGAGCTTGCTGACTGGGTGCTCATCACCTGCCAGGAAGATCCTATTACCCCCACTGTTTTTAAAGAGGAGGAAATTGAGGCTCCAGACTTAAATTTAATCATCCATCATCTATTTGTTGAGCACTGACTACAGTTAAGGAGCTGTGACCCCAGAGAAGATGCAAAAGATAGTCAGAAGGTAAAATTTCTCATTCGGCAGTGATGCTAGCTCAGAAGCCTCCTCAGAACACGCTGTTCCCTTGGGCAGATGCTCTCGGATCAAGAAGAAATTGGCAGAGCAGTTGTCCAAGCTGTCTGCTCCGTCTTGCCTGCACCAAGTTGAATGAAACAGACCTGGTGCCAGGACTGGGGAACAGTGCTTTAAATGGCTGCACTTGAAGCTGTTTCTTAGAACAGCTCCTGGCTCACAGCAAAGGGAGGCGCACCTGGCATTCATCCATCGGGAAGATAGCATGCTCTGCCCTGCGCAAAACCCAGGCAGGGAAGCCTGAGGGAACTGTGACAGCAAGCAGAGGGGCTGCCGCAAGGAGCTGTCCCCTCTTCCCACGGAATAAGAAGAGCACTGGATTTGGAGTCCAGAAAGCGCATGCACATGGGTGTGCACACGGACACGCACACACACACACACACACACACACACACACACTCCCTGGACTGACCTTGACTCTGCCACCTCCCTGCTGCGCTTTTTGGGCAACTTTCCTATGTTCTTAGATCCCCATCTGCAGAAAAGATTTCGGGGGGAGGGACAAAAAGTACAACAAGTGGCCGAGTGCATGGCACATAGGCATCCTTCTTCCCCTCTGAACGATGTTTCTGTGTGGAGGACAGGGAGGGGTAGGTGACATGAAAACCAGGAAGCGGGCATCCTGAGAAGTGGCTTACAGGTTCCTCCTATAACCCCAAGGATGGAGGCACGGACACAGACACGGCCATTCCCCAGAGCTCCTGGGACAACTTCCAGTAAGGGCTGAGAGCTGTCAGCAGGAGGAGGCGGACGCAAGCGTAAGAGGCAGGATGACCAGTTAAGATCGCAACATCCAACAGTCATCAGGGAAATTTGAATAATTCTGCCGAGCGATAATTCTATAGCCTTGGGCTATGTCTAATGAGCACACCTCGCTCCCGATGATTATGGTCTTACAGGCTTGGATGCCTAAGAGATTTCAAGGAATCGCTTGGGACAGAGCAACAACTTTCCCTCAGATGCTCATTTCAGCGATCTGTCCCCCTTGTGGGTCAACGCATTACTTCAACCAAATCCATCCTGCTTTCATTTCAGCCCTCTTCCCATTGAGTTCTCTTGGGGCACAAGAAACAGTTAGCTTGGTTCCCCCATTACGTGATCTGGCTATGTTGCTAGTGGCGAGCACAGCCATGCATCGCATTAGCCAATCATTCAAAAGTAAGAGCGTGTAGTGTCGTGTATTTGGTATTCTGGATGGCACACAGGACAAGGCTGTACCTCTCCTTAGGGAGTTTTTGGATATTCAAATTACAGTAAGCTAGAACTCATCTTTTCCAATCATCCATTTAGTACTGGAGCCCCTTGAATATTACCCATCACAGGAAGCTGTTCAAACTCCTGCTTGGGTTCTTCCCTTGGCCGGAACCTCACCACCCAAAGCAGTCACTTCATACAGCTTCTAGTGCTGAGTGTAGAGAACAGTTGTTTCCCAATAAATGTTGAATACATGAAGGCCATTGATTGATGGCTCAAATTCTTCTCTATTTATTGATCAATCCATTCATTAGACATCTTTCTTTCCTTGAGGTACCTGGGTGGCCCAGTCAATTGAGTATCCAGCTCTTGATTTGGGCTCAGGTCATGATCCCGGAGTCACGGGATCGAGCCCCACATCGGGCTCCTAACTGAGGGTGGAGTCTGTTTAAGATTCTCTCTTTCCCTCTTTCTCCTCTCCTTTCCCACTCACACACACTCTCTCTCTCCCTCTCTCTCAAAATTTTTTTAATTAAAAAAAAATCTTTCCTTAACTTCTAAGTTTTCACTCCAATATTTGTATGCCTCTCCAGGCTTAATATTTCCAATTCCTTCAAATATGCCTCATATGGCTCTGCTCCTACACCTGCCCTTACCCACACAACCTTGGTTTCTCTCATCTGAATGGTGCTCCTTGCAAAACATGGCATCTCAAAATTTCACAAGTTGAAAACACCATATTTGGAGGTGACCTGGACAACATTCCCTATTCGTGTATCTGTGTTTTCACTAATATGGCCCAAACAGCACATCCAGGTATATACGTGGAAATATGGTCCATACACACAGAACGAATTTACAGGAGAACATGGGGGGCATTCCCGCCATATGGATTTGGCAGCCCTAAACTAGAGACACAAACCCGAGAAGGGTGGGAAGTGGTGTGAGGCAGGAATGAAGCAGCATAATAAGGTCAGCACCAAAACCACTTAGTTGAAGATAATGGTGAAAGTCACAGAGAGGGCTAGTAAGTTTGGCTTGAAAGCCCCTAAGCCCCTTCTCTCCTCCTGATTCAGCAGACGAAGCGGAGAATGGACCGACTTTAGATCCCCACTGGCTTGGGCTTGAATCCTTGCTCTCCTCAGCTATGTGGTGTCAGGCCAATGCATTTCTCTCACTGAGCCTCTGTGTCATTACCTGCATAATGGGACAATGATGTCTCCCTCCCTAGGCAGCTATGATGATTAAGGAAAGCAACGGATAGGGTCTAGCGCAGTGTTGGGAACACACAGGGCTCAGAATGGGTTTCGTACTCCCCAACGGGAATGCTCCCATCCTCCTTTGAGGAGTGTGCTTTGAGCAAAGGCCTTACATCAGCGATTTACACCTCAATGTGGGCTAGTAAGGCAGTGCGATTCCTCCTGTGGGGGAGTTTGTCTGCTAAGGTGTTAAAGAAATCTTACGCTCTAGTCAGGGGGTGGCCGTGATGCTGGTGGTGGCATTTTATTTTATTTCTTACCAAGCAGCGTTCAGGAAGGCTCTGAAATAGCTGCTTCCCCCTCTTCTTCCCTATACCACCTGCTTTCTCCTTGGCTGGGATGGTGGGGGGGGGGGGAGTGCACCTAAAAGATGCTATCAACAAGCTCATGAGTATTATTAGTATGTCTTACCTACTGGGCAGCATTTTCCATGATGTAATCTGGTTAGATACAAAGACCTCTCAGCACTAACCAGAATTCCTGATTTTCTAAGCCAATTTCAAGAAATTTCAATCCTTTGGGGTGTGTGTGTGTGTATCAATTGTATGCACTGTGAACTATCAGTCTGTCAGCATGTTTTCAGCCATGTATTCAACAGCCCTTTACTTAGCATATATTATGGCCTAAGCACAATTCTAGTGGTGGAGAGAAATATGAGTAAGGTCCTAACTCTGGTGGAAGAGAAAGGTGTAGAGTAAAGCATAGAACAACCCAGTTTGTATCAGCCAGATATGTAACATCAGTGAAGCCAGAGCACAAAGGAGGGAGCAGGGAGCATTCCCAGGGGAAGAGGAATTCAGAAAACATACAGAGGAAGTGGCAAATCAGTAGGGTCTTGACGGATGAATAGGAGTTTTTCCAGCACTGAAATGGGGGAAAAAAGGCATTTGAAGCAAGAGAAACAGCTTTTTTTTTTAATTTTTTTTTAATGTTTTTATTTATTTCTAGGAGAGAGAGAGACAGCGTGAGCAGGGGAGGGTCAGAGAGAGGGAGACACAGAATCTGAAACAGGCTCCAGGCTCTGAGCTGGCAGTCAGCACAGAGCCCGATGCGGGGCTCGAACCCACGAACCGCGAGATCATGACCCAAGCGAAAGTCGGACGCTCAACCGACTAAGCCACCCAGGCGCCCCAGAAACAGCTTTTGAAAGACTGAGAGTTGGGGCTGGGCATATCATGTAGGGGAATGAGAGTACCTTGGGGCTGGGGGAGTGTAATGGCAGAAGAGTTGAGCTGAGGAAACTGGGTTCATTGTGGGAGTCTTCAGGGAAGGAGCTTCAGCCAAAGAGAGTGACAGTAATCACCCTGATCAAAGATGCTCAAGTGCTGTACTCAGACAGTGGTTGTGGGGTGGAGAGAAGAAGGGCTGGATGCAAGATATGTGCGTTAGATAGAATTGCAGGGCTGGTGACGGACGTGGGGGAAGGGAGGAGTTGGAGATGACTTTGAGGTTTCTGGGTTTGCCGGATCGAGTGGATAACGTCATAATTAACCAAGATTGAGAAAGCAGGAAGAATAGGTTCTGGGGGAGATGGGGAGGTTAGATAAATAACAGCAATGGGCACATCTTTCATCAGCTTCAAGGACATTACTCTGCCTGGGCCTTGGAATGAAAATCAGCTCTACCTGTGCCCTTAAATGACACCCTCAAATGCCACCTCTTAGCCACACCATGGAGGGTTCCCCTGGAAAGGTTTCAGGACCCTCTCCTTTGACTGCAGGCAGAAGTTCATATGGGTCATTTCCGGGGGTGATGGGGCATGTCAGGAAGCACAAAACAGAGGTTAAGAGCACATACTCAGGGACCAGGCAGCTCTGGGCCCAAATCTTCTCCCCTGCCCCTATCAGGCTATGTTGGGGCTGTTACTTAATCTTAGGCCATTTACTTAATCTCTCTCAAGCCTCAGTTATTATCTACAAAATGGGTACACTGATAGTATCTACCTCATAGTTTACCAAGAGATTAAATGAGTTAAGGGTAACAGAAGAGGCTCACAGGAACGTCAGGCACATTGTAAGAACACTGTTGTCATCGTCAACTCCATTGTCATTGGAGTATACTTCTTCAAACATTTATTTGTGTGTTCGTTTTTAGGTGAAGAACTCTTCCGCAGACAAGGACCGACTCCCCACAACTCCCTATGCCTAGGCTTCTTCCAGAAGACCTCATTAGGGTTGACACAATGCAGTCCTAAAGCCTGCCTTTTAGACGTGTAGACCAAACTCCCAGCCACTGTCAGCAGGATGTGCATCTGGCCACGTTCCCAGATGTGGGACTTGGACCACGTCCTCTGTCTTGGAGAGAACACTGGTTGGGGTTGGGAAATAGAGCAAGACTATCTGACCCTGAATGCTAAGGCTCCCCTGGCCCCGAGCTCCAACCAGCTGAGCCAACTCTTCCCTGGAAGGCAAGTGAGCTTGTCCTTGCTTCTTTGGATCCTGGTCTCCTCCACAGGTCTCATGAGAAATGGAGAGAGTCTGCTTCTGTCCAGGGGTTGGGTGCTCCAGGGCTGTGCTGCCCAAGCCCCAAAATTATGGAGCAGCCTAATGTGACCTTGAGCATGGACAGGCATTGATGCTACCCCGGCTGTGTCCAATGTGAGGACAGCTGGCTGACCTCTCTTGAAAGTGTATTAGGTAGAAATTTTCTCTTGCCCATTCCACAATCTTCATGTTGGGGGGCTGAAGCAGGAAAGATGCTTAGCCTGGGAGAAAAGGCTCCCTCTATAAGCTGCAGGAGGCAGCCAGTCTAGGCCCAGCCAGTTGACCCTATAGTATTCCTCCTGGTTTTACAGAGGAGGCTAGTGTTCAGCCCAGGGCTAAAGAAAGGGAGAAACATCAGAGGGACAATGGGCTTTGGAGTCAAAAGACACTGGGTTGAGCCCCAGCTCTACCTTTCACTAACTGTGTAAGCTTGACATGTTACCAAACTGTCCAGAGTCCCTGTTTTCTCATCCAAAATTGAGAATAACAAGATCTTGTCTACATCGTGTTATTGTGAGTATCAAGTAAGATGATGTGAACAGAAACACCACTTTGTTAGCCTGTTTTTTCCATACCAAAATATATGTAGTTCAACTTCTATAGGTACTTCTTAAATGTATCATAGTCCCAGAACAATGCTAAGATCATCTCTCTCTGTATCTTTCCTTCCATGTGCCTGCAGAACCAGCCTCCCTGACCCCATCTCCATATGCTCAAATATGACTCATTCTTCAAAACCCAGGTCCAAAATCGAATCCTCTATGAACCTGACTCCCCCTACACACACACACACACACACCCCTACACATACATACGCACACATATACACACACCCCTACACACAAACACACATACCTACACGTACACACACGCACAGATACACACATGCACACACCTACACATACACACATGCAACACATACACACTGCACACACACATACACATATACACATGCACACACACACACACACTAAGACATTTGGGTATATTGCGATAGAAAGAATGTATTTTTCATGTGGAAAGGATATAAACTTAGGAGGTCCAGAGGGTAGACTGATGGGTTGAATCGTGTCCCCCTAAAAGGCATGCTGAAGTTCTAAACCCCAGTGCTTCTGAATGTGACCTCATCTGTAAATAGTCGTTGCAGATTTAATTAGCTAAGACAAGGTCACCCTGGAGTAGGGTGGGCTCCTGACCCGGTAGGACTAGTATCCATAGAAGAAGAGGAGGGATCCACAGGGAGAAGACGGCCCTGTGATGACGGAGGCAGGGACGGGAGTAACGTGCCGGGAAACCAGGCACTGCAAAGGATTTCTGGCAAACCCCAGACACTGGAAGAAGCAAGGAAAGATTCTTTCCTACAGGTTTTCCCCACAGGTTGGCCCTTCCAACACTGATTTTGGACTTCTAACCTCTAGAACTCAGACAATCAATTTCTGTTGCTTTAAGCCACCCAGTCTATGTGCTTCCCAATGGCAGCCCTAGAAAATGAATATGCCCATTATCCTTCCCACCACTGGACGGTGACGGTGACTAGGCCTCCGCTCTCTCCTCTGCCTCCACAGCCAGCCTCATCCCAGTGACATCCCTCCCTCTTGACTCTCGCGTCTGCCTCGTCTGACTCATCCCTCGCATCACACCCTTAGTTTAGCGTCTCTTCTCTTCATCAGGATTATCACAAATGCTTTCAAGTAAGGGTTCCCAATACACGTTCCTTCAGGTAAGTGTCCCTCCATCCAATCACACGGTGGCTGGAAGGATCTTTCCAAAATATCAGTCTGATCATGCTTTCCCTATAAAACCCTGAATGGCTCCTCTGAGTCTTTAGGACACTGACCAAGGTATGTAAGCATCTTTGTCTAATTCAAGACCCTAGATAATGAGGACTACAACCATCACCCGGGAATCATCTGCCAGCCCCAGACTCACACACACCCTTTGTGCCAAGCCTACTAGAATATTCCAGCCTCCAACGATTGTCTCCATCTAAGGATTGCCCCGGCCTTCAAACTTGCTTCTCTTCTTCGCCTAAGAAGAATTTCTTCTGCCGGGAGCCGCACCGGCCTCTCTGGATGGCAGTCACAGCAAGGAAATGGCAGTGTTTGCAGCTCCTGCCATGAGAAACGAAAACTGGTATCTCTTTCTGCTACTACTGGCTCATTTTGGAAATGAGGCTGCTGGTATTGACCAGGTCTCACATTATTCCATATCAGACCAATATTCCAAACACAGATACCTCATAAGGAAAAGCATATTCCTGCCTTTACAAAAGAGATTTTAGATGAAAGCTCTGTGAATGATTGTAAAAAGCCTCTTCCTATGGACCTTGCATATCAAAGACAATTGAGTCTGGCCCTGAGGCTAAGAGCCTAATTTAGAGTTAAGGGCAAATATCCACCCACACCCATTTGTTTCTGCTTAGAGCATTTTCTGGCCTTGTATATGCTGATTGCTCCCTGTGAAGGAACCTATTGAGGAACTTCTTCTTTTGTGATTATGAGAGCAGAGGTGTTCTCTGAAAGACCTGTTTTTCTTGATACTTCCACCTTAAACAAACAAGCTATTGACCCCGGCCCACAAAGAAGTAACTTCACCCTTTTTATGCTAAAAACTTTGTCTGGTATGTTAAAGATGCCTCCATTCCCCTTAGGATAAGCATCTAAATCCCCTACATCAGTCACTAATGTAAACGTTATGCATGAGTCTTCTACATATCTATGTTCTGGGAAATTTCTTACATATCAAAGAAGTTTGTTATCAGAAACCATTGTCTAAGGCAAATGCCACTTCTGTGCCTGTCCCCCAAACACTTAATGATAAAATAAAGTTGAGCCCCAGTCAGAGCAGAGATGCCTGCCTGGTGATCAGAAAGAATCTCCGGGGCTCTCTCACTCTCTCTCGCCGACACCGTCCATCCTTCAGGGACCCCTGGACATGCCAGAGCCGGCCTCCAGCATTCCTCAAAATTAGCTCTGATATCACCTCCTACAGGAAGTCTTCCTGAACCTCTCCCCTCCCTGTCTAAATATAGTGCCCCTCTCTGGACTGTCATAGGGTCACCTTGACCCAGCACACGCCCACCACTAGGCCGAGCTCCTTGGGGACAGGAACCATCTCTGTCACTTGTTTCACAAAAGCCAACACGGGCCCAGAGCAAGTGCCCCACAAGTAATTAGTTCATTTTGTTTTATTGTATCTATTATGCTTATTGACGCTCAGCACTTGCTGTTATGGGTTGGGGTCAGGCAACATGCTAAAAACTTATGTGCATTGTTTCATTTCCTCCTTCCACCAACCCTATCAGCTTAGCATCATTATCTTCCCATTATTACTAAAGAGGCTGGTCTCCAAGAGATGAAATAATGCCTGGCACACACAGCTAAAATGTGGCAGAGGACAGGGAGAGTCCAGGCATTCAGATGCCACCGGACTGCCAGAATGATGAAAGGATGAGCCAATGAAGGTCAGAGAAGTCTCACAATTAAAAATTATTCTCCGCAATTCATCGGAATGCAAATGGAGACCTCCCTAGCTCCAGCTGCCACTTCAATATCGACTGGCTTCTTGTCTAGAGAGGGAGAGAGAGAGAGAGAGAGAGAGCAAGCGAGTGATGTTCTCCCATGGCTGAGGGAGTTATGGTCCTCATCCGTCACACCCAACTATGTGTGTCTGTGGCAGGGGAGGGGAAGAATGAACACAAATGTTATAAACACTAGCAGAGGCAAATGAGGAGCTATTTTATCTCCTCGGCACAGAACATAAAACTGGGGCCAGGGCTACACTCTGACCTTTATTTACAGTGTGGGATGGTGAGCGGTCCTGACAGGGGAGGCGCCCTCTTTGCACACCCCCACACCGACCCCACGCCTTGTTGGAGGCAAAGACGAATTAAAAACACAAGCTGCTCAGAGAGAGATAAATCAATTTTCATCAGAGCAGAGCCCCTGACACCACCCTGACAAATCAATATATTTCTCCATAATGGAGTCACTAAAGCCGCAACCAAGTCACTGAGAAACACAAAAGCAGCCTCATAAAGAATATCGCAAAGTAATAGAATATCCAAATATGAATTTCAATTATCCGCCTTCAAGGGCACACCAACATCTGGAGGAGGGGAGTCCATCAAAAATTCATGGAGCCTGGCTTCACTGCCCCCGTCAATGCCTCTGTGGGCTCCTAGGGTTCCCACTGCTCCGAGCCAGCAGATGAGTCTCCCCCAGCCTAGAAGAGTCTAGAATCCCTTGTCATGTGGCCCTCTCCAAGAGAGATGGGAGAGCTCTGAGCAGACGACCCTGCGCACTGAGAAACTCCCTGCGGGCCCTGGAACTGGAGAGAAGGGTCTCACCAGCCTGCATGGATTCTAGGCTGGCCCAAGGGCCCTGCAACCTACACAGGGTTACTGAGATCAAGCCAAGCTGATTCCATCACCCAGATACCCAGTGGGAACCCACCCAGGCCAGATGGGAGGAAGTCTTAGCTCTGCTGCCTCCTGGCCTCCCCCTTTCCCTTAGCAGACTCTCAGGGAGGGGGAGGGGGCCGGCCCCTGGGAATGGCAGCCAGCTCCCTGCAGGTATCCCCTGCTCAGTCATGAGGGTGGCCCTGGACATCACTTTGGTCATACACCTGCCTCTTGCTCAGATCTCTGAGTCATCACGACAGCAACAACGACCACACGGGTAGGGGGTAGGATACTGGCTAAGAGTCTGGAGTTGGCTGCCAGATGGTCTAGGTCTGAACCCTGGAGCTGCCATGTGTAGCCTGAGTCGTCTTGTGAGCCTCAGCTTGCTGAGCTACAAAATGGAACGAGGCCATCCCACCTGTTCATAAGACGGTGTGACCACCAGTCTTTACTGAAGGCCTGACCTGAGCAGGGATCATTGGAAGTTCTTTATATGCATGGAGTCATTTTATCTTCAAAACAACTCAGTGAAGTTGCTATTATTTTTCTCGTCATCTGAGACAAGAAAGTTGAGGAACAGAGGTTAAGCCCAATGACTGCTATCACTTGTATTACTATAATATTTAATATACTTTCCAAGTGTATTTTGAAAGCTGCTTAATGCACCGAAGCATGATTGATCTGTCCAATAGCATTTTTAAAACTCCAGTTACTACCAGAGTCTTATAAGTGGTCTATTGGCCCTTCTAACCCATGATCCTCAATGCTGCCAGGGAGATCGTTCTTTTTTTTTTATTTTTTTACATAAATTTATTTTTGAGAGACAGAGCACAAGTAGTGGAAGGGCAGAAAGAGGGGGAGACAGAATCCGAAGCAGGTTCCAGGCTCTGAGCTGTCAGCACAGAGACTGACACAGGGCTCGAACTCATAGACTGTGACATCATGACCTGAGCTGAAGTCGAACATTTAACTCACTGAGCCACCCAAGTGCCCCGGGAGACCTTTCTAAAACACAAATATGGTGATATCACTTCCTCATCTAGATTCCTTCAATGGACTCACTCACTGTCCTTTTTGATAAAGTCCCAACCCCTTTTAATTTTGCAGCCAAAGATCTCCTTCATCGGACCTTGGTTTGCCTGTTCAGCCTCTGCTCTCAATGTCCCCCCACATCATAGTTTATTCTGATTCTCTCCCAGGTCTTTCAAGAATATGTTCTGTTCACTCATACACTGGGAGTTTTGTATATGTCATCTCCTCTGCTTGTGATGCCTATCCTTCCCTGTTCTGGAAAACACCCTCTTTTCCCATTACAATCACCTCCTCTGAGAGGCTTTCCCTGCACCCTCAGGCAGATCTGCGCATGAGCCTCATGTGCCCCGATCATGGCATCCCTACCACAGTGCTCGCTCCTGCATGTGTCTGCTCTCTCTCTGCCTCCCTGTTCAGCCAGGGTCTGCTGGATGGCCAGGCTTTGTCATGAGTATATCCCACGTCCCAGCACACAGCAAGTGCCTACGTGTGTGGTTTATAGTGTCTTTATTTTGAACTACGGTGCGGTGGGGATGATGAGGCACACAGTCTTGTGCTTGACTGGAATCTAACTGGTCTCAACGCCATCCTGGGACAAGGTCAACCCACTAAGACCCCCCTGGCTAGTTTAATCAGAACAGAAATTTATTTACGGGCTTTAGGTGGCTCTTGAAATCTTCAGAAGATTTCAAGACTGGCCAGAGAGCCAGTCTTGGAAGGGAGGAGGCTAAAGTAACACTCAAATCATAAGTGCCCAGCTATTCCAGTGGGGATGCTACTACTCAGTGCGATTTAACAAATGAATTGCAGTGAGTTGTCGGGACAGTTATTGCTATCTTGCCGGAGAGGAAACAGGTATAATGAGGTGGTGGTTTTTCCTCACAGCCCCACACACAGTAGGCTGGGGAAGTGTGTTCTCATGCACAGAGGTCCCTGCCGTGATGGGGCCACCTGCACGTGGGTGAGGATGGGCAGGTGTTTCTAGAGCTGAAAAGCCTGGTGGGAGCTCAGACACATGGTTGTGGGGAGCCGGGAGGAGACAGTGTGACAGGGGCAGCCGGCCCTCCCCATCTCCCCATGCAAGCTTCCAGCCCCCGGGCACACCGCTGGCCCATGTGTCTCAACCCCCACTGTGGTGGAGGGGGCCCTGGGATGGAGTTTTCTGCTCAGCGGAGTGTGAATGCTTGAGAAGTGGGTCAGCTCTGGGCTGGAACATCTGAGGGCTGGCGTGTCTCCTCCACCGTCTCATGGCAAGATGCAGAGGACCGGGGGGAGGACAGGAGGCCCCGGAGGAGGCAGAGCCACCGTACAGGAAGAACCTTGGCCCTGAACCATCATGAGGAGGGCTGCCCTCCAAACTGGCCTGCAGTGAGGGCAAGAACTGAAGTCTACAATGCTTGACGCTGAGCCACTGAGATGCAGCAATCGCCCGTGAGAGTTGTCAGCTTGCCTCCCTCCAAACTGGGGAGCCACAGCTGGGACTGGGTACCCACAGCCTGGCAGGCCCGCAAGGATGAATGGAGACCCCAGGAGGGGCAGCCTTCCAGGCTGGTGGCCTGGAGAGGACCTGGCGGCCCTGTATCCCCTCCCCCAGACCTTGCCCCCTGCATCCCTTCCATTTGTCTGTTCCTGAGTTTTATCCTTTATAATAAACCGGTAAAAGTCTTGAGTTCAGTGAGCCATTCTGGAACCCTGAGCTACAGCCGGTTGGTCAGAAGCATGGAAGGCCAGAACTCTCACTAGTGTCTGAAGCAGGGGACAGCCTTGTGGGATCAAGCTCTTAACCCACTCTGCGCCAACTCTGGCGGCTAGTGTCACAGGTGAATTGCAGGACACCCAAGCTGGTGTCCCAAGACCCGTAGAATGGGTTGCTATGAGGAATAACTCCATACATTTGGAGCCAGAGGATTATGAGACAAATCAGACAGGTGTCAGATTCCGGGCTTCTCCAGCTAGAAATGGGGACTGACTACCACCGGCCTTGGACCTCCCTGTGTCCACACCGCCTGCCTCCCCACCCCCACTGGCTGACAACTACTCTCACATCGGCTGGTCTCTGCCTAGCTTCATTCTGAACTCTGGAAAGCCAAGACCAGGATGATCTCTGGTGATCCTCTCCAACTAGAATAACCTCCAATTCATTCTGAGCCAACTGAGACCCCAGGCCACAGCCACCGTGGGTGGTCACGGCCAGCAGTTTCAGTCCAGTTGGGGGTGCAATCCCTTCCTCTCTCCACACCACCAACTTCATCCTAAACCTCATTCCCAAGCCAGTCATGTAGCAATGAATTTTGCCTATAAGTAAGTAGCTAGAAACAAAAGACATGGGGTGCCAGGACCCCTCTTCTTACATTCCTTCCCCTTCTGTGGGGTCAGCCAGATGCCTCTGTTCCCTCTGCTCTTCCTCCACCTGGTCGATGATGAGGGTTCCCACGAGGAGCCAGATGCCACCTGAGTCCCCCACAGGAAGATGCAGCTGGCCTCCAGGGCGTGGGGACCTGCCCCATTCCAGAAAATGACGAGCAGGGTAGGGTAGTGATCAAAGTGCAGGCTCGGGGACCTAGGTCTCAAAGTGGCCTGGAACTGAGCTGGCTTTCCTTGTGCTGAGCATCCCAGACTTCGGGTGAAGGATGCTGGGACCCTACAGACCCCCATTCCAGCTCTGCCTTTTCCCAGCTGTGTGACCAGCTGGAACATCTCTGAACCTCAGGTTTCTTCATGTCCTGGGGGGATTCCAGTGGTTCCTCCCTCACAAGACTACTGTAAGAATTAAATGAGGGACCACATGGGGCACACTGACCACGGGGAGCACGTCCTGTAACAAAGGTGGTCAGTATCGCTCTCTGTGCTTCACACAGTTCCTGACACCCTGTACAGTGTTAGTAAAGGTCTGAGAACAGGAAGACGAAGAAAAGAGAGAAAAGAAAGAAGGCAGGAAGGGAGGACATGCATGGTAAGAGGCGGGGACCCTGGCCATGGATACTGAACACATCTGATCTGTGTGCGTGTCTGTGGAGGTGGGGGTGGATCACACAGCCTGCTCAGAGCACCGTGGGGTCGCACGCTGCCCACCTCCTTGTCCCCACAGAGAAGCCCTACTTACTGAGCTCCCACTGACCCCTGGTTTAAGAAGCCTTGTAGGGCCTGGCACCAGCAGGTGAAGCTGTCCTCATGAGGGAGCCAAGGGGACACGTAGCCTCCCTGGGCCTCACGGAGACTGCCGATGGCCACCTGCTGCATGCTCCGTGCTTTCCCCTGCAATCCACACATATTCAACCTGATAGGCGGAGAGGCGCCTATTTGTCTTACTGCGTGACCTGAGACAGGCCACCTGAGTCTGTTTCCTTACCTGTAAACTGGGGAAGGTGAACAGCCCCTACCCTTCCGACCTCACAAGTGGGGGGTGGTTCTAACTCTAGGACTAGGGCTAGATAAAGAAGTTACTATTGGGGTCGCCTCCAGCACTCTCTTTGGGCAAAGCATTGTTTGGGGCCCTGCAGATGCAAAACAGAGTCTGTTTCTTTCCCAGGGAAGGCAGCAGGGCGCAAGGGGATGTCCATAGAGAGGGCGGGCCGGGTCCATCTCAGCTCTGGCCAAAGGTTAGACCCTTCCCAGGCCCCACCCCAATCTGCGTGGGGACTTCGTGGGCTAGTTTCTTCCAAATATGCGCCTGCACTTCCACAGGTTGAGAACTCCTACAGGCTCCTCGATAAAGTGAACAGAGATAAACGGAAGGAGGAAAATAATCTTCACATCAGTCTGCACGGCGATGTATACCCCTCCCCCAGAGTTCAAGGGCCTGTGAACTATGAGATGAAACATTTATGAACCTAGTTTTTAATAGCTCACATTTATCAAACACAGATTACACGTCAAGCGCTATGAGAAGCACGTGATAGCCTTTATCCCTGCGACTGCTCACACCACCCTATGAAGTGGGGCCGCCACCACCCCGTTCTCAGCGGGGGAAATGGCAGAGCTATTTATGGTGAACCAACGTCCCGGCCCTGCCTGAATTCAGGGCCAAGTGCTGAGCTCCCCGCCACTGCCCAGGGCTGGACAGACAGCCCAGGAGCCCCTCTGCCTTGTACTTGTGTTTTCCTTTAGGCAAGTCACTGCCTCCTCTGGGCCTTTTTCCACATCTTCAAAGTGAAGTTACTCTCAGACCAATAGTCTCATGACCTCTTCTTGCTTAAGTCCATCACCTTCTTATTCTTCTTCTATTTTCAACTGCCCTACCCACAAAATGTACTTAAAATCAGGGCAATGAGCCTGGAGACCTGCTCTTAAGAGGAGTTATCACAAGATTTTGGCCAGTCCATTATTTGAAGCAGAGAATCTTTTTTTTTTTCTGTTTTTTCCCCCTATAAAAGCCAAAAACTTTGGAGAATCATTGTTGGACAGGATCAGCTTCGGAAACCCTGGTATCACATGACTACATTTGATGTACACATGGATCATGGGCTAGGAACCCATCCCACTGTCCTAGAAGCCCACATCTCAAGTTCCACCTGGGACAGATCATTCCCAAAAGTTTGCTCTGAAGTATTGAAAGGTTCTTGGCTAAGAAGGAACATCACCACTTGTTACACACCCTCCTAGAGATTCACAGTGACTATAAAAGATTCCCAGGAAAAGTGCTGATAAGTCCTGCAGTAAAGAGACACTGGCAGTTTTGTTTCATCTAGATTTTTCTCAAGCTTTCTTGGCCACAGAACCTTTTTAATGAATACCCAAACTGAATGCTTATAATGGAGCATACTAGTCCCTGCCAAAGCCACATGCCATCTTCTTGGGCCCCCATATCAATGCTTCTGAAATCCAGAAGATGGCTTATGAGTGAACCAAGTACAGAATGTAGGCTAATGCTAGCTGTCACCGACCCAGACCATGGCTCTCTGCCTCACAAGGAGTCTGATGAGCTGGGAGGGCTACAATTAACAAGGCAGCTGGCCCAGTGGGGCAGGAAGCACTGTCATCCAACAGCCAGGTGGGTCCAGCTGGGTGACAATAAAGTCACAGTGGAAAGCCGCACGTTTTCATTTTAAGGGTGGCTCTGAACCCTTCAGGCTGTGTGTGGGGTTGGGGAATTCATTCATTAGCACACTGTGAAAGGACGAAAATAGACACATTAGGAAAGACAGAAGGATCTAACCCAACCTCTCATACAATTTCCAAGACAGGATCAGTTAGGGGAAAGTCACTGCCACCCATTACTCCACCCAGTAAAGCTCCATTAAACCTTACTCTGTGCAGACTCGAAGATGATGCCTTGATGAATTAAATTCAGCCAGTGCCTTCCAGGGGTTCACAGTTCATGTGGAGACAGGCATGCAAACAGTTACAATACTGTTGTATCGGGGGCATGGGCCAGGGCTCAGAGGAATCTAGACAAAGGAGAACCTGGATCTGCCTCTTCCCGATGCAACATCCACATCCCGAGCATCTTCTGTGTCCCAGAGGCTGCTCTAGGCACGGAGGGAATACACAAAAAATAACACAGCCCCTGTCCCAAAGATGCTTCAGTCCCCAAACTGCTCCTCGAATGGAATCAAACATTTCCTCCTCTAAACTGTGGACTTGCCCATCATGGTGCTTATCACACCGTAATGAATTTATTAGAATGCTTGCCTTTTTCCCAACCAGGCTGCAAACTCCCGCAGGGGCTGAGCCCTGAATTACCGATGTTTGTATAACAAGCATATCTCTTAGCAACTGCCTGAAGATAGTAAATGCTCAGCAAATGCTTTTTGAACTAAAGAGATGTGTGTCAGGGTAAGGAAACTTTGTAAATCAGTATATTATAAGGCACGTCTGAGGCATGCCCCCGGAAGAGGAAGAAGAGTTCAGTAGCGGGAGAATGAGGATCCATCTGGGGAGAAAGTAGAGCTCAGGAGAGCTCGTGGAAAATGCTGCATCGAAATGGACATTGGGAGATGAGCAGACTTCCAACAAATGAGTACTAGGGGACTCACGAGGAGTAAATTCTAAAAACAAACAGGTTGAGGGGCACCTGGGAAGCTTCGTTGGTGAAGTGTTGACGACGGCTCAGGCCATGATCTCATAGTTCTTGAGTTCGAGCCCTGCATCGGGCTCCATGCTCACAGGGCAGAGCCTGCTTAGGATTCTCTCTCCCTTTCTCTCTCTGCCCCTCCCCCACTTGTGGGTGTGTGCACTCTCTCTCTCAAAATAAATAAATAAAAACTTTTTTTAAAAAACTTTTTTAAATAAAAACAAACGGGATGAGCGAAGGTGAGGAGTCGATGGGGAAATAAAGCATTCAGGAAAGAGCATGCGGCCACATGTCTGACCAGAGTTTAGGGCATGTGTCTTAATGAGCTGGAAACTGAGCCTTCCCACTACTTGGGAAGGCGACGGGGCCCCACTGACTAATGAGAGCAAAGCAGTGACGTAGTAGCTGAGTTTTAGACAGGGCTGCATGACAGTGATGAATAACGGGGATGGGAGGGAGAGAAGCTGGCGATGGATGGATTAGAAACATCCATTTTGAATCAGCCGTCCTGTCCCCTAAAGAACCTGCCAGTCCCCCACCCCCACCCCAGCTCCATGGCCCAGGCCCCAGAAGAATCATCCTTGCTCGGTAAGTCTCCTCCCTTTCGACCACCAGGTCACATCAAGGTCTCTGCCCCCAGCCCCAATCCAGTCCTGAGCGGTCACCAGCCAGAACCTGAGTGCAGCCAGCCCTGACTCAGCCCTGCCTGGCCACCCCACTGCCCCTTGGGAGATGACGGCCTCAGGTCCCCTGATAGCACAAGCAGGGGTCAGCAGGCTTTCCAGCTGCTGCCACTGTCCTCAGCTTGAATCCTGTCGCCAGAACCCCCAAGAGGTTCTTTCACACTCTATCAAAAACGAGAGGGAAAAATATTTCAGAAGGTGACTCCACACACCTTTCCTTTCATCTCTCTTGGGGTCTGCTGGGCAGGGGCCATTGCTGAGGGCCCTGCTCCCAGGGCCAGGGGAGGGGAGACCCCTGGAAGGTCTGAGAGTCTAGAACAAGGCATCTGAGTCCCGGCCCTTTGCTGGGTCAAACCCCTCCTTTACTGGGGGAAGTCAGGATCCCTGGCCATGTGGGAGAACTTCTGTGACAATTGTGGGGGCTGTCCTATAATCTAAGGCACCTTGCTCTGCACCCCAGAGCTTGATGCTGGGGGGCCTCTGAGGAAGAAGGGTCCTCCTGCCTCTGCAGGGAACACACATCACGTTGAAGAAGAGGGATACGAGTCTGGCTGACCCGGATTGGGGCCCTTGCTAGAGCATGACTTTGAAAGAGCCCTCCCACTTCCTTGAGCTGGAATTTCCTCGGCTATGACGCCTGCCTGCCCTACCACTGTGGGCTGTTGAATCAGATGGCGAGTGTACACACGAATGTTCCCTTAAGAGCCATGAGGGCTCAGGAAAGGGGGCCATGCTTCAACCACCCAACCTGGAAGTCTGTGCCTAGCTGGCCTGTTTGGTCGGCAGAGGGAACCCAAGGCCTCCCTAGAAACGCATTCTCTTTCAGAGAGAGGTCTAAGCCCCAATCTAGCTCATCAGGGGCCTGACTGCAGTCACCCCCACTTTTACACTTTCCTCCCCCCTTCACTGTGAGCATGAACTGAGGTCATCTATGTAAAGGAAGATGATAAATACCAAATATTTAGGGGCGCCTGGGTGGCTCAGTCAGTTGAGCATCTGACTCTTGATTTCAGCTCAGGTCATGATCCCAGGGTCTTGAGATCAAGCCCTGTGTCGGGCTCCATGCTGAGCATGGAGATGAAGATTCTTAAGAATTTAAGAAAACTTAAGAGAAATCTTAAGATTATATATATAACTAATTATATATATAACTAATATAACTATTAATATATAACTAATATATATTTTCTACTTATTATATACCAGACCTATGCTGGGCTTCTATTATCTGATTTAATTAAATGTTCATACCAATTCTCTCATACACATGAGATACAATACATGAGATATACACCCTAAGATATGTGATGTACATAGAAGAGATGATATGGATAGAGATACATTTTTCTCATCTTACAAGCAATGAGAGGATATGAACTCAGGTCTCACTGTCTCCAAGGATCTTGCTTTTCTCTTCATGATTTTCCACTCTTTACAGGCTACGGGGCATGGGGAGAGTTTCTCTGGCTGGGCAGTGGTAGTGTCATGGTAATGCTCAGTAAATGTCAGGTCTTTCCTTTTCCCTTCTAAAAAACGCCCAGGAGGAACCACACTCTTGAGAATCCCCAGGGCCCTGGAATGGACCAGGGTGGCCTGGTGCTGTTGAGCAGGCTATACAGAATCAGCCGTGGCTCTGGGCTGCTGGACAGAAGCCCAGGAGGCAGACACACACATGCATGGCCCCAGGCCAGGAGACCAAGGGTGCCAGCGAGCCTGGTGCCCACCTGGCTCGGGGAGCCTGGAAGGGCCTGGCACCAGCAAGGGGAAGTTGTTCTCGGGAGAGAGCCAAGGGAACCCACAGCCTCCCTGGACCTCAATACGCCTGTTGAGGCCACCTGCTGTGTGCCAAGTGCTGTTTCCTGCAAAGCACATTTACTTACATCTGAGGACAATGCTTTGACAGACTGGGTTTTCATCCCCATCTACAGATAAACCAGTAGTTCTCAACCAGGGACAATTTTGCCCCAAAGGGGGCCTGGGCAGACAAAGCATGGCGGGAGGGGAGGTACTACTGGTAATACTGCTAAATGCCGTACAGTGAGCAGGACAGCCCCTCCTCATAAAGAAGTATCCGGCCCAAAATGTCAATAGTCCCAAGGTCGAGAAATCCTGAGATAAAGAAACGGTTTCTCTGAGAAGCTTACCCAGGTTCACATAGCTGATGAGTGCAGAGATCAGCTTCCACGTACTGATTCTGAGTCTGAAACCAATGCTCTTTCTTTATACCTGTGATGGGGAGACTAGCACCAGCCAAGGCCGAGGAAACCAAAGAATAGACAAGCCTGCATTCCTTCCAGCAGACAGAATCAGGTGCATCCTGATGAAGTGAAATGTCCCCCTGAAGTCTGAAACGCCCCAACAGGAAACACCCCGAAGCTTCCTAAGATGATGTTGTAGTTGGTACCAAAGGTTTGGGGTTTGTAAATGATGATTTCTTTGCATTTGGAATTTTATAAGTGGTCGGTTCCCTTTGTGACTGCCCCACCCCCACCATCAGGCACAGCATCTGTCCATAAGTGCTCATGGTGAACCCCGCAAAGTCCAGACGGGGTCCAGTCCCCCTAGGGACTGCCCTCAGTCACCTCAACCAGGTCCCTAGGGGCGGGCTAGATGGTTCACGCCACCTAGCTCTTACTCCTGACAAACAGTGAGTGCGTAATAGGAAAGGTGAGAGTCGGGCAGACGAGTGTGAGGACAGCCGTGGTAGGCATGAGCCAGGAAGGCCAGCACCACTGGGACACAAACACTGTGACAGCTCCGAAGCAAGACTCTGCATTGAGTCCTGTGATGAGACATGATAAGGTTCCAGGTCAACAAATGGACCCACTTCTCAGAGCCAGTTGGCACCACATATTCCAGAAACGAAGTCTCTACTCACAGTGGTCCCAAGATTAGCCAGGGCTGACACCAGGGAGGAAGCCCTCGATGTGGTGGGCAGAAAGGCAGCCAATCCTTCCTAAGAATGGGCAGCTGAGCCCTGAGCTCCCATCCTTACTCTGGTCCCCTGTCCCCTCACCCCACAACTAGGCAGTAATTTCTGGGGCCCTTACAGTCCGTAAGGCCCATACCCCTCACTTGGGCAGAAAGAACAGCATCCCAGTCCTTGGAATCCTACTTTACTGGACAGCTACAGCCAGCCACAGGCATCACTCATAGTCTGGCAACCAGTGAGTAAAGCTTGAGACCCCCACAGGCCTGTCAGAGCTCCAAAGCCAAATGGGATGCTCTGCCTGAAATAAAGGCTCTTCCTGCTGGGGAAGTTGGAAAGCCCTTGATTAATAATCCCAAAAGCAGAACTTCTGGAAGCAGAAGTCACAGCTTCTCTGACTCCTAGCCAGGAAGGCCTCAGCTACAGCCTGGCCAGCCTAGGCTGAGAACCGCATTTGTCATCCATGGCCAAGTGGTGACAAACAGCCCTGCCCATTGGTGGCTGGCATCCTGAGAACATGAACATGGCAGGTACACAGGTTGAGCTACAGACAGAAAGGACTACAGGACCAGCGCAAGCCTGAGCACGTGGTGGGAGAAGACCACGCAGCAAACCTAGCACTGCGATTTGCTACCAACACCCCAGGTTGCTGGTTCTCTGACTGGTAGTATTCAACCTTGGCTGAGCATTTGAATGAACCCAATGAGCTTTGAAAAATCCCAATGCCTGGACTTGAACCCAGACGTCTCTGGAGTGGACTCAGACATCAGGATTGCTTAAAGCTCCCCAAGTACTTCCAAAGGACAGCCAAGGTTGAGGATCACAGCCCTTCATCTCCCCTTTCGGCCTTGATTATGTTGATTCTGTTTTCCTATACCCAAGTACTGTTTACATCTAGAGCTAGTAATTCACACCAAGGACCTGAGCTCCACAAAGAAAGGATCAAAAGGTAAGAGGCCAATAAAGGCAAGACTCTATGTTTTCTTTAAATAACAAAACAATCGAACAGTAATCATATTTTTGCAACATCTTTCTTATGTAAACCATGCTCAACCAGGGTGCAGCCACGCACAGTTCATTAAAAAACAGAAAATGTGATCACATCACTCAGAACACTCAATAGCTCCCCATGACTTACAACACTCAGGCTGGGGTCCCTCCCGGCGAGACTCTGGTCTACACTTGAAGCACTGCCCTCCTGCGCCTGCCTCTATCCAAGCACACACCTTGCACATCCCAGCCCCACCTGTCCAGAAACTGCAAAGACACTGCTCCTGGCCCTGCAATGCCCTTACCTGTCCCTTCCCTTTATCAAAATTCTAGTCCTGAAGGCCGAGCTAAAATGCCACCTTCTTCACGAAGTTATTCCAGTCCCCCCAGTTGGAACGAATCCCTCCCTCCTCTGCCATGCACCACCCCCGCCATGCACAGTATAGATAATTCTCTCATGACAGTTCTAATTAAAAGCATATATTTATGTATCTGCAGCCCTCTAAAAATAAGACATCTGCCTGAGGGCAGGGAATGTGCCTTATCCATCCTGGCACAAAGTAGGCCCTCAGGGAATGCAGAATGAATGAATGAATGAATGAATGAATGAATGAATGAATGAACGAACGAACAAACGAACGAACAGAAGGTTGAATAAACTACACATTGTGGATATGTGCTTGGTTCTCCACGACTGAGACCTTAGTCACCATGTGCTATTCAGTTGTGAGATGCTTTCCCAGCAAACAGACGGAAATATTTTCCCAGCAAGGTAGCCTTGAATCCATCAAGTGAAATTATCATTACCCATGTTCCGTGTTAATCCTCTGGGCTCATTAGCATGCCAGATAATTAGCGCCCCTGTGCAGGCAAGGCAGAGAGCAGGGTGTGGGAAGGAAACGCTGTCTCTGCTTGTGGACTATCAGGCAGGAGGTGCAGGGTAAGGGACAGAGCCACAATGCCAAGGGCTCCCGGGGAAAGTCGTGCTCCTGTCTGCTGGGTGTCTCTCCCTTCTGTAAGCAGGTCCCCGCCCTACCCCGTTTGCACCCAGAAGTGCCCCCTGCAGGCATACAGCCAGATAGCTCAAGTTATCCAGTTCTGCAGGGAAATACAGGCTGAGGACAGGTGAATGTGACACTGCCGCGCTTACCCCGTGACCTGTGCCCCTCCCAGCAGAAGCTCTTCCTCACACACTGCCTTAAAAAGGCAGAATGGGGAGAATGAATGAGACCAGGACCTCGGAGGCCTTGATGATTTCCTAAATCTCTTGTGCCTCAGCCATATACACAAAATGGGAGGAGCAAAGGACCTCCCCTATCACATCACTGGAAGATGCTTTCAACACTGCCTGGCCCGGAACAAATGCGCAGTAGATGAGCTGCTCGCTTCGTTTACCCGGACAGTTCAATGGAATGGAATCTCCATGTGAGACTTCCCTTTCTGCCCCACCTCTTCTGCTCCCACTGAGGTGGGGGCGGGGGGCACTGCTGCATGAACCCCCTGGAGACAGGTGCCAGGCAGCACAAGTATCAGGCCATCTCGCTCGGGAGGCTCCAGGGAAGTGATGAGATACAAACAGAAGGGCCAAATAATTCAAATCCCTACAGTTGACACTTCATGACCTGCCTTGCCCTGTGGTCACTGTCGTCATAGCCTGCTCCTCCATCCCCAGTACCTGTCACCTCTGCCCCAGGCCTGCCTGGGCTCTGGACCAGTGAGAACCATATCGAGAAGATGAACAGCCCTATCTTGGGATACCATGGCATCTGGAAGGAGTCTGTGGTTGCCTTGACTACTGCTGAGTAGAGTCCTACTGTCCTTCCGGCTCCCCTCCCACTCACAGACATTCTCTGGTGAACACCTTATTATCTCTGGTCCATCTGGGAACTCAGCATCCAGTATGGCTATTAAAGGGTAACAGTCCTTGCCTTCACAGGAAGAACTGTAGCCAATCCCCAGTTGACTAGGGGATGCTCTTCTTTACAAAGGAACATCAGCCAATATAGGTAGAGAGAACAGTAGAATTGGGGACTCACTATTTCACAACCTCTAACGAAACTGTTAATTCTGGTTCAAATACCATGGTAAACAGAATGTTTGCAGGGTACCACAGTATCTATCATCCCACAGATGATGGGGATAATCTGATCATGGGAAATGATGCCACAGGGAGACCCAGAGGTTGCCTCCATAACCACATGATCAAAACTAGCATCTCTAAGACTGGGACAACCACAGACAATGCTCATCCTCCTATGAGGCAAGAGGGAGTACCCAGCTTCATCTGCAGAGTCCTCTTGCCGAAATCGTTACCCTAAATCTCATCAAGTCCTTAAACCTAATTTCCCATTTATAAGAAATGCAGGGCAGGGCAGAGCAGGTTGAGTGAAACCACAGGAAAGAATCCGATTGTCTAAAACAATCAGTCTGTTTTCTTCCAAAAGTCAATACTAAAAGAAGTGTGAATAACAGCATTATTCAGAATCACCCAAAATGGAAATGACTCAAACATCCATCCACTGATGGAGATAAATAAAATGAGGCATATTCATACAATGGACCATCTTTTGGTAATAAAAAGGAACAAAGTATAATGCACGCTACAACACGGATGGACCTTGAACACAAAAGGTCTATCACTAAAGCCCACATACTGTAGTGTATGATTGCGTTTGTAGGAACTGTCCAGGGTAGGCAAATCTGCAGAGACACATAGCAGACTAGTAATTACCTGAGGCTAAAGTAGAGGAGTTTGGGAGAAAGGGGAGAGCAAGTGGCAACTGCTAATGGGCACAGCACTTTTTTTTTTTTTTTTGGATTAATGAACATGCTCTACAATTCACAATACTATGAATGCACTAAATCCACTGAATTTAACACTTTCTTTGGATAAACTGTAGGATATAAGAATTGTAACGCAATAAAGCTATTTTTAAAAACCTTCTGTGTGTGTTATGTTGGGGGAGAGCTTTTTGATTAAGGAGACAGAATAACAAATGCAGCCCATGAATCTTGATTGCATCTCAAATGGAGCCTGACTGTTTCAAGTTAAAAACCTGTAAAAAATGTTTGGGGGACAACTGAGGAAATCTGAAGACGAATGGGAGGCAGCCTGTTTACAGCCAAAGCACATGCAAGGAGGGCATGAAAGTCTGGTAGTAAAGGACAGGGTCAATGGGAGCAGACATCCAGAGCAGCAGCCCAGGGGAGAAGGAGATGGTCTCCATTCAAGAGAATGGGAGCAAAAAAGGAGATAAGATGATGGGAGGCTGGTTTCCTACTGCTGGAGAAAGGAGGGGCTGATATGGAAAAAGGAAAATTCTAGAATGAACCCTGTGGTATTAGACAGGAATTGAAAGTACTGGTGTGAGGGGTGCCTGACTAGCTCAGTCAGTGGAGCCTGTGACTCTTGATCTCAGGGTCGTGAGTTGGAGCCCCACTTTGGTTGTGGGAAGTATTGGTGTGAGGTCAAGGTTTTCACTGTAGATGTAAATGTATGTGTAAATATCCTAGTTCTTTCCACTGAGCCAGGGAGTGGTGGCACCCCAGTTGTGATGATCATACCCAGAACCCAGATCTTAGCTCTAAACAGCATTTCCCACTAAAAGGACCCAGTTTTCACTGGAGGAACAACTAACTAAAGGACTGAATAAGGAAAAGAAAGAGAAGGGCCAGAAACTGTAAAAGTGCTCAAAAGTTGCCAGGAAATGTCAAAAGAACCCAAAAAGGTTCCCAAGGACAGGAAAATTGTAGTTTTGAACCAAATAATGATACAGAGTATAACACATTGAATAAAACAGAGATCTGAGCCTACCCTGATACAACTATATAAATTAATAAAAAGGGAGAAGAGTTTTAGCAAGTCAACCAACAAATGTGGATGAAATGATGGAATTAGAAAATCGCCATTTGGCAAGCATTGTGGCAATAACTCCGGCAAGAAAAACCAATGATGATAAAACCAGCAGGTGAGAAAGAGTTGAAAAGTAGGGTTTTACACGGTCTCTAAGTGTCTCCCTGAAGGACACCGTGTTCATCAAGTGACAAAAGTCCCCTGGGACACATGGGGATAATTTGGGACCTCTGGGTAGGAGGCAGTGGGAAGAAGCCTGAAACAGTTCTGTGAAATTCAACCAAAAATTCACTGCCTGGGTCTAATCAAGAGGAAAACCCAAACTAAAAATCAAGATGGCTGCTCTTGAATTATAAGAAATGTCAAGGTCATGAAAGTCAGGGAGAAGCTAAGAAATGGTTGCAAAGAAAGGAGGATTGGGGGATCTGACAACAGAGTGACCCTGCCTGAGGTCCCCTGGCCAGAGATGACATCAATGGGACATGGGGGGACAGACACACAGGAGGTCTCTGGACTAGTCTTGCAACATTTATATGTTTAAAACAGTTTCAAAAATAAAAAAGAATTATACATGTCATCTTTTTTTGAAAGATTTTTGGAGCCTACCCGTGGTTGCCTCTGGACCTTGTGCAAACTTTGCCTGTTTAGTGTCAAGTAATCTGCTTACTGCTCAGCCTCCCCAGTAGACCGTGAGCATCTCAAATTCCTGGATGGGCCTTACTCATTTCTGTTTCTCTACATGTTAGCCCAGAATGTAAGAAGCACTCAGTAGATGTCTGCCGAATCAATGTTCTGGGCAACTCATAACCCCTGAGACCGGCTGGCATATCCCCGGACATGCTGACTGTTGGTAAATTCCTCCAGATACTAAGCTCGAATACGCCTCTCTGCAGACCAGAGAGCATCTGTCTGCCCTGCAGCAATGAGCTGTGTGTCCTGGACAGCGTCCTGCTTCTGAGGGGCACGTTGCCTGAGATCACAGGCTCCAAGGAGCAGTGTTCTTGCCTCATTGCTTTAGAGAAAACAATGGCTCCTGTTTGTTTAATCCCAGCCCATTGTGGCAGCCTTGACTGCACAGAGCTCACTCGTGATTCATGTGAATGTCACTTGAGCTCCCAGAGGTTTGCAGCCATAATTCAACATTTGTTAATAGCCACTTAAAATGTCCCTGAAATAGCTACAGGCCCAGGGGATGGAAGGTGTTCTGCTAAGAAATCATTCCAGGAAGGTAGAGGCAGCCTTGGCCCAAACTTTAGAAGACACTATTACTTTCAATTCATGGAGATACTTCTCTCTCATCACACCACCTTCTCGCACTTCACGAAGAGAGCGGCAAACACCAGGGAGAAGGGAGGAACCTGGGATTCCCTACATCACAGAGCCCTGTTGCAGCCATTTCTGCTCTGGAGAGATGTCCCTGGACTGCTATATCGGCGGGGGGGGGGGGGGGGGGGGGGGGGGGGGAGAACACAGTCCAGAGAATTGCACTGGAAAGCCTCAGTTTAAAGAACAGAATGGAAGAAACAGAAGACCAGAGTCCTGGGGAGCAGTCAAAAGGTTTCCAGGTAGGTGGAAATGGCAAGAGGAAGACGGGTGAGAAGAAACACATAGGTTGAGGTCTACTGTGCCATTCTTCGCAAATGATTGAAGTCTCCCAAAACCAAACTGAATATTTGCCCAGCTGGTGTATGATTGTAGGATCTGTATCCAGACAGTCTCGCTCCAGAGCCCAGCTCTGCCACCTGCAAATGTGTCCATCAGAGCACACCCAGCCTGGACCTTCATCTTCAGGTCACTGGTCCAGAGGCAGAAGCAGCAGCCCCCAGACCAAGCTCTAGCCACCTGATTCCTTAAATACATCTGTGTCTCCTGAAGCCATCATTTCTGCCACCCAGAGCCGGATTTCAAGTGGGGAGGTGGAGGCAGAAAGAGCAGGCAGTGCAGAGTCACATCACATTGGAAAACTGCCACTCGCTTCCTAGGGTCAGACCCCCATGCACCCCATTCAGCAACTAGTACAGATTGCAAGTGTCACCTGGGCAAGAAGGGACTTTCCCAGCTTCTCGACTTTCTTGAAGAGGGTGCCATGGGATCGCTTGGTGCCTCTACCTGTGCGTGCCAAACTAAGTGCCAGGGGCCTTCCTGGTCTGCTTAAGCTCTGGCAGCGACCAGGCTCCTGGCTCCCAGGGGAGGATGCAGGTAAGCTGAGGCACCTTGGGCCTAAACCAAGCCCTTCTGAGCTAAAGAACTGCTGATGAATGGCCTGACTTCACTTGGCTCAGCCCTGTGCAAATGAGCTTTCTGTCTTACAGGAAACACCCCCAAGGAAATCAAAAGGCATAACTCTAGTCCCCAGTGGTGCCACTTCTTGCTGAGTGACCCTGTGCCAGTCACCAAACCTCTCTGAGCCTGATTAATGTTCAATGGTGAAACAGACACACTGTTACCTTTTTTCCAGTTTCAGCATTATTGTGATAATGGATCACAATATTGGATCCATTGGATTGGATAATGGATAAAGGATCAAATAGCATCTTCTAAAGAAAGCATCAAGGATCTAGAACCAGATTACCTGGTTCAAATCCCAAGTCTACCAATTCTTAGCTAAGTGACATCAGTCTTGTCATTTAACATTTCTGAGCCCCCATTTTTTTCGTACAAAAAAAAAGGGGGCTACAAATATCATATAATTCACAGAGCACTGGTGAAGTACTTAAGTGAGAACAGCACCTGGATATGTGATGTGCTCAGAAAATGTTAGCAACGAACAGGTTTTGTAAATGACACAGGGGTGACCCAATGAGAGGAATTCTATTTTTGACATTGTCTCCAGTAGGTGACACCCAACAGTAATGGCAGGCACTGGGTGCCTGGCTTGACTGCCATGTCATTCTCCATACTCTTGACATTTGCTGATGTCAGTATGGATTTCCCAAAAACTCTTTTTGCTCTTGGATTCTCCCATCACTAGGTTTTATCACCAGCTCATCTTAGTGATAATAAAGATAACAACAGCAACAAAATAGTTGGGTGCCATACATCTGGCCCAGAGCTAAAAGTTTCCTTTCTAGCACTTCATTCAATGACTGCAACAATCCTATAAGGCGAGTTCCTGGGTTATTGTTACTTAAAAGATGGGGAAACTGAAGCCTGAAGAGGATGAATACTTTGCCCAAGGTCGTTACTAAGCCCTGTGTTTGACTTCCTGAACCCTTCACATCTGACACCAAATGAGTGGGTTTCCCGTGATGCCAAGTAATTCTGATACCAACTCCCCATAGTTTGTGCAGACCCCACAGGTTAAGGGCTCGGTCCCACGAGACTGCCCTGCCCCACCACGTCAGGGGCCAATTATGAGTCCAGGCCACCCACACTTCTGACCAATTAGCTATACATCAGAGATTCCCACAACCCCCTCCTCGAGTTCAAAAATTTGTTAGAGTGACTCACAGAACTCAGGAAAAATTTATTTACTGGTACTTCTTTATAGGATACAATTCAGGCTGTATCCAAGATATGGGGGAGGGGCACAGAGCTTCCATGCACCTCCCCACCCCTGAGGCACGCCACCCTCCCAGCACCTCCCAGAAGCACTCAGAATCCCTTCATTTGGAGATTTCTGTGAAGGTTCCATGACACAGGCACGCTAGATTAAATCACTGGTCACTGGTGATTGACTCAATCTTCAGCCCTCTCTCTTCTTGCTCACATGATTGGTTCCTCTGGCAACCAGCCTGGATCCTGAAAGCTATCTGGGGGGCCCCCCAACAGTCACTTCATTAGCATAAAATCAGGTATGGTTGAAAGGCCCTTCTTATGCATAACAAGATGCTCCTCTCACCCAACCCCTCAGGAAATTCCAAGGGCTTTTAAAACTCTTGTACTAGGAACCCAGAATGAAGACCAAATACATGTTTCTTATTAATCAAAAAATCACAGTCACATAAGACTGGTGTATACACCTATCTGACACAAAATTCCATGATTATACCACAAAGCTAAAATATCTCATTATGTCATCATCTCAGGTGCCAAAGCCCTTCATCTTTCCAACATTTGCCACAGTTTCCTCGTACTCTTGGGTAGGGCATCCTCTGGGTTCTGCCCGGGATCAGCCTCCTTCCCAGCCCCTGTAGCTGGGTCTACCTCTATCCCCACCCACCTCAGAGTCACCTCTACTCCATAAACCTCCCAGTCTCCTCAGACTCCACAAGGAACCAGGCCAGACCAAACCACCCCCAAGATCTGCTCTCTAGGATTGGATCTAGAGTCCAGAACTTAGGACAAATTCCTCTGGGAACTGCTTCTCAAGGAAGGCATGCATACTCACTTTGGGAGGCCAGCTCTTTAAACAGTCATCCCCAAGCTCTGACTACCAGCACCCACACACTTCCCATCTGGATGAACTGCATATCCGTTCTCTCCTCTGCAAGGACTGTCCCCCAGCACCCTCTTATTCCCAGCTTCTGAAACACTTAGCGTCAGCACTAAACAATATTGGGAAATGGGGTGGTTCTGCAGGCTGCATGAGCTGGCCTGCATCTATTATCAGTTCTTTCCAGTGCCAAATGCCAATGGTCCTCACCTCTGACTTCAAATATCTGTTCAGGAAGGAAATAAATCAAAGATGCTCAGCATTGCAAGTAACTTTAGAGGCCAGTAAATCCAACTCTTCACCTGACATTGATCTACCTCCACAGCACTGCCAATAAGCAATTGTGTGGCCTCAGCTGGGGCAGCTGACCGGGCACGGGTACTCTAACCTCCCTGGACAGCTCCTTCCAATCAGCCAGTAGCCACCTTTAGAACTTCTGTCCCCCACCCCCACTGCTGTTAGCTCTGCCTCCTGGCCTTGCACAGAGAAAGCTTTATTCCTCTTCCCTAGGACTGCCTTCCAAGGGTTTGAAGAAAGCAATTGCCCTGCCTTGGATCACCCTTCTTCAGGCTAACTGGTCTCAGTTCTTTCCTTCGTTCCTCATCACTCATAGGTTCTGTGACCTATGAGGAGCATCACCCTTGGTCAGCCCAACATCACTCACCACCTCCTGCTTTAGGCATGGGCCTGAGCCACTGCTACCATGGAAGGCTCCCTGCTGTGGCTCAAAGCCACACTGATGCACATCCAGGGAGAAATGGCAGCGATGGCTAGTTGGGGGAGGGGGCAGTGGGAAAGGGAAGTTTTCAGAGAGAGCAGGACTGGGAAAAGATGAGAATTCACGTGTTGGCGAAGGTGTGAGCTAGAATGTGAGCAGCTTGGGGTATGCAGCAGGTGAGAGACTAGGGATAGCTCAGCTCTTAAGATATGGGAGGTTTGGGAAGGGCTTTCCTTGGACCAGAAGGTCCAAAGAAGGACAAACCAGCTGAGCCCAGTGGTGTGAATCCTAATCAGAGAGATGCTCATCTGAATTATTATTACTGTGTGTATATGTGTGTGTTTGTGTGTGTGTGAGTGTATGTACACACACACATACACACACACACACACACACACATATCCTAGAAATTGTTACAGGCCCCAGTTGAGGACACGGATCGAGAAAGTTCAAGTCTTAAAAGACTTTTGAAACAGATATTTCCTTGTTTCCGAGCCAGATAGGTCCATATGCCTGGTGGTTCTCCATGTTACCAAACAGATGGAGAAGCTAAAGTTCACCAACACATAGGTTGTAGTCCTTAGCAGGAACTGAGATGGGGTTTCTCCTCCAGGTGATTTACTGAGGGAATGACTCCAGGAAGAGCCTGGAAAGGAGGGAGACGTGCAAGATACGGGCAAGGGAGGAAAGGTAAGCAAAGATGTTGAAACCACAGGAAAATTCCAGCTCAGTCTGATCCCATGAGAAGCTCTGGAATGTCAACTGCACCATCATTTGTTCCATCTTGAGGCAAGATGGCTGGCTATTTGTACTCCTGGGTCAGTTAGTCGCTGGCCATTGGCTGCCCCCAGGCAGCGGGGAGGTGAATAACTACCCAGAGATTTCCAGGAGTGACAGGGCCATTGGTGCAGATATGAGTAGCCAGGAGCTGTACTGTTCACAGCAGCAAAGGGGATCTAGGCAGCATCTTCCAAGGATGCCATTGCTAATTCATACATGCACCCCCACTCACAAGCACAGGACTAGAGTGATGGAAACTTTCAGTCAGACACATAATGGCTCACGAGGATTTTGAGAGTAGGGTTCTGTGCCTCCCTTTACCCCACTACAGCCACTCAGTGTTTCTGCTTCCACTGTACAGATCTATCTAAATAAAACAAATGGATAACTATATCTGTTTAAAAAAGAGCATCAGCTTCCTCCACCAAATATAAAACTTGTAGCTTCAGGTAACAACTGTGGGATCAGAAAAATAAATGCTGGCTATGGTCTATTGCATTAGAGTTCTACAGGTGGGCAAGTCCTTTGGAATCACCCAGTTCAACCCCCTGATTTTACAGATGAGGAAACTGAGGCCCACAGAGGCGAATTACCTTGCCCAAGGCTGTACGACTTAATCAACAGGAGTCAATAACTCCAAATATATTCCTCCTATGCTTTGTGCTTTATTTCTTGAGTATATTTCCATGATCACTAAGGTAATCAATGCATAATGTACCTGAGTCATGAGAAAATAAGTCCTGGGAGACAGAAAGATGCATTTGCACCCAGAGGAGACTTTTTGGAACGTTGTTCCCAAATAAAGCCCAACGTGATAAACAGGCTTCTATCACAGGTTTCATATTTCTCAAATAATGAACGTGCATTTCTGGAAGCATCTGCTATCCGGTAACCACTAAGGCCGGTCGGCATGGACTAGTTTTAAGTCCACAGCATGGGAGAAAATGTGATACATGGAATTTCACACCTGCAGGGGTGATGATGTAGGCCATTCATTTCAGAGAAAAGATTGTGAGTCCAGTGACCCCAAAGTCCAGCTTGCTATTTCAAGCCAGTTCCATCAAACATAAACACGCAGACAAAAAGAGAAAACACCCAGTATCCTCTTAGGTAGCACTAGACCTGGGTGGTATATTTTTGGTCTGATGGAGAGCACAGGGGTCTTGGCACTTTGAAATATGAACTGCTCTACGGAGCAATAGCTCTGACAGCAAACTTGATGCTAAAAGCTGCCAATTCAGTTTTTGGGGGATTTTTTTCCAATAGGATCCCGTTTCAGCTCTTCCTATATACATCAGCGGCAAACTAGGATTCACTTTACAGAAAACTGTCTACAAGTCATCTCTTCATTAAGGAAAGAACTTTCTGTAGAGAGGAAAAGGGAAGCACTGTAGAGAGGGGGAAGGGGACCAATTGCCAATTCAATAAGCTCTCTGGTAGCCTTCCTTCATCAGCCCTTCTGGAGGTCTAAGAGCTCCCGGATACATAGACTTGCCCCACAAACAGCTAGGCACTCTCTCCGTGGCTTGTGCAGTAGCACCAGCTTTTCTCTGCAAGTAGATGGTGTGGGTCATTATAACAGTCAGCTCCCTGTCACTGCCCTTACCGTCCAACACATCAGAGAGAATTTGGTGCACCCCTGAAAGCTTTATTTGCAGGGAGCCACAACCTAAAGTAATGTATTGGAACTGGCACCAGGGAAAACCACTCACTTAGCGTGGCAGGGGTCGCCTCTCTAAGGACGTGGCAAATGCTCACGAAACTTCCAGGCATCTTAAGGAATAAAAGTGCAATCTGGACATAGCACCCAGAGACTTTACAGGTGATGGGGAGTTAGGATCCACCCAGCAGACTAAGGCAGGGAGGAGGATTCTCTACAAAAAGAACCTCATGGTCTCTGTGGCCCATGATCCATGATCCTCATGGCTCCTCACAGTCATAAAGTTGGGCCCCATCTAGGAATGGGGTCAGGCCTCAGTCGGGAGATGTAATTTGGTGTCAGTGAACACATCTGCGGTTCATCCTAACAAACATACAACAACTAGTGGAGCCAAGATGGCTTCAGGTTAATGCACAGCTAGACTGTCAATAAAGTACCCGTGGTATTCAACTGTGAACCTAAAATCCAAGAAGGCTGAATTAAGAGGGGTGGTTTCCACTCACTCCCACAAATTACCCCTGGTACTTCCGGCAGATAAGACAAAACATATCCCATAAGAGGGCTGTTGATCAGACACCCGTCTGGATTTTTTTAATGTTTATTTATTTTTGAGGGCAGGTAGAAGGGGCAGAGAGAAGGAGACACAGGATCCAAAGCAGGCTCCAGGCCCCTATGCGGGACTCGAACTCACCAACTGTGAGATCATGATGTGAGCCGAAGTTGGACGCTTAACCAACTGAGCCATCCAGAGCCCCAAGATGCCTTTGGATTTTCCTTTCACTCTGAATGGGCCTTTACGGGCATCTTTAACACCCTGGACACTACCCTGGGGACCCTAGAAGAAGAAAGCAAGCCGAGACTGATCAGGTGTATGATGCACGTCAGACAAGGCACCACACTTACAGAAGGTGTGATCTTAGGCACGAGGGTACACAAACACGTGCACATTATATGGCTGGATGGAGCTATTCCCAAATGCTAAAATAATACATGTAATTATGTCCAGGACACTACTGTAGGCAATTTTTTTCTTCCTTCCTTATTCTTTCCCCACACCGCCCAAGCTTTCTCCAATGAGCATGGACTATTTCTGTCATCAGAAAATGTAGTATAATAATAACAACGACAATAATAAGACATGTTATCCTGATGCAGGTGGGCTCCTAGATACCTACACCGAAAAGGGAAGCTGAGAAACGGCCGTATCAGTTATAGTGTCACCTTACCTTCCAATAACTTCAAGCCCACTTAAACCACTCTGAAGACACACTTTGAGAGCTTACCACGTGCCAAGCAGTTCTAAGTCTTGAGAATATAAGGTCAGTAAAGACATCATGTCTTACAGGGAAGAGAGACAGAAATAGGCAATGTATAAAAATTATCAGTGGTTAAGGAATTCAGGTATTAAATTAAATCATCTCTGAGGTCTCTCCTAGCGTAAACACTTTATGCGTGTAATGCTAGGAATGGCACAGCAAGTGCTCTCACAGAAGAATGAGCCAAGATGCTCTTTCAAAGACAGAGGAGGAAGAGATTCATTTAGATTACGGTCATGGGGAGAGGGACTGGCAATGATTTCCTGGAGAAGGCTACAGAGATATTAGAGCTGGATTTTAAAGGATGAGCAGGATTTAAATGAATAGACATGGAGAGAGAGGTGGGGAAGCAAAAAGTAAGTAAGGCCCACAAGCAAAGGATTCTGGGTCCACTTGGGAAACAGAAGGCAACTGTTTAATCAGCAGTTGTCCACATGATGTATGCAGAGAATGCATTTGAGAAGACAAGATGCCTGCTCTCAACTAGCTCTCCGTCTAGAAGGGGATGGGAAACGAGATGTAAGCTCTCAAATGGCAAGGATCCGGTGTGCCTTTATAATGCTGCATAGCAGGTGTCCTCTCTGATGGATAAAGGAATGGCTGCAGTAACATGCGATAACATGCCACACTGTGATAAAAGCTCTACGCCTCCTATGGAGGTTGCTTCCCGCCATCTCAGGGCTTGGTGGGCACGAGCTTCCTGTGGCGAGGTTAGGAGCCATGAGCTGGATCGTGGAAGCCGAGATGGTGGCAAGGAGAGGATGTCAAGGCAGCAGAACTGATATGGACCAAAGTGTTGAAAAAAGTGAGGGTTTAACTCCTGTGAAAATTACAAATCCCACCATCACAGCAGCCGCCTGTGCTCCAAGCCTGGTGGTGAGTCACAGGAAGGAGGAGTGGGAAGAACACTGGCCTGGAGTCAAGAGAGCCAACGTCTAACACAGGCTCAGTCATACTCCTGTGGCACACGAAGCAAAGCAAGGGGTCTGCTCTGTACGCACCAGGCTTGGGCCACGCACTGGCTCCTGGTGCACTTTACCTCCCTGGATCAGCGCAACTCTGAGTGGCAGATAGTACTGTTTCTCTTTTAAAGATGGGGAGGGGCGCCTGAGTGGCTTAGTAGGGTTAGGCGTCCAAGTTTTTATGTTGGCTCAGGTCATGATCTCACAGTCTGTGGGATCGAGTTCTGCATCATGATCTATGCTGACGGTGTGGACAGAGGCTGCTTGGGATTCTCTACTCTCTCTCTCCCTCTCTCTCTCTAACCTACTCATGCACTCTATAAATAAATAAATAAATAAATAAATAAAAATAAGCGGAAAGTGAGGTTAAGGAACTTGCCTACGATTACACAGCGAACGGGGGTACAGTTGGAACTCCCACTCAGATCTCTCCCCAAAGCCCACATTCTTCACGCATCTGCTCCTTGTGTGATAAGAAATATAGAGAGGTCGGCTATGGATCCACCAGCCTTGGGCAGGAATTCCAAGTATGCACACTTCCTAAACCCTCACCTCTACATCTCTGTGATACTATGTGATGTGGAAGAACAAGATCCACACACTGTGGAGAGACCTTTCTTTCAGTAAGAAAAGGCCAGTGAGAGAAATCTCACATTTAAAGCTCAAACACACACAACTGAGGAAATCAAGTCAAAAGTGCCAACTTTTGCAGGTCGTTTGCATTCCTGAACTTGAAGGCAGGATGAACCCCAACGTGAGAAGCAGAGAAACAACGTGAAATAGTCACATGCTAGTCTCAAACAATGGAGTTGCCACCTGTCGGTAACAGTCAGCTATTGAGCCCTGCTTTGACCTCTGCTCGAAGCAGTCCCATCTCCGCAAGCCTAGGCTTTAACCCCGGGCTTCAAACAGAGAGAGCAGAGCGGCAGCCACCTCCACCCCCCTGGTTTCTGCTCACAGCATTACTCATCCGCTGACTCCTCCGGTGGGCTGCAAACAGGGCAGGTGGGCTGGACAATCACCTCCTGCTAACACAGAGAGCGGCCCCACCTTCCATCTGCACGGTGTACAAAGGACATTCATGTGCACTGCCTCACATGCCTCATCCTCCCAACAGCCCTGTGAGTTACAAAGTCACGTAGTACTACCAGATGTTACCCAAGCAAGTTGAGGCCTAGAGAGGACATAAAATATGACCCAGGAAATAAACTAGAAAGTGATGGAGCTGCAAGTCAAACCTACTCAAGCCAAGAAGTTGTTGTTAACCTTCACCTTAGACCACCCACCATCATGGCCAGAGACACCCCATCCTGACCTCCATCCTTCCACTTGAGGTCAGTGCGGCAAACTCCTCCCCCCTCAAACCTCAAGCAGGCACTATAGAGCCAAGCCCTGTTCGGCTTTCCCAGGAAGGACAAATAGATGCCTATATGCATTCAGATTGTCCCAGAAGAGGGCTGAGTGTACCTGCATGAGCATGGAGCACACCTGTTTACATGGCAGTCAGAATTCCACACCTGGCTTCTTGGGACTTTTAACCTCCACAAACAGCCTTTTCCTCTGCTAGAATCATGGCTTACTCACTAATTAAAGGGTATTATGCACTTCATTGCACACCAGCTAAGAACTTGGAATAAGAGCTTATGCAAAAACATTAGCCCTGGAGATACCACTAGGTATGTTTAATAGAAAAAGAAAAATGGAAAAAGCAATCCACCTGGGACATCCCCTCCCCCATACTTAACTTCTCTAATAAGTCAGCCACCAGATGTAAAGAAAGAAGCCACTCATCATAGGAAAAACCCAGGCAAGGTCTAATAAATAAGCCAAATGGAGAGGGATGACCAGCAGAGAAAATGAATGGGCAAGAGAGCCAGGGAACTGACTTCTGCCACCATCACCTACAAGGTTCTCTGCCCTGTTCTGGTGTGAGAGCCCCAGATTCAGCATGCTATACCCCAGGCCAAGAAGGTCAGGGATATGAAGGGGGAGCGGGAAGGATTACCCCTCACTGCAAGGTCTTGAAACAAACCTGGTGCCATATGCCCTTTCACAGAGGTTCAGCATGGCTCCCCACTGCAATCAAAGTGTGAGAAAGGTCAGCCACCACCTGAGGCCTCCTCCAGGTTTCCTGGAGTAGGTGCCCTTTGTGACACTTCCAGAGCAGCTGGGCGATCCATCCCTGAGACTCATCGCCTTCTCAGTGCTGGGGGAGGTCAGACATTGAGGGTCAATCCAAGGAGGGACACTCAGCCAGATCAGCCCTGGACTTGCTGAGGATGGCAGATACTGACATGCCACTTACTATGTCAACCATATCCACAAGCAACTTTACTATTCGATAGACACCCTGGAGAGGTCAAAGGCTCAGGTAAGGCTTTAAGGTCTGATCTTTGGCCTCTTGGAACCCCCGTAACTCAAATTACGGGCTAAATGCCACACAGCAGCTGTGGGTCAAAGAACCTTTCCTTGGAAATGGAACTTGATCATGAATCGGGAGGAAACCACTAGTTGGACACACAGTTATGAGGATGCTTGAGGTCTTAGTCCAGGGTCTGTTACTGCAGTCCCTGTGCGGGTTCTGTGTGTGTTCAGGCAGACACAGGAACAGCTGAGTGCATTTCTGAGCTGCAAGGTGCAGTGGTGAAGCTGAGCGTTGCCACGGCACTAGAAAACATGGGGTGGGAGGCAGGGCTGGTTTAAGCCTCCCAGAATGAGGCATTTTCCCCTCCTCTCTCAAGCCACCTAAGATCATTTGTGCATAGCAAGGATTAGAGTCCTGTTTGCTCCATTCAGAAGGGCTTCCAATACTGCTGGTCCCTTCCCCCAGTTCAGACCCCTTTCCTTTTTAGGAAAGGGTTTTGCTGTACTCTTCCCTGCAATGTTTAAAATGGATGGTAAAAACAGCTCCCCCAGGACACAGGGCTCTATGGGATGCAAGTGGCGATGCCCGCACCCCCACCCCCCAGCACTGTGGGCTTTTTCCAGAATCACAGACAGCCAACTGCAAGCACAGAGGCTGCAGACAGAGACTGGTTACGGTATTAACTAGTTATGGCTGAAACTCAGAACAAGAGGCCAGTAGGCAGGGGACCTGAGAGCAGGTGGGGAATGGATGCACTACCGGCAAGTTAGGGCACGTGTTAATTAGGCAGAGGGCTCCAGACAAGCGCTGGTGACCAAGTCCATCCAGTTCCTTTGCAACTGCTGCACCTGCCATCCAGAACCTACCATTGCAATTTGGCTCAAGGCTCTGAGACTCAAAAGCTCTGGCTTCTCCCTAAACCAGCTATGGAAGAAGCAGCCACCCTGGGCTTCCAAGGGGGAGTCCCACAGTCCCTGATGCCCCAGACCTGCCGGGAAGCAAGGAGGCATCCTTGGCTGCAGTCTGGCCCCCTTTTGCCAAATTATGCCTAGCAGCCCACTAATTGGGCAAACGGAGAACCCTGGCAGGGACAGCTCTCCTCCCATCCTTTCTCTGCCCCTCCAGGAAGCCCCATCCTGAACGTGAGCCACATCCCCCTCCGCCTTTCCTCTTTACTCAGCTCCACACTCCTCCTCCAGGCTTTCCAATCCCGCAGCTGCTCGCCCCCTCCCCACACCACTCCTCTGGCATCCACGTTGTTAAGCGACTGCACAGGCAGCAGCCCGAGCCTTTGAGTTTCAAGCCGAAGCTCCCAGACAAGCCAGCCTGGACCGCCTCACCCTCACAGGCATCTCCCTGACCGCTCTCCTACACACAGGCCTCCACTTACACGCTCCTCTTGGGCCCAAGCACCCTGGACATCTCTTTGCTTCCGACCTGCCAGCAGACCAGACGGAGACCGGGGGTCCCCCACTTCCGCCTCTCCTCTCCCCACACGGACCTCGGAATCCACACAAGAAAAGGAAGCACAGAGACTTCCACTCCTGTGAGCATCACCTGCTCCAGCAAGCTCCCAAAGCCACTGGAACCAGCCAGGCTGTCTGGGGCCCCACACCCCCTTCTCTGGCAGCTTTAGCTCCAGCCCAGCCCACAGGATGCAGTGCCTGATGCCACTTCCGAGCAGAGAAAGAGAGAGAGAGGGGGGAAATGCCACCTCGTCAATGACAAGCTGTTCCAATCACACAGCTCAGCGACCAAGTGCCCCGGACAACGGACAGCTCAGGCCTCCTACCTCCAGTTGGGAGGAAGCCAGCTCAGCACATCTGGGGAAGCGATCCCCCACCGCAGGGCCCCAGCTCGCCCTCCACGCCTGACCAGACCACAGTGCCCCATCCTGGCAGGCGCACTGCTCCAACCAGTTCCAACAACTCTGGCCAATTCCCCTCCTGGCCTTTGACTCGGGCACCACGCTCTCTCCTGCTCCAAAGCACAGGGAGACCCCGACGTGGCACTTCTCAAGAGGACCAAGCGCAAAAGTGAGCTGAAAACCAAGTACTCACGGTGGTGAAGTCCTGGTGGCCGCACTCCTGCCCTTTGAACTTGCAGTAGAGCATCATATCCTTCAGGTCGTGGCCCACGCGATGCAAGAACTCCAGCATGCTGAACTGCTTGGGTTTGTAGTGTTTGAAGTTGGCCTTCTGCCGCAGGGCCTCCAGCACCGTGGGGTCAGCCAGGTGCGGGTCGGGGATCTGCAGGTTGACGTCCAGCAGGGCCAGCAGCTCCCCGGCGTGGTACAGGTCATTGGTGGTCAGCCTGGAAAACCGGAAGCCGTTGAGGTTGCAGAGGGTCACAGCCGGGAAGACCAGGCTTTGGGCCACCACCTCATCCACCTTGGTGACGTGCTGGTAGGAGAGGTAGTAGGACACCCTCTCCGAGCTCTCCACCAGCAGCAGGCCCAGGGAGCCCACGAAGGCCACGGCCCAGAGCACACGCCGGATGGTCATCGGCCCATACACGAAGATGTGGCGGATGCCGTGGAGGGTGGAGGTGTTGGCGAAAATGTGGATGCTAGAAGGCTGCAGGCTGCCCTCGCTGGGGCTCTCCTTGAGGTCCATGGGGACCCTGTGCAATTCCGCAACTGGCTTCAGGTTGATCCAATTTCGGGGAAGAGTTTCCAGTCCTCGGGCTCTGCTAAACCTTGACGTTCAAGGGAGAGAACACGGCAAGGCAAGCATCAGGCCAGACGCCTTGAGTTTATCCTGGGAGCCCAGCCGCACGCTGCCAGGGGTGAGTGTTTATATAAACCCATTCAAACTCTAGCTCCTGATTTTTTCCAGGCGATAAGGAGGGCTGGTTTTATTTAGGGAGACACCAAGGTGATGTGGAAGAGATGTGGGTGGGAAGGGAGAGCTTAGCCAATGGAAATAAAGTCCTCCCCCCTACACACGCCACTAGAGACAAGATTAAAAGCGAGAGCGAGGGAGAAAATGCTTCAAACAAGTCGCTCGGCAGCCCGGAGCCTGTTAAGCAGTGCATAATGCCCCGCGTTGAGCATCCCGGGGATGTCGCGCGGCCACGCTGATGCACTGCGGGCGGGCGCAGCGAGAGCCTCCGAGCCGCCGCCGCTCCGCTCCGCTCGGCCGCCGGCGCCGCTCCGGACCCCGGATTCCGCTTCTCGCCGCCGGCCGCCGGCCCTCCTCGCCGCCGCCTCCGGGCCCCCTCTTTCGGGCGGAATTCCAAATGCCGGCGGGCCGCGGCCAGCGCCCGGGAGAGGAGGCAGCGCGCGACCGCGGAGAGGCGCGGACCCGGAGGCCGGCAGGACGCGGGGGCTCCACGGGCCTCGCCTCTCCCCCGCCTCCCGGAAGTAAGGCGAGACCCAGAGGGCGCCGAGAGCCGGCCTCCTCCCCTTCCCCGCCCCCCCCCCGCCCATCCCGGGCTGCGAGGAGGTGGGGGCAGGGTGGCGCGGGGGCGGGAGGCCGGGGGAAGGAGGAGGACCCCGCGAAAGTTTTCTTCTTGGCCGTTTTTTGGAGGAGCTAGTGGGGGGCCCGTCGCCGAAGGTGGAGAACTAGCCCTGGGAGTGAGGACGTGACACCCCTCCCCGTTGATGGCAGGGAGGCACTCGATAAACTCCGGAGAGCCAGGTGTGGGGGGTGGAAGCAGAATTCCTTTGCTCGGGTTCTGCTCCCAGGACACACTCCGCCTGGGGTCTCCAGAGGGGAGATGCTCAATGTGGAGAAGGTAAGGAGCAACCCAAAAACCACAGTGCGTCGGGCTGGCCGGCCGGCGGGAGGAGAACATTCCAGGGAGCGAGGGAGCCCCCCTCCTGAGATGCAAGAGCCAGGCACCCCTTGGAGACCCAGATAAAGAGCAACAAGTAGCCCCCACCCCACAGAGCTGCTGTGCTGTCCCAAGGTTCTATATCTGAAAGAGAAAGACAGCTGGGGCTCCAGGTAGGGCTGGCTGCATTCCCTTTGGGCTGTGTGTGTTCTGCCCCCCGGTTTGCCAGATGGAGGCACAGCTGGAGATAGAGGTGGGGGCCTAGGACTGGGGCAGGAGCAGCCTACCTTCATTTCCTGAAAATCCACTGGAAATCGGCCCCTGCTAGGAGGTGGGTGTGGCTTGACCCGGGCCAGGGATCAAATGGATGGGACCTATAGAATCAGTGATGCTAAGCCACCATCAGAAGGAAAGGAACAGAAAGTTCCAGTGGCCAACCCAATGTGCACAGCCAAGCTGGGGCAGAGCCACACAGAGGTGCCTTGTTGAGCCAACCTGGCATCCCCAGGGCATGCCAATCTTAAATACTCCTTGGAAGGCATTTGAGAAGAAGGCAGCCTAGGGAATGTCCCTCCTGGATTGTATCTACTTCAAAATATTTCTCCATCCCGTCTGCCCTCTTGCTAAGCCAGACCCAAACAGAACAGTGTCCGGATGCTCTCTGAGGCAATAAGCGTGTGGCACTGGATTAGCGGTGTATTGATCCTGGGAGCTTACAGGGCAGAAGTATCACAAGTAAGCACAAATGGCAGAGGGTACCCAACCTCAGGGTGCCATTCCCAAGGTCCCAGACCCCCACCTAGACAGGCAGAGGGTCTTAAGGGTGCCAAAACTCAGAATCTGTCATATATCAAGACCTGTGTGAGGGTGCCTTATCTCACTTAACCCTTCCAACCATTGTGACAGGTGCATGTTGCTGTTATTACTTCCAGTATACAGTTGAGAAACTGAGACTCACAGAAGATGTCCCCACCCCCATCGAGCTACACAACTAATAAGTGCCAGAGTTGGGCCTTGGACTCAAGCATGCTTGCCTCCAAAACACAGGTTCAGAAAGCAGATCCAAACACTCCCTCACAAATATAGGAAGGGGACAAGCATTTCTACCCCACTTCCCAAATTACACACACACACACACACACACACGTTTGCCATGAAACACGTCCTCCTTCCACATACAGAAAACAGCCCTATTCCTCCTCCCCACCCCCAACCCCTAGCCAATCAATCCCTGTTGTCCGTTTTTCGGCTCAAGGCCCTTCTACAGGACTGACTTCCCCCATGAATCTAATCTTGGCTCATCAGCTTGTTTCACAAGTGTGTTGAACTCCAGCTGTACCACACAGTGCATTGGTTTGGGGGAAACAAGGAGGAATCAAACGCAATTCTTACCCTTGACCTCTCAGGATTCAATGGGGGCACAGGTGGTGTTGGTTTGCAAACTAGCCCCTGGACACGGAGGGCAAGGAGAGACCAAGAAAGAAGCAGGTCTCTCCAGATGGGTAGGTAACATGTTACATAAGCCGGGAACCAAACTAACAAGGCTTGTCTTGGGCACCCCAAGAAGGGTCGATCTCCACACCCACTTGCCAGAACGTTAAATGTTTATGTAGAGGCCTTAACTGACTTCAGTCACAGATGTTCTCAACAACACCTTCCTCTACAAACCTGTGTCCTTGGGCAGCGTGGGGTAGGAGGTGAGGAGCCTCTGATTGCCCTGAGTCAAGCTCGAGGTTAACCAGCAGTCATGTCCCCTCAGTCACCTCCTTCAACATTCCACCCTCCTGACCACCGGCTCTTCTAATCTCACATGCCCCCCTCCTCCACTGCAGGCCTGAGGGGTCAGCAAGGTGAAACCCCTTGCTGTGTGGAAGTAGCCCGTTCTGGGCAGGTATTTAGCCTCCTTGAGATAGCTACCACAGTAACAGTCTAGGCACATTAAAAAAAAAATGCTGATTAAGATAATTATTCCCAAAACAATGTTTTTCCATGAAGAGCCCCATGATCTGAACTACTGATTTATTAAGACCTGTAGGTTTGGGATTAGATCCCTCAGGATGTTCCCTTGTATCCTCGAGTGATGTAATAATGATGATACATCAGGTATGAACACACAACATTTTGTTGGGATAATGGCACAGGTGCCTCCTTGCAAGGCAGTAATAATATCCAAGGCTTTTCCCCTTAGACATGTCAGTGTTCGGTAAAGACAGGCTTTGCCGGCTACCATTTAAAGCTTGCCAGGTGAATTCTGTAAGGGCTTCTGGGTGCGCCATCTTCCAGGCCAATAGAGGACACAAAGGTGGGCCAAATGATTGTTGCAGTGGAAAACAGAGTGTGTGCACCTGGCCTTGAGGAGAGGGAGCTTGGCAGCTCTAGGAACGTAGCCTTGTTGTATGTACCATACATGTTAACAGGGGAGGCAGCACTGTCGGGTGTGAGGAGAAGGATTGGGGACGGGATATGCCAGACCAAGACCGCCACCTTCTCCCCTCTCTCTATGGTTCATGAACCCGTCCAGGTATGGTGTTTTCAATGGGTTCAGCATGCCACAGCACAGCCGGATCCCCGTGGAGATTGGAGCGGTTCCTCCTCCCCCCACAGAGGGTGCAAAGTAACTCACCCATCCTGGCGGGATGTCTTACTGCATATTGCAGCAGATGATGCATGATGGGGGCTTGGTGTTTGCAGCAATATAGCACATTGATCCACAGTAAGAGTCGGGGTAATGGCTATTTCCAGAAACTTCCACGCCTTTGGGCATCGAGTGTCTCAGTAGGGGTCTCCATTCTAACATATAGAACAACAGACCCTATTGGCTGATCATTCAGATGTTAAGCCTGGGATAGCACTTTAGTCTGCCTGGCCACAGTGGTTTTGTTAGTAATTTAGGCTGCTGCTTTAGTGCTCTGTTTTTCCTTTCCACTGTGCCTGCTGCTTGCAGGTTTGAGAGGCAGTGAAACTTCGACTCAATGCCATGTTCTTTTGCCTAGTCTTGGAATGTGACCCCTGATCACTATTCCTATGGCGTGAGTATCCATACATGATACTCAGCTTCTCTAATCCCCTAATGGTGGTGATAAGGAAAAGCTTGAGTTAGGCCAAGTGTCCCCACAAACCAGGCATATTTAGAATCCTCACGGAGAAGGAGGGGGCCAAATAATCACTTTTCCCATCTCTCACCAGATGAGAATTCCTGAGGTTGGCTCCAGACCCCTTTGGCAGATGCCCTGGGTATTTCTTGTTTGTTTATTTAAAATTTTTATTTTTAAGTAATCTCTACACCCAACAGGAGGCTCAAACTCATGACTCTGATATCAAGAACCACAGGCTCTACCAACTGAGCCAGCCAGACACCCCCACCCTGGGCATTGTAAAGCACACAAAACATGTTGTGAACCAAGTCACTGTGTTTCAAGCCAATCCAGCACCGTTGGTGATAGGCCAGCCCACCCAGAGCACTGCAGGGGCCACTCTTCCTATGCACCTAATTCAGCTATATCAGCTGAAGGGTTAGTTGCTAAGGCTCACACCTGGACTAGGGGATCAGTTTCCTGATTGCCACGGGCATCCGAGGTCTGACGTGGAACCCAGGATTGCAGGTGAACCCAGATGTCTTTTCCACCTTTTCTGACACATGAGGGCTTATTCATGATCGTCCACCTCTCAGCTTCCCATTGTCCAAGCCATAGGGCGAATCCCTTTAGAATAGTCCACTGTCAGTGCAAAGGACTAATGACCAGGACTCGTTAGTTCAGCCCACTGACTGCCGTGGTTCCTTTCTGTTTCCAGGTGTTTCTGTATGCGGCATCAGCAGGGATTTCCCCCACCCCCTCCCCATAGGCCGCAGGGGCCACCACAGGAACTGAGAGGCTCTCCACATTTTACAGGACCTAGGAGCACCCACATTTCTAGAAACAGTGGTCTGGTGGCCAGACTGCTCCCCTGCTGCAAATAGGCATGGCCCTGTGGTCACAGTGGGGGTTTGAGCCGTGGTAGAAGTGAGTGGATGCCACACGTCCTCAGCCCATCCCATGATGGAAACGTGGAGCACTCACCAGGATATGCTGTTCCTGGGTGAGAGGCTCCACCTGGAGGAGCGTGGCGTGCACTGCCAGAAGCTGGAGTTCCATGGGGCCATGGTCAGTTTCTGGCTCAGGAAGGGGGACCATAATCCTAGGGGTGTTTTCTCCATCTGTCCTCTCCGCCACAGTGCGTGACCCCCACCTTCCACAGTCACAGACACGTCTAACTCAAAAGGTAGCCTTACTTGGGAGATACCCAAGCTTTAATCGACTTAATTCGTATTTTTTGCCTTCCCCTATCCCGTGTCCACGCCTGCCCTTTCCTTACCAGGCAGCATAAGGGATGGAGGCACCGTGCCAGGTAGGGAATGAAAGTCCTCCAAACCCCCAAATGCCTGCAAAGCTTTGCTCCTCCCTCGTGTTCCTAGGGGTCCGGTGGCCTTGCACCTTGCCAACCACAGCTTCTGAAACAACACGGGACTCATCCGACCAGATGATTCACCAAAACATTACACTGGCACCTGGGCCGTGAGTTTCTGTGAGTTCACCAGCCACTGTCTCCCTCGAAGCAAAGTCTGCAGGGTGGCCCGCAGCAGAGATGAGTCTTCCCATGTTAACATATTCTCAATGCAATGGGTCCATTTTACCGATGTGTGGGAGGACAGGTCTGGGGTGACCATCCGGTGACATATTGTGGGGCTGAGCAGGGAGCCCTGAGGAGGTTCTGGAAGGGTCCACTATTGCCCCTCCCATGAGCGAATTGACCTTAAGTCCTCAGACACCCGTACTTGCCAGTCTTTCCATGAACCCTAATATATGCCAGGAAATGAGCATATATTGCAATTCAACCTGACAGTGAATAAAATGTTTCCACACACAGCTCTTATTAAGGACCCTTTTTATTAGATAAGACTCATTTGCAATTAGCATTATGGCTTCTGTACGAACATCCTGTATTCTAGGATCCTTACACATGTTTTTGTGGTATCCTATTGGTTTGTCTTCTGTTAGACTTACAGCACCTATCCTCTTGGCCCTGTGGGGATGTATGATTTAGGCTGGATCTGTTTGGCCCAAACTTCCAGGCTTTGCCCTAATTTGTAGTCTTTTTGATGAAAGCAAAATATTAAGTGTCTGGCTAAACATTAAGGAAATTTCCAGATAAATTCATTTGCAAATCAGGCAACTTAACTCCCTACTTAGACAATGTGCTGAGATTTTTGCTCTGGTAAATTTATTCTCTTATGAATGAATAAATGAAAGCTGGAGGAATTCGTGTTCTCTGACACTGATGCTGCTCTTCTGAGAAGCAACAAGGGCGGGGGAGGGGGGCCCTCTTCCAACCGCAGGGGATCTGAGGTCTGCTCAGAGCCCAGAGCCTGCTGCCCAGGCCACCACCTCCAGCAAGTGGTGACAGGTAAGAGGGTCAGGAAGCTGAGGTCTGCAGTGGCCTCGGATGCTAATTTGCTATTTAACAGATGCTAGATACATGCTCCTGTCAGGATCACTCCCTAATTAACAAAGAAGACATTCTTTTCTAATATACAGATGGCATTATTACTTCATTACTACTTCATTTGTACATTACATTACTGTTGGAGTCAATATTGTAATTGAGTAATATACATGACTATGTTGTCAATATAAAACTTTTTCTCCTGACCTCTCATTGACCTAAAGAAAGGTTAAAGGGGCGCTTGGGTGGCACCATTCTTTAAGAATTCAACTTCAGGGGCGCCTGGGTGGCTTAGTCGGTTAAGAGTCCGACTTTCGCTTAGGTCATGATCTCGCGGTTCGTGGGTTCGAGCCCCGCGTCGGGCTCTATGCTGACTGCCAGCTCAGAGCCTGGAGCCTGTTTCAGTCTGTGACTCCCTCTCTCTCTGACCCTCCCCTGCTCATGCTGTCTCTCTCTCTCTCTCCTAGAAATTAAAAAAAANATTTAAAAAAAAAAAGAATTCAACTTCAGCTCAGGTCAGGATCTCACGGTTTGTGAAGTTCAGCCCTGTGTAGGGCTTGCTGCTGTCAGCTCAGAGCCTGCTTGGGATCCTCTGTCTCTGTTTCCCTCTCTCTCTGCACTCCCCCACCCAACTCTTATATATTTCTCTGTATCTTTCTTCCTCAAAAATAAACATTTATGGGGCATCTGAGTGGCTCAGTCAGTAAAGCATCGACTCTTGATTTCAGCTCAGGTCATGATCTCACGGTTTGTGAGTTCTAGCCCCACATCAGTGCAGAGCCTGCTTGGGATTCTCTCTCTCCCTCTCTCTGCCACTCCCCTGCTTGTGCCCTTTCCCCGCCTCTAAAAAAAGATAAACATTCTTTAAAAAGAAGAAGAAGGGTTAAAGATCAACTATTGTAAATCAAAAATGTTTCCTGGTCTTGGCCATTGTTTTTTTTAACATTTATTTACTTTTGAGAGACAGAGAGAGGCAGAGCACAACTTGGGGAGGGAGGGGCAGAGAGAGAATGAGACACAGAATCCAAAGCAGGCTCCAGGCTCTCAGCTGTCAGCACAGAGCCCCAATAGGGCTGGAACCCACGAACTGTGAGGTCATGACCTAAACCGAAGTCAGACGCTTAACTGACTGAGCCACCCAGGAGCCCCTATTGGTTGGGGTTTTGTTTTGTTTTTTTATGTTTTATTTATTTCTAGTAGAGAGAGAAAGAGAGAGAGAGAGAGACAGTGTGAACAGGGGAGGGTCAGAGAGAGAGGGAGTCACAGACCGAAACAGGCTCCAGGCTCTGAGCTGGGAGTCAGCACAGAGCCTGACGCGGGGCTCGAATCCATGAACCGCGAGATCATGACCTAAGCGAAAGTCGGACGCTTAACCAACGAAGCCACCCAGGCGCCCCTTTAAATAAACACCTCATACAACAACTAATTCCATCCCGTTTTGTTACCTCAGCATATGCTTAGCAAATAATTTGTCATGAAGCAAATGATCTGTCACCAAGGAGGGGCAATTTAATGTGTGGCTTATGGAGATTTTTATAGTTGTTTTATTTTTTCCTTCCAGGAGAAAACTACAGAAGCCAATCCACACAGAGAGGACTTTTGGGGCTCAGCTCCCCATTGATCTGAGCCCGAGAATAGATTTAACTTGCTGCACAGCCTTTAGAAAACTATGTAACATCTCTGCGCAGTTTCCTTGTTTGTGCTAAATTATTGCTGAGGCCTCTTCCTGCACCAGCTTTCTGTCCCACTGCAATTTGACATGATCCTTGACCAAATCATAAATACCTTGTTAATGGGATAAAAATGAGTTAGAATCTGGGATTCTAGTCATTAACCCCATGTCACCATCTGCCAGAACGATGTGATGACAGGGTCAGGTGAATCCAAATCACCCAACACTTGTTAAACAAGCAGGTAACTGCTCCATCCTCTCTCCACACCCTGCACCCCACTGAATCAGAATCTCTGGGGGGGGGGGCCTGGACGGCTCTCTTTCCTTTATGAGATTATGGAGGGCAGAATGGGGACCCCACCCCAACCAGCCACATTCCAGGGGCTCCTCCTAGCTATCAGGCATGCCAAGCTATTTTCCAGAGTTTTGCATTTGGCATTTCTCTCTGCCTGGAAAGGTTTCCCCCATGGCTGGCTTCTTCTCATATGTCACCTGCTCAGAGAGGGCTTGGCTGGCCTCTCTCTCCCCACCCTCCACCCCCCTCCTCACTAACCCATCACTTGTTTCCTTTCTTCTCGGCACTAGTCATTTTTTGAAACTCATCTCCCTTCCTTGTGCATTATCCATTTCCCCTACTGGAATAGAAGGCCCTCCTCCACCCACACCTCACTCCCGGGGGCAGAGACCTGCCTGGCTGTTTGGAAGCTGTACCCCAGCATAAGGAACCCAGGAGGTGCTCTGTGATGTAAGAATTCCCTTAGCTCCGAGGTTGAGGCTGCTTCGCTGAGATACAGGAATGGGGACCCTTTTGGGACCCTGAGAAGCCTGGGGCCCTGTCCTAAAACCAGTTCCTGAGGATGGTGAGGGGCATCTCCTACCCCCCTGCCCTGCCCATAGCACCGAGGAAGACATGAGCAGCACTGGCAGAGGACTGAGCAACCAGAGAACCTCAGCTGGGGGTATTTGATGGAAAATCCTAACTCAGAGGCTGTTGACAAGGTTCTCCTCCCTTCATAGTCTAGCAAAAAATGAGTGCTGGTGGAGCTTGAGGTGATGTGAATGGAGTACTGCTTACCTACCCCATTAAAGGGCTATTCCATTTTCACTCCCCCTGACTGAAGGGACAGCTCACCTTGACATTTCCCATACCAGCTTTTCTCTACCTTTCTACTCTGATGGGATAATGATGTCAGAAAAAAAATAACTGAAACAGTAGAGTTTAATAAATGCTTGCCCGTGTAAAATTAGGAAGACAATCACAAGAGGACTTCCAAACTCTTCCTTACCCTCAATCAGTTTTTTGATAGACAAAACAATTGTAATATGTGCACTCACCTCCTTAATACAGTCAGTGGTTTCTTTCTCTTGTTTGCTTTCAATGAGACACACATACCTGTAGCCCCTTAGTCACCTAAGGCTCCAGGTAGGCTGAGGAGGGGCTCTGAGACCACACCTGACCTATCCAGTCCCTCTTTAAAGACACAAAAGTCCTCTCTCTCTCTCTAACAAATCAGGTCTGTGTCAAATCTACGCCACGAGTAAAAGGAGGTACCCAGAACCCTGAGGCATTGGCTCCTGATTTAATCTTGTCATTTCCCTTCTCCCCAGGGCTTGAAAGTCCCCCGACTCCACCACTCCCTGTCCAACCTCCATATTATGTTTGTCTTCTCTAAACATTTTTCTTTGCATGTGTCCGTCTTCATACGTCTTTCTCTTTGAGTCTGCCTCTGCTCCTCTTTCCCCTGGGATAGAAGTAGGAGAAAGAACGCACCGCTGTTTGTTGGCTCCATCTCTTAACCCCCAGAGCCAACTGCTTCATGCATGAGGACATATGAAGTCAATCAACCATAGACGGGCTTTCAACAAAAACTTTATTGGCACCACCTTGGCCATAGGTGCACTAGTGACAAGAATGCCAGGGAAAGACAGCTGGTGCTAAGGGCTGGTCCTGCCCTGACTCCGAGGGGAACTTCCTCCCCCTACTGGTTAGAACTGCATCTTTTTTTTTTTTAATGTTTATTTATTTTTGAGAGAGAGAGAGTGAGAGAGCAGAAGGGCAGAGAAGGAGGGAGAGAGAGAGAATCCCAAGCAGTCTCCCCGCTCTCAGCGCAGAGCCTATGAGGGGCTCAGACTCACAAATTGTGAGATCATGACCTGAGCTGAAACCAAAAGTCGATGCTTAACCGAGTGAGCCACCCAGGCACCCCTAGAACTGCTTCTGATCTTTGGAAACAAGTGGTTGGCAGAGGTGATATTTTATTCCTACCTTGGTCAATTTGCTTATCACAACCTCCTTGAAGCCTCATGAACCCTCTCTTGCCCACCCACCTTCTTATATCAGCCCCCCTTTCACCCTGCTACGAACTCTTCACCCATCCACCCTTCTAAGAAGTGCCTCAGTGTGTATAGATCAGTGTGCCTCATCCGCGTACCCATTTGCGTGTCATGACTTTTCTCTATCTCCTGTATTCATTTTCAGTCCATTTACTCCTTTACCTCTGTTGTGAAGTAACGAATAAAAAAGTAATGGAATGGGAATATGAAAGAGAAAAAACAGGATTGAGAAAAAGGGAGCAAGGCATTGTTGTTATAAACACGTTCATCCTTTTCTTACATTTATACATGTTCAACTACAAATTCATTACACATATGTTCATGTGTAATAACCCTGGGGCAGGCATCGCAGGGGAATAGGGAAGTCATGAAAGGCGCAGCTCCTGCTCTCATGGAAATTTCTCTCCCTGCCAGGACACTAATGATGTCTTGTATCAATACCACACTTAATGTGACATATCCAGCAGGCTTTATCCTATGTGATTTCCATGGGCAGAAAAGGAGTCGTGGTCTCTGTGGTGGGGGGCGCCCGGGTGGCTTAGTCGGTTAAGCGTCCGACTTTCGCTCAGGTCATGATCTCGCGGTTCGTGGGTTCGAGCCCCGCGTCGGGCTCTGTGCGGACTGCCAGCTCAGAGCCTGGAGCCTGTTTCAGAGTCTGTCACTCCCTCTCTCTCTGACCCTCCCCTGCTCATGCTGTCTCTCTCTCTCTCTCCTCGAAATAAATAAATAAAACATTTAAAAAAAATAAATAAATAAATTAAAAAAAAAAAAAAAGAAAAAAGAAACCGTGGGGCACCTGGGTGGCTCAGTCGGTTAAGCGTCTGACTTCGGCTCAGGTCATGATCTCACAGTTCGTGGGTTCGAGCCCCGCATCGGGCTCTGTGCTGACAGCTAGCTCAGAGCCTGGAGACTGCTTCAGATTCTGTCTCCCTCTCTCTCTGACTTTCCCCTTCTCATGCTGTCTCTCTCAGAAATAAATGAAACATTTAAAAAAAAAAAAAAAGACAGAGGAAACTGAGGGTCTGAGAGTTGGAGGACACTGAGCATCTTGGGCTCATGTCCTGGTTCCCTGACACTGGATTTTCTGGCCTGTCCACTCTGCCATTATTCTAAGCAAGCAGCCTCTGCAGACACATCACAGAGACAGGACACAGTGAAGCAATGTGGCAGTACCGTGCCCACTGGCCATGACAAGAGGAACGGGCTCCAGGGAAAACAACTGGTGAAGGCTGGAGAGAGAGCAAAGAGAGGCAAGGAATGGCAGGCAGGAGGTGGAGGCTGGAAGGTCCAGAGCTTGGCCAAAAGGTGATATTGCAGAGGTCATTTCAGCCCCCGTGTGTCCCCGTGTGTCATCCAGAAGGCCACCGAAGAGCCACCAGAGGAAGATGTTCAAGAGCTTCGATGGAAGGAGTGAGATGGAAGTAAGTGTCTTTTCACTCTCTCTGTGTGTATATATAAATATAAACATATACATATGTATATACATCTCCTTTTTCTGTGTCTGATTATGCATTCAATTTAGCATGGATTTATGGCATGCTAATTTTGGTCTGGGCACTTTGGTAAAGCAATCTGGGAGAACACCAGGAAGGAAGAGACATTTTTCTGTTGTTGGAGGAGGTGATCAAGATAACATGACCCCTCAGTTGACCAGCAAATTGGTCCCAGGCAATCAAAGACTCTTCACCCCTTCCTCTGTCCTTGGAATTCACGCTCTGCCCACCATTCCCACGAGGGGAGCTGCTTCCAAGGATGCAGCCTTGAGAGTAAGGTGTTGTTGAGGAGATCTCCATGGTGTCTGTAATTGAATTTAGTTAAGGCTTCTGCATAAACATTTAAGATCATGGCAGCTGGTGTGGAGGTCCACTCATCTCGCAATGCCCAAGTCAGATGAGCCTGGTTAGTAAGTTCACTTGCTTATTAAAACTGTCACCTACCAACCTGGAGAGGTCTGCTTCGTTTCTGGGTCTCTCCTTGCCCTCTGCGCACAGGCACCAGTGTACAAAGCAACAGCCATCCCAGGGCGTGGCCAGGACAAGGGTCTGTGCATACTGCAGAGAGAGCTCTGGATTATGGGATATCGGGGGACATGGCATCAAAATGTCCCAAAGCTCTCTGTACAGACTACATTTTTACAAAGGGAAGGGAATCAACATGTACTGAGAGCCAACCTCTCATTTCATCTATGAGGTTATTCTGCCCGTTTTACAGACAAGGAAACAGGTTTCAGGAGGTTGAGTAAATTGCCCATGAGCCCAATGCAAGTGTGGGAATGCATTTCTGGTAAGAGTCCAGGGTCACTGAATCACACTGCTGTCCGTGCGCTTCATGAGGCCCTGAGGACTGTGGTCCAGGCTTCAGGTGCTGGTGTCAGACGGCTGGATCCACCACACGCTAGCTCTGTTATGTGAAGCATACTATGTACCTTGTCTAAACCTTGGTTTGCTCATCTGTAAAATGGGGATAGTATGAAAGCACCCACCTCATACAGATGACGGGAGAATCTGATGAGTTAAAATGTGTGAAGCACTAGTGAGAGTCTAAGAAAAGCTCAGTAACTTATAGCTGCCATTGCAAACACCCTCATTATTATTACTGTTGTTGTCAAGAGGCAAGGTAGGTGACATGGAGCCACCCGCTGTGGACTTGTGATCTTTCTCTGGCCTGCATGCCCCCACCCCATCCCCATGCAAAGTGGCAGGTATGCAGTCATGACCCAGGGCTTAAATGTGAAGACAGATGAGCAATGCAGATGTAATATGCACACACTGGGGTCCAGCTAGGGCCCTTGGAGAAGGAGAGGACTCTCCCAGCTGGGCTTCAGGGCCTTTCCCACAAGATGGGTGGGGAAACTCTGATCGGGTCACTTACCCCCTATTAAGCATCTCTGGTGTATCAAGCTCTCCACTAGCCTGTGACAATACAATGCTCAAAAAGACATATCCCCTTGACTCTGAAGCAGCTTCTGCAGATATATTTTGCTGAATCTGTTTCCTCTTTGGGGAAACAGAGAGATCAGATGACTCCCAGGGTCCCTTGCAGACCTATCCCCTGAGTAGGTCTGTGAATAATCACTCTTCCAGCTTCTGTCCCAGAGAAGAGCTTTTGGTCTTCCTACAGCTGGAAACCTAGTGATTTCTGCTCCTTCATCAGGTTAAGTGTATTTTTCTATGAGATTTGAGGAGTGAGGATCATCCCCCAACAAGGCCCATTGTCCTTGAACTTCCTTACCCCATTCATCCACCAGCACCCCCTACAAGAGGGTGTAGGGGTACCTTCTTTCTTGAACAAATGACTCCTACATCCACATATCTCTACAACGTCTGCCAACCAAACTCCAAAAGCAAATTGCCAACCACGTCTAAGGCAGCTGTTGATTTTACTGACCATAGAAAAGCGTGTTCTCTGAGTCAGATCACAGCAATAAGCATGAGGAAGGACTCAAAGAGGAATCAAGCTGTGCTCTTTCACCCACAGAGCTTAAGGTGGATGAATAGGACTGTTGTGCACACATTTGACACAAGGGAAGAGATCTGTGATGGAGCCAGGTATGTGCTGGGGACCTAGAATGGACCTAGTGTGAAGCTTCCCATCCCAGTACTGAGGCTGACACTAAATCTTTCCAGGGCTCTCTCCAGATATGGCCAACTTTACTCAAGACAGACACTGTGTTCCAGTAACTATGCCAAGGGTTTGCCTGGATTGTGTCAGTTAGTGAGAGTTTCTCAACTTTGACACTGTTAACCTTTGGGGCTGGATAATTCTATGCTGTGCAAGTGCTGTCCTGTGCACTGTAGGGTAATTAGCCTCATCCCTGACCTCTACCTTCCAGATGCCAGCAGCATCCCATCCCCCCAATTATGACAACCAAAAATGTCTCCTGACTCCTAGAGGCAGAATCACTCCCTGTTAAGAACCACTGAGAACTGAGTGAATTTTTTTTTTTAAGTTTATTTATTTATTTTGAGAGAGAGAGAGTGTACACACAAGGTGGGGAGCGGCAGAGAGAGAAGGAGAGAGAGAATTCCAAGCACTCTCCACGCTTTCAGTGTGGAGCCCTACACAGGGCTCGATCTCACAAACCATGAGATTATGACCTGAGCTGAAATCAAGAGTCAGACACTTAACTGACTGAGTTTCTCAGGTGCCCCATTTAGTGAAACTTAATATAGACCAGGGAGGCAGGTGTTATTACCATCTTCACTTTATAGCTGTTCTCTCTCTAAACAAAGGCACAGCAAAGTTAAATCGTGTGTCCAAAGTCACACTGCTAGGAAGAGCTGGGAGCCAACCAGTCTTCTTCCACAGAGCACACTTTTACTGTCTTGACTGCATTACCTCTCGCTGTGTGCATGGCGCTGAGGACTGGGTAATGTGCAATAACCCCGCACAAAGATGGACCATTAGCCATGGTGTCCCCTTCTGTCGGTACTGCATTTCACAACCTTTCTTTCTATGAGCCACACAACAACCCTTTATTGTAAGTGTCTCTCCCATTTCTAAATGAGCACGCTGAGACCGGGATTAATAGAAATGGATTGCCCCAGGTCACAGAGCGGGCAAGCCACAAGGATCCAGAATTTGAAGCCCCCGTCTTATAATTCCCTGACCTCCACTACTCAGAGAGTGGAATAAACACCGATTATACTATGGGAGACAGGCAAGAGACTTAATAAAAAATAAATGCAAATTCTGGGTGATGGATCTATTTAGGGGATAAGTTATTATGCGATGGTATAAAAATAGATCAAGGGAGAGCACATGAAATTACAAGCCTGACTGTGTGAAAGATGGAAAAGGTGCATGGAGTGTGTTGGGTACATTTAATTAACTTTGCTGGGAAAACATTCCGAGGCTGCCACCTGAAACCAAAACATTCACCGTCTTCACTCAAAGTAACAATACTGGCAGTCCTATAAGGAGTTATAATCCAGTAGAGCTTGAAGTCGTTGATTAAAACAGTGCCAACGCCTAAGCCCTTTGAAGGGCAATCCTACTTCTAAAGGAACCACGTACTGTTTATACATCAATGCATTCTGTGAGCTGCATACCGCTGGCATTGAAATGTCCCACTAAGTTCTCTGTGCACATCTATACCTCTATTTGTCCTGTGGGATTTTTCTGGCCATTTTACAGACAAGGAGACTGAGGCTTCAGGAAGGTAAGTAAGTTGCCCATGAGCCCACCGCAGGTGTACGGATGCATTTCTGGTAAGAATCCAGGGTCACTGAATCACACTGCTGTCCGTGCGCCTCATGAGGCTGTGAGGACTGTGGTCCAGGCTTCAGGTGCTGGTGTTAGACAGCTGGATCCACCACACGCTAGCTCTGTTACGTGAAGCATGCTATGTACCTTGTCTAAACCTTGGTTTGCTCATCTGCAAAATGGGAATAGTGAAAGCACCCACCTCATAGGGCCGAAGGGAGAATTTGATGGTTAAATTGTGTGAAGCACTAATGAGTATCTAAGAAAAGCACAATAACTATAGCTGTCATTATGAACGCCCTTATTATTATTACTACTGTTGTCAAGAGAGGGGCTAGGTGACATGGAGCCACCACTTGTGATCTTTCTCTGGTACCCATGCTCCCACCCCAACTCCATGCAAAGTGGCAGGTGTGCAGTCACGACCCGGGGCTTAAACGTGAAGGCAGATGAACAATGCAGGTATAATATCCATATGCTGGGATCCAGCTAGGGCAGTGGACAAGAAGAAGACCCCCCCAGCTGGGCTTCAGGGCCTGTCCCACAAGATGGACGGGGAAACTCTGATCGGGTCACTTACTCGGATGATGTACTGCCCGCAGGTCCTCCCTGCCCTGAAGCTGCTATGGTTCTAAGCCCCTCCCCTCCTTTGCTGGAACACCACAGCACAAGGACCCATACTTTAAACCTGGGTCTACTTAAACCTGAAAAGAGCCTCATAAAAGAACCATATTTCCTTTCTGAAGAAAGTGATCAGGCACTCACTGGGCTTCAGCTGTTTTCACATCCGTTTTCACCTTGACATACAACAGCCTTACAGGCATTGTGATGTTCTTCTCACAGATGAGGCACTGGAGGGACACGGAAGTGTGGAAGTGTATTCATTCGTTCATGGTTTTGATGGAATCGTAAGCATTAGGAAATGGTGCGTGGGTGTACACTGTCAGAATTTCTCCTAAGCCGTGTTAAATGTGGTTGGAGAAATAGAAAGGGTTTGAGGGGTCTGTTTGTCTGAAAAAGAAATGAGACAGACATGAAAAAGAATTACCAGCTTCCCTCTCTCTGAGTAAAACCTAAAGTCCTTTCACTGTCCTGCACCCGTCACAGGGTAACCACCCTGATATGTCTTCTACTACGTATTTCTCTCTGTGATGTCTGCTGCCCCCACCCCCCCACCCCACCAGCTGAAACATGACCTCCTGGAAGATGAGGGTTTGGGCTGCCTTAATCACTCCATTTCCTAGCATCAGAACTGTCTCCTAACACATGGTTGAGACTCAATCAGTACTTGTTGAAATAATGAATGAACTTAAAAAAAACAAAAAAACCTCCCTTGTGTTTCTTGATTTTCCCAAAGTATCTCTGGTCTGATAGTCTTCTATGTAAAACAAACAGAGATAGCCAACCAGAGACGGAAGAATGTCTTTTAAAAGTAACAGAGTCAAGCCTAAGGCATCTGAATGCCTTGTTATATTATTTTTCCCCTCACTCTTTTTTTTTATTTTTAAACATTTATTCATTTTTGAGAGAGAGAGATAGAGTGTGAGTGGGGGAGGGGCAGAGAGAGAGGGTCACACAGAATCCGAAGCAGCCTCCAGGCTCTGAGCTAGCTGTCAGCACAGAGCCCGACATGGGGCTCGAACCCACGAGCGGTGAGATCATGACCTGAGCCCAAGTCGGACGCTTAACCGACTGAGCCACCCAGGTGTCCCGTATTTTTCCCCTCATTCTCAGACAGAATTGTCTCACTACCCATAAGCTTTTTGAAGATACAGAATATGCCCTGGTGAGCACTGTATCCTGAAAGGCTAGCAGAGAGCTTAACACATCAGAAAGGCTCGAAAAACTAGTTAGGAAAAAAAAGTATGGCCTCAAAAATATATGTCCACCCTTTATTCAAATATTCACTGGTTTACTCCCTTGTACCAAGCTCTTGGGTATAATCCACACAAGGCCATCCTGGCCACCACCCCTCACCCCCAGGGTTCAGTCTAGCTAGTACTTCCGCACAAATGGGCTTACAGCAGTCACATATTCTCTGGTAGTGCAGGCTGGACACAGTTCCTTCAAAACAAAACAAAACAAAACAAAAAACAAACAAAGAAAAAAAAGAAACTGTAACAATTTCGTATCTTGAGTTTCTTGCCCAAACAGGTCAGAAACTGAGTACAATTATATCGAAGCTTTTACCGCAAACCAGTTTGCTTCTAGAGTTACACTTGCACTCCAGGAGCTTGAGTTATGCTCCGGAGAGGTCATTAGTTATTGTAAACATGTTCTTGAGGGCAGTGGTGTCCTTTCCAGCACTGGTGCCTCCAGTCAAGTGTGATAGCAGGAAATGGGGGTCAAATTAACGAACCTCGTGCCCTTAGGTTTCTTTCTGTTGAATAATCGACAAGTGCCCATTTTATCAAAAGGGTCTTTTCCCCTCCCCTTTTCCCACACCCCTGCCTAATTTTTTGTCTGGTTCTCGACCCATAATCCTTTGACTGACTTTCCATGCTTTATTCCCTTCTCCCTTCACATCCCCCACAGGAGCTGCTGACGACAGCTTTGCTGGGGTTTTCGCAGTACCTTCCTCATACTAGATCCTGACTCTCAGGAGAAAACCAGCATTTCTCACTCTGCAACCCATCTGGCCAATGACGCGCATGGGACTGTGAGTCAGCTCTGGGTTCAAACGCGGTTTCTTCCGTTGGCTACCATATGTGGACTCTTAGACGGCTCATCTATGAAGTAAGGATGACAATATTTACCAGATAGTGAGGAATAAATTGGGGAAATGTCTGAAGTTCCTTTCAGAGCGTGGGTTTCAATGAATGTTTATTCCATTCTCCATCCATCGGTCCATTTTCTTCATTCAACAAACACGTACTGAAAGTTTAGTAACTGGTATGACCTATTTCACCACTGCGGGGGGTACAATTACAGTCCCATGGTGTTTTGGGGAAAGGAGTCACTCAAGCCACTTTTCCTAACCAGCATGAAGCCCAGAATCTTCTTCCCTCTTCATGTTATTTTATTTTCCCCATCTTCATTCCCTCTGTTTAACCATGAACACCAGGGCACCAGTCAGTTGAGGATCAGTGCAGATTCCTCAGACTACAAGTGCAATTGCTCCTCATCACCACAAGAGGTCACTGCTGAGGAGTGGTCCAGAGACACTTACTCAACATGCTGAGGAGATGCCCAAAGGTGCTGGCCTAGAACATGGCACAGACTGCAAAGGGGAGCTGTGCCTAGGCCAAGGTGATAATTCTCCTCGTTCACAAATACACATGCTCAGCCATTGTCCCTAGGTCTGTACCCTGTGTCAGAAGAATCAAGCTTCTAGTCTGGTTCACACGCTGAGCCTCAACAGCTCTCCCTGACCAGTCCACCAGCTCTCAAACCTGTAAGCTTGGTGAAGGCTACCACTCTCCAGCCTGCTGATATCCCTCATCACATACTCTAGGGTCAGGGTTACCTTCTGGGCCCCATTTCACCCTGTGGACCTGAAGGAGCCCTTCAAAGTCAGTCCACACCTTCCCAGACCCCTGCAAAATGAGATCGACAGCTTCTGCTCAAGTTCCAGTAAGTTCTCCAACAATATACAGAGAGTCCACTTACCACTTTCCCTCAGCAACACGGGTGCCTGTCAGGTCTGCTCCATGCTTTCTGCTTGGTGCTCCTTCACAGAGAAGAGCTACAAGGTTTTTCCTTAAACAATTATAGCCGTGTATGGCCAGGTGCCAGTCTTAGTTTTTAAAAATATAAAACAAAATAAAGCACAGGACTGAGGAGGTTTTCACTCCAGGGAAGATGTCCATGAACTCCTAGACCATTCCAGACATAATGGAAATTCTTGACGCAATTAACCAAAGCCCACCACATCAGGAATGCTTTAAGAGAGACAGACAGATCCTAGGTGCCCAGAAAAAAGCAAGAAAATGGGCACAGAGGCATATGCAGGGAGCAGCCACCTTGAGCAGCCCCAGAAGATTTTAGACACCTCCACTGTCCCACCCCCGGCCCCCACCGTCCCCCAAAAGACAGCCCTTCATGGAGTCTCGGGGCAGGGAGGCGGGATGTGAGGCTCATGTGAGCTAGCCAGGCTGTGGATAGACCCAGAAGAAGGGCCAATTTCTAAATAAGTGTCCCCTTCCTCTCTCATACACCCTGTGAGTAAATGTAGAATTCAGGAATAGGAGACTGGGGCCAAGAACAAACACCCACCCACCTTCTAGTTAATTCCCTTAGAAACACAAGCCCTGAGGCACTTTCAGCCTTAAACTGTATTATGCACCTGCCTCCTTCCCAGGGAAATCCAGTAAAGTATGGTAAGGACCTGTACACTGATGTGTACACTCTGCATGTGGAAGAATGTGAGGGGGAGGGGTCAGTGCACTTTAAATAAATAAAGCAGATGAGGCTTAGCAACTGTTGAAACATGAAGAAATGGCTTCCTGCAGTTTAAAGTCGTGACTTGGCTCATAATTTAACCTTGAATATAGTTTTCAAAAATCATTAAGTCCTCAAAGCCTTCATGTCTAGCAGTGATTAGCCATGATGCACGAAGCAGGAAGTTAATATATTTATGCCTAAGGAGGCATATAATGCATGAAAACTCTATTCATTCTGCATTCATTTGCTGGCTATTTACTGACAGCTTGCTCAGTGGCAGGCAGTGTGCCAAGCCCCAGGAGATGCGGGAAATGTGACAGTGAACAAACATGGCCACCTTCCCCGCAAGGAGCTTACAGTCTAATCGCAACAGGGGGCATGGAAGCTGCACTTCAGGAATACCTACCAGAGGCCGGAAATCGTGCCAGCAGCCTCTCCACCCAGTAATCCTAACACCAACCACACCATCTTTTTTTCTATTTTATGTATCAGTCAACTGAGGCTCAGGGAGATTAGCTATTTTACCCGAAGTGGTGAACATCAGAAGATGCAGCATTCAACCCACAGTCTGTCTAATTCCACAGTCTGTGTAATTCTTAACTCATTCTTTCTCCAAGAGCCAAACCCTCCCTTCTGTACCAAGTTCTGTTTTCTGAGTCGGCCCCATCTGTGGAATGAAGTGCTGAATGCTGATGCTGGCTGTGCCTAGGCAGCCCAGGGTATCCCTCCATACAAAGTGCGAGTAGCTGTCTTTCATTTAAAGTTATATTAAGGCAGGGGCGCCTGGGTGGCTTAGTCGGTTAAGCGTCCGACTTTCGCTTGGGTCATGATCTCGCGGTTCGTGGGTTCGAGCCCCGCGTCGGGCTCTGTGCTGACTGCCAGCTCAGAGCCTGGAGCCTGTTTCAGAGTCTGTGATTCCCTCTCTCTCTGACCCTCCCCTGCTCATGCTGTCTCTATCTCTCTCCTAGAAATAAATAAAACATTTAAAAAAAAAAGTTATATTAAGGCAATCAAAGGGAGGGGATGAGGGGTCAGAATGCTCCCTGACAAGAATAACAAGCATGCAAACAACAGCAAAAGTTGTTGCGGTATTCACTGTGAGTGACATTTGAATCCTCACAACAACCCTACCAGGAGATACAGCATCATCCTCATTTTACAGATGAGGAAACTGAGGCACAGAAAAGAAGCTTGCTGAAAGTTACACAGCTAATCAATAGAGGAGCTGGGATTGGACTCCAGCATCCAAGCTATTAGAATGACAGATGGTATTTCTAAGGACAATGGGATAAACAGAGAGACAATGATCTGAGGACATCCATGCAGGGACCCCAAGTGCTCAGTGTCTGGTAGAGCCCTCAGCCCGCTACTCTGGCAATGTAAAGACAGTCTAACCCCTGTGGAAATGAGCTGCTGAGACTGACTCCAGCCCTTCCACCTGGGAGGCAAGTAGGTCATCCCTGTAGATACTTTTCTTTTATGGGACCTCTGGCTGCCCTTGGAGATCCGGGCACCCTGACCCCAGTTACCTAGCCCAAGGCAGAACAGTAAGCACTTCCCAGTACTGGGCTCTCAAAACTTGTTTTCTGAATGTACAATTACTGATAGGACCCTGGTGGGGCTACACCCATATTGTCTTTCGGTACCTGGTGGTTTGTTTGGTTGGTTGGTTGGTTGGTTGGTTGGTTGTTTTGAGAGAGAGAGAGAGTGCGTGCGTGTGTGTGTGTGTGTGTGTGTGTGTGTGTGCCTACACAAGCATGGTGGTGAGGAGGGGTAGTGGGAAAAAGAGAGAGAATCTTAAGTAGGCTCTATGCTGGGCATGGAGCCTGACTCGGGGCTTGATCTCACAACCCTGAGATCATGACCTGAGCTGAAATCAAGAGTCCAACGTTCACCTGACTGAGCCACCCAGGTAGCCCTTTTGGCATCTTTTACCAGGGAGGCGGAAGTGGGTGGGAAAAAGCAAAACTTCAGTGTTCCACGGTTTTCCTGGTCTCCCCAGATAAGGGTAGTTTAACCTGATCTGGTTAGTCATAGATATGCTGGCACCAGTCTCCTGCCTGCCTCACTTCCTAGCCTGTGGCACCAGCCCGGTACATCCTCAATACGCTGGACCACTTCCCACACAGATGCTAAAACCATTTACAAAGTAACCATATTTCACATCAAACTCCCGGTACTTGTGAAACAGGAAAGGAGCACCATTAATAGTGATGCAGGGACAGTGGGCCTCAAATGGGACTGTCCTGGCCACACCTGGACCTCAGTTTGTCCTTCGTATATAGGACAATCCACATGACAGACACTACTGTAAGTGCCACACATGTATGAGCTCACTGAGTCCTCTCAACAGACCTGAGAAGGGGGAACTATTGTCATCTCCATTTTACTGGTGAAGAAATTGAAGCTCAAGGTCACATGGCTGGAAAGTCTGCATTGTTCTTCCCTCCATCCTCTCATTCCCTTTCCCTCCACATTTGCAAGTTCCCCTTGAGAGAACAGGATGCCTTTTCCTTGATTCTGGCACTAGGCAGGGTCTCTGCCAAGGGGAAGGAGTCAAAGGAAGAAGAAAGAAGAAAGATGGGCAGAGAGCAGGGGAGCCCTAAGGGCAGACGAGGCTCTCAGGCAGCTAAGCAGCACAGTGTTTCTAACACTGATCTCTAGCCCCTTGATGCATGCTCATGACTCTCAGGATTGGCATCTGGAGCCTTGTGGTCACAGAATGAATAATGATCCTGGCATTCCTGCACCTGCTCGTGGGGATAGCCCTGCCAGAGCCCGAGGTGAGGATCAAATGGGAAGACCTACACATCTCAGCCTCCGCGCCTACACACCCTACCCAGTTGTCTTCCCATACCCGCATAGCCCCCCAAGTAATGGATCAGCGAAACCCAAGAAGCTTCCCAGTTGCCATGGAAATGGCACAGATGCATCTAATAAAAAGTAAGAATGGAAGGAGCGGATTCTACAGCTTCCTTAGGCAACCTCTGAGTAAGTTCTCCAATTACCCTTTGCATCCAGAGTCAAAGATTTCTCTGGAAATAGGAAGAGCCCTGAGGTTTCAGTATGCTCCAACCAGCAGTGGATTACCACATTTTCACCCCAGCTCTGACCCAGGCCCACTATGCAGAGCTAGTCAGCCCTCTTCCAGCCTGATACCTTTTGAAGGATAGCCATTCCAAGATATGGGAAACAAGAAAAAGGGGTTCCCCAATAGTTATGCAAAATCACTTGCTGTCTGAAGCAAACTCATAATGGAGCAGCACTGGATGGAGCACGGAGGCAGAGCCCACAAGAGTGCCTGACCTGCTCATCTTTCCATAGATTTCTTTTTTTTTAATTTTTTAAAATGTTTTATTTATTTCTAGGAGAGAGAGAGAGAGAGACGGCGTGAGCAGGGGAGGGTCAGAGAGAGAGGGGAGTCACAGACTGAAACAGGCTCCAGGCTCTGAGCTGGCAGTCAGCACAGAGCCCGACGTGGGGCTCGAACCCACGAACCGCGAGATCATGACCTAAGCGAAAGTCGGACACTTAACCGACTAAGCCACCCAGGCGCCCCTCCATGGATTTCAAAAGCAGCTCAGTTGGGGACCAGCACAAGCAAGTCAAAATCCTCCCACCCATGGCAGGATGCTCTTCCTTACCAGGCAGACTCATCCCCTTTCTACTTGGATGTGTCAACCTTAGAGACTCTGAGGATTAGTTTACAAGGGGGTACAGGAACACCTAGGAGGAAGACTAGGAATCACAGAGAGAGAAGACATGTCAAAAAGAATAACCCTCAAGTGGGAGCAAAGATGGAGAGGAGTGGGGGACGGTCATGGGAATGGACATCAGCAGGCCTGGTGCTGCCTTGGGTCCCCCACGCTCTGTGTCCTAAAGCTGCTTGCTCCCTTTTTGGGACCTGGTTTCTATCCTCTATGGAGATGTCTAACATCTCTGAAATGTGAGATTTTAGGGACTGAGTGACAAGGCAAAAGGAGCTGAAGAATTGTCCTAAAGGCATACCCACAGAGAAGGAAGGCTCTGAAAGACATTATTGCAGGGACACATCTTCCCACGTTTTCCTAAAGACTAGAGCCTCCTCTAGCTCTATGTGTTAATCCCACACCCCCTTAGGAGATATTTAAACCCTCTGCCTGACCATCCAACTCTTAATTAGGTGCGTAATTGGGGAGCTGGAGGTAATGTATAAATAAGCATGGAGTCCCTGGTCTTCATTTTTGTTACGACTTCCAACTTCCCCCCATAGCTGAGTACTCACGCTATATTCTTTTGTTGTCCAATCTTTTCCTTTCCCACCTTATTTTCCACTCCAAAGGCTGGAGGATCAAGCGCTCAGGGTGTCTGGTAAAGCCCCAACTGAAAAGACTCACCGTCTCTACCCCTCAGCCCAATATAGACAAGAGTAAGGAATGAAGACATGCAGACATACAAATAATCCCTGTGGACGATCCAACTTTGAATTTAGCTTGAGCTTGGGGTTCAGTTCTGTCCCTTCATCTGGTTCTGTTCTAACTGCAAGAAGAGAGGCTCCTGGCATCTAAACATGGTAAGATACCTTCCGTTTACTTTGCTGCCACAGCTGTCAACACCAAAACTGAGTTGCTAGGCTCTTAACAACCCTTCGAGGTAATCCTAGGCTGCGAAGTTGCCTCCTCTGTCTACAACTCTTTTCCCCAAGTCTGAGGCTCACAACTGACCAGAACACACCTCCTTTCTTTCGTCTGTCCCCCAGGGTGCAGTTGAAAAGGTTTATTTGCATACTTCTCCATTTATGATCTGTCCAAAGCCCTTGACCCAGAGAAGACCAAGGTGGAGAGAGGAGAGGGGACTTGCTTAGGATCACACAATCAATATATCATGGCTATAAGCATTTTACATGCAAGTTTGACCCCTAAACCTATGATGTCTAGCACTCTGTTCCAGGATTGGAGGGTCCTGATTGGTTCGTAGGAACAGTCTGGTTGGGGGAGGGGGCATCAGTGGAGGTGGGAGGGTTGAGAATAAAAATATACCAGAGAAAGGAATGCTGCTTACTTTATCCTGCAATATTTTCTTGGGCCTTCTTTCCTTTCTTGGCTGAGAGCATGCATTATTTATCCCTCACACACAGAATTTTTGCAGTTGTAATAAAGGTCAGAAGAGGAGAAGAGAGTTATCTAAATCCACAGCAATATTCAGGTGCACTTAGGATGACATATCGAGTCTAATGGAATCCATTTGGGAACAAAATAAAGATGTGAGCTTTGCTGTTTCTTCTTTCCTTCTTCCTTTTTCTTTTCTTCCTTCCTTGTTTTCCTATAAGGAAAAAAATTATAATCAAGTCTGTGCCCCTCCTGGACCCAGCCAGCCCCCTTCCCTCTGCCGACCCCAGTGCTATCTGCATGCATAAATCAAGGAACCTGGAGAACTCTATGACCCCAATTCTCTCTGGTATAAGATTTCCCATCTCTGATTTTGTCACCCCCTTGAGTATCTTTGCTTTTCTCTTTTGAAATCCTCAGAGCTATTCATTTTAATTTAAACAATAAATATATGCTCTGTGCAATTTGGAGGCTCAACTTTGGGGATATCAAGGCATAAAAGCAGACAGATGGGATTTGCCATTACAGAAAAGATGGACCCCCCAGGCTGGTACTTACCAGTTCTGTGATGCACTTCTGTCAGCCACAGGGACATGTCATTATTGGTTACTGACCTCTCATCCTCCTTAAGTGACAATCGCTGACCTGATTTCCGGTCACGTTCAGCCGTTCAGCCAGCCACAGTGAGCCATCAAGCTGGTCCATCCACATCAGAGCCTGGGGACCTGCTGCTTTTACAAAGGATGTCTGAATATGTGGCTCATTAGGTTTTTCCCCCATTACATGAGGGAAACAAACCTGCGTACAGAGAGGGGGTTTAGAAGTGTTTATTCTACTCTCGTTGCTGGAGCTCTACCACAATACAACAAAAGAACAAAATATTATTTTAATCGCTGAAGCAAGGAAACTGCCAGGAACCTCCAAACAGCAAAATATTCATTAAATCCACCAAACGCAGTCAAGATGGAGATGAGGGAGCCTGGTGGGAGGCCACACGCCCCGCCTCAGGTCTGTGGGAAGATGACTGTTTCCCAGAGTGAGTGTCCTTGTCTGGAAGTGAGTGTCCATAGAAGCTCTGGGCAGAGCGGCAGCGTCTGGGGCCATCCACAAGCTCCAGGAAAGACAGACAGATGCTGCAGAGAATGAATTCCCACCTATGGAAATTAGAAATTGGACAAGATTTGGGAGCGATGATGGCAACGCACATTTCCAGATCTGCAACTGATGGAGAAACGGCAATAGAGCGTTAAATAAGAAATACGGTTGCTCTGAGAGAGGAAGACGAGAGGAAAAGGGAAGGAGAAGGTGATGACACAGGAAGTTTGGGCTCCTGGAGAGGGAATGAACATGACCTTCTTTGCGCCAGGCACAGTGCTACATTCTTTCAATATAGCTATTATTGGATTTCATCCTCAAAATAGTGCAAGAGAGAGATGATTTTCTCTGTTTTGCACATAATGAAATTGATAGTTATAGAGGCTTTTTACAAGGTCAAGTATAATAGACATTTTAGCTCCTGTGTCTTTGTGTCAAAGCCCAGGATCCTTCACTTAACATTAGCATTGCCACCACCTTTGTCTTCATCATCACCGATGTGCACTGAGCCTTTGGCTGTGTCACTGCTGTGAATGTGTACAAGGGGCACTGAATTATGACAACTCCATTTTGTAGTCAAGCAAACTGGGCCTCAGAAAAAGCTAACATTCTCTAGGTCACACAGCTGGTAGATGTCAGTGTCCACACCCGTTTGATTGCTTACTTTGTACTCTACTGATCTACTGCCTCCCACCACCTCTAGGTACACCCAGTGACCCCACTTACTAGTTCATACATCATCTTTCCTCTCTTGGGCTTGGCCTCCTTGTCTACCAAATGAGCAGTTTGTGCTAAATGATTTAAGATTTCTTGCCAATCTGATCTGACAAACGCATCTAATTTCAGAGCAGCAGTAGGGAAGGAATGTTTTAGTTTGGGTTTGTGTTTCTGAAATAACCTGTCTTCTCTTCTCTCTTCCCGGGAGAGCAGTGGTAACTATAAAAAAAGAACCTACAAATCCTATAAAATGAAATCACGTGGCAAAATGTGATTATTTGGAGAGAATAAAATAGCCCCACCGGCATTTTGCCTTGCTTTTCACCAGCTGCCAATCACAGGTACATCTTGGCATACTTTCACAAGGGCAGACCACTTCTACCCAATCATCCAACTGGACAACTTGGAGCTTAGCACAGTGACATCCCCTAATCTTCACCCAGATATCCAAATGCCCTCCCCCCACCTACATGCACCTGGTCAATCATCAAGTCATTGATTTCCCCTCCGGAATAACCTGCAATCACCATCAATGCCATTTCCTGCCTCTGATTACCTCCTCCCTAGACTACTGCACCAGCCTTCTAGTGCTTACCGCAGTCCATCCTCCTCAGCGCTAGGAGAGTGTGATTTCAAACACGAAACTGATCATGACACACTCTTCTACTCACTTCTAAATAAAGTGAAAAGAACCACCAGCGTAAATGAACAAGGCATCCATCGTCTGACCCTACGCTCCTGCCCAGCGTCACCTACCTCTCATTCCATCTTGCTATGTCTCAGCCATACTAAGCTACTCAGGCTTCTTCACTATGGGATGAATGCCCAAGCTTTCCCGTTTTTTTGTCCTCTTACCCAGAATGTTCTCTATCCTCTCCTGGATGCCTGGACTCTGGTGCCTGGAGAACTCCTATTCGTGCTTCAAAACTCAGTTCTACTGTCAACTTCGCTAAAGTTTATCAACTTCACTTTCTTAGCTAGAGTCAATCACTCCTATAGCCCTAAAACTCCAGCACTAAAAAGATGATGTTTTAGATAGTTGGTTTTGTGTTCAATCCCTTTACAGAACTGAAATATCCCTAGGGGAAAAGGAAACGACTAAATACCTAACAGATGACATAACATATCCTGTTTGTCACTATCTATTTAAGATTAGACTGTGCTGATTGCTTTGCTAGGTGAATTAATAAATACTTGAATAACTGGGCCAAGTGAATTAAGTCAGAAGCTGAGGAGTATCCATCGTGGAATATTTGAGAAAAGCATTTGATAAGGTCATTTCGCAAGAGTCTATGCGGTCTATTCAAGAAACACACATTAAATGCTATTTGGCTATATAGGTTGCCATAAAATTATGCAGAAAACAAAAGAATTATATCACTGGGAACTTCTCCAAAACTTGCTAATGGTCTAGTGGGGAAATCAATATTCACAGCAATGAAATAATCAAAAAAGAATTCAATATACCACAAATTAAATTATGGGATTAATAAAATCCAAATCAAGACTCCAAAGGGATTTTGCAAAAGGATTTGGAAGATCAAAAACAGACAAGAGCAATCTCAAACAAAATCCTGGCAGGTTTATGTGTGGTAATAGATTGCTACTAAAATTTATATGAAAATGGAGAGGACCTAGTGCCTTCTCTAAGGCAATTTTGAAGAAGAACAAAGCTAGAAGGCTTCTATTACCAGATAGTAAGACGGCTTTTGAAGTTTTAATAATTAAGACATTATTATATCTTCACAAGAATAGATAAACTGAAGTAGAGAAAATAGAGAGACCACAGTCCTATACATATATGGCTATCTGATTTATTGCAGGCAAAAAATCATGTTGCCTCTCCCTTATGTTTGTGAAATTCAACCGTACTGTTGAACACAGCATGAAATTGTCTATGTGCATTGCTGCATAGCGCTCTGACGCACAGTGTGCATCTCCAGTGCAGTGGAGAAATGACAATCATTTTAATAAATGGTTCATGACCAACTGGACATTTATGTGGAAAAAAATTATTTTGTTCCCCTTACCTCACATCACACACACAAATCAGTTTCATATATTGCCTATGTAAATGTGAAGGTGAAAACCATGATGATTTTACAAGAAAACATGTTTGTGACATTGGAGAAGGCACAGATTTCTTAAACATGTCACGAAAAGAGCTAACTGGCACAGGAAAAGTCATGTAATAGATGACACTAAAATTTAGTTGTGTCATTGAAGGACACAACAAGAAGAGTAAAAAGGAAGTCTGGAAAGTAAGAGATGATGTTTTTATTTTTTTATTTATTTATTTATTTATTTATTTTTTTACAAATAGTTTATTCTCAAATTAGTTTCTACATAACACTCAGTGCTCATCCCCAAAGTGCCCTCCTCCATGCCCATCCCCCCCTCCCCCCCACATCCATCAGTCCTCAGTTTTTGTCAGCATTCAAGAGTCTCTCATGGTT